>NC_092568.1:42350296-43008630 GCF_037975245.1 Apostichopus japonicus
AGGTGGAATTTATTTCCCTAAAGGATGGGAAATTAAGATGGAAAACATTTTACTACTCACACCAAAACACATACTGGTCATGAATACTAAAAAGTTGAAAAACAAATTTCATAATCATTGCATATGATCTGTGACCTACATTTGATCATAACTGAAACCTCACAGAAGGCCCTGTTTTGGGCCCTCATGTTACAACAAAAATATTGTTATTAAACAACTTAAGTTCACTGCCATTCAAACATTATATCCACAACATTTCAGCAGATTTGGACAAAATGCTCTTGGAGGATAAGCTTTTTCCCTCATGACCTCAAATGACCTTCAAATATAAAATATGATCACGAGTATGATAACTAAATGCACACAAACCACTGCTAAAAATGAAAGGGGACATTTTGCTTTACTCTTATTCTAGACATCCTCAGATTATTCATATAGTTTTTATTCATCAACTCCTATATAAGGTTTACTCATATTTGAGGATAAATTCTGGACTTGTCTGTGGTAGTGACATTCTATTGTTAGACAGTTCAAGTAATCATGAGACACACCAAAAACATGCTATGAGGGATCTCACTGTCAGAGCAGCTTGGTAAGACATATCTGTAGTATCAGCCACAGAAGTCTCTCACTGTTAGAGCAGCTTGGTAAGACATATCTGTAGTATCAACCACAGAAGTCTCTCACTGTCAGAGCAGCTTGATAAGACATATCTGTAGTAGAAACCACAGAAGTCTCTCACTGTCAAAGCAGCTTGGTACGACATATCTGTAGTATCAACCACAGAAGTCTCTCACTGTCAGAGCAGCTTGGTAAGACATATCTGTAGTAGAAACCACAGAAGTCTCTCACTGTCAGAGCAGCTTGGTAAGACATATCTGTAGTAGAAACCACAGAAGTCTCTCACTGTCAGAGCAGCTTGGTAAGACATGTCTGTAGTAGAAAGCACAGAAGTCTCTCACTGTCAGAGCAGCTTGGTAAGACATATCTGTAGTAGAAACCACAGAAGTCTTTCACTGTCAGAGCAGCTTGGTAAGACATGTCTGTAGTAGAAACCACAGAAGTCTCTCACTGTCAGAGCAGCTTGGTAAGACATATCTGTAGTAGAAACCACAGAAGTCTCTCACTGTCAGAGCAGCTTGGTAAGACATATCTGTAGTAGAAACCACAGAAGTCTCTCACTGTTAGAGCAGCTTGGTAAGACATGTCTGTAGTAGAAACCACAGAAGTCTCTCACTGTCAAAGCAGCTTGGTAAGACATGTCTGTAGTAGAAACCACAGAAGTCTCTCACTGTCAGAGCAGCTTGGTAAGACATGTCTGTAGTAGAAACCACAGAAGTCTCTCACTGTCAAAGCAGCTTGGTAAGACATATCTGTAGTAGAAACCACAGAAGTCTCTCACTGTCAAAGCAGCTTGGTAAGACATGTCTGTAGTAGAAACCACAGAAGTCGCTCACTGTCAGAGCAGCTTGGTAAGACATATCTGTAGTAGAAACCACAGAAGTCTCTCACTGTCAAAGCAGCTTGGTAAGACATATCTGTAGTAGAAACCACAGAAGTCTCTCACTGTCAAAGCAGCTTGGTAAGACATATCTGTAGTAGAAACCACAGAAGTCTCTCACTGTCAAAGCAGCTTGGTAAGACATATCTGTAGTAGAAACCACAGAAGTCTCTCACTGTCAGAGCAGCTTGGTAAGACATATCTGTAGTAGAAACCACAGAAGTCTCTCACTGTCAGAGCAGCTTGGTAAGACATGTCTGTAGTAGAAACCACAGAAGTCTCTCACTGTCAGAGCAGCTTGGTAAGACATATCTGTAGTAGAAACCACAGCTTCTCTGCTTGCCTATAGGAAGATTCTATATAAGGAAAACTGCCAGTTTCCCTGAAGCCATCAATCATATTAAAATTAGAACATTAGTAGTCACTGCTGTAGCTCTGGTCTGATATTTGGATAATAATATTGCTTAAATCTAGCTGGATAACTTTGAGGAGGTGCTCTTAGGCAAGTCTCCGTCTGACAGTAACTTGACAGTATTTTAATGTATGTTTTCATACTCTCTGCAACCACGCAAACAAACTTCAACTTGTTTGTACGGAAATGTTCAGAATGTGGCATAAACATGTCGTAGGAGTTTCTTTGTAGCTTGAAGTGACACAAAATTGTCTATACAGACACTTTGTATAAAATAAGACCACTTTCCAGATGCTTTTGGTAATTTGATAATTTATTCATGAGAATCATGTGATTGTGGTCTACTGTTCCATCCCAAGCCTGCCATTTCTTAGTAAGACAATGATTTGTTATCGGATCAAATTCTTGAAACTTCATTCTTTAAGTGTAACAAAAGTCTCATATATTGTTTTTCTGCAGCATTCTTTTTTTTTCTTTTGTTCAAAGTTAACATATTTGTTTCTATGTTTGTCAGTACACAATACTTAAATGTGAATAAAATTTCCTTGAGCAAGCTTGGATGAACTGCAAAATATGTGAACCGTGATGAAATTTAAATATATTATCCATGGAGTAGGTGTATGCTAAGGGTAAAGGAAGATTAATAACTGATAGTTTATACCTCATGCAGTCTACATGTCAACAACACATTCTTGCATTCTGTTGTTTTGGTTGCTAAGGCTGATGTTAATATTGTTACCATTGTCTTTTCAGGTGTTTTTGTTGCTAAGGGCGATGTCGGTGTTGGCACCATCGTGGGTTCTGCTGTCTTCAACATTCTCGTCATTATCGGGTTATGTGCAATATTTGCTGGATCAGTAAGTATTATTGAACACCAAATTGCAATTATTTATAGAAGTAGGCAATTAAAGGTGATTGGATTATAGACCTCTACAGGACAGTGTTAGTGATTCTATTATTGGTAATCCTAGGCCAGCACTAGTGACTAGTGGTTGCATTATTGCTAATCCTAGGCCAGTATTAGTGGTTGCATTATTGCTAATCCTAGGCCAGTATTAGTGGTTGTGTTATTGGTAATCCTAGACTAGCACTAGTGACTAGTGGTTGCATTATTGGTAATCCTAGGCCAGTATTAGCGGTTGTGTTATTGGTAATCCTAGACTAGCACTAGTAGTTGCATTATTGGTAATCCTAGGCCAGACATGTAACTTTGCATTAGGACAGTATTTGTGGTTGCATTATTTGTAATTCTAGGCCAGTATTAGTAGTTGTGTTAAGCCAGTGATGGTAGCTGCATTATTGATGATTCTAGTAGTTACATTACTGATAATCCCATTCCATTACTAGTGGTGTGATGGTCAGTTCTCCTAGGCTGGTAGTAGCCATCTTGTGTGAAGAAATTTGTCGATAACCTTGCAGTCTCCTCAAAGTTCCAGTGAGAAATCTATTGATCAAGGTTATTTCCCATTACTCACACTTTGAATCTCTAGAAGCATTGCCACTGTTTACAGCAACTTTTATATCTGAAGGGTGTGCATCCACTCTTTATCATTCTTTAGGTCTTGCATTTAGATTTTTATGAGTATTCAGTCCATTCTTTTACATTTTTAAACTTCTATATTTTACATTCACTATTGTCACATCTGATTGGTCAGCAGACATCAGTTGACTATTGTGATTTGTGTGTGATCATCTATTGACTTTTGTGATTGGTCAGTGTACATATCTCTTGACTTTTGACCCTTGAGATGGTCAGTGCACCTGTCTGATGTTAACTATGATCTTAACTTGTGTGATTGATCAGCATATCTGTATCAGTTTTGAGTAATACGTTAATGTTTCATTCTATTCTAATGTTATTTTGTAATATTGGTTTAAACAGCTCATGTTCTGTAAATCCATTTCTCATATTAACAGACATTTTATTGACTTCGAAAACTGTAAACAGAATACAGTAAATGTTGATATACGCATGGCTAATAAGAAGCTACTGTTTAATATCAGGGATATATATATACAGTGTTAGTTTGATTGTATACAGCTGAGTGGTTTCTCAGAGCTTCACATTGAACTGCTGCTACTGCTGTGTTTGGTGTCTTGTTTGTTCATAAGTCAGATATAATCATGCAGGTTTAAATGGATAACATCCTCAAGGAATGACACTCAGTAGATGCAATCTCTTAGGAAGACTTTAAACAGCTATGCATGGAGACAAGTCTGCAAGAATTCTCCCAAAATTATCAGCATCAGTTGTGATATTATATTCAAAAGATTAAAATATACAGTTGAATTTTGATGAAGGCAGGCAGGTCTGTAAAGGACTTAGAGGTTTATCACCTTCAGAAAGTTAGGGCGATGGAGCATTGCTAGCTGATCATTGAAGTTTGAAGACAATAATACTAAAGATTGGAATATTTATGTCCTGGTAGATGAATTCGTTCTGATAAGTTGTTAAGCAATCAATCCCTCGCGATCAACAAACCTTGTGAAAACTAATATTGTGACGTGACCTTTTTAAATTTGAATGGAAGTGAGCTCCTTGTGAATTCCCATCGTTAGGCGCCTTGCATTCACTTTGAAAAAGCAAATATTAAAACACTACTCCCAGCTGCTACAGAGGTATGGGAAAAGCCTGGGGAAGTTCTGTTTAACTCAGTCGCACTTTATCCAGATGTGGAGGCAGGCTGTCAGATTTTAGAGTCAACTTGAATATGCAGTAGTCTCAATTAATGCATTTTAGTCTTCAAGGTGATGTGGTCTGAGGCTTTCAAGAGGTGCAAATATCAAGTGACATAAATTATATTTTGCTTGTTGTTAGCACCACTTAATAGAGGAAAGAAGAGATAAGTTCTCTCCCCAACCAGGTTCGGGATAATCTCTGCTCAAACCAGAAAAAGCAATGAATAAATGATGCTCTTTGACTCATGCTTAGTCTCCTTGAAAAGTGATAAAAGTTATTGTAATTCCAAGGGCTTTTGCAAACTTGTGAAGATTGCATTAAATTTCATCAATTTTGATGAGGTCGCTCCCATGTGTGGTATCTGAGGAGTATTTATTGTTACTGTTTGCCATTAATATGTGAAACTTCGGTCAAGTGCAATTACCCAAGAGTTAAGTACAGATCATAGTCTTTCATGGTTGGTAACTTTGAAATGTGTTCATAAATCTTTCTCACACTAAACTTTAACTGTTGCTAAAGCTCCCCCTTCCATGATGTCCATGTATTAGACATCCTCTAGCTAAATGTGTATGGATCATGCATCATTATTATTCTTCTTTCAGTTGTTTATTTTATTTCTTTTGTATATATATATATATATTTAAATATTTTTTGTCTACCTTGAGTCTAGTTTTGATCTCACACAGCTCTAAGCTACCAATATTTGCCAAGCATTCTTGCTTTGACATTTTCAGATTTTCTATTTACATTTTGTCAAATTGTTGTAGGCCTCCACTGATTTCACAGGTAAGTAAGTTGACAATATATGCCCCAAAGAACTAAGACCTGATACCTTTAATACAGCCTTCATTGCCATTAGTTATGTATTCCCCAGACGACTGGATTCACTTGGAGTAAGAAGCTTGACTTGTTAGATGAAGGCCTCTAGAGTGAGGCAGGACTGAATAGTATCACTTGAGGTTAGTTACTCACCTCTAAACAGTAACACAAATATAGTGTTACCAATGAGGCAAAGAATAGGTCGAGCAACATAGCCTTTGGCAACATGACTACTGGCCATTCATGCAGAATCAAAGGAGGTATTTGCATCAGTAAAATGGAACCAAAAAGCTTCTGTAGGTCTTTGTGAAAGAATTGATTCAGAGTGAACGTCAGTATATAATTCCCGCATTATTATGGTGCCTAAAAGCTTCCTTAGATTTGGGGAAACGTTTTTAATGCATATATTCTTTGATTTCATTTGGGAAATTTGATTTTCAAGTATTTAAGGATATTCAGATTCTTTTTCAATTCACTAAAGGCAAATTGCAGTTTGATGATGGAACCTTTCACCTAATTGCTTCAAGGAGGTAATTAACAGATCTAATCATTATCTTTCAAAACCCATTCAAGCAGACTGAATGTCAGACAGTGTTGATGGCAAGAACAAATTTTATGCAATAGAGAATTCTTTTGTGAGGAAGTAAGGAATCTTAAGCAAAAAATGATGTGAGTTGTTGGAATTATGTGAAGATTGGGCTCTGCATCTATGAGCTGTTTTCAAATACAGCTCTGTCAAGAAAGTATTCAAGAAGGCTGCGAAGCCGTCATCTGGTTAGCAAGTATGAGATATCATAGAGAATTATATGTTCTGAACATTAAATATGTGCTAATAACAACTACCAATACAATCCAAGATATAGCAAAGTTGGCTTTGGTTATCTCAAAATAGTTAAATCATACATTCCAATCAAATGAATGGTCTTTTCTACAATAAATTGGTTTCTTTTTATGCAAAGTTGAATTGCAGGTGAGTAATTCTTTAGTTTCAGAACAGAAAGTTCAAGCTGCTGTGAAGGTACAATGATGAATAGACTGGTATTTCTTTGTATGTAATGATTACATGGTAACAATATACCCTCAGTGTTAGCTTCTGTGTGTGTAATGAGTCAATGAAGATCCAATATACCCTGTTAGTTAGCTTCTTTGTGTGTAATGAGTCAATGGAGATCTGACATACACTGGTAACATTGAATGCATATCCTAGCTGCAGCTTTAATGCAGCCTACACTAGCATTCTCAAACTAGGATCGTATTAAAAGAACAAGTTTTAGTTCACTTGCCAATTCTTCTTAATGTACCAAGTATTACCGAAAATAAGTTTGCAGAACTTTGATCAAAGTGTCAAAGGTCGCCAGTCTAGATATTTTTTCACCAGATGAAGAGTGAAAAAATTTGAGTGACTTAAGTAATGGGAAATGAAAGGTTGAAGCTCAAAATGAAATAAGCAGTGTTAGAGACAGTCTTTTGATTGGACCAAAGTTCTTGAAATTTTAAAAGCTACTATTTTATGTTTTTAAACTTCTTGCCAAAATATCCACCCAAGTTTGTCATGAGGTTTCTGTCAAAATCAACCAGTGACAAGTTTCCTTGACCAGACTTGTTAAATAACATTCCAGATTGTGGTCACCAAGCTGGTTAAAATATAGCTGAGACTGTATCTGCTGTATACTATACTGTATACTAATATATAGCTGAGACTGTATCTGCTGTATACTATATATATTATACAGTATAAAGCTGAGACTGTATCTGCTGTATACTGTATACTATACTGTATACTATATATATATAATATATAGCTGAGACTGTATCTGCTGTATACTATATATACTATACTGCATACATATAGCTGAGACTGTCTGCTGTATACTGTATACTATACTGTATACTAATATATAGCTGAGACTGTATCTGCTGTATACTATATATATTATACAGTATAAAGCTGAGACTGTATCTGCTGTATACTGTATACTATACTGTATACTATATATATAATATATAGCTGAGACTGTATCTGCTGTATACTATATATACTATACTGCATACATATAGCTGAGACTGTCTGCTGTATACTGTATACTATACTGTATACTAATATATAGCTGAGACTGTATCTGCTGTATACTGTATACTATACTGTATACTAATATATAGCTGAGACTGTGTCTGCTGTATACTATATATATTATACAGTATAAAGCTGAGACTGTATCTGCTGTATACTGTATACTATACTGTATACTATATATATAATATATAGCTGAGACTGTATCTGCTGTATACTATGTACTATACTGCATACATATAGCTGAGACTGTGTCTGCTGTATACTGTATACTATACTGTACACTAATATATGGCTGAGACTGTTTCTGCGATATAATGTATACTATACTGTTTATATATATAGCTGAGACTATCTGTTGTATACTGTATACTATACTGTAAACTATATATATAATATATAGCTGAGACTGTTTCTGCTGTATACTATACTGTAAACTATATATATAATATATAGCTGAGACTGTATCTGCTGTATACTGAATATACAGCTGAGACTGTATCTGCTGTATAATGTATACTATACTGTATATTATGTATGTAATGTATAGCTGAGACTGTATCTGCAGGGAATTTATCATTGCAGACATATAATGGCAGCAGTAAATTTAGACTCCTTGTCATAATAATGTTCCATCTCTGATGAAATTGTCAGCTCTAGGGGTTATTTTCAATACTGATCTTGAAATGATTGTCTCTAAAAATTCTGACAAAGCTTTTTCGAAGATGAACGGCATTATCACCTTGTGGGGTAAACGTAACCTCACATTTCTGGGTCCAATTACAGTTGTTAAATCTCTTTATATTCTCCCCTGTTTTATTACTATATTTTGTCTCTCCCATCCCAGTCAGATTATTTTCTGTCTCATATTAATTTGCTGCTTTCCAGTTTATTTCAGAATAACAAACTGGATAGAATTAGTCTTAATCAGATTAGTCAGCTTTATCCTGGGGTGGGGGGGGGGTGGTGTGGGGGTCTTAGGATGGTGGACTTCTCTATTCACTGTACTTCTTTGAAAGTTTCTATTTTGTTGTTTAGAAACCCAGGCAATGTCCCTGTTAGTATACGCTAGTATAAGAATTGGTGGCTACTTTGTCATCTGTGAGTTTGCATACATACATGTACGGAATCCTTGCTGGAAGGATGTTTTTAATTCTGCCTGGTACCTTTATTTGAATAATTTTGTCAAATCCTCGAGATCTCCAAAATATTTGGAATTATTTTGATGAAATCTTTAGTAATACTAATGCTAATAAAATAGTTGGATATTTCGGTTGTTCTGTTCGGTGATGAATTTGCGTGGGTGTTAAATTAAATTCTGATTTTGCTGAAATGTTATCATTTCAATTAACATAAAATGAGGGGCATTCCTTCAGTGAATGAATGCATCAATTATTTAAGGAATTGCTTTATAAAAATGCCAACAATTTTTTTTTCTTTTTTTTTCAAAAACTTGCACCGAGAAAAATTGGGAGAATATTGGCTTGGGTATATATATATTTTAATCATAAAATCAGTTCATATATTTCGTATTCCATTTATTCATATATTTTTATGATTTTTTCACTGTTGTAGTGATTCTTCATTCTTGTTAATTATATACATATTTCAAGAACAGTAAATATAAATATATTTTTTTTCTTACAACAACCCTTCATTCACTTGGTGCTTTGCAGGTATCATGACCATTAGGATTGTAAAACAACATAGGGAGTACTGTGCCTAGGGCTCAAATTGCCATTAAAATGTGTTAAATTAAATCGTAAATTAAGGCAAGTTTTTAATAGCATATCTTAGTAGCATGATGAACTCAATGCATTTGTGATCTTTTCCTACTTAAATTATTGCTTTGATATTTTATCTGTTTGTTTGTTGTTCTATTACTATGAAGGAAAGTTCCCCAGGCATACTGACAGCATAATCCTCGACCAATTAAAAAAGTTGACAAATTTCTCTGATATATTTACAAGTAGATAGATATTTACCTAGCTGTCAAACATGCAACCTGCGGGCAAACGTTAAGTCTAGGTTTTGTTAAACGACTGATGAATCTTCTCCGTTAAGGCCTCAAACCTGCCAAGTCGAGGAAACATGTAGGTCAGATGGTTACAGTTTACATCTGTGCTCAGCAGTTATGGTAAGGACTACAGTAATCAGCTTGATGCAGTTAGACCTGTCATTAAGAACAGATCATTTCCTGGCTAGATTTAATATTTCAACAATACACTGGTTAAACACTGAATGGAATATTTCAAAGCAAAAGTTACATCTTTGGCCTGTCAGAAAGAAACTTGATATTTATGCATTCTGAAGGGAATTTCATTCAGTTCATACATACTGCTTTTCAGAGACATTTTCATTTCAGAGATGTTGAAGTTAACATGTTTCATTCCACGAGTAAACTTGAAGCAAGCAGGTGTGAAATTGATGGCAGAGTTGCACATGCATTGACAAGACATGTTTTGTATTCTCTGTATTTTTCAATCTCACCTATTGACTGTGAATCCGATAAAGTTTCAACTTACTTCACAAGGCTTCTGATTCATATACAATATCAATGCAAGTGATATTCATATAATAATGCATCTACTTTTAATATAGGAACTTTTTAACAAAAGTTAAAGCTAAAAGAATTAATTATTGGTATTGTTCATCTATGACAACCAATTTGTTTGTTTCAAGTTAACTGTTGGTACCAAATGTGTGACAGAGTCTCATTTTTCATACATTAGACATGAGACATGAATCCCACATTTCTTACATGAGACATGAGTCCCATGTTCATACATAAGACATGAGTCTCATCTTATACATGAGACGTGAGTCTCATCTTATACATGAGACATGAGTCCCATGTTCATACATAAGACATGAGTCTCATGTTTATACATGAGACATTAGTCTCATGTTTCATACATGAGATACTGTATGAGTCTCATGTTTCATACATGAGTCATGAGTCTCATCTTATACATGAGACATGAGTCCCATGTTCATACATAAGACATGAGTCTCATCTTATACATGAGACATGAGTCCCATGTTTTCTTCATGAGACATGAGTCTCATGTGTAACATGAGACATGAGTCTCATGTTCATACATAAGACATGAGTCTCATAAAAACATAAGACATGAGTCCCATGTTTCATACATAAGACATAAGACATATGCCTTAACTGAAAAAGATCATGCTAAAATGACAGTTGGTCTTAACTTTGATTATCTGTTTACACTGGCTGTTTGCAATAGATCATAAAAAATATTTTAGTCATCTTTTCCTATTTCAAACACAATGTTTAGGAAATGTTTGCCAAAACGCTTTGAGTAAGAATATAAAAAAAATTACGTCTGAACAAACGTTTAACCAAAATAAAAAGGATTTTTTTGTTAAAAACTTGTATAAAAATTCTTCATCTTCATCTAATAAAGATAAAGTAAAAAGTTAGTAATGATTACTTCTGACTTCGGAAAGATTTGTCAATAATTTTATCATAAATCAAAGTATTCATAACGTTAAATTATTCAGCAAAGTTAAGTTATAAAATAACATCGTACAAGGTACATAAGACCTCAACTCAACAGTCCTCAATTAAAGGTACCGTTATAATTGCTTTTGTTGCTTATGAATAATTCATCATTCTATATGCAAATTAGACAAGCAATTTACAGGGAATTGAACCAAAATAATTTGACAGCTACTATGGAAATCTTATTCGTGCGAGAAAAAGAAGTAGGACTAGCAGCAAAAATGATTTCCACTTGATGGAATTAATGGATTGAGCAACTGTACGTTTCTTGCTATTATTCTGTCTTATCTTTCATCAGTGGTATATTAACTTGATAGTATTGAAAATGCCAACTTGTCGTATTGAAGAACTATTTTCCAGGGCCAAGATATTCATTTAATGCTTGTTTCTCATTTGGGAAAGGCATTCACTTGATTGGAAAAACGTTGAAAGATGTAAGATGTCCAGAAAATGGACAGAATTTCCGCTCCAATTAAATGATTTGCTCTACTTGAACATGAGAATGGTGTCATTCTGTTTGTGAGAATATACTGTTACATGGATGATGCAACCATTGTAATATTTCACACCAAAGTCTTTAGAGAGATTGCCTTCGCAATACCCTTCATTATCCTGTACCATCTGGAGAGATTTGATTAAAACTCTCTTTGATCTGCAAGAGGCTCGATTTGGGTGGAATTCTCCCGCAATCATTTGTCGGTTAACTTGTGTTCTTCAGGCGGCTGTTGATACATAGGTAATAGTACAGGATCTAGAGAGAGAAGTTGAACGTGCTGTTGATACAAAGGTAATAGTACAGGAACAAGAGAGAATGTGCTGTTGATACATAGGTAATAGTACAGGATCTAGAGAGAGAACTTGCTGTTGATACATAGGTACTAATACAGGATCTAGAGAGAGAACGTACTGTTGATACATAGGTAATAGTACAGGATCTAGAGAGAAAACGTACTGTTGATACATAGGTATTATTACAGGATCTAGAGAGAGAACTTACTGTTGATACATAGGTACTAGTACAGGATCTAGAGAGAAAACGTACTGTTGATACATAGGAAATAGTACAGGATCTAGAGAGAGAACTTGCTGTTGATACATAGGTACTAATACAGGATCTAGAGAGAGAACTTACTGTTGATACATAGGTACTAGTACAGGATCTAGAGAGAGAACTTACTGTTGATACATAGGTATTATTACAGGATCTAGAGAGAGAACTTACTGTTGATACATAGGTACTAGTACAGGATCTAGAGAGAAAACGTACTGTTGATACATAGGTAATAGTACAGGATCTAGAGAGAGAACTTACTGTTGATACATAGGTACTAGTACAGGATCTAGAGAGAGAACTTACTGTTGATACATAGGTACTAGTACAGGATCTAGAGAGAGAACGTACTGTTGATACATAGGTACTAGTACAGGATCTAGAGAGAGAACGTACTGTTGATACATAGGGAATAGTACAGGATCTAGAGAGAGAACGTACTGTTGATACATAGGTACTAGTACAGGATCTAGAGAGAGAACGTACTGTTGATACATAGGTAATAGTACAGGATCTAGAGAGAGAACTTGCTGTTGATACATAGGTACTAGTACAGGATCTAGAGAGAAAACGTACTGTTGATACATAGGTAATAGTACAGGATCTAGAGAGAGAACTTGCTGTTGATACATAGGTACTAGTACAGGATCTAGAGAGAGAACATACTGTTGATACATAGGTAATAGTACAGGATCTAGAGAGAGAACTTACTGTTGATACATAGGTACTAGTACAGGATCTAGAGAGAAAACGTACTGTTGATACATAGGTAATAGTACAGGATCTAGAGAGAGAACTTGCTGTTGATACATAGGTAATAGTACAGGATCTAGAGAGAGAACGTACTGTTGATACATAGGTAATAGTACAGGATCTAGAGAGAGAACTTACTGTTGATACATAGGTACTAGTACAGGATCTAGAGAGAGAACTTACTGTTGATACATAGGTATTATTACAGGATCTAGAGAGAGAACTTACTGTTGATACATAGGTACTAGTACAGGATCTAGAGAGAAAACGTACTGTTGATACATAGGTAATAGTACAGGATCTAGAGAGAGAACTTACTGTTGATACATAGGTACTAGTACAGGATCTAGAGAGAGAACTTACTGTTGATACATAGGTAATAGTACAGGATCTAGAGAGAGAACTTGCTGTTGATACATAGGTAATAGTACAGGATCTAGAGAGAGAACTTGCTGTTGATACATAGGTACTAGTACAGGATCTAGAGAGAGAACTTACTGTTGATACATAGGTAATAGTTCAGGATCTAGAGAGAGAACTTACTGTTGATACATAGGTACTAGTACAGGATCTAGAGAGAGAACGTACTGTTGATACATAGGTAATAGTACAAGATCTAGAGAGAGAACTTACTGTTGATACATAGGTAATAGTACAGGATCTAGAGAGAGAACTTACTGTTGATACATAGGTAATAGTGCAGGATCTAGAGAGAAAACGTGAATGGATTAGAGTTCTCCTTAACACTAAAAACTGGGTGATGTGTCGCTGTCTGCTGGAGACACAAATATTCCATTCTGTAACATGAAAGCCCTCCATCTCAGATTCTAAATATTACCAGGTTACTTGTAATGGTGTGTTTGGTTGTTTGATGACCACGTTAACCTATTCCATGTGAAGGATGTAATGGGTAGTCTGTGATGTCATCAGTGTAAATGTTGTACAGACAGCTTTGTTTATTAATTTGCATCATTGTCATGATGGTGTGTCCCTACAATGTTGTAGTGCTTGCCTTGTGGATTGTTTGCTAATTATAGTGAAATGTCTTCCACAACTTTAGTTCTTAGCATTTCAACATTCCATTTGATTTTTAAGTTCTGATATGAAAAAGGCTTTCATATCTTCTCATCTGGCTAAACATGACATCAATGCTTGCTTTAATTTGTTGTAGGAGATTGATTTTTACCTGTTGATGCAGAAAGTTTGCCTCTGTTATAACGATTCTGTTTTGCTGTGGTTAAATTGCGGTAGATCATCCAGGGAATCGAATGATCCTTGAATCGTGGTACTAAGAGAAGTTTCATGATACCTATCGACTCGTACTCTGACGAGAGTTGTCAGGCCAATCAGGAAAAGTGCAACTAACCTTTACAGTTTTTCATTATTGATTATTTTCCTGTCAGTGTTTTGACATTTTTATTCAAATTTCATGAAGGCTTTAAAAATTGTTCAGCGAATTTATTTAAGTATGAGTTTAATCAGCGCCCTAATTGGAAGGTGAACTGGATGCTTATATTATCCTTGTAACCACTGCATCTATAGACATTAACATTGACTAGTTACTAAAGTCAAGTTAGCATCGAGGAGAGTAAATATCAATGCCTCACCCTATCAGCTGTTTCCCGATGGTGTCTTACTGATGTTAGACAATCATAATTTTTTCATCACTGTTGCCAGCTTCTCAGTAAAGTTACTATCAAAGTTTAGAGAACAAATCACCACAGACCTGCCATCCACCTGATGCCCCCGCAATATTCCAGCTGAATTTTAACTATTATTATCATTAATATTGCTCGCTTGCATTTTCTAAAACCTTGAGACAAAATCTTACTGCATCATCAAATTTAACACTTTTACACACCTCGGCCGATTTGTCACATTTCTGCCAAAATTGCCAACGTGCATGGCTGAGGTATTGATTCCTTCTGCAGGAGATTTATAACAGAGAAAGATAGAAATAACTAAAAGGTGGCAAATATTTGCATCAGCGTGAGTGTTGACTGCTTATTTTGTCAAGCTAGATGGGAGCAATTAACTCAGTGGCACGTCCAGTTACCATACTCATGACTGACTACAGGGCAAAGATCCTCGGAAATTCACAGCCCTCAGACTAACTTGTCAACCTTAAGAGATGCAGATGTCAAATGTCCTAGCTCTGGTGGTATACAGTGTGAAAGGAGATCTGGACAAGTAGTGTGATAAAACCGAGGAAGAAAACTCCACCAGATTAGCTTTTTAAGAGAACTTCTAAATCGATTTGATATCTGACAAAATGTAAATACATTTGACATGATTGTTTAATTAGGTTCAGTCTCACCCTTTTGAAAAAAAAAACAGCAATGGAACAATATAAAGAAGTACCTTACTGATTAACAAGATTACAACTATAAACTTTAAACTATATAAATGTCATGTTGCTACTACAGTATATAGGGTATGTAAAGTTGTAATTCTCTTGAAAGTAATGTTTAAGAATAATATTCGATAGCGTTTCTCTACTTCATTATATTAAACTCATATATAAATTGCTTTTTCGTCTTTCTAAATGTGCAATGTTTGGCAATTAATTTTGTTACAAATAGTAAATTTTCAAATTTCTTAAACAGGATGTGTCTTTCTGTGAAGTTTTCACTCTTGTCGATATGTTCGACATACTAAATAGGTCAAGCTTGAAAATGAAAGCTAACTTACCTATCAAAACCACTTTGCGGTTAGAATCTGGTCTTGTTTGTTGCAAGTTACCGCTACAATTATTCCACAGCAGTCGCTTCTGGGTTAAACACTTTTTGATATGAAAGATATTGATTTTCTTTAAACAGAAATACACCTCTAATTGGTTATGCTCTGTAAATTTAATATATTGCTTGTACAATCATGTAAAAGGTTTTTATTTCCCTGATTTCTGTTTTATCTGAGCAGTTTTCCAAGTTTGCTTATTTCATATGAAATAGTTTATTTTTGAGTGGTGTATTACTTCTTGAAGGTTGTAGCTTTGTGATTTTGATTCCTGCTCATACTTGTCAGAGTGGGGAGGGTATTTTTTATAATCATTGTCTTTATTATAAGCTATTTTGCACAAAACATCTTTTTGTAGCTGAAACTAACACAGAGGGTTTGGAGAGGTTAGGGTTAGGTTATAAAGTGTGGGCACTGTGTAAGGATACCAATGTTCGTTACATCATTACCATGGAAACCAACCAATGTCCTGTACAGGGGTGTTCAAAAAAAGTAAATGTGCATATCCAAGTTATTATTTAATTTTATTTTTGTTAAAATAAGCAGATATTTTAATGAGAAATTTAAAACCATAGACAAAACAGCACCTTGTTGGAAACTTGTATAAATTTATGGCAATTTGCAGACTAGATGTGTTACCTTTTCCAATGTCATGGTCGCTTAGAGCTTTTGAGTTCATTAACAGTAACACTGTATATTTCAAGTGTTACTTAGTGTTATTTTGGTGTTATTTAGTGTTATTAGTGTTATTTAAGAGTTATTTTGGTGCTTCTCCATAAGAAACTACTATAACGATGCAAATAGCTGTGTTTAAGACTAAATACACTCTAGTCAATCAGATGCTGGGCCATTCTCTGGAAAATGAAACTGGCATGAAAAAACTAAAGTATCAGGACCAACTGTTATATTTTTTGTTTGAGTGGGGTACCTCAAGTTTTCTATTTCATTTTTTTTTCATTAAAATTACAACCATAACATAAATTTGCATAAATTTGCATTATTGTAACATTTAGCCAAAATTTGTAGTTTTTAACTGTATATTTGTTTGTTCTACATGAGTATCTAGAAATAATATTTCAGTTATCAACTATCACGTGGAGGCAGTTATACATGGGTTAATTTATTTCATTCCTAAAGCAGAGGTTCCTGATCTTCAATTCTTCGTTAATAATGGGTGCTAATTAGCATAATTTTGATGTCACACACGTGACCAAAATAACGCAAAAGTTTTCATTAAAAGTAACTGATGTGCCTTATGATGTCCACACTTGATATGCTACCGTTCTTGATAAAGACTGTTAGTTCTGCAAAATATCCAGTCAAATAATTATTCCTACTATTAATTATTAGCCTCTAATTAGTCGTCACACACGTGACCATCGGTCACGTGTGTGACATTGAAGCCCCAAGTTGAGCATTTAACAAAACTAAATGGACTAAATATTGTTAGCAGACTGGTTTGTTATGTGTGTGGCCTGACAACAGTGTAATATGCAAATGAAAAAAGCTACATCTGATGAAATTGTAGCAGCACTGTGGACTTGGACTGTTGTTATGTCGTGAGTATGTGGCATAACAACAGTGTCATGCAAATGAGAAAAGCCTTATTCAATGAAATTGCAGCAGCACTGTGGACTTGGACTGTTGTTATGTCATGTGTGTATGGCATGACAACAGTGTTATATGCAAATGAGGAAAGCTTCATCCAATGAAATGGCAGCATCCATGAAAATGCAGAGTGTCACACACGTGACCTAACAATGTCACACTCGTGACCCTCCAAGTAGAAACAGTAAAACTGTTTTAAAGTAATTCCTATGGAATATCAACATCAGTGCTGTTCTGTGGGCATTACTAGAGTCACATTTGCACTGCAAAAATTGATACTATGCAATGAAAATTCAGAATGTCACACACGTGACCCAACAATGTCACACACGTGACCGGATTTTTTTAGATTACAGTATGAAGTATTATGCTAATTTTTAGAGGTGAAATATTTAGGTGAAATGTCTTGTTAGAATGAAAACACATTAAGGTAGAAACATGAGAAATTAGGGTTATCCAGCCCTCTTAGAAACTGAGGAATTTGTTTTTTTGTGCAAAAAAGCCAGTTTCATTTCAAGCCACACACGTGACCTACCTTTATAAAACCTCTGCCAGCACATGAATGTTCTGATTTTGGCTAAGCTATATGGTTTTGTAAAAGAGTCCCCCTAGTGCATACTTAAGTACTACAATCAACCCAACTTTCTTTGCCTAAAAGTAGTTACTTAGTGGTAAAGTGCAAATCTCCCCATTTTTCCGTCACACACGTGACCGAGAATGGCCCTGCTAATGAACAGATGCATTTGGATTCATCTTAGGTTGATATGATCAGAGGAAAAGTGTGCCTGGGGGCTTGGCTTCTGTTGGGTTGCCGTTAAGATTCTGTGGAAATAAGTACACAAGCATGCTTCAAATATGAAGTAAATTCAAGAATGTCGTTAATTTCTTGCCATAGATATTAACATGGCTGACAATAACAATCTTAATTATCCAATTCAGCCCCAATCTGTAGATAATTAGCTGACAACAGTTAAAGGTCATCAAGCATCACATTTAAGAGATTAGCTTTTGTTGTTAGCTGTTTAATTCTATAAATAGAAAATCTCATAATTAAGTGTCTATTGTTCAATTTAATCTTAGATGGTACAGTAAGTACAGATTATCAATACTATTAAAGCAGAGAATGGACAGACTGCTGTGTTACATTCATGAATACATAAAGATGATACATTAACAATCCAACATGGTAAATTGTGAGGTAGTATGGTGGTAATAAAACAACTAACTACTGAATGGATTCCAAGAGAGATTATCAATACTATTAAAGCAGAGAATGGACTGACTGCTGTGTTACATTCATGAATACATAAAGATGATACATTAACAATCCAACATGGTAAATTGTGAGGTAGTATGGTGGTAATAAAACAACTAACTACTGAATGGATTCCAAGAGAGATTATCAATACTATTAAAGCAGAGAATGGACTGACTGCTGTGTTACATTCATGAATACATAAAGATGATACATTAACAATCCAACATGGTAAATTGTGAGGTAGTATGGTGGTAATAAAACTACTAACTACTGAATGGATTCCAATTGATCAAACACTCTATCAGGAGATCATCTTCTCTCCAGATGTGGAATTTATCAGACAGATGTACTCTACAACCTAAACAACCTAATATGGCTATCTTTATTATAGGTATCTTTATTATGGGTATCTTTATGATGGGTATCATTAGTATGGCTATCTTTATATTGGGTATCTTTATTATGGGTATCTTTATGATGGCTATTCTTTATTATAGGTATCTTTATATCGGGTATCTTTACTATGGCTATCTTTATTATGGCTATCTATGTTACGGGGGGGGGGGGGGGGACTCAGATCCCTGAGACAAAACCAGTATTACTTTGCTGAGATCTCAAATATATTTTATTAAACATGACAGTCATTTTTTTTCATGTTTATTTCTGTTGTCTCTGACATGAAACACTCTTAGCAACCCCAATTACAATGTTATTAACTGTTGTCTCTGTCTTGTAACACTCTTAGCAACCCCAATTACAATGTTATTAACTGGTGTCTCTGACATGTAACACTCTTAGCAACCCCAATTACAATGTTATTAACTGTTGTCTCTGACATGAACACTCTTAGCAACCCCAATTACAATGTTATTAACTTTCTGGTATTTCCAAATTGTCCCTTTTTTTTCATTATTAAAGTTGAGAAGGGTTCTTTTTAAGGGCCAATCAGATGCAGCTGAAGAATTTATGAGATACATGATCCTACTATAGTTAGGCTGATTACTGAAGAAGCCATCTGTTTCTGGTTATGGTTCACCATTATGTAATATGACAAGTTGTTAGTTGGGTCCCTACAGTATGTAGTTGTCACAAATGTAATGTACTTGGCTGCTAGAACACATATGCCCTGGGGCCATATTTAGGTATATATATACTAACTGATAAGAGGTATTTAAATCCTGCAAGTGTAACAGATATAGGAGAGATCCATATCAAGAATTATGTATTGTGGGACCACTATTAATGATTATCTCTTTATACAAAATGATTATGTTTCTGACTATTGAAAGTGCAGTAACAGTTTCATAAATCTAGAAAGGTGTCATGATATGATGCTAATTCTATGGTACTTAAATTATGGTGCTATGATACTTTTAATGTATGCTGTTATAATATTTATAATGTGATGCTATGGTACTATTATGTGATGATATGATTCTTATAATAGTATGATACTAAAGTACTAATTATATCAGGCTCTGATATTTAATATGTTATGAAATTTACAATATAATGCTATGGTACTTAAATATGATACTTAGAATATGATGTAAATGATATTTATACTATGATGGTATGATACTTATAATATGTTATGATATTTATAATATGATGCTATGATAGTTGTAATATGATGCTACTAACTATATCATGCTATGATACTTATAATATGTTATGATATTTATCACATGATGCTGTGGTACTTAAATATGATGCTATTATTTTCATGACATGATACGAAACCTATGATACCTATAATATGAAGATGTGATAATTTATGGATACAGCGCAATAAATATTTTATCATTTGATTTGCTCTTTATAGGTAGTACCATTGACAGGATGGCCTATGATCAGAGATACGATGGTTTATGCACTGGCAGTGGTTACTCTTATGCTTGTCATATATGATGGAGAAGTAGTATGGTGAGTATGGTAGTAATGCCATTTGTATGATACATGCATAGAGGTTTTTCAGTGTTCTGGTAAACCATACTGTTTGCACTGGTAGGGGTTGCACTAATGGTTATAGGGTTTTCAGTGTTCTGGTAAACCATACTGTTTGCACTGGTAGTGGTTGCTCTGATGGTATGATACATAAATAGGTTTTCAGTGTTCTGGTGAACCATGCTGTTTGAAGTGGTAGTGGTTGCTCTGATGGTATGATACATACATTTATAGGGTTTTCAGTGTTCTGGTAAACCATGCTGTTTGCACTGGTAGTGGTTGCTCTGATGGTATGATACATACATTTATAGGGTTTTCAGTGTTCTGGTGAACCATGCTGTTTGCACTGGTGGTGGTTGCTCTGATGGTATGATACCTACATAGGTTTTCAGTGTTCTGGTAAACCATGCTGTTTGCACTGATAGTGGTTGCTCTGATGGTACGATACATTCATAGAGGGTCTTCAGTGTTCTGGTAAACCATGCTGTTTGCACTGGTAGTGGTGCTCTGATGGTATGATACATACATTTATAGGGTTTTCAGTGTTCTGGTAAACCATGCTGTTTGCACTGGTAGTGGTTGCTCTGATGGTATGATAACTACATAGAGGGTCTTCAGTGTTCTGGTAAACCATGCTGTTTGCACTGGTAGTGGTTGCTCTGATGGTATGATAGCTACCTTTGTAAACCATGCTGTTTGCACTGGTAGTGGTTGCTCTGATGGTATGATACATACATTTATAGGGTTTTCAGTGTTGTGGTGAACCATGCTGTTTGCACTGGTGGTGGTTGCTCTGATGGTATGATAACTACCCTGGTAAACCATGCTGTTTGCACCGGTAGTGGTTGCTCTGATGGTATGATACATACATTTATAGGGTTTTCAGTGTTCTGGTGAACCATGCTGTTTGCACTGGTAGTGGTTGCTCTGATGGTATGATACATACATTTATAGGGTTTTCAGTGTTCTGGTAAACCATGCTGTTTGCACTGGTAGTGGTTGCTCTGATGGTATGATAACTACATAGGTTTCAGTGTTTTGGTAAACCATGCTGTTTGCACTGGTAGTGGTTGCTCTGATGGTATGATACATACATTTATAGGGTTTTCAGTGTTCTGGTGAACCATGCTATTTGCCCTGGTAGTGGTTGCTCTGATGGTATGATAACTACATAGGTTTCAGTGTTTTGGTAAACCATGCTGTTTGCACTGGTAGTGGTTGCTCTGATGGTATGATACATACATTTATAGGATTTTCAGTGTTCTGGTGAACCATGCTATTTGCCCTGGTAGTGGTTGCTCTGATGGTATGATAACTACATAGGTTTCAGTGTTTTGGTAAACCATGCTGTTTGCACTGGTAGTGGTTGCTCTGATGGTATGATACATACATTTATGGGATTTTCAGTGTTCTGGTGAACCATGCTGTTTGCACTGGTAGTGGTTGCTCTGATGGTATGATACATACATTTATAGGGTTTTCAGTGTTTTGGTAAACCATGCTGTTTGCACTTTTAGTGGTTGCTCTGATGGTATGATACATACATTTATAGGGTTTTCAGTGTTCTGGTAAACCATGCTGTTTGCACTGGTATTGGTGCTCTGATGGTATGATACATACATTTATAGGGTTTTCAGTGTTCTGGTAAACCATGCTGTTTGCACTGGTAGTGGTTGCTCTGATGGTATGATACATACATTTATAGGATTTTCAGTGTTCTGGTGAACCATGCTGTTTGCACTGGTAGTGGTTGCTCTGATGGTATGATACATACATTTATAGGGTTTTCAGTGTTCTGGTAAACCATGTTGTTTGCACTGGTAGTGGTTGCTCTGATGGTATGATACATACATAGAGGGTTAATTATCAGTGTTCTGGTATGCAATGGTTTACACACTAACAGTGATGTCTGTCGTAAATGCCTTATGAAGAAGCTATCTGTGGATGTCTTTAATGAGGGGGACTTTGGCTGCTCTGATGTTAAGAGTTTAAGTCTGTTATTTAGCTACAATGTTGGTATTTATAATGGTAGCAGCTAATCACTAAATCCAACTGGGAGTGGGTTAGGTTCTAAGTAACTGCTGTTATTTTTCTTAAATGGGAGGGAAAGTCCTGCCTTAAAAAAAGTTAAAACGCCCAGTATATTTGTAGCTGTCTTTAATGAATGTTTACTGTACCACAATCTGATGCTAACATTGCTTGGAATACTTTCAATGATTTATTGTTAAAATAAGAGTTGTGGTTAAAGTTTGCTCTTAATCTTATACACTAAAACAGATAGAAACAACTTGGAGATATTACTTCTTTCTTTCTTTTGAAATTGTGAAAGTTTTTATTATTTCTAATAATTTTGAAATTTTTAGGTTACAGTACTAACCAGTGACTAAATCTCATGTTCAGCAGTGGTTATATTGCTGTAGATCACCCATGCTTAATGTGGTTAGCTCTCCTTTGGTCTTCATGTGGCTTTATGAATATTCATTAAAAGGCAAACAACTTATATTACACCAGTGGGGCCCACTGGTGTTGATGAATGCCCACTGAGTGGGCATTCATTAACTTGCAAAATGATTAAATAATGCATTTTTAGGGAATGAAGACATTTAGGATATCTTACATAGATGAGGGTGAATATTTTTATATTTATATATTTTAAATAATCTGCAGTTATTTATACTGGTGTTTTTAGAGTTGGGGTTTGTTTCAAAGATCACCACTTGTTCGAACGTTACGGAGGTGGATTGGGGGTGGGTGTTTTAAGCCAAGCCATTCATTGTTCTGTTGATGTATTTTAGTATGTATGGTCTCTATTGGTTGGTAAGGTATTCCCATGCAAGGGACATAAACAGCAATAAAGGTACCATGAAATAATGACAAAAGGCACAAACTTTTGATGTAGTATAGGCTTTAAGAACAATTTCGATCAGTCTAGTTTGTATTTTGTACCACTTTTGTTTCTCGATGGAAAGTATTCTTCAAGTAGTAGAGGGCTCATCAATCAAAGTGGCTGGACTACTTAGTCTAGCACACTCCATTAGATCAGCACATCAGAAGCAATAGGAAACTGAACAGAAAACTTCAAGCCTTTCATGACTTTAAATATCACATTTTGTAATTCAAGGACAAATGGTGCTGAATGTTATACATTTGAGTCTCTGTTCTTTGCATAAAGTTAACAGAACTGATTGATTTACCTCAACTTATTTGTTCTTTACAACAAATGGATTAACATTTAGATGAACAAATAGGCCTCAAAGCCTGTGGTCATTTCTGCAGCAGTTTTGAAATCCTGGATTTAGATTGTAGTTGTACATATTATTGTAAATCATATTGCCTGCCTGTCATGTGATGTTTGTTTCCATCTTTTATAGGTATGAACCTCTCATCATGCTGATTATGTATGCTGGCTACATCGTTCTAATGTGGTGAGTATTACATAACAGTTCTAATATAATCCTGTACCATGGTATATAACCTTGGGTAATATGTTTCATAAGAGGAGGAGGAGGGGGTAAAAAAAAAATTGGTTTAACTTAGAAAGGGGACTATCAATCTTTTAAAAGCAGTCAATTTGCCACCAACACAGTGAGGATGACAAAATGCATTGCATTCCTATTTAATCAAAATTGTGGGTTGAAGTAGCCTCTGCTAATTCCCACGTATCTCTGTCAGTAAGTCAACAGCCATGGCTAGAAGAGTGCGTGGTCAACAGCCATGGCTAGAAGAGTGCATGGTCAATAAGTTTTGGCTAAAAGAGTGTATGGTCAATAGCCATGGCTAGAAGAGTGAGTGGTCAACAGCCATGGCTAGAAGAGTGCATGGTCAACAGCCATTGCTAGAAGAGTGCGTGGTCAATAAGTTTTGGCTAAAAGAGTGTATGGTCAATAGCCATGGCTAGAAGAGTGAGTGGTCAACAGCCATGGCTAGAAGAGTGCATGGTCAACAGCCATTGCTAGAAGAGTGCGTGGTCAATAGTTTTGGCTAGAAGAGTGCGTGGTCAACAGCCATGGCTAGAAGAGTGCATGGTGGGAAGAACTGTTCCAAAATGTTTCCATCAGTGCACAAGAATTTATGAGTTTTAACATTTGACTTGGATACAACTCCAGTCAGTTAGGTAGAGGATTGGCTGTTTGTGATATTTTCAAGATTAATAGTTTCACATTGTTGTATCGATATTTGAACTTAATGCAGGGCTTAACCATTAGTTAACTCAATGCAGGTCTTAACCATTAGTTCTCAGCCATAGGATACAGGTTATATCATTCACAAAATATAGTGTGATTTAATGAATAAAACATGGTTACAGTGGGAAACACCATGGGATACACAAACATGAGAGTAACATGTGCACAATGGAGACCAGCATGGGTATGTATCCACCATGGATAAGTAAGCCCTAACTGCTTACAATGGAAGCTGCATGGATATGTTAGCATGGACATACCAGCATGGATATGTTAGCATGGATATACCAGCATGGATATACCAGCATGGATATACCAGCATGGATATACCAGCATGGATATACCAGCATGGATATACCAGCATGGATATGTTAGCATGGATATACCAGCATGGATATGTTAGCATGGATATACCAGCATGGATATACCAGCATGGATATACCAGCATGGATATACCAGCATGGATATACCAGCATGGATATACCAGCATGGATATACCAGCATGGATATATGTATGTTTATAGTGGAAACCACAATGGGTATACCAAGGTTGATTCATACAATATTTACTAACATTCATACATAAATATGTTAGTGTTCTCTGTATCGCTGTGAAATATCATCAAAAAGTCGTATTTGACTTGTCATTAGAGATATGATCTTACGTTTATATGATTAGTACTCACAAGCTCTAAGATACATCAGTCTAATAATAAGGACATTCTTGATCAGCTTGATTCTAATGGGTATGTAGCCATCTTTTGTGCTGTCAGTGTTAGTTACTACCATCCTACCATAGAAATGTTGCTGCTGCAAATTTGGAAGATGCCAAACTTTTTGATCATGCATTTTTATTGGCTAGACAAATTGCTTGCTTCATACTGCAGTAGCATAATTAGAAACTGAGGTCTTGTTTTAAGTTACCTTGTTGCTATATATTCTGCACAGCAATACATCTACACTACTGAGTAATTATGTCAAAGGTCAAAGGTCATTTCATATGCCTCGAGCAATGGCTGTAGGTATGTCAGAGAAAACCAGCTGAAGAGACTGCGACAGCTGAAGAGACTGACATATTATGTCAAAGGTCATCTTTTTGTGCTAAGTGCAGTTACCATGGTGATGCCATGCATATACATTGGCTAAAAGGGCAGTCAACAGGACTGTGTGAATGATGTGTTATCAAATTTTGTTGCCATAGAGAATGCACTGCTGATACAAATATCTCAAAGGACTTCATATAGGGCTATGTAAGTGATTTGATGTCAAAGGTCATGTAGGAGTGCTGTTTACAGCTGCCATAGAGAATGCAATGTTTATGCAAATAGCTCAAAGGACTTCATATAGGGCTATGTAAGTGATTTGATGTCAAAGGTCATCTGAGAGTGCTATCAATCAGAGATTCAGTTATTTTGTACAAAACGTTAACATGTGGGATATTTAAACGAGTGTAATTATTTCTTTGTATGTTAAGATTCAAACCATCTACTTGTTACAGGAAGATGGGAATTTCTTTGTGTTTTCCCTGCTTTTAAATTCCCTTCAAGGATGCTCACAGTTTGATTCCATGGAAACGTTTATATGTTAGTACAGACGTACCTGTATCAACTCTTGATAAAATCAATCAATACGTTCTTCACGCAGAAGTCTTCATCACCCCAGGAGAGCCTTAAGCCAATGCTCAAATTATGAATTTCAGCTGGTTTGTTACGAAAGTATAGGCTGTTTCCAACAGTGTTTGCCATTTGATAATCACTTTAAGGTGAATACTCAAGCTGTGGAATAAACCGAATCATCACATATAATGGAATAAAGCAATTGCCTCTTCTTGCATTTAAAGTAATATTTCTTTTGGGCAAAAAATAAGGAGGAGAAAAACTTACAAAGGAGAAGTAACAAAAACTATTATTCTAAGATGATTTTTTAATATGCAGTAGATAATTAGGTTCAGGGGGAGGCATAGTGACTTTATTCATGTAATATTTAAAGACATCCTAAGGCAGAGGTCTCACGTTATTGAGGGAAATGAGCTTTAAAGTGACACAGAGAAACAGTTTGGTTTAATACAGGGATCTGATATTTAAGGTAACAGTCAGATGTAGTATGTGATATGTGATGAATGATCAGTAACATTTAGATTTGAATAATAAATGTATTTATATATTGTGACTACATTTCATGCAGGTTTACACTCACGGCTTTAAGTCCTTTCCATATCAGTTACGGTTACCTATAATTGATTGCAATCAGATAAGCATTTTAGTTGCATTTCCTGATTCATTTTTTTTGTTGCATGTAGTGGTGTGGTTTGAGAACAGATGTACATTGGTTGCATGCAGTGGTGTGGTTTAAAATAAAATAGCTCTTTAAAGTAGCAATAGTTCAAGATTCACAGTCTTCTTTGGGAAGAAACAATGGGTAAAGGTTACAAGAGTTTAATTATGTAAAGTTGCCCAAACTTATGGACATATCTTTGAAATGCCACATCTCAAAAAGTGAAAAAAAGTGTCACTCTTGAAGGGAATCATAATACCGGCAGTTTTGTCAATATAGAGGCTTAAAATAAGATTTGTTTGCAGTGGAGTTGAAAAGTCTGCACATTGATGGATGACTGTGTTCCTACCGTGTATTGTACATAGATTGGACAATGAAATGAAATTACACCTAGGCTATGTATGCATGTGTGGCTCCATGGTTTAGTCACAAAGTTTTAAATATACATTTTTAATCTTCACATTGTGGTAACATGGAACACAACCGAGGACATTTTTGGACTGACATATTCCTCATGAAATGTTTTTTTGAAATATTGATGTTGTATGGGGGAGTGTATGTAACACCTGCTTGTAAACATGATAAGTCAAAAGTACAACTTGGTTGAACTTCATACTTGGTAGGTAGATCCTGCTTGGTGACTGCAAGAATCCTATTGAAGTTGGTGGAGGTCAAAGATAACTGCTAAAGTACCGCTTGGATGAAATTCATACTTGACAGATCCCCTTCTGTGCAAGAACCCTTCCTGATCACTTACTGGTCAACCAACACTTAACCTCGTTTTCAGTTTGCTGTTATATGTTATACAAAATGTGGCAAGGAATAATTAAGCCAACTGGCTCTGTGATTGGTTTTCATGTTCATCTGGAAGTTAACATCAAAACTAAATATACAGGATATGTCTTTGACCTTTGACCTACCCATCCTGCTACTCCTCCACCTCCCTCCTCCCCAGCAACGTTTTCCATGCCACCTTTCCAAAAACATTTCAAGCAAGAAATATGAGGTCTATTTTGATGGACTGTCTTGAATATCAGGATAAAATTAATGGATTTGATTTCCTTGCATAAGTGAATATTGTGCATGGCTAGTTTTGGTCAGACTGGGCATTGCCTATTGATCAATCATTTGGTTAGCTGGCAAAATTAATTAGTGTAAATGGGTCAGTCCATGCATGCAGATACCATTGAACAATAAGGTTGAGTAAGATTGAAATAATAGGCAATGAGAATACATTGTCGTCATCTAGCATATATACATAGGCGTAGGAGGCGGGGGGGGGGGGTGCAGCCAAGAATTTTTCGGGCACCTACTGAAAGAAAAATAATTTGCAATGTGTTTTCAATGGATAAACTGATATTATTATTATCATTATTATTCTAACGAGTTCCCCAATAATTATAACCAATATGGAAGGGTAATAACACATCCAATAATTGTATGTTATTGGCATGCGGTGTAATATTCGATGCATGCTTATATGATATGCACATCAAGATGTTGAACCACGCGAAAAATTTTGGTTATATTTTTCGGGCAAGTCGTTACAGCCCCCCAAATCAAATTGGGCTCCTACGCCTATGCATATATATGTATGTCAGAGTAGATTTTATACATTAAACCATTGTGAGAAGAGTACTAAATGCCACTGCAAGGTGAATTTACTGTAAAGCTCCCATAATAAAGAAACATTTTTTGAGTTGTCTCTAAATATTTGCTTTTATTTTGAAATTGATGTATATTATTTTAAGAGACTATATAGTATCAACAAGTGAGGTTTGTTTCAGAAACTCTTAAAATTATACTTGCTAACAGACTACATTTGGTGTTGGTGTAAGGTTAGAGGTAAACTGTACTATCAGCAAAAATGTCTCCCTATGTTATACTTGGGAGGGGGGTGTGAGTTGGGAGGGACCTGTAAAAATGCCTACACCGGCCATACATTGGCAAATCGGAGTGTTATAGCTCAGTGGTTTACGCCGGTGCCTTTCAATCATAAGGTCCCCGGTTCGAGTCACTCCCAGATTGATGTATGTCGTCCAGTTACAGAGTTGTTGACAATTGACAATTCATAATCATGGACGTTAAAAATATGAATGTAAGAGACTGACTTAGGTCAGCTTGCGGCTTTTATAAGCCAATGAGGCTTCTTCGCGAGTTCCTGCTTGCAGGAGGATCTAATACTTAAATCTACCCTCATGTTTCTGTTGGAAGCTAACATGATCATTCTCATGAATATTAATCGGTAGCCGTAATGTCAGACAGCCTTCATAATGCCTAATAAGCTTTCATAATACACTGTGTATGATAGCTTCAATATTCAAGGCAATGATGTAACAGAAGCATTCCAGTAATGGCAACCAATTGAGGAGCTTGATTAAACTTTGTGATTAACTCTGACGAATGAAAGCAATCAAGCTGAGGAATTAAGACAAATAATATCTGCTGGATTAATTTGTACAACCTTGTTACACACCCAGCATGATTACTATCATTTTCCTGAGAGCTATGTAGATCTTATAAAATATATTTACTTTGATAGTCATGTATCCTAGTGCTCCAGTCATGAAATGTCAAACACAGCCTTCTTGAAAATGTCAGGCAGGTGTCAGCCGATGGTAGAGATGTTTGACTTAAAGCTACCAGCATGGTAATTAAGAACCTCTTGGTTATTTGACATTAAAGAATCAAAACAAAGACAGAAGCAAGTTGCACTGAGTTGAGATATGTGTAATTCACTAGCATAAAAAGATACTTTAACACTCTAACAAAATCTCCAGCTACAGTACTAGAAGTGAACTTCAGTTAAGTGTAAGGCAAACAATGCTGATAATATATGAATGCTATGGTAAATGTAAGTTGAATATAGACTTCACAGACTAAAATAAAATGAAGAATTTAATGAAGTTATCCAAAAGCTAATATGCTAATGATGCTTTGCTCTTATATTGAAGGTGTGGGAAGACTATCATACAACAGTTGTGACATATTCCTTAAACATAACTGCTGAATACTATTATTATATTCCTTAAATTATGTAGATTTGGTAGTTTAATAGTCAATTGTGCTCAAACAGCAGTACAAGACCAAATACCCTTACTCCTTATCAAATCAGTTATTTATCAGCTGAAAGAAAAAAAGGAGGGTCTTGGCCTCACTTGATATTTGAAATTTTTGTTCTTTCTGGTTGTGGTCCGTGAAGGACATAAATTTGTATGTTTATGTTAGATGACTTTGACATCCCTGAAACTGTTGAAAAGAATTTGGAATGTTTCTTTAGGTGCCTGTACAAATTATATGGGACATTGTCATATAATGAGCTTGTTTTTTAAGTTGTTTACGGTTATGATCATATTGGTTAATTTTATGGAACGTTTGCAAACAACTAGTTACTTGTTACTGGGAATAGAAGGGGCAAATTAGATAACTTTCCTCTTCAGTAATAGGAGTTGCTCTGTCAATAGCCAACAATTAAAGGATTACATTTGCACTTTCCTTTTCCTGTTGTATTGACTATATAGATGACAATTAGTTTCTATAGATCTGCTCTTTGTGGTTGGATTGCGAAAGTCTGGCCAGTTTGGCCAGACTATGGCAATCCCACCACAACTAGTTGTGGTGGGATTGTGATAGCCTGGCCAGTTTGGCCAGTAGTAGTCAACTCCACTTTGAACTTTGTCAAGATGAATTGTTAGAATATCTTAACACCTCTACAGCTGCAGTGTGCTGTCACGTGAAAAGATCAAATGCAGTACAAATCAATTTGTGGGGGTACTTCAGGGCAGGTATCGGTGTCAGCATTCACACCACTATCTATTTGATCTTCTGATGCCAGAATAATCTGCATTAATTGACAGGCATATCAGTTGAACTTCATCCACCAAATCACAAAACAGAGGTCTCGTTTGGGAAAACATTCTAATTGTTTTACATGTTTATCTTGTCTATATAATCCATCTTCTGTGAGTCTTAGGGAAGAAATGAAATGATTAAACATTACTTGATTTCTTATGTGGTAGCTCCAACATTTATTGTAAAATTTTGTTTACCACTTATTGAACGTTCTTGATTAGACTGCAAGATTCAAGTTTCAATGGACCCATGCCAGTTGGACCAGTTTCAGTTGATTGGAATCATCTTTGAGACAATCTTTGAAAGTGATATGTTATTTGTTTAAGTAGGTTTTATTCATCTGAATGGCTGACATGTATTGAACAAATTGGATGATTGGTTTCAAACATCATGATTTATAAATTACATTAGACTCTTGACTAACAAAAGAAAATAATATTCTGCTCCTCAAAAAGGTGTTAAAGTTTGGTGCTTCTGATATCACAAAAGAATCATTATATATCAATATTATATACATATATACCTAAACATATTAAAACTTGCTCTGATATTAACTGATTTACATCTTGTCCTACACTTATGAACACTAAAAGTTTCCAGTAAATGTGAAATATTTTATTGCCAGATATAAAAATGGTGCAAATATCACTAGCTGTTTCTCAAGAGTAGAAAGATCTTGATGTTGTTACAGAGCAAAGAGCATTTCTTGAACGTTTGCTTGGTGACCATTATTTGTTTAGCTTCTAGCAAGTGGGTTGCTATGCAGCTCAAGTACACAAGGTTTATACTGTGCAATGTGTTGAAACTAGTAGTAAGAAAACCATAGAATTGCATTGATAATTCTATACAGCAGCATGTTTGTATAACATTCAGGATTGCCATATGTAATGACTTCAGTATGGCTTACAGACTGTGTACATGACACCTGTACACCTGTGTGGTTTCTTCATGAGATGAATCTATTTACAAGCTGGGACTTTGAAGGAAGTTTGCAGTAAAAGTCCTGAAGGCTTCTATGCTTCTAAAAATATCATTCTTGATTGCACATTAACATTTTGAAAGAAAGTAAACATGCTACACTATCTTCACACAGTGCTACTCTATCATCACCTAGTACTAGTCTATCCTCACCCAATGATATTTTGTCTTCACCCAGTGCTAGTCAGCTCTCTTCACCCAGTGTTAGCCTATCCTCACCCAGTGCTAGTCTATCCTCACCCAGTGCTAGTCTATCTTCACCCAGTGCTAGTCTATCTTCACCCAGTACTAGTCAATCATCAATGCTATTTTGTATTCACCCAGTGCTAGTCTATCCTCATCCAGTAGGCCTACTAGTCTATCTTCACCCAGTGCTAGTCTATCCTCACCCAGTGCTGGGGATGATCTAGACATTTTGCCCCTCATATTACTAAATGTGAATTGCCTGATTTAATCACACAGCACTGCTGTAGCTAACATTTTTATGTGCTTTTTGGCTGATTGCCATTTTAACACTTGCAAGATTGATAATCCACGTTCTTGTGGTCAGATTGCGTCAGGAGACTGTGATTTTTGTTACCAATATTGCTGGAAGTAATTGCTTTTGTGATTAATATCACATCCTACTATGGTGAATTATTATTTGAGATGGTAAGGCAGTTGTTATGCTAGGCTCAGTGACAGTTGGGTGGGTTTCTTTTGTGTAGCATACAGTGCATTACTGTATTGGTTTGGCTGAATATCAGTTGACAGCATTCGAGGACAGTTCGAGTCTGTTACATAACATTCATTAGGAGGTTGGATGAATATGTACATCTTGTGATAGTTTGTAGTTGAATCTGTTCTCAGTGTTATGTGACAATTAAGCATGTTGTGCCCAGTCAGTGACAGGTTGGACAGTTGAGTCTGTCTCTGCTGGCCTGACAGACTCATTCAGTCATGCATCATTCGTTGGTCAAATAGCACAGACAGTCAGTGACAGGTTGGACAGTTGAGTCTGTCTCTGCTGGCCTGACAGACACATTCAGTCATGCATCATTCATTGGTCAAATAGCACAGACAGTCAGTGACAGGTTGGACAGTTGAGTCTGTCTCTGCTGGCATGACAGACACATTCAGTCATGCATCATTCATTGGTCATATAGCACAGAGGCAGCCAGTGACAAGTTGTACAGTTGAGTCTGTCTCTGCTGGCATGACAGACACATTCAGTCATGCATCATTGGTCAAATAGCACAGGCAGTCAGTGACAGGTTGGATAGTTGAGTCTGTATCTGCTGGCATGACAGACACATTCAGTCATGTATCATTCATTGGTCAAATAGCACAGACAATCAGTGTTAACAGTCCAATGTAAACAGCCCATGCTGTTATCTGATACCAGACAATGTTAACAGCCAATACTGTTATCGAATACCTAATGAGAGACAATGTGAACAGACAATGCTGTTATTTAATACCTAAAGAGAGACAATGTGGACAGACAATACTGTTATCTAATACCTAATGAGAGACAATGTGAACAGACAATGCTGTTATTTAATACCTAAAGAGAGACAATGTGGACAGACAATACTGTTATCTAATACCTAATGAGAGACAATGTGAACAGACAATGCTGTTATTTAATACCTAAAGAGAGAAAATGTGAACAGCCTATGCTGTTATCTAATACCTAAAGAGAGACAATGTTAACAGCCAATGCAAATCTAATACCTAAAGAGAGACAATATGAACAGCCCATGCTGTTCTCTGATACCAGACAATGTTAACAGCCAATACTGTTATCTAATACCTAAAGAGAGACAATGTGGACAGACAATGCTGTTATTTAATACCTAAAGAGAGACAATGTGAACAGCCTATGCTGTTATCTAATACCTAAAGAGAGACAATGTAAACAGCCAATGCTGTTATCTAATACCTAAAGAGAGACAATATGAACAGCCCATGCTGTTATCTAATACCTAAAGAGAGACAATATGAACAGTCCATGCTGTTATCGATGTACAAAACAACAGAACTTGTCGTTGTCACTCAACAGTTGTTTATGTTTCTGGCATCTGAGACATTGCAAAGATCACATGTTAAGAGACAACAAGAAGGAATAGTGCACTTGTAGATAACATCCTTCCTCTTTATTGCAAACAATTCTGCTCTTTCTCAAACCACCTGATTTATAAAGGGAGGCCTAGCCAGGGGAAGATATAAATAGACATGTGACTCAAGAGGGCAATGTTAGAGATCATCCAACTCTGCAAGTGCTGAAAAGTAAATAATTGTAGGATGTGTTGTTATGATATTAATATTTCACTAGATATATTGCTGAATGTGTTCGTTTTCTATCCCTGATCTATTTTATGTTACCTTTGTTCGACTGACACAAAAGGATCTATTTTATGTTACCTTTGTTCGACTGACACAAAAGGATCTATTTTATGTTACCTTTGTTCGACTGACACAAAAGGATCTATTTTATGTTACCTTTGTTCGACTGACACAAAAGGATCTATTTTATGTTACCTTTGTTCGACTGACACAAAAGGATCTATTTTATGTTACCTTTGTTCGACTGACACAAAAGGATCTATTTTATGTTACCTTTGTTCGACTGACACAAAAGGATCTATTTTATGTTACCTTTGTTTGACTGACACAAAAGGATCTATTTTATGTTACGTTTGTTCGACTGACACAAAAGGATAAAAAAGATGTTCTGGATGATGACAAGGGTGTCAGCCTGAATATTTTGTTTTATTGGAATCTGCAATGCAAAAGAAAGCTTGGTGCCAATATCACTATTAACCAGACTAACAGAAAGAAAAAATATTACAAACAATTCTTAAAGTACAGTTCATAAACATATTACTTGTTTGTACGAAACAAACTATACAGTTGAAAAACCTTCTTCATCGTTTGAAAATTTGCAAAATATAGCAAATTTCTCAAAGGATTCACTTCCTTAGACCCCCAGGGGGACATAACATCACAGCCCCACCCCCACTAATTCAAAAATGGTGGCTGGACCCCTGAACAAACCCACACAGGTATATTCAGACAGATGGAATAATTTGTACCTTCCATTTATCTATCAATAACTGTCAGTTTCATGTATGATTTTGTTCCTAGCAGTTTCACATTTTAAAGAGAATAGACAAGAAGTATGATTATCAGAAATTGCCAAATGTTAACCTTTTTCAGACATTATTTCGTGTTCAACTGGTTTAATTCATAAGAAAGAAATCCACTTATACCTCATATCTTTCTCTCTTATTGTTTTTACAGGTTGAATCCTAAATTATACCTCAGAATACAGAAGCATACTGAAAAGAGAAAGGCTAAGAAGCAGAAGGATGCTTGTAATAACAGTAAATCAGCTATACAACTAGAGCAAGGTATGAATATCTCTCAGAACTACACAAATATTACCCCCCCTCCCTCCTCTCTTCACCTCCTCCCATTTCACCTAATAAAGAAGCAAACTTAGCACCTCATGGGTTGAATAAAGGACTGCTCATTTTATTTGTTGTGCTGCTTTTATGTTACAGTAATCAAAACTTTCTGTCACATTGCATCTAAAGTAGGTTCGTTGTTAAAGAAACTTGAGCTCAATGTGAATCATCCATTTCCAGTTTCTGTCAAATTAAAATAATACAGAATATAGCCCGTTTTATTGATTGTGCTGACTTAGTTTTTGAAAAGTAGGGAAACTGTCCCGAAGCATACTCGGTCTGCCATTGTATGAAACATAATCATAACTTTGATGGATTAGATCGGTTTTAGGCAGTCAGTGAACCCCTGACTATCCAGTCAAATTGATTTACCAGCCTTAAATATATGATTTTATATGACAGAAATATGCATATTATAGTGATAGTTAAAATGTTACCAAGCATTTACCAGCCGCAGGGAAGGATGTAAATATGTTAAAAGGCTCATGGAGTTATTGATTAATATGATCTTAGCTGTGTTATAGATTACATGTATATATTCTGACTGATTAGGCTCATCAATAATGCAAATGCTGACAATTTCTGGTACCATACAAATGCATGCATCCCTCAGTATAAGGCTTCCTAATTTGTATGTATCAGTGTTGGGTGGGTGAGGCAATGAAAGTTCCTAGTATTGCTTTCAATATTTATGCTGTTTAAGATTTCTCTGAGACTGAGATGAAATCCTACAAAGTTTATCTACTCTTTTAGTATTATACTAATATTATTAACAGCTGCCCAGAAAAGTCTGTCATGCACTCATGCAGTAGGTCATGGGTCATGTGAGGTCAGCAGAGATTCAGTGAACAGAAAACCCTGTGCCTAAAGAATGAATGTCCATAAGGAGTTACTTGCAGGGATGTCAAACTTCACATACATTATCTGACCAGTAGTGGTTAACATAATGTATCAGAAAGACCAAATTAAATAGATTTCCCACTGTCAGTGCACCTTAAGGAGACACTTAAAAAATTCTGATTCAGTTTGCAGTCCTTTTCATAAGCAAAAAGAGTGCCAGGCAATCGATAGAACCATTTCTTATTTCACATACGTAACATATATTTCAAATATATCAAAATTTCAAAGGGATACAGAAATTTGTGACAGTTTAGAAACAGGAAACTTAATCATGAAAAAACCACAATTTTGATTTAAAGCTGCAATAAGAAGATCTTCAAGATAAAACATTTCAACATTCAGTTTAAAATATGTCAATAAAAGTCAAAATTTTTGAAACTAAAACTGGCAATTATAAGACAAATGTAGAATTGTTGAGAATATAGTTAAAAGTTGGAGAATTTCTTTTAGCAATTTTGGTACAACAATTTCAACTTTCAAAAACACAGTTGAAATTTGAAATTTGCACCTAGGCCGCTGTAGCATATGTACAACTTAAAATTTATGGAAAAGATCTGCCAGTTACTCTTCCCTTCCCCTCCTGCCCTCCCCCCACCCATCCCCCACCCATGCTCCCACCATATGCAGAAAATTTTTGATAGAGCCTTTCTAGCCCACTTCTACATTTTTTTGCTAATGTAGAATATACTAAGACAACCCTTAAAATATTCCACATTATGGCATGCAGACCTTGATGCATTTTGAAATTGTGGTTAAAACTTTTATTCTGTAAACCCTTTCACATTATCCATATTCTGCTGGTCACAGTTCCACAGTATATAGCCAAGCTTTCCTGTAAAGTGATCAATCCTGTGATATGTCCTTGTAAATGATTGAAGGCGTAAATGCTCCATGAATAAAATTAATACAAAATTAATATTTTAGTTCTAGGAAATAGGTAATGTAGTATCCAAGGCCATATTCCTACTGGCAGTGGGTGTAAATTTGATGCTGTAGTTAGTATGTGTGCTAAAAAAAATGTTCTCCGTGCTTCCATAATATTGTAACATCAGCTTTTATTATACAATATATTGAAAGATATGAATTCATTATTGTGAAATAATATTTACATATTTTGCTGCATTCATTGGTTTCAATGCTACAGAAATTAAAGTGTCTCAGTTCCTTACCTCATCCCAAACTAACTTGCTAATATTTTGCAGGTGCTCTTTTTAACTTCACTGTTGTGTTTGTCGTACAATATTACACTCTCCTTTGTCACAAACTCCCTTGTAAATGTAACAATAACTCACAGGTTTACGCATGATCCTGCTCTACTTTCTCCTGTACAGATTGTTTACATTGTTGCTACGGTTACACGTTTCCCACATCTTAGACTGTTCCTTCATGTACTCATTGAACTAAGCCTATCACATTTAATTTACTACCTTATCGTCTGCATGTAATGTCAGTTGCTAAGGGTTTATATCTTTTCCACAGTGGTATCTAACAAGTGTCAGGAAATGTTAAAACAAAAATGTCAGCCATGTTTGGTCAGCGCCATCTCTGTAACTCATGAAAATGCAACTTATTTTAGGGAATTGTAAATTTCTGATTGATTAGACAATGATGTCGAAACATCTCAAGTTTTGTTAGTGTTGTATGTTGAGCTGTACATTTGGAATTATACACGAGTGGTTTCCATTATCAAGAAGCTAGCAGATATATGCCCTTTTTGTTTATGTGAGAAACTGACTTGCATCAATAAATCATGCTTGGCATTAATTCATGTGATTCGATGTGACTAATAAGTGAGACTTACTGGATGAAGTCTGTGAGACTAACACAGGGAACTCTGTATAGAGTAAGATTGATGGTTATTGCGTCATTGCTAATATAATCAAACTGTATCATTTTGGAATTGTTTATTGATATTTTGGCAATAAGCAAACACTGCTTTGTAAATTCTGCTGCTCAAGGTAGGCAATAGTAATACCTTATATCTAGACATGTATGACTGTCTTTATCATTCTTGGTTTTAGGCACATTATGTTTAGGATCTTAAACACAGACTTAGCCATGTTAAGTTTCTAGTGTCCTTTCTTAAACACAGACTTAGCCATGTTAAGTTTCTAGTGTCCTTTCTTAAACACAGACTTAGCCATGTTAAGTTTCTAGTGTCCGTTTCTTTTACACAGACTTAGCCATGTTAAGTTTCTAGTGTCCGTTTCTTATACACAGACTTAGCCATGTTAAGTTTCTAGTGTCCTTTCTTAAACACAGACTTAGCCATGTTAAGTTTCTAGTGTCCTTTTCTTATACACAGACTTATAGCCATGTTAAGTTTCTAGTGTCCTTTTCTTATACACAGACTTATAGCCATGTTAAGTTTCTAGTGTCCTTTCTTTAACACACATGTTAAGTTTCTAGTGTGCTTTCTTATACACAGACTTAGCCATGTTAAGTTTCTAGTGTCCTTTCTTAATTACAGACTTAGCCATGTTAAGTTTCTAGCGTCCTTTCTTATACACAGACTTAGCCATGTTAAGTTTCTAGTGTGCTTTCTTATACACAGACTTAGCCATGTTAAGTTTCTAGTGTCCTTTCTTTAACACACGTTAAATTTCTAGTGTGCTTTCTTATACACAGACTTAGCCATGTTAAGTTTCTAGTATGCTTTCTTATACACAGACTTAGCCATGTTAAGTTTCTTGTGTCCTTTCTTATACACGGACTTAGCCATGTTAAGTTTCTAGTGTCCTTTCTTTAACACACACGTGAAGTTTCTAGTGTCCTTTCTTAAATACAGACTTAGCCATATTAAGTTTCTTGTGTCCTTTCTTATACACATACTTAGCCAAGTTAAGTTTCTAGTGTCTTTAAACACAGGCTTAGCCATGTTAAGTTTCTAGTGTCCTTTCTTAAATACAGACTTAGCCATGTTAAGTTTCTTGTGTCCTTTCTTATACACATACTTAGCCAAGTTAAGTTTCTAGTGTCTTTAAACACAGGCTTAGCCATGTTAAGTTTCTAGTGTCCTTTCTTAAATACAGACTTAGCCATGTTAAGTTTCTTGTGTCCTTTCTTGTACACAGACTTAGCCATGTTAAGTTTCTTGTGTCCTTTCTTAAATACAGACTTAGCCATGTTAAGTTTCTTGTGTCCTTTCTTGTACACAGACTTAGCCATGTTAAGTTTCTAGTGTCCTTTCTTAATTACAGACTTAGCCATGTTAAGTTTCTAGTGTCCTTTCTTAAATACAGACTTAGCAGTGCTCAGTGTGATTTGTTTATTAATAATCCAGTATTGATCTTGTATTTCCCTACAGCTGTTCCACTGAACAGTCCAGATGACACAGCAGTTATTGAGAATGGAGCCAACAAACCAGCCACAAGTGTAGATGAATACATTTGCAATTCACCTAAAAGGTAGAATATTTTTTGAACCACCTATCTTCATGTTTGCAAGCTTGACATCTTTCTTGGAAAATTTCAAAGTTAATGTTCTGTAGGAATACATTATTATCCAGTTGATCCATCAGTACTTTACATTCATTGCTATTTATTGTATTAATGACTATATGATGTATTGATGACTATTCTGTGAGTGATTCTATAGTGTTTCAATAAGTAGATCCAATCTTTCTGTATGTGTTAATCATGTTCTGTAGGAATACATTATTATCCAGTTGATCCATCAGTACTTTACATTCATTGCTATTTATTGTATTAATGACTATATGATGTATTGATGACTATTCTGTGAGTGATTCTATAGTGTTTCAGTAAGTAGATCCAATCTTTCTGTATGTGTTAATCATGTTCTGTAGGAATACATTATTATCCAGTTGATCCATCAGTACTTTACATTCATTGCTATTTATTGTATTAATGACTATATGATGTATTGATGACTATTCTGTGAGTGATTCTATAGTGTTTCAGTAAGTAGATCCAATCTTTCTGTATGTGTTAATCATGTTCTGTAGGAATACATTATTATCCAGTTGATCCATCAGTACTTTACATTCATTGCTATTTATTGTATTAATGACTATATGATGTATTGATGACTATTCTGTGAGTGATTCTATAGTGTTTCAATAAGTAGATCCAATCTTTCTGTATGTGTTAATCATGTTCTGTAGGAATACATTATTATCCAGTTGATCCATCAGTACTTTACATTCATTGCTATTTATTGTATTAATGACTATATGATGTATTGATGACTATTCTGTGAGTGATTCTATAGTGTTTCAGTAAGTAGATCCAATCTTTCTGTATGTGTTAATCATGTTCTGTAGGAATACATTATTATCCAGTTGATCCATCAGTACTTTACATTCATTGCTATTTATTGTATTAATGACTATATGATGTATTGATGACTATTCTGTGAGTGATTCTATAGTGTTTCAGTAAGTAGATCCAATCTTTCTGTATGTGTTAATCATGTTCTGTAGGAATACATTATTATCCAGTTGATCCATCAGTACTTTACATTCATTGCTATTTATTGTATTAATGACTATATGATGTATTGATGACTATTCTGTGAGTGATTCTATAGTGTTTCAGTAAGTAGATCCAATCTTTCTGTATGTGTTAATCATGTTCTGTAGGAATACATTATTATCCAGTTGATCCATCAGTACTTTACATTCATTGCTATTTATTGTATTAATGACTATATGATGTATTGATGACTATTCTGTGAGTGATTCTATAGTGTTTCAATAAGTAGATCCAATCTTTCTGTATGTGTTAATCATGTTCTGTAGGAATACATTATTATCCAGTTGATCCATCAGTACTTTACATTCATTGCTATTTATTGTATTAATGACTATATGATGTATTGATGACTATTCTGTGAGTGATTCTATAGTGTTTCAATAAGTAGATCCAATCTTTCTGTATGTGTTAATAATGTTCTGTGTACTAGATGTAATATGATCTCTATCTTTACATAGTTCTATAGTATACAGTGTAGTGATAGATTCTCTCCATATTTAATATAATCATTTGGCTCTTGTTCCATTGGAACCCTTCGATTCATGAATGGACGTTTTCTGAATCTCTTGTGCATTTTATATATTGGTTACCATAGGACTGACATAGGGTCACTAGAATAGATTTTTGGATGCATGGGGTAGGATTGAATAAAGTTGGGGGTGGGGAATGAGTTGAAAATTGATCTACAATGATCCACTTTACCACCATGCTGCCTGCACTTGAAGGAGTAGGTTGGACCATTCAGTTCTGTTAGTACAGATGTTACATAATCAAGATAGCTGTATGTAAGTGTCATAAGGTAAACTCCTTATGGTAACTGGTTCAAGGTGTTTAGCAGGCACCTTAATGATCACTGTCTTTGCATCCACACTAGTAAACACTGTACATTTAGTCTTTGTTGTAAATGTACAGTCGCTGTACATTTAGTCTTTGTACATTTAGTCTTTGTTTAATGGGCTAACATGGATAAATATCTACTATTCCAGTATGGTTGGTATATGTGGATGAATATCTACTACATTACATGAGCAGTATGATTGGTATATCTGGATTAATATCTACTGGCACATTAGATGATCACATTGGTTGGTATATGTGAATGAGCATCTACTACATCAGATGAACAGGGTGATTGGTATATGTGGATAAATATCTACTACAATAAATGAACAGTATAGTTAGTATATGTGGATTAATATCTACTACATTAGATGAGGAGTGATTGGAATATGTGGATTAATATCTACTACATTAAATGAACACATTGAGCAATATAAATGAATGCAGATTAATATCTACTACATTAGGTGAACAGAATGGGTGGTATGTGTGGATTAATATGTACTACTTAAGATTAACACATCAGGTGTTATATGTGAGTTAATATCTACTACATTATTGGAAAAGTATGGTTGGTATATGTGGATGAATATCTACTACATAAGATGAACAGTGATATATGTGGATGGATGTCTACTACATAAGTTGAACAGTATGGTTGCTATATGTGGATTAAAACCTACTATATTAGATGAGCATATTGGTTGGTATATGTGGATGAATGTCTACTACATAAGTTGAACAGCAAGGGTTGGTATATGTGGATTAAAATATACTATATTAGATGATCATATTGGTGGTATATGTGGATTCATATGTACTAACCTAGCCAATCAGTCACATGACCCTAATGAGTTAGCTATACACACAAGGCAGAATTTTAGCTTTGTAATTGAGACGTGGATAATTTGAATGCAGCCTTTATGTTTCCTATTGAAAGCTATCCTGTATCCCAGCTGTGGCAATTAGGATTCATCATTGATAGTTATCTAGTAATGTCTGCCTCTCTGTGTATGCAAGCTATATACACAAACTGACCTAGATTGTCTGGAGGAATATTTATTCAGTTGTTGAAGGTTACAGGAAGGGATAATAAGATTAATTGTACTTTTCCTTTGTTAAGGGTGTGAGCACCTTTGTCAAGTCAAGTTCTTATTTACTTTTTTGCACCCTCAACAGATTAACATTTCAAGATGCTGGATTCAGGGTTATGCTTAGCAACAAATTCCCAGCAAGAACTAGAATGAGGACAGCATGCTGGTTAATCATCACAGAGGTAAAGCTCCTCCCCACCTACTTACCCTATCCAACCCCCACCACCCCCCCCCCCCCCTGCCCTTCCACACTTCCCCTGTCTACCGAAGTCTGACTGGAGTTTCAGAATAAAAAAATCACAATGGAAAAGAGGATGTAAGACAAGAAGATTGGAATTGATATACTGCTAAGAAAATGTCATGCTGTTGTAAAGGACAAATTCTCTTTGTTTGAATTCACTCAACCAGAAAATTAGAAAGATGGCAGGGACAGGATAGTCATGTGATGCATTTGTTGGTAAGCAGACACTTCAGTGTGCAACACTGGGGAACAGGACCATTGACTGTTTTCAACATTTCAGATGAGAAAACTACTTTTGAATTGATAAATGCTGGCCAGACTTGGACCTATCATCTCTCTTATTTTTAATATCTTTACTTCATGTATCAGTGTATGAACTGCTCTGTATTTAGCTTTCTTTAGGAGGATATAATAAGCTTTACTGTTTGTGGTGTTATCATGGATAAAGTAAGCTTTACTTGTGTTTGCGGTGTTATCATGGACAAAGTAAGCTTTACTTGTGTTTGTGGAGTTATCATGGATATAGGAAGCTTTACTTGTGTTTGCGGTGTTATCATTCAGAAGGCAATTACAAGAATATACAATCTCTGTATTGTTTATACAGTGTAAGGTTTATTGAATGCTCACCTTGTAATCAATTACTGTTATTCTATTGTTTGGTGACCTATCTCCATATATTTCATCATCCTCAACCATGTTTTCTGTTCCTTTCAGTTCTAGTTCCTTGCTTTTGCTTTTAGTTTGATTAAATGATCTATGTTTGCCTCTGCTTTCATCAACAGAAACAAATGATGGAGAGAGATCCTGAATATAATCCTTACTTGAACCATCCAACCACCAGTAGTAGTACCAACGGAACAGTCGTTAAGGCGGATACTTTTAACAAGGGCTCCAAGTGAGTATCAGAAACGGATAGCAAGGTTCTGTGAGTTCTGCCACCCCAGCAGAGACCATAGGTCCATCTCCAAATAAAGGCTAAATGGATTATAGTTGTGTGAGTTCTGCCACCCCAGCAGAGACAGCCTCCAAATGAAGGCTAAATAATTATAGTTCTGTGAGTTCTGCCACCCCAGCAGAGACAACCTCCAAATATAAACTAAATGTATTATAGTTCTGTGAGTTCTGCCACCCCAGCAGAGACAGCCTCCAAATGAAGGCTTAAATAATTATAGTTCTGTGAGTTCTGCCACCCCAGCAGAGACAACCTCCAAATATAAACTAAATGTATTATAGTTCTGTGAGTTCTGCCAACCCAGCAGAGACTGTCCTCCAAATATAAACTAAATGTATTATAGTTCTGTGAGTTCTGCCACCCCAGCAGAGACCACCACCAAATATAAACTAAATGTATTATAGTTCTGTGAGTTCTGCCACCCCCAGCAGAGACAGCCTCCAAATAAAAGCTAAATATATTATAGTTCTGTGAGTTCTGCCACCCCAGCAGAGACAGCCTCCAAATAAAAGCTAAATATATTAAAGTTCTGTGAGTTCTGCCACCTCAGCACAGACCACCTCCAAATAAAAGCTAACTGAATTATAGTTCTGTGAGTTCTGCCACCCCAGCACAGACCACCTCCAAATAAAAGCTAACTGAATTATAGTTCTGTGAGTTCTGCCACCCCAGCAGAGACCACCTCCAAATAAATGCTAAATGTATAACAGTTCTGCCACCCCCAGCAGAGACAGCCTCCAAATAAAAGCTAAATATATTATAGTTCTGTGAGTTCTGCCACCCCAGCACAGACCACCTCCAAATAAAAGCTAAATATATTATAGTTCTGTGAGTTCTGCCACCCCCAGCGGAGACCACCTCCAAATAAATGCTAAATATATAACAGTTCTGCCACCCCCAGCAGAGACAGCCTCCAAATAAAAGCTAAATATATTATAGTTCTGTGAGTTCTGCCACCCCAGCAGAGACCATCTCCAAATAAAAGCTAAATGTATTATAGTTCTGTGAGTTCTGCCACCCCAGCAGAGACAGCCTACAAATGAAGGCTAAATAATTATAGTTCTGTGAGTTCTGCCAACCCAGCAGAGACCACCTCCAAATAAAAGCTAACTGAATTATAGTTCTGTGAGTTCTGCCACCCTGGCAGAGACCATCTCCAAATAAAAGCTAAATATATTATAGTTCTGTGAGTTCTGCCACCCCAGCAGAGACCACCTCCAAATAAAAGCTAACTGAATTATAGTTCTGTGAGTTCTGCCACCCCAGCAGAGACCATCTCCAAATAAAAGCTAAATATATGATAGTTCTGTGAGTTCTGCCACCCCAGCACAGACCACCTCCAAATAAAAGCTAACTGAATTATAGTTCTGTGAGTTCTGCCACCCCCAGCAGAGACCACCTCCAAATAAAAGCTAACTGAATTATAGTTCTGTGAGTTCTGCCACCCCGGCAGAGACCATCTCCAAATAAAAGCTAAATGTATTATAGTTCTGTGAGTTCTGCCACCCCAGCACAGACCACCTCCAAATAAAAGCTAACTGAATTATAGTTCTGTGAGTTCTGCCACCCCGGCAGAGACCACCTCCAAATAAAAGCTAACTGAATTATAGTTCTGTGAGTTCTGCCACCCCAGCAGAGACCATCTCCAAAATAAAAGCTAAATGTATTATAGTTCTGTGAGTTCTGCCACCCCAGCAGAGACCACCACCAAATAAAAGCTAAATATATTGTAGTTCTTGTGGATTTAGAGAAACTTTTAACTATAGAGGGTAATGAAAAATATTGTCAGGACTACCTAATACAGACCATTTGTCAACTTTTCAAACAGCATTATGGCCTCATTTAATATGTTTACAATGATAATAGTTTCATTAAAGGACAAATGATGTTGGCTGACATCACTGGATGCCTCTGTTGTTTTATATGAAGTAATAACAAATAAAGGAACCCATTTCAAGTTAAACCCAGACTTTTGACATATCTTTTAAAGATGTTTGTTGGACTATTACATATCTACCTTAAAATGCGACCTCAAGTCATCCTTTAATATTATGATGATTAAATAAATAAATTGTACCTATTAATGGATATATGACTGATTGCGTAGTAAGGTTACATATTATTAGGTTATATATTGGTCACCCTTTTATATAATATAAGAAGATGTTCAGTATGTAAAAGTCCTCACTGCCTACATCATGGAGGTCTTATGTTTTACCCAGCCAGCATAAACATGCTGAAGGGTTCCAATACCACCCCCTCCCCCACTGCCCTCAGATGCAATTTACTAGTAAAGAGAAAACCATTATCTCTTTTCATTTGACTCATATTCTCTTCAGTTATGATTAATGCATTCACTTCCATTCATATGTTCAATCTACCAATAAACCTGTTTGCATTTATGTCATTGAATCTGTCCTGATTATGTCTTGTTCTTAAATATATAGTCTACCCAATATAAAGATGCTTTACGGGGAAAATTCTGTAAAGTTCTCTCAATATGACACATTATCCTGTTACCAATTTGACCAAGGTCTTTTTATTTTTCTTCATAAGATGTTCAATATTTCTGATTAATTGTGCACTTTTATCAAGTAAATGTTTGTGATCATTCCAGATACAAGTCCTTTAATATGTAATTTTACTTTCTAATTTATGCACTAGTTTCATTGCTGTAGAAGAGGGTGAAGCTGAGGAACATGGTAGTCACCATATCATCCTAGGGGAGCCAGATGGGCTCTGTAATATTCCAGGTAATATTCTAACACATAATGAGTGTGCATAACCCACACAAAGTAAGGAATGTGTAAGAGGGGGCCGTTGTAGAAGAGGGTGAAGCTGATGAACATGGTAGTCACCATATCATCCTAGGGGAGCCAGATGGGCTCTGTAATATTCCAGGTAATATTCTAACACATAATGAGTATGTATAACCCACACAAAGTAAGGAATGTGTAAGAGGGGGCCATTGTAGAAGAGGGTGAAGCTGAGGAACATGGTAGTCACCATATCATCCTAAGGGAGCCAGATGGGCTCTGTAATATTCCAGGTAATATTCTAACACATAATGAGTATGCATAACCCACACAAAGTAAGGAATGTGTAAGAGGGGGCCGTTGTAGAAGAGGGTGAAGCTGAGGAACATGGTAGTCACCATATCATCCTAGGGGAGCCAGATGGGCTCTGTAATATTCCAGGTAATATTCTAACACATAATGAGTATGCATAACCCACACAAAGTAAGGAATGTGTAAGAGGGGGCCGTTGTAAAAGAGGGTAATGCTGAGGAACATGGTAGTCACCATATCATCCTAGGGGAGCCAGATGGGCTCTGTAATATTCCAGGTAATATTCTAACACATAATGAGTATGCATACCCCACACAAAGTAAGGAATGTGTTAGAGGGGGCCATTGTAGAAGAGGGTGAAGCTGAGGAACATGGTAGTCACCATATCATCCTAGGGGAGCCAGATGGGCTCTGTAATATTCCAGGTAATATTCTAACACATAATGAGTATGCATAACCCACACAAAGTAAGGAATGTGTAAGAGGGGGCCGTTGTAAAAGAAGGTGAAGCTGAGGAACATGGTAGTCACCATATCATCCTAGGGGAGCCAGATGGGCTCTGTAATATTCCAGGTAATATTCTAACACATAATGAGTATGCATACCCCACACAAAGTAAGGAATGTGTTAGAGGGAGCCGTTGTAGAAGAGGGTGAAGCTGAGGAACATGGTAGTCACCATATCATCCTAGGGGAGCCAGATGGGCTCTGTGATATTCCAGGTAATATTCTAACACATAATGAGTATGCATAACCCACACAAAGTAAGGAATGTGTAACAGGGGGCCGTTAACAAACAGATGTAAGATAAACAGGTAATATTCTAACACATATTGAATATGCATAAACCCACACAAAGTAAGGAATGTTTAAGAGTAAGCAAACAGATAAAAGGTAAACCATGAGTTGTGGTCCTGAGTGGATAAAGTCGGTAAATTTGATAGCCAAATGGCTTGTAGTGTAAGTTGTTAGCCATTGGACATACATATGTGGCTGCATAGTATCATTACAGGCTGATATTAACTATAACATAATAGTTTGAGATGTAGTAGAACAATGAAAGCCTTACAGCGATGTCATATCTGAAATCTATTATTAATAACTTGTAGGAGGGCTTGATAAATAGCCTATTTAATCATTTTGTAATCTATTTCAGTTTGACGTGATACTGTGATTCTAATCTTAAGCTGTTTGAACTATTTCTTCTTTTTTCTCCAGATGGTTGTTTTGGCGTCTTTAGATGGATTCTATGTTTTCCTCTCACTCTCATTCTCTTTGTGTCTATACCTGACTGCAGAAGACCAAGGTAGGTTCATCTTTAGATGGATTCTCTGTTTTCCTCTCTCTCTCATTATCTTTGTGTCTATACCTGACTGCAGAAGACCAAGGTAGGTTCATCTTTAGATGGATTCTGTGTTTTCCTCTCTCTCTCATTCTCTTTGTGTCTATACCTGACTGCAGAAGACCAAGGTAGGTTCATCTTTAGATGGATTCTATGTTTTCCTCTCTCTCTCATTCTCTTTGTGTCTATACCTGACTGCAGAAGACCAAGGTAGGTTCATCTTTAGATGGATTCTCTGTTTTCCTCTCTCTCTCATTCTCTTTGTGTCTATACCTAACTGCAGAAGACCAAGGTAGGTTCATCTTTAGATGGATTCTCTGTTTTCCTCTTTCTCTCTCATTCTCTTTGTGTCTATACCTGACTGCAGAAGACCAAGGTAGGTTCATCTTGAGATGGATTCTCTGTTTTCCTCTCTCTCTCATTCTCTTTGTGTCTATACCTAACTGCAGAAGACCAAGGTAGGTTCATCTTTAGATGGATTCTGTGTTTTCCTCTCTCTCTCTCATTCTCTTTGTGTCTATACCTAACTGCAGAAGACCAAGGTAGGTTCATCTTTAGATGGATTCTCTGTTTTCCTCTCTCTCTCATTCTCTTTGTGTCTATACCTAACTGCAGAAGACCAAGGTAGGCTCATCTTTACATGGATTCTCTGTTTTCCTCTCTCTCTCATTCTCTTTGTGTCTATACCTAACTGCAGAAGACCAAGGTAGGTTCATCTTTAGATGGATTCTGTGTTTTCCTCTCTCTCTCATTCTCTTTGTGTCTATACCTGACTGCAGAAGACCAAGGTAGGTTCATCTTTAGATGGATTCTGTGTTTTCCTCTCTCTCTCATTCTCTTTGTGTTTATACCTAACTGCAGAAGACCAAGGTAGGTTCATCTTTAGATGGATTCTCTGTTTTCCTCTCTCTCTCATTATCTTTGTGTCTATACCTGACTAAAGAAGACCAAGGTAGGTTCATCTTTAGATGGATTCTGTGTTTTCCTCTCTCTCTCTCATTCTCTTTGTGTCTATACCTAACTGCAGAAGACCAAGGTAGGTTCATCTTTAGATGGATTCTGTGTTTTCCTCTTTCTCTCTCATTCTCTTTGTGTCTATACCTGACTGCAAAAGACCAAGGTAGGTTCATCTTTAGATGGATTCTCTGTTTTCCTCTCTCTCTCATTCTCTTTGTCTATACCTAACTGCAGAAGACCAAGGTAGGTTCATCTTTAGATGGATTCTCTGTTTTCCTCTCTCTCTCATTCTCTTTGTGTCTATACCTGACTGCAGAAGACCAAGGTAGGTTCATCTTTAGATGGATTCTGTGTTTTCCTCTCTCTCTCATTCTCTTTGTGTCTATACCTAACTGCAGAAGACCAAGGTAGGTTCATCGTTAGATGGATTCTGTGTTTTCCTCTCTCTCACTCTAATTCTCTTTGTGTCTATACCTGATGGCAGAAGACCAAGGTAGGTTCATCTTTAGATGGATTCTGTGTTTTCCTCTCTCTCATTCTCTTTGTCTATACCTGACTGCAGAAGACCAAGGTAGGTTCATCTTTAGATGGATTCTCTGTTTTCCTCTCTCTCTCATTCTCTTTGTGTCTATACCTGACTACAGAAGACCAAGGTAGGTTCATCTTTAGATGGATTCTGTGTTTTCCTCTCTCTCTCTCATTCTCTTTGTGTCTATACCTAACTGCATAAGACCAAGGTAGGTTCATCTTTAGATGGATTCTGTGTTTTCCTCTCTCTCTCATTCTCTTTGTGTCTATACCTAACTGCAGAAGACCAAGGTAGGTTCATCTTTAGATGGATTCTCTGTTTTCCTCTCTCTCTCATTCTCTTTGTGTCTATACCTGACTGCAGAAGACCAAGGTAGGTTCATCTTTAGATGGATTCTCTGTTTTCCTCTCTCTCTCTCATTCTCTTTGTGTCTATGCCTAACTACAGAAGACCAAGGTAGGTTCATCTTTACATGGATTCTGTGTTTTCCTCTCTCTCTCATTTGTCTATACCTGACTGCAAAAGACCAAGGTAGGTTCATCTTTAGATGGATTCTCTGTTTTCCTCTCTCTCTCATTCTCTTTGTCTATACCTGACTGCAGAAGACCAAGGTAGGTTCATCTTTACATGGATTCTATGTTTTCCTCTCTCTCTCATTCTCTTTGTGTCTATACCTGACTGCAGAAGACCAAGGTAGGTTCATCTTTAGATGGATTCTCTGTTTTCCTCTCTCTCTCATTCTCTTTGTCTATACCTGACTGCAAAAGACCAAGGTAGGTTCATCTTTAGATGGATTCTCTGTTTTCCTCTCTCTCTCATTCTCTTTGTCTATACCTGACTGCAGAAGACCAAGGTAGGTTCATCTTTACATGGATTCTATGTTTTCCTCTCTCTCTCATTCTCTTTGTGTCTATACCTGACTGCAGAAGACCAAGGTAGGTTCATCTTTAGATGGATTCTCTGTTTTCCTCTCTCTCTCATTCTCTTTGTGTCTATACCTGACTGCAGAAGACCAAGGTAGGTTCATCTTTATATGGATTCTCTGTTTTCCTCTCTCTCTCATTCTCTTTGTGTCTATACCTGACTGCAGAAGACCAAGGTAGGTTCATCTTTAGATGGATTCTATGTTTTCCTCTCTCTCTCATTCTCTTTGTGTCTATACCTGACTGCAGAAGACCAAGGTAGGTTCATCTTTACATGGATTCTATGTTTTCCTCTCTCTCTCATTCTCTTTGTGTCTATACCTGACTGCAGAAGACCAAGGTAGGTTCATCTTTAGATGGATTCTCTGTTTTCCTCTCTCTCTCATTCTCTTTGTGTCTATACCTGACTGCAGAAGACCAAGGTTGGTTCATCTTTATATGGATTCTCTGTTTTCCTCTCTCTCTCATTCTCTTTGTGTCTATACCTGACTGCAGAAGACCAAGGTAGGTTCATCTTTAGATGGATTCTCTGTTTTCCTCTCTCTCTCATTCTCTTTGTGTCTATACCTGACTGCAGAAGACCAAGGTAGGTTCATCTTTACATGGATTCTATGTTTTCCTCTCTCTCTCATTCTCTTTGTCTATACCTGACTGCAGAAGACCAAGGTAGGTTCATCGTTAGATGGATTCTCTGTTTTCCTCTCTCTCTCATTCTCTTTGTCTATACCTGACTGCAGAAGACCAAGGTAGGTTCATCTTTATATGGATTCTCTGTTTTCCTCTCTCTCTCATTCTCTTTGTCTATACCTGACTGCAGAAGACCAAGGTAGGTTCATCTTTAGATGGATTCTCTGTTTTCCTCTCTCTCTCATTCTCTTTGTCTATACCTGACTGCAGAAGACCAAGGTAGGTTCATCTTTACATGGATTCTATGTTTTCCTCTCTCTCTCATTCTCTTTGTGTCTATACCTGACTGCAAAAGACCAAGGTAGGTTCATCTTTAGATGGATTCTCTGTTTTCCTCTCTCTCTCATTCTCTTTGTCTATACCTGACTGCAGAAGACCAAGGTAGGTTCATCTTTAGATGGATTCTCTGTTTTCCTCTCTCTCTCATTCTCTTTGTCTATACCTGACTGCAGAAGACCAAGGTAGGTTCATCTTTAGATGGATTCTATGTTTTCCTCTCTCTCTCATTCTCTTTGTGTCTATACCTGACTGCAGAAGACCAAGGTAGGTTCATCTTTAGATGGATTCTCTGTTTTCCTCTCTCTCTCATTCTCTTTGTGTCTATACCTGACTGCAGAAGACCAAGGTAGGTTCATCTTTAGATGGATTCTCTGTTTTCCTCTCTCTCTCATTCTCTTTGTGTCTACACCTGACTGCAGAAGACCAAGGTAGGTTCATCGTTAGATGGATTCTCTGTTTTCCTCTCTCTCTCATTCTCTTTGTGTCTACACCTGACTACAGAAGACCAAGGTAGGTTCATCTTTAGATGGATTCTCTGTTTTCCTCTCTCTCTCATTCTCTTTGTGTCTATACCTATCTGCAGAAGACCAAGGTAGGTTTCTTATGTGTATCATTAGCAATAAATAGTTAGCTCAATCTGTGTAGTCAATTAAGCATGGATGCTTTAGCAATGTGTCTGTATGTCTGTCTGTCTGTCATAGTCACATGGGTGTCCGTTGAAAGGTCATTTGTATAGTCCTGATGAAAGTTGTTGCCCTTTTGAGGGACTTCATTAATGTTTACACATAAAGTAGGTCAAAGGTCTTTCGGGATTAATTCAGGTCCAAAACATTAAATCCCTCTATGGTTTTAATCTGATCTGGATGTAAATTGTGTCGGATGGTTAGTGAGGGATAGCTAAAGTTGTTCAAGGATAAGTGGTCAAAGTTCGTTTGAGCTCGCGAACGTGAAATATTTTTCCTGAGAATCTACTGCATATAGTGTGAATCTTATTTTGACCTAAGTTAATTGCAATAACCCTCTGATTGTGTGTTAAAGAAAAAGTCAACAAGAATATAAAGTAAATGGTCATATGAAGCTATTAGCTGCCAAAAGAGAGATTTGTTGCAAACCTGTATCTTTCCTAGACTCTTGTTCAGATTCTCAGTAACTTTAGTTTAAACAATTCATTCTGTGCCACAATAAACAGTTCATAAGAAATAGTTATCTTGAGCATGATACAGTTGCAGTTCTTTACCACCAGTCTTTGTTCCTGCTGTTTCGCAGACCATCTGATCTAATCTTTGTCAATGGTTGTCACAGTGTATGATAGCACTGCCCATCAATAACTTAATCCAGGAGTCAGCTCTGCCCAAGTTTGATGCCAATTAAATGTCAATTTTAAAACAAAAATGAGTAAGAGATATCGTCAAACATTGGATGCTACTAGCGGTCATCAAAGAGAAACAGGTCTAGGTTTGACTGTTATATAATATATTCATAATATGTTAAAATATGATACTTTTGCTAATATTCCCTTTCATCAACTTTATATATGGCTGCAGTAACATCACCGTGTAAAGTGTTGATTCTGGTCAACTGTTACAAGTAGTTGGTCTCATAGGCAAGCTAGGACCTCATTTTGCCAAATTTAAATTGACAGCCCCAAGTATTAATTAAATCCATTTTGATGTTTTCATGTAATATGTTTGTATTTTCAGATTTGAGAGGTTTTACATCGCCACGTTCCTGCTATCGATTGCCTGGATTATGGTATTTACATATGTAATGGTCTGGATGGTAGCACTCATCGGCTACACAATGATGATTCCAGATACTATTATGGGAATTTCATTCTTAGCGGCTGGCACAAGTGTGCCTGATGCTATGGCAAGTTTGATTGTTGCAAGGCAAGGTAAGATGCAAATTACAGCTTAGACTTAAATGATCCCAATCACCGTAGAATCATGAACAAGAATAGAACAGAATTCAAAGAAGAAATTGCTAGGGCTACACAGAGTCTTCTCAGGCGTCTAGAGAAACACAAAAAAGAAAATCTTAACATTGTATGAGAAATGTAAATGAACCAATCCAAATTATATTGAAGAGCAAACCATCAAAGTATCTTTCTGATCTCAAAATTCCTGTTTTCAAAGCATTAGATTGATCTTCTCTGTGTAGAGTAACTCTACTTCTCACCCTCACCAATTGTGTACTTTCCTCTTTGTGTACTAACTGTTTTAGAAGATATTAGCAAGGTCTCACTGCCAAGAACAGACAAAAATGTTTCTTATTATTTTGCATTTTATATTAAAACAGCTTTCTGTTTTCATTTCTGTGATATTTGAAATGTTTGATGCTAGAGTCCTTTGTCTTTATTAGTGCAATTTAGTGATGTTTGATAATAAAGAAAACTTAAATTCTGACAAATTACCGTTTGTATTTCCGCCTTGTGATGAGCGTAATATGGATGATCAAAGCTTTAATGTCTTCCAGATCATACATGAATCTACAATGCTGATTATATTATAGAAACCATTAACGAGCAGAGGTAATACACAGCCAACACATCTCTTTCATCATTATTGCACAACATTAACAGGTTAAGTAATTAGCAGGAGCTTAATATCTTTGATTATCTTCCAGATCATACATGAACCTACGATTATGATTATTTTATGGTCTGATAGAAACCATTAACGAGCAGACTAAGCACCGAGGCAATACACAGCCAACACATCTCTTTCATCATTATTGCACACATTAACAGGTTAAGTGATTAGCAGGAATGACATTGAAAGCTGGCTGCAACATCATGTTCTGTTTGTTTCTCTCTGTGGCAGGGCTTGGTGATATGGCAGTGTCCAATAGCATAGGAAGTAATGTATTTGACATCCTCCTGGGGCTAGCCTTACCTTGGTTTCTCAAGACCAGTGTGACGAGTACAGGAAGCAAAGTGATCATTAACAGTAATGGATTACTTTACTCAGTTACGTTACTCCTGGCAACAGTCTTTATTACGGTAAGTCAACATTCCAGGCAGAGATACTGTGCATCAAATGTATGTATTTGAGTGTGTTATTGTGGCAACCATCATTATTACGGTGATTAGTTAACATCTCAGGCATAGATACTGTGCATCTAATGTATGTATTTGAGCCTGTTATTGTGGCAACCATCTTTATTACAATGGTTAGTTAATATCTCAGGCAAAGATACTTTGCATCAACTGTAAGTGAGTATGTTATTGTGGCAAACATCTTTATTATAGTTAGTTAACAATTCAGGCAACAGTATTGCCTATGATTTTCCATGCATCAAATGCATGATTGCATTAATATGGAACATTGGTTGTTTAGTAAATATTTCGTTGTTTAGAGAGAGGAGAACGGTCATGTTGCATGTAGGATATTGCATTGGAGCTGCAGTGCTGTCAGGCCTAATGCAGGATGTCTGGCCACCCTAGTCACTTACTTCTGGCAATATTCTTTACTATGGTTTCTGACCCAAGCAGACATAGTGTGCATCAAGTGTTCATAGATTTAAGTTACTCATCAAATGTGAAAAAAAGTTACCAGTCATTTCTTCGGCATAATGACATTGGCAATGGGTGTTCAATGGGTGTTCATAATGACATTGGCAATGTGTTCTGCATCAACCTAGATTGTTGCATACTAGTATTTTTCCAACAATTACTCTGTGTTTTATTTCAGAATGTTAAAGCTGTATTCACTCAGTGTATTGCTATCACACCCTCTTAAATCTTCCAAGGCTGTACAGTAGCAGGAATGCTAAAACCTTTGTCTAACCCTTGTCATCATTCTGTGAGAAGTTGTGTGATGAAGCTCTGAATTTATCAAATCTTTCACAAGTTTATTTTTAATTTCTTAACAGATTGTCAGCATACACTGCTTCAAGTGGAGACTGACCAAACCCCTGGGTTACATGCTCTGCTGTTTCTACTGTGTGTTTCTTACTATCTGTAGTATGGTGGAGTTCAATGTGTTTGGTTACGTCAACCCTCCCATATGTGCCCACTGAATACCTGGACATAGCTGAAAATACTAATTGGACTGTTGGAAGCATTTAGTTTCAAAATTTCAGAGTTTCAAATAGTCATGAATTGACCTATATGCAACAAAGATTGTCCGACTGTGAAAGCCAGCTGAACAGATTTATTATTAAGTAAGAACGCCACGTTATCAGCAAGAGGTATATTTGATAACCAAACAAAGGAAAGAATCTTTATACATCTCTGTAGAGACGACCAGGTTTGTAAAGAGGAAGTTAATGCTGTGACGTTGTTACCATGGTAACTCCTAATGTTGCACCTTTACTACTGTGGTAGCACATATAATTGTAGTACTGTGAATGATGATAGCTTCTATGGGTTGATGCATAATATGACTTGCAGTACTGTGAATGATGATAGCTTCTATAGGTTAAATGCATAATATATCTTGCAGTATTGTGAATGATGATAATCTATAGGTTAAAATGCATAATATATCTTGCAGTACTGTGAATGATGATAGCTTCTATATGTTAATGCATAATATATCTTGCAGTACTGTGAATGATGATAGCTTCTATAGGTTAATGCATAATATATCTTACAGTACTGTGAATGATGATAGCTTCTATATGTTAATGCATAATATATCTTGCAGTACTGTGAATGATGATAGCTCATATATGTTAATGCATAATATATCTTGCAGTACTGTGAATGATGATGTTAATGCATAACATATCTTGCAGTACTGTGAATGATAATAGCTTCTATAGGTTAATGCATAATTTATCTTGCAGTACTGTGAATGATGATAGCTATAGGTTAATGCCAATATACTATATCTTGTAAATACTTTTTCATGTATTACACACTTTCCATTATATTACATATGGTTGTTAGTTGTTTTAATAAGATACTATAACTCATATACAAACTGTTTGCCATGTAGCAGTATATCATAATTTTCATATTAGTCTTAATTTATATAGGAATACCCCAATACTATGCCAAGCAGCATAATCATGGCACTTTGTGACAAATGTGTGGACATTTTGTACTCTTTCCATCATACCAGGTAGTTGCCATGGGTACATATCATTGATAGATACATGGTGGGTTTGTTTGTTAGCATATTCTAGATTAGTTTAAGAGATGTTGCCATTCTCCCTTCATTAGTTTAAATCTAAATCATGGTAGCATCATAGTCATTGCCAAAATGGTGGCTGTACAAGAGCAAAATACCGTTGAAAGATGTATGCACAGTTTTCAGTTTTGATAAGTCTCAGTTCATGTTTTGCAACATCACTTTAGTTTATCAATGTAACCTGCATGAAGATGTACATGTTTTTTCACAACAAATCAGCCCCATTAAAGGGTTTGATTAGAACTGTTATGTTATTAGTGAGTATAAGCTCAATGGAAATGACCTTATACACTTCACTATTCCTCTGACTATACCAAACTATTACTACATTGCTACATGATGCCCTATGGTTATCTAATCGTGCAGACATTTATTCTGTAGTTTTATTGATAAGTAGAGGAAGAGTTTTCCCAGCGTTCTTGCAGATTCTTTCACAGCCTAAATTACGATTGTGTGTTTATATTCGTCAAGTGCAAATAGTTATTGTTTCTTTAAATCTCTTTCACTCTCTGCAATAGCATGTAAATAAAAACAGCTCACTTGAATTAATTTTGTTTGAGCAAATTATTACACCTAAAGTATATATTTTAGTCCAAGAAATAAATGGCAGAAGTGATAAACTGGTTGTTTGAATTGATTCACAGATTATAACTGCCAAGTGTCTACAAATTGTTTACAACCTACAAGTTTATTATGCAAAAAAATAAGTGTTTCTGTGTTATGTACTGCTTCGTGTTCATACTTTGTATATACGCCATTCATTTCAAAAGATGCGAAACTTTTGAGCCTTTCAATCATTTAATGATTTTGAAGTGTGGACATGTAATGAAACAGTCACATAGAGGATTCAAAGTTCAAAGATTTTGATCATTTCTGTTATCTGAATATTTAGGCATTTTTTCTGTTCCAATTTATGTTTCAGTCTCAATTGAAACTGACATCCACTCTGGCTGGAGATGGTGAACGTGTTTGTTGGTTGTTGTACATTGCTTCAATTAAGAGTTTCTTTAGAAAGTTATTTTTGTAAAACTTTGATCATGTTCTTTCCTTTTTTGAGTATTTTAATCCATGCCAAGATCAAGCACAGTTGTTTTGAAGTACTTGCTTTAACTTGTTAATTAAGCCATCAATTTGCAGTGTTTTTCAGCGTTTATCAGCACTGATGTTTGTGCAAGTGTTGTGTGCTTTCACTCCAGTAATATTAAAGTTTGACTTATCTCTCCTGCTTTCCAAAATATATCTCTGCCATTAAGTTAAATTATTCAGTGCATAGGCAAGCCTGATTATGTCAGCATTAATGGTATCTCTGCAAGATACCATACAATGCTGACAAGGGAAGTATTTTGACTAGCTAATATTGTTGAGGTAAAGACAGGGTCTTTAAGCTGTATTTCAACGTTCAGTCCCATGTTTTCTTTCTTTTGTAAATAGTTTCATGAATAGAAAGAAAATAGTTTTGCTCTGTTGAGCAAATTTGGTTATCCCTTGTTCGTCCAGTATCGTCTTCCATTGATTATTAAAAAGCTAAGACAGAAGGATTTATGAATGGTTATATGAAATGAATGAAAACAATATATGAATAAATAATATTTAACTTTACAATTAATTTTATGTGTTTATGCAATGATTGTGTGTATTTGGTAAAAGTTGCTTTCAAGAAGGACTAAAGGAACCAATTAGGGTTGGTCGGACAATGGGATGTAGTAAAGACAAATTGATAGATTTTTATTAGCACTGCATTGTTGAAAAATAAAAACCAGCTAATACCTGCAATGGAAATGTATGTGTGTGGACAAGTCTGCTGCTAAAGTAAAAAGTTAGAAAATATCTTAAAGAGGTGTTATACCTTTTATAGAAATGATATTGACTGCTGGAATAATGAGTGTAGATGGTTAAAGAGGTGTTACTCGTTCTGTTAGACCATCTTGGATGTGAAAGTGTTCGTCTAGTACACATCATCCCTACTGGAATCATGAGTGTAGATGGTTAAAGAGGTGTTTCTTGTTCTGTTAGACCATCTTGGATGTGCCAGTGTTTGTTTAGTACACATCATCCCTATAACAAGAATGACATCTTTTTCAACTTTAAGGTAGTTAAGTGTCATTGTGAGGTAACATTTAAGTTTGTTTTAGTTAAGTTGCAAAGAATTGCAGTGCTTGTCATGCTCATTACGTTATAACAATCAAAGGTTTTCTCTTATAATTGTTTTTATACTTTTGCTGTGGTACATAGTTATTAAAGTTATTTCATCAAAGCTGCCACCTATTAAATCAATGTATATTCTTGCCCTTTTTGTGGATGTGCAGAAGAAAACATAGGTGTGTTCTTTATTTTAGAATTGATATGGTTTTATACGTTAGTGTGGATGTCACCACTCAGCAATATGAGAATCAGTGACTGATTACCACTTTAATTGGTTTGACAAAACGATAACTTAGCAATACACAGTGTGGTCCTATCAGCCAGTAAAGGACTAGCACTAGACCTGCCTGCCAGATAAACGCAATTAATTGCAACTTAGATGGATCTAACAAACCAATATGGAACTTTCTTGCTTGATGTTGAGATTCTTAAAATGTCAGGAATAGTTTCAATGATTGCAACACGCTGCTCATTGCTTCTTTGTTTTAATTAGATAATTAATCCAACCTCAGTCCATCCTGCCACTAAACTGTTCAGGTGCTTTGTCATTCTTTTAAGTCAATCTTAGTGGATTTTACATAGAATAATTTGTTACAGTATTGTGTGTTTTAGGTTTAAATTACCAAGTCTTACTAAAGATTTGAAGATAATTTTATCTGATTTCATGACAAAACCGGTAACATTTTGTACAGTAAGTATAAGTGTGAAATAAAATTGAACAAAAATCAGGAAACTGTTTTTGTTATGTTTTTTGCATGTTGTACAGTAATTTATCAATAACATAATATGCAATATAATGGATGCTGGTTACCACTTAATGTTTAGTCTAAGATTTATTTCCTCATGTCTTTGAATTCAAACTGAAAAACAGACAACTTACAACAGAACACAATATGTAATATATGTAACAATTTGTAATATTCTGTTACAGAAACAGAATATTACAAAATATTAATGAAAGATTGATACACTCATGATCATCAAAGGTTTGCATTCTGCAAACTTGAATATGAAAACTGTAAAAGTTAGGTATGACCTCATGATAGGCAAGATTTGGATGACAACTTTGGAAAGAGTCTTGATTAACAAGAATCTTTGAAAGTCTTCAAAATAAATAAAATAGTTCAACCATATCAACTACCATCCATGTGGCAAAATATTTAGATCACACTATAAATGTGCAGAGATGAGCCACTTATTCACTCATTACTACCAGTTGTCTTGGTCGCATATGCACTCCATTCAACACTACCCTATAAAATGATAACATTGTTGTACTGAACCCCCAATGGGGATACTGCCCTCTTCCTTACAAATCTACCATTCAAAGATATCTTGTAGCTAGGAGGTTTGTCCACTCATATTTTCACTCAAATTTGTCATCTTCATAATTTATGTCTTGATTTCATGTTAACATAGCAATAGTTTGGATGATATTTAGATATCCATCAGCTAAGTACCTCCCTTCTTATATGAAGGAAGGACTAAAGCAGTATTACAATGTATTCATGCTAGAGCTTTCTACTTTACTCAGGATGACCTCATCAAAATCTTAAACAAACCTTCAAATCTACATATAGCCAAACAGGTGGCGTTAAGTGTTATCATGAAAACGGAAAATGCTTTGCCTTTTGTAAACACAACTTTAGCTTTACAAGATGAAATAATATGATTTTCTTTTACTGAAATATTAAACTTTTTCTTTTGCAAACAAGATTAATACGATCTTGCTTGTTAGAATTACGGGAAATACAGATCCAAATTGCCAAAGTACTAACAACATCTACTTAAAGAGGTTACAACTGGAAAACAAAATGCAAACGGAGCAATATTACTTCAGAATGACTCCAAACTTGAGAGCTATAGTCACAGGAAAACATTGAATTAAAAATGTTTTTGCTTTCTATTCTAGCCAGTACAGATTGTAGAGATTAAAATTATAAAGAAAACTTGAATTTTTCATAAATAATGCATTCTTTTATAAAAGTAGAGAACTAAATAGCTATCCATAACATATTAAATGCCATTAATAATTTCAGGTCTGTGAAAACTCAAAATCTGCCAAAGTATCAAACTTTCCTGATAACAAAATAGAACTTGGATAAAGTTGTAGTCACAATCCCTGACATGGGATGACACCAAAATACTCAAAAGATTTTCGGTGGCCACTAAAAGACAACAATTTATAATCTATCAAATGGCTTTCAGACCAGTTTCTGTAAGTGTTAAAAATACATTAGTTTATAAATCAATCCATACTTCTTTTGATACCATTACATTACTATTCAGTGGTCTGGCCCAAACCTTATATGAGTATTTTGACTTCCCCCTGACCAGAGTAACTTTATCGTAACACTGCTATAATCCTCATAGCAGTCTCATGAAAAGGGCTATATTTTAACATTTGAAAGAGACCTTTTCATATATAAACCTGTTTCTTAAAGGCCACGTAGTTTCTCCCATCTTTATAACTGGTTGTGCATCTTTATAAACAGTGGTACTAAATCTCTGCATAAATAGAAACTTTCACCTTTATATTCAACATAAATGAGGATAAGTAGTTCTAATGGAAATCTGATTATTTCTTCAGTGCAACTGTTAAAGCATCAACAATTTCTTTAAAAGTGCTATCCCCACTAAAATGTCCTCTATCTGTATATTTATATGAATCTGTTTTCAGTTTGTCCATAACTTCTTCTATTTCAGACCAGGACAGAAGAGGGTCATTGGAAGATCCGAATGCAATTCTGAGCTCTGCATTCGATATGATTTTCTCCCATTCCCAGGGCCGGCTGAAGTATCCTGAAAAATATTAACAAAAGCAACACTTTTGATTATAAAGGACAAATTTATGTTGAAAGAAAACTCACTCTTGGCAGAGAGGATTGCTCGGCAAGAGAGTAACTACAGAGCAATGGAATTAAAAAATGATTATTTACAACACATAACAAGAAAACTGAACATTAAAGATGAACGATAGTGATTTTTCACCATCGACGAAAAAATACGATTTTATTCAAGAGTATTCTAGTTGGTTTCCATTTTACACATGTGAAAATTCAAGTCAATCCGATGTTGGGAAAGGCTTAAAAAAAATTCCTAAACTCGTTGATTTTTTAAACAAAAATTGGGCTTTTCGCGAAAAGCGATATGATGATCACGTGATCTACAGTGACATGTGACGTCATTATGATGATAACAACGTGAGTGTACTTCAGCAGTGTGCACTTAGTGTGTAAGTTTAGTTGCAACCTACTCTATATTGGACTCGACAAACAACGTAAACCACTAGCAAAATCCAAGAAATTGCGTTGTAGGGGGATGCAACAGAACGAATGTGGACTCTACAATAAGTTTTTTTCAATTTTCCAAGCGGAAAAAGTAGTGAGAGATATCGGAAACTCTGGATACGATTTGTGAGGAGAACCAGGAAAGACTTCATCGCACCAGGAGTTTCTCATGGCAAGAATGTGAAAGTTTGTTCTGCCCACTTCACAGAAGATGATTCTCGGGCCCAATTGAAATTTGCGTGTGGCAAGGTCACTAAAGTAATAACAGTTTGAAAGATTGATGCTTTTATGCCGCATTATTTATATATATCCCGATAAATGCAACAGTAAGTGTTGGAACTGGAAGACATGTCAGACGTGAACAACCTAATGACTATGTGAGGAGAGAATCCACGTGCAAATTTCAATTGGGGCATTGACGTCGCTTAGGCAGAGTTTTTTGTGGCAGAGATGTGTTCATACCCTCCAAACCACTTTAAATGTAATACGAATAGGAAATGTGTGAGCGAAACAAAACATCGTGTAAGTATTACTTACGGTAGCGCACACTGTCACTTATGTTTGCACAGTGTGAAAGTACCGTTTGCGGACCTACGTGAAGTTGGGCTAGAATACGATTCCTCCTGAAGCCCAAACCACGAGGCATGCATGTGAATAAACGCAATAGGCATTGCATGTAGTGAGAAAATTGTTCGAGCTAGACTAACAACTCGATTGAGTTCAAATGCGGTTGTATTTCAAGCTCCATGAAACCTTTCTGTTGGATTTAATGACGCACGGAACAAGGAACGTTTATGTTTTACAGTAGGCCTAGTGCATACAAGCGAATCTACTTTGTTTAGAACTTTGGATTTTCTTTCGGATGTTATACTAATCTACGTTTGAGACTATCATCACTATTGTTATTGTGCCAGTTTGACTGGTAAGTGAGCACATTCATACATCACTCTGTATAAAACCCGCCAAAAACGTGATCTTGAGATTTACGTTACTTTGGGTCAGCTTGCGAGTTACCTCTTCAGATATTGGGAAATCGTTGCGAAATCGCCGCAAATTTCGTAAAAAAAAACTTGTAAACACGTGGTGAAGAAATCAAGAAACACTATGATATTCATTATCTATTTATGTCTGGAACATTACGCCGGAAAATAACAGTTATGCTGACACGAAATGCACGCACAGCTCCGTACTGAACAGTTCACAACAGAAAAGATCATCACAGTGACGTCATTCACTGACCTGAGGGCTGTTCAAGGTCGTTGCAGTGTTTGAAAATTCCTAAATTACGGAGGCGAAAAAACCATGTTTTAATTCCCTTTTTTATAACTTTCCGGTGTGCTATTTGGAAAATTAAAAAAATATGTTGCTTGGTAACATATAAACTACATTATATATGAAAATGAGAGATTTTTTTTCTGTCACTATTGTTCTACTTTAAGTGACCTGAACAGGATCTTCTCTCTTTAACAATGTACATCATTGACTTACCACTTAATCTCTCTGTTTCATCACCTCCATCTGTTACACACGGTGCGACAAGAACTATTCCAAACACCTTGTTGTTTTCAGCATATCTGTGAATTCAGAAATGATTACTAAAGTATGACGCAACATACACCAAATTTGACCAAAAATTGCCACAATAATTGAACCAGGTCAAAGTTTAACTTAATCAGAACACAAAACCTGCATTTTAATACTTGCAGAAGCAACTTAACAAAATGTGTTTGCCTTTCCAAGACTAATATTTTCGAAGTTTTCATGTGACAATTGTCTATTTAACGCTCAACAAGGTTCAGAACAGACTCCCTAGGTTGGACTGAGTGTTACTTAGGTTCGCAACACTAGAAAGAGATGAGTCTTTTTGAAAAGGTGTTTATGAAACATTTCATATTCCTGATCAATTTGCAATAAATAGGTTAAAATTTAGTACCCTTTGTCTTTAAGGACCAAGCTTTCACTATGTGTAGAATTGTTCAGTATAGTCAGTTTTTGGACTGGATGTGAGGAAAATTGTTACTCACTTTTAGCATCTTTAGGTTTTGTGATATATTGTTTTTTGTTTTTTTTTGTCAATCCCATTATCTCTTCTCCTGACATATTTATATCAGATAGGTTACGATGACTTGCTTGGAAGTTCCTTGAATGGGATTAAGAATTTCATTTTGAATGTTAAAAGAAACATATTAACAAAAACATGTTTTAGGAGAGAATCAAGTCTTCTTGTTCTGGAAATGTTTGATGGCCCTTTACCCACAATGCTCTCATTTCTCTTAATTCTAATGAGGATGATTCTGAATTTTCATCCTTTGCATGACTGGTGGTGATTTGGCTAGGCACTTTTTTCAATAACTCCTTGGAGTCACAAGCTCCAGGAGTCCTTTTCCAGCTGGGCTTGCACTTGTTTTTCCCTTTTCATGAAATCATTCTGTTTACCTGTTTGGTGAGGTGAGCAGAGGTTTGGTGAGGTTTCTATGGATTGGTAGGTAGTTTGTCACACTGTCCAGTAACTGCATTCAGTGTTTTGATTTCGCTGGTCAGAATGACTATTGATGCCTGAATATTGATCAGGCTAATGGAGTGTTCACAGACTTTCTTAAAATTTCCAAGTCTAATCTTATCTTATTAGGATAACTAATAGTGCAAGCATAGAATAAGCATGTACTATGTACACATGATTATATCATCAGCAGTACTCACATAAACATCACATGGAATGAATCTTCATTCAAAGGCTTAATTTATAGAATTCCTCCACTGGTTTCAGAACAAATGGGATATGTATCATATTGTGTGAAGATTCATAAAATTATGTTCTTGGGTAAATTGTATAACTTTTCTTACCTCATTGCTGCTACAGCTCCTGTACTGTGACCAATAAGTAGAGTTTTCTCATCACAATGTAGTTTATCTTTCATAAATGGAATCCAAAGACTTTCTCTTCCAACATCTGAAATAACATTGACATCAAGATATATTAAACAAGAGACTGAAGATGAATACAACTCTAGTGTAAGGTCATTGAGGTCAGCTAAGAAATGGAATGCCTAAATACCATAAACAACTGGAGATGTCTTTGAGGGAGACTAACAGACTAACAGCAGTATTTATAAGCAGTACTAATATATATCATGAAATTTGAAAGGATTGTCGAAGGTCTTACCTGGATCAGGCATGTTTTCAAGGAGAACTTCAAGCCCTATAGTCTGAAGGAGAGATGTATAAACATTATAAGAGGTGATGAAGGCTAATTAACTACAAATCTACAACATGGCAGTTTCATTGTTGATACAATCAACATTTCTCGTACTGTGTTGTGTAGTGCACACATACAGTATCAGTCTGTGCTGATTACCACATAAATGATGAACTTACACTAGAAGCAGCCATACTTCATCTCTGGCTAGATTTGACCCCAGCAGGTCACCACCCAGTGGGTGATAGCAGAGGCAAGTAGACCTATCATCAGATTATAGACTTCAGAATGACACGTGTATACACAAGTAATAAGAAATGTACATCAATGTTGGCAAACTCTCTTATTTTGTATTTATCAAGTAAAGCAATATCCTAGAAACACAAATCATGCAGTATTCACTGTTCAGACTGTGTATTAAATTTGGTTTTGTTTGTCTGTATTGTTGCTACTAAAGTATGCTGCATGTACGTCGACTAAGCACTAGAAATTCTTTACTTGTATATATGCATTCTGCCATATTTTTATATTGTGTTTTTTCTCAAATGCTTTGGTGTCGTGTTTATTTCAAATGTAGACATGAGAGTTCTTATAGGAGAGGATTTTGTGGGCTCTGAAAATTAATTTTTAAGTTCATGTCTTTGAATTATTGTCACGGTCAATTTGGAGTTCCTTACATTCAGATGAGAACAACTTGGTTAAATCAGCATCTTAGTTTTTCCTTTTTCTCTTGTGTCTTTCTACTAGAGGGTATGTTGTTTCTTTGTAAGCCTTGATTGAACACCAAAAGTTAAAAGTAGAAAACACTTCTTAATACTGAGATTTTCGAAAAACATTTGCGCAGGGTTCACCCTCAAAAATAACATCAGATCGTGGCACAGCCTACCACAAATTTAACAATTGCTTTCTCATAAGGAATAGTGGGATTTTGTAATTCATTAAGGTATGTGATTCTTTAATGTTTTTGGTCCATTGTCAGTTTTATTTACAACCAGAAGAAACCAGTTTTGTTTCTGAAAGAAACAACCCTAAATAAGGTGAAGGGTCCTAATTGTCACCCTTAAAATGAGGCCCAGGTTATAACCTTAGCTACTTCACTAGCATAGCTCCAAACTTGTCCTGATGCAAATGCTGCTTATCATACATGTCAGCCATAAAATGGGAAAGGGGTATTGCAGATGTATGACCAAAAGTGTGGCTAAGTCTGATGAATTGGCAATGTAAATGGTCAAGCGATAATTGTGGTGGTTATGTCAAAACGTATTGTGAACACTAGTACAGTACAGCGTGTGCATAAACATAAGGCTATGTTCATGAGTTAAAAATTGCCGTAATAACGTAGAAATTTACAGTAACTTTATAAAGTTACATGCGTGCGTTGAATGTGAACCCTTTAAATTGCCTTTTTCAAATTTTGTAACATGCAACATGCAGTGCAAGATTTGGGATTTTGACTGTGCGTCTGTGCGTGTCTGTGAATAACAGCATTACATGCGTGTCGAAACCATGCAGCAGTTGCGGGTCACATTGGAACTCTGACCTTGTAAGTTGTATTGTTGTTACTTGGTGGGAGATGTTTTCGTTCTAGGCCACTGGCGCTCCTAACATTGTCAATGAGGTAAATTCGTATGGGAGTAATTGCAGACTACCCTGTAACTTTGAAGCAACACCCTTAAAAGAGGTCAACTACGGCGTCCATATCGGGAGTCTAGTGTTTACGCACAGAAATGCCCCCAAAAAGTCCAATGTAGCCTACCATGCTGTTGTGGCTACATGGTTGGTTCATTTATGCATAGGGAAGTTCACTATCACGAGAAAGCCAAAAATATACTAAGTTCAATGTATTATGTCGTTGTGGTTACACCATCATAAAATTAATCAGTAGTTAGTTTTACGACGCTTAAAGGCACTGAAGACTCGCACTCAAAGAAACGTCTCATACCGGTAATCTGACCTACTTTCCAATGAGGTGTAACAGAAGTGTTAGACACCACCATCGATCCCAAAAAATACACACACAGCTTGCTACCGTCTGTAATTAGACACCAGTGCACAGTCTATACATGCAGCTACGGTCAATACCCACAACACAGTGTACATAGCAGCGATGGACATCTCAGGTCTAGATAAGAGATAACAAGGTATCACGTTACATTACTGTAGACCTGCATTTTGTTGCGACACAAACAAAACGTCACTTGCAAGCAACGGAAAGTTAACTTTTTCAGATGGCCGCATGCGGTTTGGGGCGAGTCTTCAATGCCTTTAAGAGACCACAAATGTGGGACAAGCTCTCCAGGGCTTATGGATTACAACTTACAAAGCCGTAGATTGCTCTTGGATGAAAAGCTGCCTTATTATGACACGGCCGGGTATCGGACCCGGAACCTACCGATTGCTAAGCCTCATTGCTTCAAATGCCAAGGCCTTAAAGGCATAAGCATCACGCAAAAAGAAACGACTAATGCCGGTAATTTGACCAGTTTCGAATGAGGTGTAACAGAAGTGTTAAATACCACCATCGATCCCAGAAAATACATACACAGCTTGCTACGGTCATCGATAATTAGACACTAGTGTACAGTCAGTACATACAGCTGCGGTCAAAACCCACTGCACAGTATACAAACGATACAGCGATGGACATCTCAGGTCCAGCTAAAGATAACAATTAAGGTATCACGTTTCATTACTGTCTGCATTTTGTAGCGACACAAGCAAAACGTCACTTGCAAGCAACAGAAAGTAAACTCTTTCAGATGGCCGCACGCGGTTTGGGGCGAGTCTTCAATGCCTTTAATCAACTCGGCCACAGTACCATCAGGAGTGTGGCGGTAGCCTGCTACTATGTTGAGCTTTGTGTTGCTGGGTATTCTATATTCGTATGATACATTAAGTTAGGCTAAAGATAAGCTGGGAGTGAGAACCATCAGTGCAGTGTGTAATTTTTAATGACACGCAAGTCAAATCAATACGGCAATAAGTTCGCAGTAATAGATTGCTACAGCGTATTGTACCTGTTTCAGTTGGTTTTGCACCCATGGGTACCAGTTGCAACTCTTCACATCAACATTTGCGCACCCGTTCCCTGGAAGAATTACGATCTTTTCACACGCCATTACGATGTTGCGTGCACACCTGTAAATGTTATTGTTTTTCTGACAGTCTGTCGTCTCCGATCGTGCATGCTACGTACCTTGCCAATCTGAAGCTAGCTGAAAAATAAGCAGAATATTCAGTCGCACACTATCCAAGGGGCCGATGTGGTCACATCTCAGCCTCTGGCGAAAATCCACTTTGCATTGTCGTCCCTTGGTTCACTTCTTGTAGTCGTTCATACTGGCGTGCACAGGATTTCAGAGGTGAGTTGGGGGATGGGGAGGAGGGGGGATGGCACTAAATAGAATTTTCTTTGTGGAATGGGCCAGGTACGAATCGAGGATTTAATTAACTTGGGGTCCTGCTCTGGGGTAATTGAAGTTGAGGTCACCATGTAGGGGGTCTGGTGGTATTCCCCTTATAAAAAACTGATTGACATCAAATGGTGCATTTTGAGGCACTGTATTTAGTCTGTCATAAAGTAAGCCTATATACGATGTTCTAAACCGACATACATTGTGCTATTGGAAACTGTGTGTGAGGTCGAGAAATTGGGTCAACTGATACAATTTCGATATTAATTTATTTATTTTCTGAAGAGCAATGAGTTATACCCTTACCGATATCCCAGATCTGGCTTAATATCTGGTTTAATCTGGCCATATCAAGCCTTTATCTGGCCATATCAAGCCAGATATGACTGGATATAGAGTCAATCTAGATATGCAAATAAAGTTTTATCTGGCCATATAAAGCCAGATATAACTGGATATATAAAAGTTTATCTGGATTTTCTTTATATCAACCAGATAAAGTTTTATCTGGCCCAGATATGGATGGAATAACATTTAACCAGATAAAATTTTATATGGGCCATATAAAACTTTATTTTATAGCAAGTTATATCTGCCCAATTTTTAATCTGGCCAGATATAAATTCCAGATCTGGAGCAGATCTGGCCCAGATTGATATTCCAGATCTGGGCCAGATCTGGATTTTTATATCTGGCCTAGATCTGGGATTTCGGCAAGGGTAGGCCTAGTCGTCCTCAGAGAGAGAACACTTACTGGGACCTACACTTCTGTTACCTTTAATCTTTAATTGTAAAGTTTATGAGTTAGCCCTTATTGTTCTATACTTTCACCACTCGTATGGAAAAGAATGATTGGAATGATTCTGCAGCTCCGTTATTCGTCAATCAAGAATTATCTGATCCAAATTAACTCTGAACTTTCTCTTCCTCTTCTCCGATTAATTATGATAACCATCTTTAGTTCAAAGAGTGCTAAACGTCTTATTTCTTCTCTCGTTTTCTTGCTTTACATTTTTATGTTAGTTTGTTTTCTCATTCTGTTATCCTTTGACAAACTCCCCTGGGTTTCGCGTGACGTTACCTCCTAAGGATCAAGCTCTTTATATATTACAAAACGAATGGTGTAGTTCAAGATTGACTTCAATAATGATATCCAAAATAAACAAAAATACAGTAAGGATATAGCCTACGTACGGTAGCTGGTACATCTGATTAAAACGATTGCCACCCCCACATGTGCAACCCCCGCCCCCAGCCTTTTCAACCGCACACATAAATTTAAGAGTTTGTATAAGCACAGCCCTGCGTTAAAGGGTGTGAAGCCTCGCGCAAAAAGAAACGTTTAATGCCGGTAATCTGACCTAGTTTCGAATGAGGTGTGACAGAAGTGGTAGACACGGAAGCAGGACACTTCGCCCAACAACCATTTCGCCCAACCTTACCATTTCGCCCAACCAGCCTGGTCATTTCGCCCAACCTTTATTAAATGTGATACTTCAAAAGGAAACGTTCGGGAATTGTTAACGTTACAGGATACGAACCGAATATTAAGGAAACTTGAGGATCGATCAGTGTGTTAGGGGTTAGGTTTGACAGTAAACGTTCGAATATTAAGGAAACTTGAAGTCCTTTACTTTGTATAACTTTAGCAGGGAACGGTTCGGAAATTTTTAACGTTACAGGATACGAACCGAATATTAAGGAATCTTGAGGATGGATCAGTGTTTTAGGGGTTAGGTTTGATAGTAAACGTTCGGGAATTGTTAACGTTACGGGATACAAACCGAGTATTAAGGAAACTTGAAGTCATGGATAAATTGATTACATATGTGATAACATATGTGGTTACATTGATAGTGGTTTCATTGATTAAATATAGTACTTCAATATTACGGACGGGTTTTATATATTTTTTTCAATTTAATAAGGAAGCGTTCGGGAATTTTAGTCAATATGATGGATCAGTGTTTTAGGGGTTAGGTTTGATAGGTTTTTATGAAGACCGATTCCCCTTTGTTTGTATAATAAAATAACTTCCATTGTATGCGTAAACGCCTAAAGTAGTGTAATCCTCCCATTATACCCGAAATGACTGCTTAGACTTCGATCGATATCGAGCGGACCTCACTTTTTTATTTACCTATTACGAAGTAACCTTACCCAAAATAAATCAAATTGAACTAGTGGAATAGAAAAAGTAATATTATTCTGGCTGAATATTAGTAAAAAATAAGTTTGGGCGAAATGACCAACACGGTTGGGCGAAATGACCAGGCTGGTTGGGCGAAATGACCAGGCTGGTTGCAGGGGCGTAGCGAAGGGGTTTTTGTTGGGGGGGGGTGTGGAGAATTTGATTTGCCGACGGATCTGGAAGTGGTGACTGAAATGGGGGAGGGGTCTAAGGGGAGGGGGTGTCCTCCTCCCCTTTGGAAATTTTTTAGTTTTGAAACGTCCTTAGATGCAATCTGGTGCATATTTTCAGTCAAATTTGATTTGCCGACGGATCTGGAAGTGGTGACTGAAATGGGGGAGGGGTCTAAGGGGAGGGGGTGTCCCCCTCCCCTTTGGAAATTTTTTAGTTTTGAAACGTCCTTAGATGCAATCTGGTGCATATTTAAAGTCAAATTTGGCACGGAAGAAGCTCCCGTTCTCCTTTTCTCTATTCAGCTTTCCTTCTTTCTTCCCCTTCCGCTCTCTTCACCTTTTCTCCTTTTGCCGACAGACCCAAAATTTGCCGACAGCGACCAAATTATTGGGGGGGTGTGACACCCCCCACACCCCCCCCCCCCCCGCTCGCTACGCCCCTGGCTGGTTGGGCGAAATGGCAGTTGGGCGAAATGGTTGTTGGGCGAAGTGACTAGAAAGCGTAGACACCACCATCGATCCCAGAAAATACGCACACAGCTTGCTACCTTCGGTAATTATACACTAGTGTACAGCCAGTACATACAGCTGCGGTCAATACCCACAGCACAGTGTACAAACGAAACAGCGATGGACATCTCAGGTCCAGCTAAAGATATCAAGGTATCACGTTTCATTACTGTCTGCATTTTGTAGCGACAAGCAGAAAACTTCACTTGCAAGCAACGGGAAGTTAACTTTTTCAGAGCGCGGCACGCGTTTTGGGCGAGTCTTCAATGCCTTTAAGACCTAATAATATCTCTCATTTATAGTCTAAATATGGCTCAGACTCTGACGCTTAACGTCTAATTTACTCTGGGGGTGCTTCAACGACCCCAAGGCCACATCAGTGCTATAAAGATTCATGGCCGAACTAAATCAGTCGGATCAGGGAATTAAAGGTCAGCAGTATATTGGCCCCAATCAGTTTGCTGCCATCAACGCAACAGAAACTTCCATTCAGACCACACTTTAGTATGTGACCTTTGACTTAGCGTGGTTGTACAGCGCAATGGAAATTCCCCTATGTGAGCGCCCCTTATGTAAACAAAACATCTTCCACTGGCGATACGGCCTTAATTGTCATGCAGTTGACCATTTCCAATCACACAGTAGCCTACGGTATTGTGCAGGGTATACGATTTCCAGTCACACAGTACTGTGCGGCGTTTATCATTTCCAATTACACAATGTGCAGCGTGTACGTACGTGTTTTGTTCGGACAGCTAGCTGCAGTCACCTGTCATTACAGTATGATGTAGTTACACCGTTGCTTCACGGTAATACGGAGCTGAATTCTTTGGCCGAGTATGGCAAGCCATGTAGGACAAACACCGCATAATATATCCGCGTATTAATTCGAATATATACGCGTATTAGTTGTACATGTGTAAAGTTTCGCTTTTTGAAGCGATCTCGCGAACCCGCCAAAACATTTATCGTTGGTATATGTACACAGCAAGAGCGGAATTGTTTTTTCGTGTATATTCTAATTAATCCGTGCATATATTGGATTTAATCTCCATATATATTCGAATTAATACGTGTATATATTCGAATTAATACGTGGATATATTCGAATTAATACGCGGATATATTTAAGCCATATGATTGGCTCATAATATATACGCGTATATATTCCAATTAATACGCGTATAAATTCCAATTAATACGCGGATATATTATGCAGTGTTTGTCCCATATGGCTTGCCATAGCCGAGTACGTGTTTCTTACTATGCTTAGAGCGAAAGAAGGTGCGAACAGGGAGTTCCATAACAACTCCCTGGTGCGGACCACACCATTAGCAGCTTACTGTTTGTAATAAGATAATTGTAGCGATTAGAAGCATGCTGGTCATACTACGTTCACCCTGTTCTGATATCTTAGAGTTTGCGCGAATCACTTTACATGATCTTGTAACTATTTTGCATGAGAAATGTAAAAAATAGTCATACAACAAGAGTCGAACTCATTTGACTGGTCTGACAATATAAACAAAATATCAGCTCATAGGGGTACAACGCAGTCTTCTCCAATATACTCTAAGCTAATACATATATATATCTGGAAGCCAGAGCATTGATAGCGGAAGGCGTAATGATCGGGCAGGTGGGGTGACAACCTGCTCGTGCCTGGGGAGGCGTATGAAGAGGGGAAGGGTCCCGGGATTTAATCCCTTTGACATAAACGTGCAAAAAAAAGTCAAGAAAACAATAATAACACACGATGGCCAGACATTGCACCATTTTGCATCAAGAGATCTCAGTCTAAACGGCACTTTTCTTTCGCCCTAGGAGGGGACACCACCGAGTCAAAAAAGAAAAGAATAAAAACCACCCCCACGACAACCTTTGGCTACACGTCTGTTCCCGGATAATATTTACCCTAAATAACGGCACTGAAACAATTTATATGTATATGATGTGAATATGTGCATTTATGTTAATACATGTATTTACAATAAATGTACAACAGGGACTCGGATCCAGGGAGGGGCATACCTCCCCCCTCCCCATCCTCTTATTTTTTTTATCGATTTGAAGCAAAAATGTTAAACGGTACTGCTTATATGATTGTAATTCCCACAGAACCCCGGAAACCGCTTTAAAATGTCTTTGTTTTTAGAAGAAGCCCACCCCCCCCCCCAAAAAAAAAAAAAAACTTCCTGTGGTAAACGAGCCGTCAGTGCTCTTACTTGAGTACGCATATACAGTTGTATGGAGAAAAGTTTTTTTTTTTTTGCAAACCTGCCTGCCTGCTATAGTGTAATATTGTGACGAGCCCGGCTCCTCCGATAGTAAAACTATATCGGGACTCGCGATAGAAAGGTACTGGGATATCTTGATGCCGTTTTTATGCTTCTTCAGGAGATGTCTCGAACGGAGAAAACAATGACTTCACACAAAAAACAATTTGACGAGATAGGATTTGATTAATGATTCGGTATAATTTCTTCTCTGTCGATTCTCTTTACAAATAAACTAAATTACAATGATTTGACTTGACTTGACTCCGTCAATTAAACAATTAGGAGTGATGAAATAGTAACGAAGCAATGACGAACTGATCACGGAGCGCTGACGGAGTGATAAATTTTCTGATCAAGTGATAAAACTTTCGGCCTCTTTTTCCTTTTAAACCGTACTTCCATAAAATCTCACTGCGCATAATCAGTAGGCAGCCAATGACCTGACCATCCTGTATGAACTTAACGATATAAAAATAAGTGCGCTGGCACTGATTTGCCCTGATTGGTTGGGAGTTTGGAAGTCCATCCCCTTTCTATGGAAACTTCCATACCACGTGAGAGAACCTTCTCGAATGTTCCACAGACATAATGGAATCTATTTTGGGAAAAGGCCCTGTAACAAGATTCAATAAGATAGTTAAAAACTTCTCGTGGGAAAACTGAATCCATGACCTAGATAAATACATAAGAGGCCTGTAAGGTATCTCGATGGAGTTTTTCGGTAACATCAAAGAGATGGTATTACTATTTCATAACATCCCCCTCAATCTTTTAAAATTTTTGGATACTCCAAAATTTTAACATCATACCGCTTTAACTTATCTTAATCTCAAGAAAGTAGAGTACTGTAAGCACATTCACTAATATTCATTGACTTCAATAAATGGTCTTCATATATCTCAAAGGTTAACATCTTGGTTACGAATTATTAAAATGATCATATGTTATATACATTGACACTATCTCCTTGATATTGAAGTGTACCTCTTCAAAATTGATGACATCATATGATGTAATCTAAAAAAAAATAGCATTAAGATATCTTAAAGTTACATGACACAGCAAAATATGCAGTATCTCTTTCAAAATACATTTATGCATTTCATACATCAATAATACATTCATATCAAAAGTGAAATCATGCCGTGATTTGGGGAGAGATCAGAGAAAACTTGACTTAGTTATCTTTTAACTGAATAGAACCACCTTGGCGTTCCATAATTTTTCATACACAAAAAAAGAACCTTAAAATATTACAAACTCATTTAAAAAACCTCCTCTTTAATGAAGTCATAGTTTCAAAACTGTTTTGAAACCTTGTGAATCATATACATTCACCTCAAGAAAATCAAGAAAATGTGACTCGATAGCATGGTGACCCTAGGTATGCACTCCGAAATGATCTAGTAAAGTACCAAAGTACTAGATATTCAATACCATAAAAGAGACTCCATAGACTATGACATCAACAAATCTTTCTTCAAATTAACATAATACTTAACATCTTGTCTTTTAAACTTCATGATGAAATTTACTTTTGCATGAATAATTGAGGAAAAGAAAATATATACATAAGTTCCTCAAAAGATCTATACTTTCATTTGCTTCGATAACTGTTGCTGTAAGCAAAAGTTGCATATCACCAATGCTGTCTCTAAATAGCCTTCAATATATAACATAAATGATGCAAATGTAAATATCCTTAAAATATTTCTCAATATATGAAAACCCATGTTGCTAATATTCCGGATATGTTCTAATTGCCGGGTAAACGTTTGAACGAATTCATAAGGAGAAAAAAGGTATACTCATTACACATTTGTTATAAAAAGATGAAACTAGGTCACTTGGTGGCGGTTTTAACAATAAAGCTTATATTGTTACACCATACAGTACAATGACTTCCACTTAATAGGTATGCAGGTAATTGCCATGACGCATTCCATTCATACAATCGTGGGTAAAACACCTGTTCATCTGAACTTAAACAATTATGCAGTTATACATATTAACCATATAATGTTTGCAACATCCTGCCTGGATTGCCTGTAATGTTCAATCCCTTTTCATGGAGAAAATTCATTATTTCCCCTGTGTTGGAATATTTTCCTACATTCCACCAAAAATCATGACTCTTAAAGCCTGATGGAAAACATGGTGTCTGATAGGTGACCAGAACCTGTAATTCACCCAATTTGTATCGAGCACGTTGGACTTTCATGTCTCCTTGTGGAGCATTTGCAAAAACTTTCTTTTGCCTTAATATGCTATCTTTCATGGAAGGATATGGAATTGCTAATCCTTCATTATGTGCTCTATTTTCTAAAAAGGATGCAACATTCATTGGCTTAGTGGTCATAAGACACATGATGTGATCTGAAGTTACCCCTGGCAAAATGTTACCAAACTCATCATGAAACTCAATATGTGCATCTTGCATGACATTAACATTTTCTGCATTAGAAGTGTTACTACTCAAAACATTTCTCATTCGAGCAAGCTTTTCACTTGATGAACCTTTTGTTTTCAAGACCTTTCGCAATTTCTGAATGTTGGTGATATTCTTAGTTTCAGAGGATGCTCTTACAAAACATGGTTTAAGCCTGTTATAATTGAATACATCACTAAGAATTTCTCCTTTAAGAGTGGCCAACAAATAATGAGTCCTATCCAAAACTTGATGGATTACTAGTGGTCCACACCATTCTGCAGCAATTTTGCGAGAGTTCGCAGTCAAAGAGGAAGACGTTGGCTTATATAGATACACTAATTGACCCGTTGAATAAATTGCACCTTTGTCTAGTTTTGCACTTATCTTAACATTTTGAGCATCTTGTTGCTTCTTTTGTAAGACTAACATTACCCTTGACAAATGATCAAATCGTTTCTTTAACAATGCAGCATATTCTCCATGAGATTGTGATAATCCTGCCATTGGATTGAATGATAAATTTGTAAGATTTGGCGGCTTACGTCCAAATGCAAGTTCAAATGGGCTATAGCTACCTAACTGGGGAGAGGAAAATGTGTTATATGCATAGGCTGATGTTGGGACAAATCGTACCCAATCCGTACCAAACTGATTTAAGTTCACTTTGAGGAAATTTGAAAGAGTCTGAATGTGTCTTTCAACCTGTAAGCTTCCATGATTGTTTACACTGATAAACTTTTGTTCAATGCCCAAAGCTTTACTTAAGAGCTCCACTAATTTTCCTGTAAGAGAAGCTGCCGCATCACTTATAATACAAGACGGTGGACCAAAAGTTGTGACTACCCTCTGCAATAATGCTTCACATATTGTTTCAGCATCAAGAGTCTTAAGAGAAACACATACAACAAATCTAGTGATCTCATCACAAACAACCATCAAATGTTTAAATCCTGTAGCCGTTATGGGCATAGTCTTGAAATCCAGACTAAGTCTGTCAAAAGGACGATAAGAATCAGGAATGCGAGCATGATATTGTCTCAATTTGTCCGGTTTCTTACGGAATTCTTGACAACGGAGACATGCCTGAATATAATTACTGATGCGTTGAAACATATTGCGCAGATAGAAATGCTGTCTAATGGTCAAATATGTACGCATTACACCCTGATGATTACTTAACAAGTCATCATGATATCGAGATATTATTTGTTCTACCATAGTCTCAGGTACGACTAACTGAAGAGTCATCTTAGCATCATTAGTCTCATGCAAAAATATCCTGAATAACAAACTATTACATAACAAATAATCCTCTGCTTGAGAACGAACCGTTCTAGCATGCTTAACATTACTTGGAATAATGTCATGTGCAAGAAAATCATAAATTGGTTTGTAGTAAGGACAAGTTTGTTGTTGAATTTGCAACTCTTTTACATCAAATGGCAGATCATAGTTTTTGATCAGCTTTCCTTGAATTGCCTTCATGACTTTATTCAATTCCTTTTGTTTTGGAATGTGTCCTGTAACCAAATGATCAATGTTTGTTATGACTGGCTTCGGCTGAACAAATAATTCTGGTGGTGGTTCTCTGATTACCTCTTGCACTCTATGTCTATTCTGATCCACTAATCTTGGCTCTGTAGGTTGAGAAACACTTGTAAAATTTGGCACAACTAACACATCAGGACTATATGTATGTCGATTTTCACTCGGCATAGTAATAATAGGCCTTTCAATATATGTTTCTCTCTTGTCATTAGAAACAACTGGTGTAGTCCTCTTTTGTGACTCAGATTGTGGTCTCTGTGTAACATGCTCATTAGAATGTGTTGCCTTAGGAATGGATGTCCTTTCAACTCTATTTGTTGATTCTTTGGCTGGGGAATCCTGCTTGGACTCCTTTGTGACTTTATTCGGAAATAAATCTGGAACTTTGACTCCCATTGACCTTGCCATTGACCTTGTCATGATTGGATTAAATGTCTCCTTAGGTGGAGTTGAAAAATCCTCACCAGAATTGACCTCTTGAGCAACCTGATCTATTTCAGAGTGAAATTCCTGTGGTGCTCTAGACAAATAATCTGCCAAAACCAATTCTGAGCCTTTCTTATAACCAACCTGAAATGTAAATTCTGACAATTTGAACAGAAGTTTACGTAAGCGTGAAGTTGCTGGTTCTTGTTTTGACTTAAACAATTCAACAATGGCTGAGTGATCAACATATGCCTCAAATTCTACATTTTGCAATAAATGTTTGAATGCTGTCACATTAATAAATAGACCCATCATTTCTAATTCAGTTACACTATACCTCTGACATGCTGGTGGTAATATCTTAGAGTAATATGCAATAATATTCTCTTTGCCATTAACTCTTTGTGTCAGGTATGATCCTGTTGCTACTCGTGATGTGTCGCTATATAATACAAAACGACCATATTTCTGTGGCATATGCAATATAGGTGGATTACACAACAACTCTTTAATACTTTGAAATGCACACTGATGTTCCTCTGTCCATTTAAATACCTTTCTCTTACGACTCAAATGATGTAATGGTCTCAATAGTGCTTGAATATTTGGGAAAAATGAAGCCACATAATTAACTGCACCTACAAATCGTCTTACTGACTTAACATTGTGTGGTTTCGGTGTGTTCCTGATTGCTGCACATCTGTCATGTAAAGGTTGGATACAAGCCTCACCTTCTGGGGTTATTGAGAGCAAATGTCCCATATATCGGACTGAATTTTGAAAAATGCTACACTTTTTCGGAGAGATTTTCAATCCGTTGTCCATTAAAACCTTAAAAATTGCCTGTAGGTGTTGTTTGTGAGATTGTTTGTCTGCACTGTACACAATAATATCGTCATGATGAGCAATACAGAACTTATTTGAATTTGGGATCGTTGCCAAAATATCATTAATTTGCGACTGAAAGATCGCTGGAGATAAATTCAATCCCTGTGGTAAGCGTTTATAATAATAATGCTTTCCTCCATGAAATGAAGCAATACCTGTATATTGTTGTGCATGAACACTAAGTGGCAGACAGAAGAATGCAGACTTTAAATCAAGAACACCCAAAATTTTGGCTCCAGAGTACCCTATGGTACGGATAGTCTCATTCAGTAAAGGAAATGGGTGATTGAGATGTTTTATCCTACTGTTCAAGTAGCGAAAATCTGTGACAACTCTTTTGTCTTTTGTTCCCTTCTTTGGAATTAGGAAAACCGGTGAGGTATAAGACTGATGTCCTACTGCTAAGATTCCCAATCGCACTAATTTGTCAAGCTCACTGGCGACAATGACTTTGTCCTCATCTGAAAGTCTATAGGGACGTATGTAAAATGGCTCATCATTAGTAAGAGTAATATCAGCCTCATAATTTGGACAGTGAGATAATTCACCATAAAGAGAAAATGCATCTCTATGAGAGTCTAGAAATTCATATATGCTTTCCGTTTCTGAAGCACTTAGAATACTTTGTTCCAAATTAATGTTATCTCTCATGATTTCCTGTTCGGATTTGGAAACCAGGGGATCATCGGCTGTCAAATGTGGATATCGATGTAAATTATATCGTGTAATTTCATCACGATTCTCTTTGGAGTCTGAATTGGTTCGAAAAAGAGACGGTTTTTCGATGTCTCTCATGACATTGAGAAAATCTAGAGATTCAGTAGGTATGTCTTCTGTGACCGTAATGATATCTGCTAAATCTAAATGAGCCACTGTGCGAGAAGGATGCAGACAAAATTTCTGATTACCCATGTTCCTTAGTAGAATCTTTGTTCTACCTTTATGCATTTTCACTAACATTCGTGAAGGACACATACGAGATATCAGAGGAAACGGTTTAATAACTACATCTGCATTTTGTGCATATAGTGGAAGACGTCCCTGTACAGTAATGTATCTCTGCTGACCTGGGTAAATAACAAATCTCTGCACTGGCCTAAGGAAAACTTTGGCTTGTTTAATTCTAAAACAGTTTGTGGTAAAGTCCAAAGATCCATTCAATTCCTTCAGAGTTTGACTACCTAATATTAAGTCAATACCTGTCAGGTTTGCAGCAATTAAAGCAGAAAGCTGAAATTCATGACCTTGAATTTTGACCTGGAATGTTATCGTGCTATACGCATGAATAAACTGACCATTACCCAACTTTAGGTTTACTACATCAACTGAGACTGGTTGTATAGAGGATAAATACTTTGAATTTTGCACTGTAGAAGAAGAAATGATAGAGCGTGTCGCTCCACTATCAAACAACAATGAAATTCCTTTACCATCATGTAAAGTACCTCTTACAAAATTACGTGTGTCCAGTTGAATATCCACATTACGGTCGTTCCCTGTATATTTAGAACTAGGAATATTACTATTCTTCCAAATATTATTTGCTTTTCGTTTTGATCTTCCCTTACTTGGTACTTTGTCTGGAGTCACTGTATGATGAGTGCTATCACAAGTGCTCCCTAATGAAAATTCTGTGTTGGTACTTTGTTTACATTAGCCTCCATTTCATGGCTTAGGCGAATTTGGCAATATTGTGCAAAATGACCTCGATTTTGGCAGTAATGACATGTGATTGAAGGATTAAAATATGGTAACCTTCTCCTGTTATTATTCTGACCTGTCCTAGGACCACGAGAATCACGAGAACTATATCTTTGCCTCATATCTTTCGGATTGTCTTGCGATTCTGACCTACGTGACTGATCAAACTTGGTCTCTAATTCCTGAATTTTGTTACACAACTCGTGTATCTCAGAAGACGCAGAAATAGTAGGAGTCTGAACAGAAGATGCTTTGTCGTGCATTGCCATAAATAGTTCGGAAGAAGCTGTGGGTTGACTTTGGATTTGTAAGTCAAAATAACATTGCACTTTCATGACCAAATCTGCAATTGTTGCTTGTGGTGATGCAGACATTAACACTGCTGAGCGACATTGCAAAGGCAGGGTCGAGATGAATTTATCTCTAATTTGGTCATCGCCATAACTTAATTGTGCTGCAGCTTTGGAAATTTTGGCCAAATGAGCTTGAGCTGTATCACCTGGCGTATAGCTTAATGCATGAAATGCCTGTGATTTAGCGTAGGAAGAAGTCCCCGGACTGAAACGAGCAAGGAATTGCTTTCGAAGATCAGCAATAGTTGAAAATTTTTTGTTTTCAATCCAGAGTCTGGCCTGGCCTTTAAGTGTTCGCTTAAATATGCGACATATTTCATTTAATTCTTCCTCTACAGGAGGGGTTTTGGACGGCAATTTATGCAACTCTAAATAATCTTCAAATCCCAAATAATGAGCTTCGGCTAAATCTGCATCAATTACATCGCCCTGAAATCGTGATGGCAAAAAATCAGTGGGCCTATGTTTCTGCATAACAGAGGTCGAAGTTTCCTGTTCACTGACGGACATTATGCCGCATACAATTAGGCTAGTTACGAGTATACAACATGAGCATATACTTAATTGAACACACTATCGACCGCAATACAAATAACAAACATGCAATACATGGACACGATTAAAATTACTTATCGGTACACTCTGATCTCAAATAGGGGTTGGGATACAAATTGGCATGATTTCACTCACCCTTTTAGTTTAACTAAGAACTGGTAGTGGAACTGCAAACGATGATTGAAGTCCCTCGGTTAGCAGTAGTAGTTGCGGCAGGTAGTAGCAGTAGCAGGTGGGCCTACATCTCGTATGGTGCAGATTCGTTCGCCGTTAACATCGGGTAGAGTCTAGGCTTAGATCGCGAAAATGTTCAGTTCTGATGTTTAGAGCTGTAGTATTCTAAGTACTAGTTGCGCGAATGTTCAAACGCGAACTGCATGCTGGGTTGATTAACGTTAGTGTACAGATCAGTGGTTCCGGTGTACAGACTTAGGCTAGTATAGGCCGTCTTCCATCGCAGAGTGTTTCCGTTAGGCTAGGTCGTGAACATGCGCTGTGTTCCTCGTTAGGTCTTCGGGCCGAAAAAATCCTCCTGTTCGTTGTTGATCGTAACGAACGAAAGTGTGAACAGTTCCGTTACCGTTTTGTTCCTGAAGAAAGCAACCGATCTCCACCATGTAATATTGTGACGAGCCCGGCTCCTCCGATAGTAAAACTATATCGGGACTCGCGATAGAAAGGTACTGGGATATCTTGATGCCGTTTTTATGCTTCTTCAGGAGATGTCTCGAACGGAAGAAAACAATGACTTCACACAAAAAACAATTTGACGAGATAGGATTTGATTAATGATTCGGTATAATTTCTTCTCTGTCGATTCTCTTTACAAATAAAACTAAATTACAATGATTTGACTTGACTTGACTCCGTCAATTAAACAATTAGGAGTGATGAAATAGTAACGAAGCAATGACGAACTGATCACGGAGCGCTGACGGAGTGATAAATTTTCTGATCAAGTGATAAAACTTTCGGCCTCCTTTTCCTTTTAAACCGTACTTCCATAAAATCTCACTGCGCATAATCAGTAGGCAGCCAATGACCTGACCATCCTGTATGAACTTAACGATATAAAAATAAGTGCGCTGGCACTGATTTGCCCTGATTGGTTGGGAGTTTGGAAGTCCATCCCCTTTCTATGGAAACTTCCATACCACGTGAGAGAACCTTCTCGAATGTTCCACAGACATAATGGAATCTATTTTGGGAAAAGGCCCTGTAACAAGATTCAATAAGATAGTTAAAAACTTCTCGTGGGAAAACTGAATCCATGACCTAGATAAATACATAAGAGGCCTGTAAGGTATCTCGATGGAGTTTTTCGGTAACATCAAAGAGATGGTATTACTATTTCATAACAATAGACTGAATGGAATGGCACGTCTGAGGCACTGTAAATTGCATCGGATTCCATGATTTAGAAATTTTCACTCCAGAAAGAAAAAAATCGAGTTGTAGGTGATAATAACCAGACACTAAACTGAACACCATACAGCATTCTGAAGGTGGTCCCTGTGATTTATTTTGCCGACGAACCTGCTTGTCAACTCTTGGCAGGCACCTGAAAGCTATACGGTTTAGTAGCTACTAAGAGGTCTCAAATGTCTAATTTTCACCCAATAGGCTAAAAAAATCTTGAAATATGTTAATCAAGTTATCAAGAATAATCGTTTTCTTATATGCTGATCAAATCGACTTCAAGAAACGAAGTAAATTGATTGATTGTTTTTCAGTTTTAGTGAAACCGAAAACAAGGACAGGGTAGTTTTCATTCCTGTGTACGCCACTGCTCTTTATGAAATCTTCATAAATTCATGGGCATACGAAGAATTTCTCTCGAGTGCACAGTGATCGTTATCATCGATTTCCCCGAGCCCAGTAACGATTCTCATGGAAGTTGGGGCTGTATCCCCTACCCCGCTCTGGCGATGTCTCTGTATCTTATGGTTCAGAGGTAAGTTAGTTTGGTTTAGAGACCCAAGGATCAGGAAGCCTCACAGTAGCTTATTGGAGACCCTTTTCTGTGTTAGATCGTGCATGAACACCGGCTTATTTGAAGCCTTCTCTTTTCGATAAGTGTTCAGAGGATAACCAGGTAGGTAGGGGTGTAAATTCGCTTCCATTCCTGCTCCGGGAGCGCAATTTAACGTCCCAATCCGACGGACGAGAGTGTACACCCCAGCATCTGATCACTTTCTCCAATAATGAGGTATGCAAAGGCACCCCATTCGACATCAATGCAGTGCAGCCATGACGAACAAAGTTGTTTCGAAACCAAGTGAAGAACAGAGCCAAACCCCTTTTCCCAAATTCACAACCAGAAATACCAACTCCACGGAAGACTCCCCACATCACCACTGCACTGCAGCCATTTTTGAATAGGTCAAGAGAATCTGGTTCCTGGCAGAATATTGTTCCTGGAACCTATACGGATTGTGAGGCAGACACTCTAACCGCTGAACCAAGCTTTTGCCCCTTTTTTTGCAGTTATGAATTTTTTATTTCGAGCTACTTAGCAATCAGAAACCAGTGCTGTTTCTCCTTTCTCTGGAGACAGCTGAATTGATATTTGGATGAAGTACCAACAAATGGGAAATGAGGCAAATGTTGATGGGATCCCATGGCGTATGTTAACCTTAAAATCATAATCCAGACGCCCTGGTCGGTAGTCATGTCACAGGAGACTGGTACGGTTGCTTCAAGCCGTTCAACAATTATATCGTAAGTACCACTAGTGGTGTATCCAGCATCCAACATGTCCTTACAGGTTTTGAACACAACTGACTCAGGAGCAAGGGTACTCGTTTTCATTGTGGTAACCTCTGGGACGGCAGCAGCCTCGGTTGGGAGGGGGCAGACCATTTGCGAAAGTGTATGTCCTCAGTTTGGTGATCAATGTATAGTTATTTTCGCTTTAGTCTCTCTGATATCCGCATTGTTGGGAAGCTAACATTCAACCTGAGTGGTTGATTGTGCGTAAACACAGCCAAATAAGGCGACAACGATTAAGATAAAGAATCGTGCCATATGATGACGACTGAGGATCCTATCGAAAATTCTGTCGTGTGGAGAATCTGATCTCAAGTTTTGCATCGTTATTCTGAAATATGATCAAAAATACAACATAAATGTGACCCCTTCCCCTACTAGCCGATATCCTTACCCCCCCATCTCTCCTCCCTCCCTCTCCCCTCCCCTCCCTCCATCATCAGGCCAAACTACAAAGCAAACAACTAAGCAGTTGTTCGCCGCTGATTTGTTTGATTGCCATTCAATGATAAAGTACAATGAATATTCCTCGATCGTGTCCACTTAAGATATAACGATTTGCTCACTCGAAGGATGCTTCACCACATAAATCCGACACGGTGACCCCTCTTAGTGTCTGCTGTTATTGGCTGCTCTTAATGTCTGCTAGCTTCAGCTATTAGCGCAACCATCTTGGTGACCATTTTGTCGTTCAACGCGTAGGTTATGTATGTTTACCTGTATTATGCCATCGTACGTTTTCATTACGTGGTCTACTTTCTACCATTATGCCTACCAGCAGTTCACCAGCACTTGACTATTGCACAATCTGTAATGACCATATGTGAACTCCAAACAGCATACAGTGCCGTACAACGAATACCGATCTTTTAAAGATTATAGTCGGGAGGTCTTTTGCAAAATCCGTAACGTACACCCTCCCCTGCATTAACGTGGAACGATTTCCTTCTTCGTGGATTTGCTCCGGAGAGCAGTTCTGTGACAGTGTGAGTGTGACGCCTAGTTAAGTGTTACTGTTACTGTTAGGCTACAGAAGCCTAACGTTAGGATGGCATCGCACAGCCTAGCCAAGACCCTTACACATAGAAGTACAGTGACATAACAGGTTGGCTTAGGTTGAATTTTTGCCAGCACACTGCAAATGTGTAGCTTGTAAGTGTGTAGAGTCTCACTGTGGATTTGCCAACCCTACAAGTTTATTTCATTAACTACTCTCAAACGGTCCATTATTATAAGACCTGGGCTGGGCCTAGGCTAGGCCTATAAGGGTTTCAGTTGTTTTCCGCATACGTTACTTTCCGCTGATTACTTTCCGCTGAAAAAATTCTTCTGCGGAAAACACTTTTTTTTGCACTTTCCTGTATACTATATTTTTCCGCAATTTTAGGATACCAAATTCAGGCAGGATGATTAAAATAACATGAGAAAGTATCAAAGAACGTTGAAAAAGGATGATTAGACTGAATTCATGTCAGAAAAGTTAAGCTGCTTGTAATATAGAGGAGGCTTGGGGTGTGTAATTAGGGATTATTAAAGAAGTATGAGGCGGTCGGCCGATAAAAGGGCAAAGGGACGCCCGCGTTATGAAGGATTGACTATCTAATAAAGTATTAAAACTGCAGTCCGCGTAATGATAGTTTAACAAAAAAGTTGTAAAAGGTGGTATCTTTGATTTTCGCTGGATATGGCTGTATAAGTAAGGGCTGTTTTAATAACCGAACACGCATTTTGCACCACCTTTCTTACGAGTTACATCTAAAATCATGGCCGATTTATCCTGTTACAGTTAAATCCTATCTTCTCCATCTTCCTAAATCATTCCATGTGCCTAATCAATTCAGTAAGTTATTCTGTTCCTCAAAAAAAAAACGTTACTTTCCGCTGAAAAAAACGTTGTTTTCCGCTGACAAATTCGTTTGCGGAAAACACCGTTTTGTTTCATGGAAAGTAACGTGTGCGGAAAATAACGGTACCCGCCTATAAGTATAAGTTACATACATGATACAGTACAGGTTGAGGAACATAGCATGTTATTGTTACAGATAACTAATTATTTATAGCAAAGCTAGGCCTAACCTACACTACAGTTAGGCCTAGATAGGCTATGGCTATGCTAACAAGTGTAGGCCTAGGGCTGTGGGAATTAAAATTTGAAGACTAACATTTACTGCATGCTTCAAAGGCAAAATACATTGGCTAGGCTCATAAACCAATATCTTGCCTTTGAAAATTTTATACATGTTCAGATGCAAATCTTCACTTTCATTCCCATGGCCTGCCTAACTTACGGTATTACGGCCATGTCACAATGAATGTCTGTGGGAGAATATAATTGAATGGAATGTTGGAGCAAATGTTTTCAAATTGTGTCTGTAGGTATGGTAGTGTATAGTCACTTTGAGTGTCCCCTAAATTCAGGTAATGTAATAGGCCTATACATGGGTAGCTGTACTGAATTATGCCACAGTTGCTGTGTGTAAAAGTCAGATTGTCATCAGTTTTCCAAATGCAATTTTAGCCCATACAATCAATTTATATAGACATAGTGCAAAAGGAAAAGTCAATTTGTATTCTGAGGCATTGACAAGAATTATTTCACCGATATATTAGAATTACACCAGGATTGTTAGCTCAGTGGTTTACGTCGGTGCCTTTCAATCATATGGCCCAGATTTTGGGTCACTCCAAGATAAATGTATGTCGTCCAGTTACAGAGTTGTTGACAATAAACATTTCATAATCATGGATGTTAAATATGAATCTAAGAGACTAACTTCAGTCAGCTTGCGGCTTTGATAAGCCAGTGATGGCTTCTTCACGAGTTCCTGCCTGCGGGAGGATCTAAAATACACCATGAAATACAACACATGCATGAAGTCAGGAAAATGTTTCCTAACTTTAACTGTTTTGACTAAATAACAAACTGTATCAATCTGAATCTGGTGGATTCTGATCAAAGTATTGATGAAATTACGTAGTTGAAGGATAAAACTAAACCACGGGCTATTCAAAGGTACTGTATCATTCATTACATTAAACCTTTCAAAACAAGTTTGCTCGCTTAGAATTCAAAGAAACAATAAGCAGTCCTACAAGCAGGAAAGTACCACATATATACTTTTAAGAGAGAGGTTTTCTCTAGTGAAACACAATGGTATTGTGTATGGTAACCAATGGTAACCTATGGTTACAACAAACCATTGTACAAAAAACACAGGTTGTAGGCTTTTATGCACCATTTGTTTCAAGTAATCCGTAGCAATTGCTATGATTGTTCAAACATGAACAAACAAATTGTTGAAGTTCAATCAAGCATAGATCTGTCATCTGCATGAAAAGTAAGGTGTATTAAATCACAAACTTTATATAGTTTCAATTTTTAGTGTGAAAATCAATTTGCTAACTGTTGGACTATTCACTATTCCGCAATTTGAAGACACATCTCTTCCGTCAAGCTTTTCCCGATTCATAGATTTCTTTTTTGTGTGTGTCCTTTTGTCCTTGTGCGCTCTGATTTCTTCAGAAGATTTGCACCTTATAAGTACCATTTATTATTATTATTATTATTAACAGTAACTCAAATTAAATTAACAAAATTATATACTTTCATCAAAGGGGCTTTATGAAAATGTGAGAAAATGCACACCTACCTTAGCTAATTGATTGAATTATCTAGCAAACATTCTGAAATGAAGCTTGAATGGAACTTGACAACTGGTATAATGACCATAGCCTACATTAGGCTGAGCTAAATGAAATGGGACACCAGTGCTAGGAGTAATTACTGTATGTAACATAGTAGTTAGGAATTTGCCTTTCAAAATTCTAGCAAAATCCTATATTCTGGTTGCTATGGTTAAGTTTATAACATTGATATAGGTAACAGAATTTAATGAAGCAGTGTTTCTCTACTAGTCTAATGAAACATCCTAGCTATACCATCTTAGCAATTCCAACAACTATTTCCAATAACATGTATTGAAGATGTATTGAAGGGCAGTTTTACCATCCCAGAGAACTGGCATTTCTCTGTGCTTGCCCTTAACAACAATATCTAAACTGCAGTACATTTTAAGAACGTTTTGACTTTTACTTAACATACATTTATTTCCTTCAAAGGTCCTCAAAGAGCAGAAATTTACAACTGAAGGCAAATTTTGACAACTTGTTTTCAAGATGGTTCTCGCAGATCTAGGAAGAAAAATTACATCAGCCTTGAAGAGTTTGAGCAATGCTACTATCATAGATGAAGATGTAAGTTAAATATATACCACAGTAATAAACTACTTTGAAAATTACATCTTGAATGGAGAGACAATGATACCTTTGCTGATTCGTTAAATATACTTTGATTGCCTTCTCTAGGGCTCTGTTAATAGTCACGATACTAATATAAAAGTGACACTCCATTTATGTAGGTAAGTTGTCTGAAATATTGTTATGTACTCTGGAAGGCTAGAATGGGATTTTGGAAACATGACCCAGAAATAGAGGCCCTAGAAATAATTTGGATCTCTGTGACCATGTTTGTAATGTTCAAAAGTTTTAGGGCTTGTACTAAGTTTCAGATGTCATTTTCTCTCAATCTGTAAATCAGATATATGCTTTGGTGAAGTGTTGTGTTATATTTTTCTGATTATTTATCAATAACATGAAAAAAAGCTGTAGTATTCTTGTTAGTACAAGTAAATATAATGAATACTAGCCTAAACTGCTAGGAAACAAGTGAGGTGAACTTGGTACAGTGTGGCATTTACAAAGTAGCACAAGATATTTCTTACTTCAAAACTTCAAGGCCATCAGCAAATGATAATAGTTGTAAACACAATATTACACTTATGATGGGTTTTGTTTTATTCTATCGATGTGATCTCTAGGGCTTGGGTCTTGTTTTATTCTATTGATGTGATCCTAGGGCTATGTACATATTTGCTCTTTCCTGTCAAAACTTAAATTTGTTTCCTTTTCTCAGGTACTAAACTCTATGTTGAATGAGATTTGTAGGGCCTTACTAGAAGCAGATGTCAACATAAAGCTGGTCAAGAAACTCAAGGAAAATGTTAAGTCTGTTATTGACTTTGAGGAGATGGCTGCCGGACTTAACAAGAGGAAGATGATCCAGACTGCTGTATTCAAAGAACTTGTCAAGGTTTGCTTTCGATCTCTTCTTTGCTTTTGATATCATCAATGCTTCTGAGATTGTCACTGACTTCTCTTGTACATGATATCATCAATGCTTCTGAGATTGTCACTGATTTCTCTTGTACATGATATCATCAATGCTGCTGAGATTGTCACTGATTTCTCTTGTACATGATATCATCAATGCTTCTGAGATTGTCACTGATTTCGCTTGTACATGATATCATCAATGCTGCTGATATGTTACTGATTACTGTTGTACATGATATCATCAGGGTCAATCCATGCCAAATCAACAGTGGCCTCCACGTCGACCCTCTCAGAATCGCCTGAAATTGATATGGTGTCTTGCAATATGTCTCAAAGGATGAAATTGGGCAAAAAAAAAATTTATAAAATTTTCGTTGCTAGGATACGGCCCCGCCTAGCAACCAAATCCAGATTGCATTTTAAGAGCCCTTAATTTGTGTCAAGTTTGGAGGCATTTTTTGCATAAATGTTCAGTATTTTATGTCTAATATTGCAGATATTGTGGAAGACATGTGGCCAGTCTTCGAATTTAGCTAATTTTGAGGAAAATTTACGGTCTAAATTTTTCGTAACAAGTAATTAAAATGGCAGAAAATGAGATAGGGGTCTTTTCTGGCCCTACTTTGAGTGTGCTCTATATTCCCAAGCAGAGGCATGTTTGAGTTTTAATTTCCATAGGATCCTTGTCCAGTGGTAGTTGTACAGGAAAAGTGCAAAAAAAAAGTCAAGCGGGTCGTACGTTTTACGAACAGCGCCCTCAAACTTAAGAAATCTCACTTCTGGCCCTAATTGTTGGTCCATTTTGGGCCTGTGGGTATTTTTTTTTTTTTTTTTAAATAGCATTTTTCAGGAGCGTATTGACCCTATTTTTAAAAACTCAAGTCAAAAAGTTGTGTATTTTGTGTTATCTACTCAAATTTACGACTCGAAAATTGCGAAAATCGCTTCGTTCATACGTATGAAAATGCTTGCACAAGCCGATTTGAGTAATTCAAATGACAACAACTTCTTAGCATTAGCATACAGGTGCTTAACAATTAGGAGGATGGTCCACTAGCATAAGGACTACAAATAAACTGCATTTTCAGGGTCATATGCCCAACGATGCCTGTGAACAGCGCCCTCAAACATCACATTTTACCAATATTTTGGGCTATTTTGGGCATTTCAAGGTCAAATTTGGTCACAATTAAAAGTTTTATTTTCGGTTTTTAATACAAAATTAGTAAGATATGTATAGTTATGATGCAAAGAATGAGCTAAAACATCTTTTATATTAGTTATTAATGCTCTGATGAGCAGCTTAAAGTGGCATATGAGAGTTACATCAGCTCTACAGAAACATGCTTGCGAGGGCAAACAGTGGTAACATTGTATCTTCATTCAAAGATATGTTAAACAATATTAGAAATTATTGAAATGTATTTATTAAAAGTGTTCCGTCTAATACTCTTTGACACCCTCTCACCCCCACCCCCCCCCCCAACAACCTCCCCATAGTGCACTATGCAGATTTGTATACATACTGTATGTATACAAATGTGACTGACTTTTACACACATATATAGTGCACACTGTACGCACTGGTTCACAATTTTCTATTCTGATATAGGGTTGGGTTGAGGATGTGGGTGGGAAGGGTGGGTTACATGCATACAGACAATTTGAAGCAGAAGATTACCATACCAAATAATTCAGTATACATTGAATGCATGTTTATGCAGTCTCTATGCAGTAAAAGTCAGTCACATACTGTGTGTATACAAATCTGCATAGTGCACTATGGGGAGGGTGCTGGGGGGGGGGGAGGGATTCAAACAGTATTAGACAGAACACTTTTAATAAATACATTTCAATAATTTCTAATGTTGTTTAACATCTCCTTGAATGAAGATACAATGTTACCACTGTTTGCCCTCGCAAGCATGTTTCTGTAGAGCTGATGTAACTCTCATACGCCACTTTAAGCTGCTCATCAGAGCATTAATAACTAATATAAAAGATGTTTTAGCTCATTCTTTGCATCATAACTATACATATCTTACTAATTTTGTATTAAAAACCAAAAAAAAAACTTTTAATTGTGACCAAATTTGACCTTGAAATGCCCAAAATAGCCCAAAATATTGGTAAAATGTGATGTTTGAGGGCGCTGTTCACAGGCATCGTTGGGCATATGACCCTGAAAATGCAGTTTATTTGTAGTCCTTATGCTAGTGGACCACCCTCCTAATTGTTAAGCACCTGTATCCTAATGCTAAGAAGTTGTTGTCATTTGAATTACTCAAATCGGCTTGTGCAAGCATTTTCATACATATGAACGAAGCGATTTTCGCAATTTTCGAGTCGTAAATTTGAGTAGATAACACAAAATACACAACTTTTTGACTTGAGTTTTTAAAAATAGGGTCAATACGCTCCTGAAAAATGCTATTTAAAAAAAAAAAAAAAAATACCCACAGGCCCAAAATGGACCAACAATTAGGGCCAGAAGTGAGATTTCTTAAGTTTGAGGGCGCTGTTCGTAAAACGTACGACCCGCTTGACTTTTTTTTTGCACTTTTCCTGTACAACTACCACTGGACAAGGATCCTATGGAAATTAAAACTCAAACATGCCTCTGCTTGTGAATATAGAGCACACTCAAAGTAGGGCCAGAAAAGACCCCTATCTCATTTTCTGCCATTTTAATTACTTGTTACGAAAAATTTAGACCGTAAATTTTCCTCAAAATTAGCTAAATTCGAAGACTGGCCACATGTCTTCCACAATATCTGCAATATTAGACATAAAATACTGAACATTTATGCAAAAAATGCCTCCAAACTTGACACAAATTAAGGGCTCTTAAAATGCAATCTGGATTTGGTTGCTAGGCGGGGCCGTATCCTAGCAACGAAAATTTTATAAATTTTTTTTTTGCCCAATTTCATCTTTTGAGACATATGGCAAGACACCATATTAATTTCAGGCGATTCTGAGAGGGTCGACGTGGAATCGACCCAAAAATGTGTTGATTTGGCATGGATTGACCCATCAATGCTTGTGAGATTGTCACTGATTTCTCTCGTACCTGATATCATCAATGCTGCTGATATTATTACTGATTTATCTTCATTCTGGCTAACCTTCAATGACTGTATTTCTGAACCTGTTTAATCTTATCATGGTATAAGACTATTTTACTGTGCATTGTCTTTGAGGTGCATTTACACATACACATTAATACCTCACAAACTTGAATAGTGTGAACCACAATGGCTCATAGTTTTGAAGTAAAACAAGCTGGGTTTTAGTGGTTTTGTTACGTTTTCAGTTTGCTCATGTTGCGATGTAACCAAACTTGGGGAAACAAGTTCTTCTGTTTGCCTAATGATTAGATAATAGAATATCAGTCAGCGCTGGGTTATCTGGTTGGTAGGATACCAGGTAACCAGTGTTTAAAATAGAAACTCATGATTGCAACCCACACAACTTACTGTACATATTAAATACTAATAATAATAGACTATCAGTCAGCTCTGGGTTATCTGGTTGGTAGGATACCAGGTAACCAGTGTTTAATATAGAAACTCATGATTGCAACCCAAACAACTTACTGTACATATTATTTACTACTAGCCTAATTATTAGATAATAAACTCTCAGTCAGCTGTGGGTTATCTGGTTGGTAGGATACCAGGTAACCAGTGTTTAATGTAGAAACTCATGATTGCAATCCACACAACTTCCATATGATTTACTAGCCTCCATTACAAGATAGTTTCTGTTAAATTCTCCTGAAGTCATTAAAAGTACATTGCTTTTAGTTGGGTTATTGTGATCTAATTGAATATTCAAATCTGTATCTGCTTGTAGAATTGTTTGGCATAAAATTAACAGTTTCAGACTCAAAGTGGTCAATTGATATTGTCAACAAAACTTCTATGAATTCAGTTAAATTGCTATTTGTTCCAAGGAATGGATATTGATAAACATGATATTGACATAGATTATATTTGCTATATATATGGTCATGATGTTGGTCCATGTTTCTCTTACCTATCAAGTTCTGAACTCTTCCTCTCCAGTTTAGATAATGCATGTTGGAAAGTGTTTAATGTACTTTGGAGCAAGTTTGGGCTGTTTAAGTGAATTTTTGATGATTAGAAAAGGTTGATAAGCTTGCAAGGAAGACATAAATGCTAGTGACACAGGGATAAGATTGATAAACCATTAATAATTGATTAAGTGGTACCATATAGTAAGGAATAAGTAAAGAGAAGAATCCAGTCTATGAATAACAGATTCAAATCCTATCGTACAATTACCTTATCATCAGCTTCATGCTTATCAGATCATAATATTTTCACTATAGCTTTGACATGTTCATTTCTCTTCCAATAACTGTTGGGTTCTATTTATTTTCAGCTTGTAGACCCTGGTGTGAAGGCATGGACACCAGTCAAAGGACAGCCTAATGTTGTCATGTTCGTTGGTTTGCAAGGAAGTGGGAAAACAACAACTTGCACAAAGGTAAATATTTAAAGGAAGGCAGTGTGAGTGCTAAAGCTGATAAGATAAATTTCTGAAGAAAAAGAATCTTACTCATCTAAGGCTGTAAGCTTCCTAGTGCTCTTTGATACAAGTCACTACAAGGAGTAGTTTTTCCTGAGAATGTTACTACAGGAACTTGTTACTAGAAACACTCCTAACATTAAGATAAAATAAATTGAGTTGATTGACAGAACAGATGAGTGGTAAAGTGATAAATATCTTAATATTACCGGTGGTCCTTTTCTGATTTTGCATTTCCTCTGCAATTGTTCATCCAGTGCTAGTGAGAATTAACTATGTTTAATAGCTAATAGAGAAGGCATCACCTAGGTGACTTAATGTTCATCACTGTATTCATTGTCTATGTTCTTCTTTATCCAGCTTGCCTATTACTACCAGAAGAAAGGATGGAAGGCCTGTTTGATCTGTGCAGACACATTCAGAGCAGGTAATATCAATGTAATGACTTCATGCCTGCAATGTGCAGACACATTCAGAGCAGGTAATATCAATGTAATAACATCATGCCTGCAATGTGCAGACACATTCAGAGCAGGTAATATCAATGTAATAACATCATGCCTGCAATGTGCAGACACATTCAGAGCAGGTAATATCAATGTAATAACATCATGCCTGCAATGTGCAGACACATTCAGAGCAGGTAATATCAATGTAATGACATCATGCCTGCAATGTGCAGACACATTCAGAGCAGGTAATATTAATGTAATGACTTCATACCTACAATGTGCAGACACATTCAGAGCAGGTAATATCAATGTAATGACATCATGCCTGCAATGTGCAGACACATTCAGGGAAGGTAATATCAATGTAATGACATCATGCCTGCAATGTGCAGACACATTCAGAGCAGGTAATATCAATGTAATGACATCATGCCTGCAATGTGCAGACACATTCAGAGCAGGTAATATTAATGTAATGACTTCATACCTACAATGTGTAGACACATTCAGAGCAGGTAATATCAATGTAATGACATCATGCCTGCAATGTGCAGACACATTCAGGGAAGGTAATATCAATGTAATGACTTCATACCTACAATGTGTAGACACATTCAGAGCAGGTAATATCAATGTAATGACATCATGCCTGCAATGTGCAGACACATTCAGAGCAGGTAATATTAATGTAATGACTTCATACCTACAATGTGTAGACACATTCAGAGCAGGTAATATCAATGTAATGACATCATGTCTGCAATGTGCAGACACATTCAGAGCAGGTAATATCAATGTAATTAATTCATGCCTGCAATGTGCAGACACATTCAGAGCAGGTAATATCAATGTAATGACATCATGCCTGCAATGTGCAGACACATTCAGAGCAGGTAATATCAATGTAATGACATCATACCTGCAATGTGCAGACACATTCAGAGCAGGTAATATCAATGTAATGACATCATGCCTGCAATGTGCAGACACATTCAGGGAAGGTAATATCAATGTAATGACTTCATACCTACAATGTGTAGACACATTCAGAGCAGGTAATATCAATGTAATGACATCATGCCTGCAATGTGCAGACACATTCAGAGCAGGTAATATCAATGTAATGACATCATGCCTGCAATGTGCAGACACATTCAGAGCAGGTAATATCAATGTAATGACATCATACCTGCAATGTGCAGACACATTCAGATCAGGTAATATCAATGTAATGACTTCATACCTACAATGTGTAGACACATTCAGAGCAGGTAATATCAATGTAATGACATCATGCCTGCAATGTGCAGACACATTCAGGGAAGGTAATATCAATGTAATGACTTCATACCTACAATGTGTAGACACATTCAGAGCAGGTAATATCAATGTAATGACATCATGCCTGCAATGTGCAGACACATTCAGAGCAGGTAATATTAATGTAATGACTTCATACCTACAATGTGTAGACACATTCAGAGCAGGTAATATCAATGTAATGACATCATGCCTGCAATGTGCAGACACATTCAGAGCAGGTAATATCAATGTAATGACATCATACCTGCAATGTACAGACACATTCAGGGAAGGTAATATCAATGTAATGACATCATGCCTGCAATGTGTAGACACATTCAGAGCAGGTAATATCAATGTAATGACTTCATACCTACAATGTGTAGACACATTCAGAGCAGGTAATATCAATGTAATAACATCATGCCTGCAATGTACAGACACATTCAGAGCAGGTAATATCAATGTAATGACTTCATGCCTGCAATGTGCAGACACATTCAGAGCAGGTAATATCAATGTAATGACATCATACCTGCAATGTGCAGACACATTCAGAGCAGGTAATATCAATGTAATGACATCATGCCTGCAATGTGCAGACACATTCAGGGAAGGTAATATCAATGTAATGACATCATGCCTGCAATGTGCAGACACATTCAGAGCAGGTAATATCAATGTAATGACATCATACCTGCAATGTACAGACACATTCAGAGCAGGTAATATCAATGTAATGACTTCATGCCTGCAATGTACAGACACATTCAGAGCAGGTAATATCAATGTAATGACTTCATGCCTGCAATGTACAGACACATTCACAGCAGGTAATATCAATGTAATGACCTCATGCCTGCAATGTGCAGACACATTCAGAGCAGGTAATATCAATGTAATGACATCATGCCTGCAATGTACAGACACATTCAGAGCAGGTAATATCAATGTAATGACATCATACCTGCAATGTGCAGACACATTCAGAGCAGGTAATATCAATGTAATGACATCATGCCTGCAATGTGCAGACACATTCAGAGCAGGTAATATCAATGTAATGACATCATGCCTGCAATGTACAGACACATTCAGAGCAGGTAATATCAATGTAATGACATCATGCCTGCAATGTGCAGACACATTCAGGGAAGGTAATATCAATGTAATGACATCATACCTGCAATGTGCAGACACATTCAGAGCAGGTAATATCAATGTAATGACATCATGCCTGCAATGTACAGACACATTCAGGGAAGGTAATATCAATGTAATGACATCATGCCTGCAATGTGTAGACACATTCAGAGCAGGTAATATCAATGTAATGACTTCATACCTACAATGTGTAGACACATTCAGAGCAGGTAATATCAATGTAATGACATCATGCCTGCAATGTACAGACACATTCAGGGAAGGTAATATCAATGTAATGACATCATGCCTGCAATGTGTAGACACATTCAGAGCAGGTAATATCAATGTAATGACATCATGCCTGCAATGTGCAGACACATTCAGAGCAGGTAATATTAATGTAATGACTTCATACCTGCAATGTGCAGACACATTCAGAGCAGGTAATATCAATGTAATGACATCATGCCTGCAATGTGCAGACACATTCAGGGAAGGTAATATCAATGTACTTATTTTGCCCCAAGCTTACCTGTCTCCTCACAACCTTAGCACCACATTCTACCGTCCTGGTGACCTTTTAGCACTGCCCTTCCTTCTCATCCTACCATTCAAAGTGTCATACGTGTATTTTCTTCATATACACATTTTGAAGGCATCAATAGCCTGTACTCTGGGGTTTGATCAGTTTATACATGTACACATTCAAGGCAACAACATCCCATACTCTGAGGTTTGAGCAGTTGATACAAACATCCATGTAAGGTATCAACATCCCATACTCTGGGGTTTTAGCTGTTTATACATGAACACATTTAAGGTACAACACCCCATACTCTGGGGTTTGTGCTATACATATACACATTTAAGGTATAACAGCCCATACTCTGTGTTATTTTAATTTTAGTAGTTGCTGTTGATCTCATCAGGTGCATTTGATCAGCTGAAGCAGAATGCAGCCAAAGCTAGGATACCTTTCTTTGGCAGTTATACTGAGGATAATCCAGTCATATTAGCGATGGACGGTGTTGACAAATTCAAAGCTGAGGGATTTGAGATTATCATTGTAGATACAAGTGGAAGACACAAACAGGAAGATTCATTGTTTGAGGAGATGTTGCAAGTGTCTAATGCAGTCGTGAGTATAAACCTCTCTCACTATCTATCTTTCTGTCTCTGGTATTAACCCAAGGAAGTTAGATCAACTTGTCTAATGCAGTCGTGAGTATAAACCTCTCTCACTAGATATCTTCCTGTCTCTGGTATCTTCTCAAGGAAGTTAGATCAACTTTGTGTGTTCAGTCAAGATTTTAACACCAAAGTTTCTCTTTTCCCAGGGTTGAGTGGGTTTAAATTTTGTTAATATAAGTAAATAATACAGTCTAGCATGGATCAATTGTTTGTTTTAGTATAGGGCATGGATAAAGTGTTTGTTTTTGTATAGGGCATGGATACAGTGTTTGTTTTAGTATAGGGCATGGATAAAGTGTTTGTTTTTGTATAGGGCATGGATACAGTGTTTGTTTTTGTATAGGGCATGGATACAGTGTTTGTTTTAGTATAGGGCATGGATAAAGTGTTTGTTTTAGTATAGGGCATGTATAAAGTGGTTTTTTTTTTACATGGGGAATGAATGAATTATCTGGGTTTTTTTTACATCTTACAGTATATGTATACATTGTTTGTTCTGTCGTATAACTCTGATAGAGTACTGTATTTTCCTTTGGATATGCCAAGCAGCAACTGATCTTGTTGTATGCCACTGATCATATTTATTCCATGCTGATGATGTATGCAGCAGGTTATTTTGAATCAGCGATTTTCATATTTTATGAGAAATTAAGCTACAAAGACAAGTAATCCCATGAGACACATTTGATAGTCTTGTAACTATTCTATTAATTTTCTTGCTTTGATTTCCTAGAATCCAGATAACATTGTGTTTGTTATGGATGCATCCATAGGACAAGCATGTGAATCTCAGGCAAGGGCCTTCAAAGAACAGGTTGATGTTGCTTCAGTCATCATCACAAAACTAGATGGACATTCCAAAGGTGGTGGCGCCCTCAGTGCGTGAGTAGTCAGCAGTATTGACAAACTTATATAAGAACACGTCGGTGCAATTGCCTTTAAAACTGATCTAATAAACACATTGGAGCCTGAAAACTAGACGAAACCAATAAACTAAAATAGAAAATTCTTGATAATCTTTCTGTCAGAGTGTCTGTAAATTAACAGCCTGAGAAAGGAACTACAAACTGGTCAATCTGATTGAGAAGTTTTGTAGTTACTACTCCCTCATTTCTTGAATTGTTGTAGTCACTACTCCCTCATTTTCTTGTGTTTTTGTAGTAACCGCTCCCTCATTTCTCATGTTTTTGTAGTCACTACTCCCTCATTTCTCCTGTTTTTGTAGTCACTACTCCCTCATTTCTCATGTTTTTGTAGTCACTACTATCTCATTTCTTGCGTTTTAATAGTTACTACTCACTCATTTCTTGTGTTTTAATAGTTACTACTCCCTCATTGCTCATGTTTTTGTAGTCACTACTCCCTCATTTCTCCTGTTTTTGTAGTCACTACTCGCTCATTTCTTGTGTTTTTATAGTCACTACTCCCTAATTTTCTTGTGTTTTTGTAGTAACCGCTCCCTCATTTCTCATGTTTTTGTAGTCACTACTCCCTCATTTCTCCTGTTTTTGTAGTCACTACTCCCTCATTTCTCATGTTTTTGTAGTCACTACTCCCTCATTTCTCCTGTTTTTGTAGTCACTACTCCCTCATTGCTCATGTTTTTGTAGTCACTACTCCCTCATTTCTCATGTTTTTGTAGTCACTACTCCCTCATTTCTCCTGTTTTTGTAGTCACTACTCCCTCATTTCTCCTGTTTTTGTAGTCACTACTCCCTCATTTCTCATGTTTTTGTAGTCACTACTCTCTCATTTCTTGCGTTTTAATAGTTACTACTCACTCATTTCTTGCGTTTTAATAGTTACTACTCCCTCATTGCTCATGTTTTTGTAGTCACTACTCCCTCATTTCTCATGTTTTTGTAGTCACTACTCCCTCATTTCTCATGTTTTTGTAGTCACTACTCCCTCATTTTCTTGTGTTTTTGTAGTAACCGCTCCCTCATTTCTCCTGTTTTTGTAGTCACTACTCCCTCATTTCTCCTGTTTTTGTAGTCACTACTCCCTCATTTCTCATGTTTTGTAGTCACTACTCCCTCATTTCTCATGTTTTGTAGTCACTACTCCCTCATTTCTCATGTTTTTGTAGTCACTACTCCCTCATTTCTCATGTTTTTGTAGTCACTACTCCCTCATTTTCTTGTGTTTTTGTAGTAACCGCTCCCTCATTTCTCCTGTTTTTGTAGTCACTACTCCCTCATTTCTCCTGTTTTTGTAGTCACTACTCCCTCATTTCTCATGTTTTGTAGTCACTACTCTCTCATTTCTCATGTTTTTGTAGTCACTACTCCCTCATTTCTCCTGTTTTTGTAGTCACTACTCCCTCATTTCTCATGTTTTTGTAGTCAGTACTCTCTCATTTCTTGCGTTTTAATAGTTACTACTCACTCATTTCTTGTGTTTTAATAGTTACTACTCCCTCATTGCTCATGTTTTTGTAGTCACTACTCCCTCATTTCTCCTGTTTTTGTAGTCACCACTCACTCATTTCTCGTGTTTTTGTAAATTGATCAGAGATGATGATTGTCAAGTTTAACTTTTAATAGAATGATAGAGTTTGAAGAGGCAGGAATAGTTTCATACATTGCCTAATTAAGATATGTAATTTAGAGTGATGTAGCTATGAATGTGATCGGCCTTAAACATCTAAGGTAGTTGTATATTTGTGTACTGCCTCCTTGTGACATGAAGCCAACATGTTTCCTTGATTCACGTCATTGTTTTATGTCCATCTTTCATGTAGGGTGGCAGCTACTAAAAGTCCTGTAATCTTCATAGGTACAGGTGAACACACAGATGACTTTGAACAGTTCAAAACAAAACCGTTTATCAGCAAACTGTTGGGTAAGTGTGTGGACTCTCTCTGTTACTATTAATAACTGGAATCTGTATTACCTGTGAGCACTTAAAATATAAGTAAAATTAATGTTCCCCCAAAACAACTGAATATTTATGAGGTTACACAATGGGCTTATAGTGGGTACTAGAATAAGAGATTTCATGCAAAATGTGCTCTAATGTTGAGTTTTTAATCAAATCATTAGTGGTAATTCTATGAATACCATACAAGATGAATCAAGCTTCTTCCAATCTGCAAGAAACCCACAATAAATGATATGTTAAAGTGGTGTAACTAACTCTGCATTCATATCTTCCAATCTGCAAGAAACCCACAATAATGATGTGTAATATGTAATATGTGATATCAATAATGATGTGTAAATAAGTCAACATTCATATCTTCCAATCTGCAAGAAACCCACAATAATGATGTGTTAAAAGGGTGTTACTAACTCTGCAGTTATATTTACCTAATTTTGTGTGTCTGGTAAAGTATGTAGTGGTATGACGATGACCCCTGTGAAGGTTGTAGGTAAAACAAACAGTACTTGAGCATAGCAGCAAGCTGACCAAGTGAAGAACTATCAGGAATGATTCACATATTGAATTAAAATGCATTGGCTACAAACACTGAAAGTATCTATGTGGTTACATTACTGGAATGATGGATGGATTCAATGTTTTTGTTTCTACAGGAATGGGAGACATTGAAGGTCTGATTGATAAGGTCAATGAACTCAACCTGGACAATAATGAAGAACTCATCAACAAGCTCAAACATGGTCAGTAACCTCCCACCCCCACCTGTCTACCCACCCCATACCCACCTGTCTGTCACTGAATACGAACAATGTTATCGACCTGTCTGTCACTGAATACGAACAATGTTATCCACCTGTCTGTCACTGAATACGAACAATGTTATCCACCTGTCTGTCACTGAATACGAACAATGTTATCGACCTGTCTGTCACTGAATACGAACAATGTTATCGACCTGTCTGTCACTGAATACGAACAATGTTGTCGACCTGTCTGTCACTGAATACGAACAATGTTGTCGACCTGTCTGTCACTGAATACGAACAATGTTGTCGACCTGTCTGTCACTGAATACGAACAATGTTGTCGACCTGTCTGTCACTGAACATGAACAATGTTGTCGACCTGTCTGTCACTGAACATGAACAATGTTGTCGACCTGTCTGTCACTGAATACGAACAATGGTATCGACCTGTCTGTCACTGAATACGAACAATGGTATCGACCTGTCTGTCACTGAATACGAACAATGGTATCGACCTGTCTGTCACTGAACACGAACAATGTTATCCACCTGTCTGTCACCGAATACGAACAATGTTATCCACCTGTCTGTCACTGAACACGAACAATGTTATCCACCTGTCCGTCACTTAACACGAACAATGTTATCCACCTGTCCGTCACTTAACACGAACAATGTTATCCACCTGTCCGTCCCTGAACGTGAACAATGTTATCCACCTGTCTGTCACTGAATACGAACAATGGTATCCACCTGTCTGTCACTGAATACGAACAATGGTATCCACCTGTCTGTCACTGAATACGAACAATGGTATCCACCTGTCTGTCACTGAATATGAACAATGGTATCCACCTGTCTGTCACTGAATACGAACAATGGTATCCACCTGTCTGTCACTGAATACGAACAATGGTATCGACCTGTCTGTCACTGAATACGAACAATGGTATCCACCTGTCTGTCACTGAACACGAACAATGTTATCCACCTGTCTGTCACTGAATACGAACAATGTTATCCACCTGTCCGTCACTGAACACGAACAATGTTATCCACCTGTCCGTCACTGAACACGAACAATGTTATCCACCTGTCCGTCACTGAACACGAACAATGTTATCCACCTGTCCGTCACTTAACGTGAACAATGTTATCCACCTGTCCGTCACTGAACGTGAACAATGTTATCCACCTGTCCGTCACTGAACGTGAACAATGTTATCCACCTGTCCGTCACTTAACGTGAACAATGTTATCCACCTGTCCGTCACTGAACGTGAACAATGTTATCCACCTGTCCGTCACTGAACGTGAACAATGTTATCCACCTGTCCGTCACTGAACGTGAACAATGTTATCCACCTGTCCGTCACTGAATGGAACAATGTTATCCACCTGTCCGTCACTGAACGTGAACAATGTTATCCACCTGTCTGTCACTGAGTATGAACAATGTTATCGACCTGTCTGTCACTGAATGTGAACAATGTTATCGACCTGTCTGTCACTGAATGTGAACAATGTTATCGACCTGTCTGTCACTGAGTATGAACAATGTTATCGACCTGTCTGTCACTGAATGTGAACAATGTTATCGACCTGTCTGTCACTGAATGTGAACAATGTTATCGACCTGTCTGTCACTGAATGTGAACAATGTTATCAACCTGTCTGTCACTGAATGTGAACAATGTTATCGACCTGTCTGTCACTGAATATGAACAATGTTATCGACCTGTCTGTCACTGAATATGAACAATGTTATCGACCTGTCTGTCACTGAATATGAACAATGTTATCGACCTGTCTGTCACTGAATATGAACAATGTTATCGACCTGTCTGTCACTGAATATGAACAATTTTTCTTTTGGTTTGATTCACAGGTGAATTTACATTACGTGACATGTATGAACAATTTCAGAACATTATGAAGATGGGCCCATTCAGTCAAATCATGGTGAGTTATTATCATTTCATGAATGTTACATACCTAATGTGTATCATACATGTAACATTATTCCTTAATAAGGGTTAGTGAGGTGATGTTTTTTAATATTATCTTCATATGTTGAAGTCAAGACAGAGGATAAAGTATGATAGGAGTAATGAGAACTTGTACTTACAGAGGCTATCATTTCATTACTCAAAGTAAATGCAGAGTTGTTTCACATTGTTAGTTTTACTACAAATAAAATGAACCATTGTGGAGATGTATCAGACTTTAACATATCTGTACTGTTTATTGACTTCAGGGTTTGATACCTGGGTTTAGCTCTGACTTTATGACTAAAGGAAGTGAGCAGGAGTCTATGGCAAGGCTGAAGAAACTCATGACTATCATGGACAGTATGAACGATGAAGGTAATGCTCACTTTAAAGTATCATCTTGGGTTGGATTTGGTCAATTTGACATTGCAAGTTGATCAATAAAATCCCATACCAATGTAAGCCGTGCATTTGATTAGTCAATGTAAATCTTTTCAATGGTTAGTTTCAATTAGAAAATGAATTTAAAATGTTTCTATTTGATTGTGATTAATCTCAACAGTTTCCAGGTGATTAAAAACTGAGTTCTAGCTGAATGAATTATCGCTTGTTATCCTACACTTGGTGAAAAAATCTAGGAGTGTCTCCACTTGATCAATGGAATTCTGCTTTGAGAAATTCTTGAAAGGTTTACATATTATTGCTGAATAAATCCACAGAGCTGCTTTATATTATACTTTGAGTTTTTTTGAGAGCTTGTTCTGTTGATTCATGATAATTACATACACTGATAATATCAAGAAATTGCAATGCATTTGGTGACCTCAATCTTGACTTGACTAGGTCATGTAAATTATAGTCATCTAATTTTGAAGTGTTAATTCTTCTCATTTCATAGAGTTGGATAATCGGGAAGGTGCTAAAATATTTGTCCGTGGCCCTGGTAGAGTACAGAGGGTAGCCAGGGGTGCTGGCGTGTCTGTCAAGGAGGTACAAGAACTGCTCCAACAATACCAGAAGTTTGCACAGATGGTAAAGAAGATGGGAGGCATTAAAGGGCTGTTTAAAGGTAGAGACATTAGCAACTCAATCGACAATGCCAAATATCACAATATTAAAATAACTAGATACAATATCTATATATTGGCCATCCAGTTGAAGTATCTAAAAGATGGGTGTTATGTTACAATATCTATATATTGGCCATCCAGTTGAAGTATCTAAAAGATGGGTGTTATGTTACAATATCTATATATTGGCCATCCACAGCAAGTATCTAAAAGATGGGTGTTATGTTACAATATCTATATATTGGCCATCCACAGCAAGTATCTAAAAGATGGGTGTTATGTTACAATATCTATATATTGGCCATCCAGTTGAAGTATCTAAAAGATGGGTGTTATGTTACAATATCTATATATTGGCCATCCACAGCAAGTATCTAAAAGATGGGTGTTATGTTACAATATCTATATATTGGCCATCCAGTTGAAGTATCTAAAAGATGGGTGTTGTGTTACAATATCTCTATATTGGCCATCCACAGCAAGTATCTAAAAGATGGATGTGTTGTTACAATATCTATATATTGGCCATCCAGTTGAAGTATCTAAAAGATGGGTGTTATGTTACAATATCTATATATTGGCCATCCACAGCAAGTATCTAAAAGATGGGTGTTATGTTACAATATCTATATATTGGCCATCCACAGCAAGTATCTAAAAGATGGATGTTGTGTTACAATATCTATATATTGGCCATCCAGTTGAAGTATCTAAAAGATGGGTGTTATGTTACAATATCTATATATTAGCTGTCAAGAGCAAGTATCTAAAAGATGGGTGTTATGTTACAATATCTATATATTGGCCATCCACAGCAAGTATCTAAAAGATGGGTGTTATGTTACAATATCTATATATTGGCCATCCACAGCAAGTATCTAAAAGATGGGTGTTATGTTACAATATCTATATATTGGCCATCCACAGCAAGTATCTAAAAGATGGGTGTTATGTTACAATATCTATATATTGGCCATCCAGTTGAAGTATCTAAAAGATGGGTGTTGTGTTACAATATCTATATATTGGCCATCCAGAGCAAGTATCTAAAAGATGGGTGTTATGTTACAATATCTATATATTGGCCATCCAGAGCAAGTATCTAAAAGATGGGTGTTATGTTACAATATCTATATATTGGCCATCCACAGCAAGTATCTAAAAGATGGGTGTTATGTTACAATATCTATATATTGGCCATCCAGTTGAAGTATCTAAAAGATGGGTGTTATGTTACAATATCTATATATTGGCCATCCACAGCAAGTATCTAAAAGATGGGTGTTATGTTACAATATCTATATATTGGCCATCCAGTTGAAGTATCTAAAAGATGGGTGTTATGTTACAATATCTATATATTGGCCATCCAGTTGAAGTATCTAAAAGATGGGTGTTATGTTACAATATCTATATATTGGCCATCCACAGCAAGTATCTAAAAGATGGGTGTTATGTTACAATATCTATATATTGGCCATCCAGTTGAAGTATCTAAAAGATGGGTGTTATGTTACAATATCTATATATTGGCCATCCAGTTGAAGTATCTAAAAGATGGGTGTTATGTTACAATATCTATATATTGGCCATCCAGAGCAAGTATCTAAAAGATGGGTGTTGTGTTACAATATCTATATATTGGCCATCCACAGCAAGTATCTAAAAGATGGGTGTTATGTTACAATATCTATATATTGGCCATCCAGTTGAAGTATCTAAAAGATGGGTGTTATGTTACAATATCTATATATTGGCCATCCAGTTGAAGTATCTAAAAGATGGGTGTTATGTTACAATATCTATATATTGGCCATCCAGTTGAAGTATCTAAAAGATGGGTGTTATGTTACAATATCTATATATTAGCCATCCACAGCAAGTATCTAAAAGATGGGTGTTATGTTACAATATCTATATATTGGCCATCCAGAGCAAGTATCTAAAAGATGGGTGTTGTGTTACAATATCTATATATTGGCCATCCACAGCAAGTATCTAAAAGATGGGTGTTATGTTACAATATCTATATATTGGCCATCCAGTTGAAGTATCTAAAAGATGGGTGTTATGTTACAATATCTATATATTGGCCATCCAGTTGAAGTATCTAAAAGATGGGTGTTATGTTACAATATCTATATATTGGCCATCCACAGCAAGTATCTAAAAGATGGGTGTTATGTTACAATATCTATATATTGGCCATCCACAGCAAGTATCTAAAAGATGGGTGTTATGTTACAATATCTATATATTGGCCATCCACAGCAAGTATCTAAAAGATGGGTGTTATGTTACAATATCTATATATTGGCCATCCACAGCAAGTATCTAAAAGATGGGTGTTGTGTTACAATATCTATATATTGGCCATCCAGAGCAAGTATCTAAAAGATGGGTGTTATGTTACAATATCTATATATTGGCCATCCAGTTGAAGTATCTAAAAGATGGGTGTTATGTTACAATATCTATATATTGGCCATCCAGTTGAAGTATCTAAAAGATGGGTGTTATGTTACAATATCTATATATTGGCCATCCAGTTGAAGTATCTAAAAGATGGGTGTTATGTTACAATATCTATATATTGGCCATCCACAGCAAGTATCTAAAAGATGGGTGTTATGTTACAATATCTATATATTGGCCATCCAGTTGAAGTATCTAAAAGATGGGTGTTATGTTACAATATCTATATATTGGCCATCCACAGCAAGTATCTAAAAGATGGGTGTTATGTTACAATATCTATATATTGGCCATCCAGTTGAAGTATCTAAAAGATGGGTGTTATGTTACAATATCTATATATTGGCCATCCAGTTGAAGTATCTAAAAGATGGGTGTTACGTTACAATATCTATATATTGGCCATCCACAGCAAGTATCTAAAAGATGGGTGTTATGTTACAATATCTATATATTGGCCATCCACAGCAAGTATCTAAAAGATGGGTGTTATGTTACAATATCTATATATTGGCCATCCACAGCAAGTATCTAAAAGATGGGTGTTATGTTACAATATCTATATATTGGCCATCCACAGCAAGTATCTAAAAGATAGGTGTTATGTTACAATATCTATATATTGGCCATCCACAGCAAGTATCTACAAGATGGGTGTTGTGTTACAATATCTATATATTGGCCATCCAGAGCAAGTATCTAAAAGATGGGTGTTATGTTACAATATCTATATATTGGCCATCCAGTTGAAGTATCTAAAAGATATGTTTTTTGTTGGTACATATGTGTGTTTTAACTGCAGTGAAACATTCTTCATCTCATTTTCAGTGTTTTCCTATAATCATGTCTTTTTCTTTCCATTGAAGGTGGTGATATGTCGAAAAATGTCAACCCCGCCCAGATGCAGAAACTGAATCAGTCGATAGCTCGTGCAATGGATCCAAGAGTTCTCCATCAACTCGGGGGCATGAATGGACTACAAAACATGATGAAACAGTTTCAGCAAGGAGCAGGGGGTGGCATGGGTGGCATGATGGGTGGAGGAGGAAATAAATGAGGGTCATCAAAGGGTATAACTGAGGAACAATTGGGATAGATCTCTCCAAGTTGTACCCAAGAGAGAAGAAACTTTTGTGATCATGATGAAGATTTTAGAGATGGAATATATCTGGTAATTGGGAGTAAAACAGAATATTACTGTCTCCTCTCTAGAGATGTAGGAGGTTGACATTACACTGGTTGTAGAAACACAGAATCCTGGTTTTCAGTTCAAATATGTACTCATTATATGACCAGCTGCTAATTACTTCCTGTTCTCTATGGCAGTGAAAATTACTCCTGAAAGAGATCAATTTACTTCTAACTTCATTGGTGATCAAAGCTTTGAAATGTTTCTACCATGGAGTTGTAATAGTTGGAGCCCTCCAAATGATTCTTGATGTAATAGGTGAAAACCTTAGTTAAACTGAGGTTTATGCTATACTGGAGTTTTGTCTTCAAACTCAAGAGATGTTATTTGCAAGAGTGGTAAATAAAGCTTTGCCAATATTTCTTATAGGAAGCAATAAAATTATTTATATTAACTTAAAAATTCATCTCAAATGTCTGGGTCAATTTGTGACAAGTCACATGAAAATGATGGCTGAAAAATATCAAGCTGATGATGACCAAAGCTTGAATATTAGAAAGTTCACTAAATGGACATTTATGTTGTGCATGCTTAGTGGATTGGCTGTTTTGTCTGAAATTGATTTAATTGCTTGTCATTTTAAAGTTTTGGGTAAATAAGACACAATACACAAGTATTTCTATTAGTATTTAAATATAATGATTGCTATTTCATCGCAGACCTATTTGCAACATTTAGGTTTCTAATTCCTTCTGTAGACCCTGCTAGGTAAAACTATCTCCTTTCCCAATAATCAGGGGCGGTTTGGCCTACCAGCTGGAACAGATGTATTGTTCGTTCTGAGATACTAAAAGCATCACCAGGTTGAGAGGCTAGTGACTTCATCTTGGCCCCAAATATGCTGCTTGTTCAAGGCATCAGCAGATCAGATCATTGAACCGGTAGAAAACAATGCCAGTCTGCCCTTGCCAATAGTTATTTAGGGGCATGTATGAAGTAAATGGTAAAATGTATGAAGTAAATGGTAACAAGGGGGAGGGGAGTGTAGTATGCCCCTGCCAATAGTAATTTAGGGGCATGTACGAAGTAAATGGTAAAATGTATGAAGTAAATGGTAACAAGGGGGAGGGGAGGGGAGGGCAGTCTGCCCCTGCCAATGGTAATTTAGGGGCATGTATGAAGTAAATGGTAAAATGTATGAAGTAAATGGTAACAAGGGGAAGGGGGGGTAGGGCAGTATGCCCCTGCCAATAGTAATTTAGGGGCATGTATGAAGTAAATGGTAAAATGTATGAAGTAAATGGTAACAAGGGGGGGGGGGAGGGCAGTATGCCCCTGCCAATAGTAATTTAGGGCATGTATGAAGTAAATGGTAAAATGTATGAAGTAAATGGTAACAAGGGGGAGGGGAGGGCAGTCTGCCCCTGCCAATAGTAATTTAGGGGCATGTATGAAGTAAATGGTAAAATGTATGAAGTAAATGGTAAAATGTATGAAGTAAATGGTAACAAGGGGGAGGGGAGGGCAGTCTGCCCCTGCCAATAGTAATTTAGGGGCATGTATGAAGTAAATGGTAAAATGTATGAAGTAAATGGTAAAATGTATGAAGTAAATGGTAACAATGGGGGGGGGGGAGGGCAGTATGCCCCTGCCAATAGTAATTTAGGGGCATGTATGAAGTAAATGGTAAAATGTATGAAGTAAATGGTAACAAGGAGGGGGTGGGGCTGGTTACAATGTCCAGGTATTGTTTTTTTTGTTTGGGGGTTTTGCATTCAGCAGTTACATCATCTGCATTGCTTGAAATACTACTATACAAGCCTTTGATTTGTTTGTTATTCTTCTTTTGTGTAATGTGTAATGCAATACAAAGCTGTGGGTGCCATTTATACAAATTGTCATTGTCACTGCCAAACCATGTTTGAACTGAGCCTATTAAGTAGTTTAGAGTGAAGATGTTTGGATAGGATAAGAAACTTCTGTAAGCTTACTATCCGATCTGCCACCTACTGCTTTACCAGGAGTCTCCAAGTTTTTGAGGCAATATCACGCTCTCCCTACATCATGTGCTAAATTTGAGCTTGCAGCTTATGTTTATGCAGCTTATGTTTATGAGGTGGGAATGGAAAAATATCAAGTTTGACAGGAAATGCCATTGTCATTGTGTTCTGCAGATGGAAAATTAATGCCAGTGGTGTGCACAGGTTTTCAAAGGTGAGGGGGGGCGGGCTGTGGGTGGGGGTATTCTTTTAGGTACAGTTATCCACCTGGATAATGGTAGTACAAAGTAGGGGGAGCCCCTGCAGTCATTGCAGCAGGGGTCTTGGTTTAATAAAACATTTTTATAAGTTTAGGAGTCAAATGGTGCTTTCTGAGGCATAGTTTGACTGATTTTGCTGATAAATGCATGCAGTAGTAATATAAATTGCCCGACTGAACTGATGGGAAGTAGGGAACATGATGGCTAGGGACATTGGATATTACTGCAGAGTATGGCTAGGGACAGTGGATATTACTGCAGAATATGTGATTGCATAAACCAGTAGCATTGAAGAATATAAATGATGACAAATCATTTTGATTGTTATTCAACACTTTAATACTCTACACCGCCACCTCAATTGACATTAGGCCTTTGTTCCTGTTTTTGTTATTCTAAGATCCCAAATTAAATACATTTCCTTCTTGGTTAAACATGTTCCAGTTTTTAAGATAATCACATCTATTCACTATATAACCGTAACAAACAAATAAACATAAGAACAAAACAAATATCATTAGAAAAAAATCATTCAAATTGTCACAAAATTGTATGGTAGTTTGAAAGAATAAAGGGTATTATAATCTACCATACACAATAGAAATATAACAAAATATGTAACTGTCATCACTGCCAGAAACAATTAATGAAGATTTGCATGAAGTCAAGACCTTTATCTTAAGAACCTATTCAAAAAGAGAAACCTTGAATATTAATTTATTTTAAAGAGTTCATAATTCAAATATCTCATTAAAAAACAACTGATTTTAATTCCCTGATAGATAAGACAAAACAAAAGAACATCAAAAACATACTGGATGTGTCAGACATAACTAAAATAGGAAACATTATTGTTCACTATGCACTGAGAGGAGTAGTAAGCTAAGATACATCACTGCACAATCACACCTGGGGTAGCACCCCAGACAGACAACCCAAATAAGAAACATAATTATGGTGGCACCGCTAAGGTGGCAACAGTAACCTGCAGCATAGAGTGACTTTCATAAAAGATTAACCATGTTCATAATGACAATGGATGTGACCTCTCTCTTGCCATTTCAAGTCATTGGAAACCAACCACAGAACTTGCACAGTGGTACTTTGCATATTATAAGCACCATTACCTCTCCATTTGCCCTAACACCCCCTCATTTTCAAACTTTAACAGGTATGAAAAGCTTTCCCCAAATAACCATGGCCTCAACAATAAGGCTCAGAATTATAAGTATGCAGGAGAGTTCATGAGAGATTAGTACAATTACCAGCAGGTCAATGAAGATATGATAGGGTTGAGCGATAGAGAGGGAGGGCCCATTCTAACTGATGGTGGTGCACTGCAACAGACAAACCAGCTCTCAGACAGAGACTGTAGCATAATACAATCTCAATTGCTTTTCTTGCCTAACAAATCTTAATCATTTTTATTTTTCTAAGAAAGAAGGCCAACTTTCTGTACAAGAAACTTGATTCACTGTATTATTCGAACTATAAGTCACTTTGACCATAGAGGGCGGTAGAGAAGGACCTGTAATCAAGAGCACCAGGGATGGCATCAGGGCCACTGTATGGGGCCATTCGTTCTATGCAGTACTCGGCTTGATCAGGTGGCAACTCCCTGCGAAGCTCATCAGCCGTGATGTAAGACTAAAATGAAAATAAAAACAATGATTACTGATATATGGAATGCACAAACACAGGTCATCCAACAGATATATATGGAATGCACAAACACAGGTCATCCAACAGATCTATATGGAATGCACAAACACAGGTCATCCAACAGATATATATGGAATGCACAAACACAGGTCATCCAACAGATATATATGGAATGCACAAACACAGGTCATCCAACAGATCTATATGGAATGCACAAACACAGGTCATCCAACAGATCTATATGGAATGCACAAACACAGGTCATCCAACAGATATATATGGAATGCACAAACACAGGTCATCCAACAGATCTATATGGAATGCACAAACACAGGTCATCCAACAGATATATATGGAATGCACAAACACAGGTCATCCAAACAGATCTGTATGGAATGCACAAACACAGGTCATCCAACAGATATATATGGAATGCACAAACACAGGTCATCCAACAGATCTATATGGAATGCACAAACACAGGTCATCCAACAGATATATATGGAATGCACAAACACAGGTCATCCAACAGATTCTATATGGAATGCACAAACACAGGTCATCCAAACAGATCTATATGGAATGCACAAACACAGGTCATCCAACAGATATATATGGAATGCACAAACACAGGTCATCCAACAGATCTATATGGAATGCACAAACACAGGTCATCCAACAGATTCTATATGGAATGCACAAACACAGGTCATCCAACAGATTCTATATGGAATGCACAAACACAGGTCATCCAACAGATATATATGGAATGCACAAACACAGGTCATCCAACAGATTCTATATGGAATGCACAAACACAGGTCATCCAACAGATATATATGGAATGCACAAACACAGGTCATCCAACAGATCTATATGAAATGCACAAACACAGGTCATCCAACAGATATATATGGAATGCACAAACACAGGTCATCCAACAGATTCTATATGGAATGCACAAACACAGGTCATCCAACAGATCTATATGGAATGCACAAACACAGGTCATCCAAACAGATCTGTATGGAATGCACAAACACAGGTCATCCAACAGATATATATGGAATGCACAAACACAGGTCATCCAACAGATTCTATATGGAATGCACAAACACAGGTCATCCAACAGATATATATGGAATGCACAAACACAGGTCATCCAACAGATATATATGGAATGCACAAACACAGGTCATCCAACAGATCTATATGGAATGCACAAACACAGGTCATCCAACAGATTCTATATGGAATGCACAAACACAGGTCATCCAACAGATTCTATATGGAATGCACAAACACAGGTCATCCAACAGATATATATGGAATGCACAAACACAGGTCATACAACAGATATATATGGAATGCACAAACACAGGTCATCCAACAGATTCTATATGGAATGCACAAACACAGGTCATCCAACAGATTCTATATGGAATGCACAAACACAGGTCATCCAACAGATATATATGGAATGCACAAACACAGGTCATCCAACAGATATATATGGAATGCACAAACACAGGTCATCCAACAGATTCTATATGGAATGCACAAACACAGGTCATCCAACAGATTCTATATGGAATGCACAACTGATTTTAATTCCATGATAGATAAAACAAAAGAACATCAAAAACATACTGGATGTGTCAGACATAACTAAAATAGGAAACCTTATTGTTCACTATGCACTGAGAGTTGTAAGCTAACATATAGCACTGTACAATCACACCTGAGGGTAGCATCCCAGGCAGTCATCCAACAGCATAAACCATCCAATACAAAGCATAAAGCATCGAACAGCAAAAACCTACAACTAGCTTCTGAAATACTGTTGAGTTGACTGCAGACAACACCTAACATATCTATGCTCAACTATACACTGTACAAAATCAAGTTGCCTCAGTACAACTGCTACAGACTCAAATTTGTAAGAAAGTTATTTACCCTGAAAGCACAACACTTATTTGCTCTCTTGAGCCAAGAGATATGACATTCACTGTGGTATTACACAGAACCTCTGCTGCCCTCACTGCCAGCCAGCCAGCCAGCCACTCTAAGGTAGATATATACTGTTCTAAGCAGGTAGGCTATTTTCAGATCAAGCCAAGCAAACTGACATATTTCATATGATTACAGATGTGCCACAATACTGACCTTATCTCCAGCCAACACTCGGAAGGACTCCATGACCTGTTCAGCAGTGTCTGTATCAACAGATTCTTTGCTCATAAAATCCAGGAAAGCTTGGAAAGTGATGTGTCCTACTCGGCTGGGATCAACATTCATCAGGACTCGCTGGAACTCAGCATCACGTCGGGGGTCCCCATCCTGCTCGCCAACATCATAACCAAGACTAACCAGGCATGATCTGAACTCAACGTACTCTAGTTTTTGGGTGTGGTTCTTTGAAAGAAAAATAAATTCCTCTAGTTATATATCCAATATCAAACACTAATGGCTCATTATATCAACATTTAACACCTCCCAGGGCTACAACAGCGACAGGCTAATATGGAAGTACTCAGGCTAATACAGCAGTACTCAGGCTAATACAGCAATACCAAAGCTAATAAAACAGTAGCTGGGCCAATACAGTCATAGTCAAGTTAAGCAATCAATAACCAGGATGAAACAACAATACCTAAGTTAGACAATAGTACTGAGACTAATACAGTAATACCCAGGCCAGCACATTAGCACTCAGGATAACACAATAGTACCAAGACTAATGCAGCACTGCCCAGCTTTAAATACTATAAAGTCTGCATAAGAAACAGCCATAAGTCTAAAGTTAAAATCTATTTGATTATGATAGTGGTTACCGGTGGCACCAGCAGCAGCCTTACCTTGTCGAAGTGGTTAAAGGCTGCCCTGAAGTCTTTGAGTTGATCATCCGTGATACCCTTAGAGTCTCTGGTCAAGATGGAGTTCTCCATTTCATTGATGTAACGACGGATGTTGTTCAACAGTTGTTCCCAACCAACACGAATGGTCTAAGAAGATATGAAAGCTAATGTTAACTATGCTGAAATAAACTGAACTATCACTAGTGAGCATGAATGATTCATGCTTTCAATTTCCATGGGCAAAATTAAGCTATTAGCTAAACCATGAGAGACACCAACTGACAGTATAAAGAGCAAACTTTTTTGCACTTAAGCCTCCAACTCAGAAGTTTGCGTGTAACACAGAGACTGCAATATAGTGAAACACTAACATCACAGAAATTAAGTATTAGTATTGTGTATATGAAGGCACGAAGGAAGAATAGGTTTTACTAGGATGGTTCAATAACCCTTGTACCCATCACATCAAACAAATCCTGTCTGTAAACTATCCAGGATGCTAGAGGTTCCCAGAATCTAACAAATATTTTAGTCTACCTGCTCTCCACAATCTAAACTAAAATTCTGCCCGCAATCTGAATTATATAACTAGTCTACCCAAGTTTGCATTGCCGAAACAGTCTTCCCCCAGCCTATATCATGTAACTAGTCTGCCCCAGCCTGTATCATGTAACTAGTCTGTTCCAGCCTGTATCATGTAACTAGTCTGCCCCCAGCCTGTATCATGTAATTAGTCTGCCCCAGCCTGTATCATGTAATTAGTCTGTCCCAGCCTGTATCATGTAACTAGTCTGTCCCCAGCCTGTATCATGTAACTAGTCTGCCCCCAGCCTGTATCATGTAACTAGTCTGCCCCCAGCCTGTATCATGTAATTAGTCTGTCCCAGCCTGTATCATGTAACTAGTCTGTCCCCAGCCTGTATCATGTAACTAGTCTGCCCCAGCCTGTATCATGTAACTAGTCTGCCCCCAGCCTGTATCATGTAATTAGTCTGCCCCCAGCCTGTATCATGTAATTAGTCTGCCCCCAGCCTGTATCATGTAACTAGTCTGCCCCCAGCCTGTATCATGTAACTAGTCTGCCCCCAGCCTGTATCATGTAATTAGTCTGTCCCCAGCCTGTATCATGTAACTTGTCTGCCCCCAGCCTGTATCATGTAACTAGTCTGCCCCCAGCCTGTATCATGTAATTAGTCTGCCCCAGCCTGTATCATGTAATTAGTCTGTCCCAGCCTGTATCATGTAATTAGTCTGTCCCAGCCTGTATCATGTAATTAGTCGGCTTCCAGTCTCTTTACCCCAAACTAACTAGTCTACCTTACTGTCTACCATCTAAGTAGACTTTCCCACCACTCCCCATTCCCCCATCCCACCAACTTTGTACTCAGCATCTAAGAAGTCTACACCCTAATTATTGATGATTCATTAACAAGTAGAGAGTTCTAATACCTCCATAGTGTACTCTGTGTGAGGATTCTCAAATATCATTGCTTCTTGGACTGCCTGGTTTAGTCCTTCCAGTTCCTCCATATAAGGCTTGTAGAGTGTGGCATCATGATCAAACAACTGCAGTTGCTCCAGTTGCTCCTCCATGGAGCCTTGTGGCTGTGAAAACAGGTTCATTATAACTTCTACCTTGTTTTCAATCCAAGGGCCAACAATGTTAGCCTTCTGTGCAAAATGTACACGCATATCTTCGTGGGCTGTGGGTAAAAAGTCAAAGAGGCTTAAAGGCAACTTCAAAGGAGGAAAGTGAGACATATCTTCCCTAAATGCTGACTTAAGCACCTTTTTTCCTCATAATGACCAAATTTTTAGAAGTTTATTTCTGAAACAAAATCTGCAAGGAATTTTGGTGGCTGTACCTTGCTGAAAGTAGAAGTATGATGCCAATGTGCTGTGCCGATTTCATGACAGCTAAATCACTCATGTTACCAGATGGATGATATATCGCTTTACAGCTGGGTTCAAACAATCTCTAGTAAAATAATCTTCACAGGTGACCAACCAGCATTGAGAAAGAGAAACATTTAAACCAGCACAAGGTACATATTTCTCTAACAACAGGAAAAACTTCAAAGACTGATAGTTTGATATGTTTGTGTAATCAATTAACATACTAGATGAATTCATGAATATATGAATAATTTTATCACCTCTCTGCTTTCCGTGCTCGGCTTTCAGTGCTGTTTCCCTCTCTGGCACGAGGTTTGTCAGTTCAGACCATTGCGTTGTAACATCCTGTTATGAAACCAAATCAGAGGCCAAAACATGATTACACACACACATCTCCCCTTAAAAATCTCAGCAGTGATTCCTCAAGACACACTAACATGATGGTTAACATGATTGGTAATTTTAATATGAATGTCAAATAATTTATGAACAAAGCTCAAACATGTCTGAGAGCATTCAGTGAAAAGTAATGATTAATTCTTACCCAGATGATGTTTGCAGCTAAGTAAACAAAGCATGGTTGAACAACCACACAAGGAATCAAACATTGGAAGGCATGTCTAAGCTATTACCTGTCCTATTAGAATTGGTTTAACCTTTGTTATTACCTGTCCTGTCAGTGCTGTGTAAGGGTTTAACAGTGTGATATTACCTCTACTGTAAGTGCTATGTAAGGGTTTAACAGTGTGATATTACCTGTACTGTAAGTGCTATGTAAGGGTTTAACAGTGTGATATTACCTGTACTGTAAGTGCTATGTAAGGGTTTAACAGTGTGATATTACCTCTACTGTCAGTGCTGTGTAAGGGTTTAACAGTGTGATATTACCTCTACTGTCAGTGCTGTGTAAGGGTTTAACAGTGTGATATTACCTCTACTGTAAGTGCTATGTAAGGGTTTAACAGTGTGATATTACCTGTACTGTAAGTGCTATGTAAGGGTTTAACAGTGTGATATTACCTGTACTGTAAGTGCTATGTAAGCGTTTAACAGTGTGATATTACCTGTACTGTAAGTGCTATGTAAGGGTTTAACAGTGTGATATTACCTCTACTGTCAGTGCTGTGTAAGGGTTTAACAGTGTGATATTACCTCTACTGTCAGTGCTGTGTAAGGGTTTAACAGTGTGATATTACCTCTACTGTAAGTGCTATGTAAGGGTTTAACAGTGTGATATTACCTGTACTGTAAGTGCTATGTAAGGGTTTAACAGTGTGATATTACCTCTACTGTCAGTGCTGTGTAAGGGTTTAACAGTGTGATATTACCTCTACTGTAAGTGCTATGTAAGGGTTTAACAGTGTGATATTACCTCTACTGTAAGTGCTGTGTAAGGGTTTAACAGTGTGATATTACCTCTACTGTCAGTGCTGTGTAAGGGTTTAACAGTGTGATATTACCTGTACTGTAAGTGCTATGTAAGGGTTTAACAGTGTGATATTACCTGTACTGTAAGTGCTATGTAAGGGTTTAACAGTGTGATATTACCTCTACTGTCAGTGCTGTGTAAGGGTTTAACAGTTTGATATTACCTCTACTGTCAGTGCTGTGTAAGGGTTTAACAGTTTGATATTACCTCTACTGTAAGTGCTATGTAAGAATTTAACAGTTTGATATTACCTCTACTGTCTGTGCTGTGTAAGGGTTTAACAGTGTGATATTACCTCTACTGTAAGTGCTGTGTAAGGGTTTAACAGTGTGATATAACCTCTACTGTCAGTGCTGTGTAAGGGTTTAACAGTTTGATATTACCTCTACTGTCAGTGCTATGTCAGAATTTAACAGTTTGATATTACCTCTACTGTCCGTGCTGTGTAAGGGTTTAACAGTGTGATATTACCTCTACTGTAAGTGCTGTGTAAGGGTTTAACAGTGTGATATTACCTCTACTGTCAGTGCTGTGTAAGGGTTTAACAGTGTGATATTACCTCTACTGTCCGTGCTGTGTAAGGGTTTAACAGTTTGATATTACCTCTACTGTAAGTGCTATGTAAGAATTTAACAGTTTGATATTACCTCTACTGTCCGTGCTGTGTAAGGGTTTAACAGTGTGATATTACCTCTACTGTCAGTGCTGTGTAAGGGTTTAACAGTGTGATATTACCTCTACTGTAAGTGCTGTGTAAGGGTTTAACAGTGTGATATTACCTCTACTGTCAGTGCTGTGTAAGGGTTTAACAGTGTGATATTACCTCTACTGTAAGTGCTGTGTAAGGGTTTAACAGTGTGATATTACCTCTACTGTCAGTGCTGTGTAAGGGTTTAACAGTTTGATATTACCTCTACTGTCAGTGCTGTGTAAAGGTTTAACAGTGTGATATTACCTCTACTGTCCGTGCTATGTAAGGGTTTAACAGTGTGATATTACCTCTACTGTCAGTGCTATGTAAGGGTTTAACAGTGTGATATTACCTCTACTGTCAGTGCTATGTAAGGGTTTAACAGTGTGATATAACCTCTACTGTCAGTGCTATGTAAGGGTTTAACAGTGTTATATTACCTCTACTGTAAGTGCTGTGTAAGGGTATAACAGTGTGATATTACCTCTACTGTCAGTGCTGTGTAAGGGTTGTCATTGGCTGCATCCGTGTCATATTGTGCTCCTAACTGCTTGATTTGATTGCCCAGATCCACAACAGTGTTAAACTCCGTCTGGGCCTCACCAAGAGTGTCTTCAAAGACTTTATGAGCTTCCATCAAGCCCTGTCAAATTAAACAAAAACATGAATGATATTAACCCAGAGATCAAACATTTCATTCTATCACTTGGACAAAGACAAGACAAAAATAATCCTCTGTTATTCTTGACTACTAGGACATCATGATATTACAACACTCCTTTAACAATGTAAAATGATTGTCACATTAGCATATGCTTTCCTTTGTTTTGATAAACTTGGCAATGGTGCTGTGAAACCAATAGGATTAAAACCAACCGATGATATAGGAATAAATTAAACAAAACTAAAACCAAAATATTGGTTACTAGTCCAAATCAAAGAGTATTATTTTAGTATTTGACAACTAACAGCAGACCATTCTAGTAGTGAAATAACCACCCATGAGTTTCTTTTTTCTCTTTTCTGGTAAAACCAGTATTTTGTAGATGAACCTTGATTGCTATCTACCTACCGAGCATAATTTTATAAGAGAACAACAGTGTTCAGAAATCTTGTCACATGTCTCTCTCTAAAAATTAAAATGAAACATCTTGATCCACTTCCAAGCCCCAGTCCCTTCATAGAGACTGTAATGGTGTGATGCCATGTGAGTATTACTAGTCCCTTGGAAAGAGAATGGACACTTCAACTGTATTGAGTCAAAAGGATCTGAAAACAGTTATGGGAGTGAGTGCAAGGAGAGTTAGACCATTTCATTCTGTTTTAGATATTTCTTTTAACTTACTTCAATTTCATTCAAGGTGTGAACGATGAACATGTCCATCAGATCCTCCCTGGCTCCATCCATCCAGTTATTAAATGGAGTAGCTCTCTTAGCAAAGTCAAGCTGCAAGCGGTCAATGTTTTCCAAAATTTTGACAGCTTCCTGAGAATACGGACAGGAAGAGCAATTGGAGTGAGTAAGCAGTCTCTGTCTAATATGATGATGTTTGTGTTAGAATTGCTTCATACCCATAGTAGTTCTCCCTCAGAATACACATAATTACAAGCACATTATTCTAATATGATGATGTTTGTGTTAGAATTGCTTCACACCCATAGAAGTTTTTCCTCAGAATACACATAATTACAAGCATATTATAAGCTCACATGTTACGTTAGGTCTCAGGTATAGAACCGATAACCTTTTAACAACATCAGGAACTACTAAATTTAAACTTCCCCTCCCTGCAATAAGGTCCCCCACCCCTCTACAAATTCTTGCTCATGGGGTTCATCTGCCTGTCACTTCCTTGCAATAAGTTGGTACAACTAACCATTGATTCTTGGAAACACATTTTTTTCTCCTTCGTATGAATCAAGGAGAATTAGTCCACTATTTACACCAAAGTTTGGTAGATAGAAAATTAAAGGAATATTCTGGTGGCAGTAAATGTTACATTCAACCTCAAGAGAATAATATTTAACACTGATAATTCAAAACTTGGAATAATATCTTGATATCTTGTTCCTTATTCAACTAATTATTAATTGAGTGTAACCTATTTTGACAGACAAATGAGCCGTCCATTACTCCAGAAAGAGGATCACTGTAGGTGGTTTGTGAAGTCATCATGGCAGCTCACAATAGAACCCTGCTCCCCCTTAGACACATAGCTTTCCTGGCTAGAAGTCTACAGTTTGGGCTAACACATATATTTGATTGTATATCATTTTAAGTGTATCTATATCTAAAGTCTATGGACACCACTTGGCTGTCTGTCATGTATGCACTCCTGTACATAAGACCACCTATGAAAACAGTCTTTAAAGTACGGCCAGGCAGACAACTTCAAACAGATTCAATACTATTTTAGTTGAAATGACTTACATCAAGTGCATTTCGTCGTTTTATGGTCAAGCTTCCAAAGAGGTCCCACTGGTCACATATCTTCTGGCATCGCTCATTTATTTGATCAACGGCATGATATCTCAGGGTACTGTAAAACAGTAAAATCAATCTTATGTTAAAGACAGCATTGAGAACACAACACATGTTTGGAAATCTATTGTACTAACCAGTTCACTTTCATCTATTGTACTAACCAGTTCACTTTCATCTATTGTACTAACCAGTTCACTTTCAATGACTAGCAATTGTTTATAAAAGAACATTATTATTATGTATACAGTCACTAACAACAAGTTTTACCATTTGTGTTAAGAAGATAAACAAAATAAATTAAAACTGTTTGCAAACTGCTTATCCACTAGACAGCCTGTGTAAGAGAATGTGTAAAGTAAGTTGGTCTGACGTTTCGATCCTAGCAGGATGTTCTTCAGAGGCTAAATGACAAGTAACAGTAACAGAAGGGACAAAAACACGCACAGAATACAGACAGGTTAATGAGCAGGGTGAACACAAAATAGACAGATGTAAGATGATTAGTAGACAAGGGATGGAGAGAAGAAAGAAAGAAACCAACAGGGGAAGAGGAGAGGTAGGAGATAAACAGTGGAGGGACAAAGAGAGGATTAAGGGAAGAGAATAAACAAGAGCATCAATGATGCAGTATCTCAATACTGGAAGTTCTAATTTCGATTCCTAGTTTCATATCTTTGCTCTGTCTCTACAATTATCAATATCAATATATATAATACTTGGTCATATAGTTTGATGTCAATGACAACAGTCAAATAAGAAGAGGCGAACAACTCGACCATATTCTTGATGCCCACCTTGAGAAAGCTAGGCCTATCGACCTATTGTACGTTACTGTAGACTGTAGTGGTGACTACCATCAAAACTGTGTACACTTCCAAGTATCAAAACAACCCACGTTTTTCCTTCTCAATAATTTTGACATGAAGATTTCGTGGATTTATGACTTGGAAAAAATAATGTACAAGTAGATTACAAGTTTTTAATTGAAAGTGATGGGTGGCCTCCTCCTCTCCTTATAGCCACCCCAGTTCCTCTCCATTTTAGTATTTTCTTTTAATTCCTTGAATAATTGATGTCAAACATCACAGATTCAAAAGAAAGCTAAACATACTTCTTATAACCTTATAGTTATACATCTTATATCCTTATAAATAAAACATAACCTTATCCAATTTTTATAGTCTTATAAAAGTTGTGATGCTATGGCTGGCTCCTCTTTTATACATACTCCAGTGAAAATAAAATGTGATAGATTATAATTTTTGTTCTTAATTCTTTTTTTTTGGGGGGGGGGGTTAAAGAAATATACCAAACAAGCTGTTAATTCATAATGATGCTTCATTCTAGAAATGCACAATATACACTCTATTCCAAGTTAATAGTTGTTGTATTATACCATTCACATTATGTTAAATTTATGGAGTCACAGTTAAAATATAAGTTGGAAACTTAAGTTAAAATTAAAACACACTGTAAGGCAATCGAACAAACTTACTGCACCCTGGCCCAAAACTGCCTGAACACCACCAGTACAATGCTAATGTGGCCATTACTAAATGAAAGTCTAATATAGGATGTACTACTGTAGGCCTAGCCTAAACTTGTAAACACAACAATGTGTATACGTAATTATACAAAAATACCTGATGGGCAATCAAACAAACTTATCATGACCCTTGCTCTGAAAAACTACCTGAACAACAGTACAATCCTTAAATTGATATTACTAAAACCATGGAGCTATAAACAGACGAAGTCCTAATATAAATTAAATGTAGTACGACAATGTGTATGAAATTAGTGTGCAATACACTACCAGTACCAGCAGCATATCTCACAACAGTATAGAAAATTGGTCGCGAGGGTGGCCATTTTCGTATATCTAACATGTAGCTGCCATGAGTCCTAATCAATCTGCTACAAACCAGACTTGGAGGCAGGGCTTGAGTCATTGCCAATCTGCTACAAACCAGACTTGGAGGCGGGGCTTGAGTCATTGCCAATCTGCTACAAACCAAACTTGGAGGCGGGGCTTAATTATCAAAAACAAGGAAACAAACAAGTTTTGTAGCGTGTGCAAAAAAGCCTTGGTTCAACGGTTTTTCAGAGGGATTTGGCCAAATTTGGACATAAATCGGTGAAAAAGTCATGGAATGAGATACAATTCTGGAATAAAAAATAGTAACTTTTGTTGGCCTATATGATATATGCTTGCTCTGGAAATTTCAGATAAAAAGAACTTTGTATGAAGACGCTGAAATTTTTTTAAGAGAAGAGAGAGTCCCACTTACTGTTACAATATCTCTATACATGTAAGGGAAGGCTCGCAAATTTAACCGGCGATGATCGAAGGCCCAGCCGTTGCTATCCAGTGTAATGAGCACAGCAACCAGCTGGTAATGAGTCATGCTTGAACGCACACATTTCCTGCCTTCCAAGAGTCAGTGGACAGTTGTATGCACTTGACTATGAGACCACAAATTAAGCCTCTTATGCACAAAAGAAGACCAGACAATGAACTGGTCACTTTGGTCCAGTATGTACACAAAAGGGTTATAGAATTTTCTCTGCAGGTTGGAAAATTGTTTATCAATAAAGCTACTACATATAGGCTACTGTAACTGCATTGAGTTACTACACAGTTGTGTGTACTTTGCTGACGGTTTGTGCTCGTAACATGAATTTTACGTGGCGCTTTCATCGCTATTTTTTATTTCGTGTTTTGCAATTGAACTAACGGAGACAATCCGTTTGGTCTTGAATCCCTTAATACACAAAAACCTACATCATCAATGCTCTAGACAATCTCTTAAACCTGTGGGGACTTTTCTTTCGTTCGTACTATAAACAGTTTATTGAAATGACAGTAAATATATAGCCTAACCATTAAAACTCTCGTACGTATCTATATGCAGAATCATCTCCACGTGAGTCATGCAGTCAGACAGTAGGCTAAGACATGTGCGTGATCTTACTTTCACGTTGCGCAGCTGCTTTCGGGTTGTAAAAAACCTGAACAGTTCGCGACTTGTGCAAGAAAAATTGTTATTGCATGGCGCTTTACGAAATGGAATGGCTAATAAAGAAACGAAATAATTCTTATTCATAGTAGACTTACTTGGCTTTAGTTGTAACGAAGTCACGAATGATATAATTTTAATTTAGTTTGAGAAATTACGTTTGTTCAGATCGTTTAGCATAAAGCATAAATTCGGTTTAGACTACAACGGTATGACTAGTTGTAATTGTACTATACACTGAACCAATGTTTGAAAACTTGCGTTTGAAGCCTTCATGAATGGGTAATATGACTTTTTGTATCACATTGCGTGACATTTATATCTTGGCAACTTGCCAACGTTACTTGAGATAGTAGTATTTCATCAGAGCCAGGCAAAAATAACAGTCTGCTGTTAGATACAAGTTAGAGTAGCTATATTATGCCAAACAACCCCCCTGTCTAACACCTGTTTGTTAACATTTTTGGCACGTTTCCAAAAAAATTTTCATGGAGTAAACTATTTTGACTCCACTCTAGAATTAATTAGGTCAGTCAGTAAAGGATCGGTAAAGTTATGCGAAATATTATTTTAGACGTTCAAGGAAATTTATATCCCCGTAACAAAGTAAAACCATGGATGTATATAAAACACACCTTAAGCTAACTGACTCATCCGCATGAACAAAACAATCTGTTCCCCATGATACACGAGGCACAGTCTATACCATACATACATAGCACGATATCAAGGCCCCAATAGCCATCTTTATCAAAGTAAACCTTGCAATCCCATGTTTTAGGCCACTTGGCATGATTAACTAAATGCTCAATATTTTTTCCATGTCCTTGTAGAAAACGTCAACTTCGCAAAATACAATTAGTTGTGTTTTTGTTGTTACATGAGATCCGTAACCGACGAAGTGGTTAGGCTATGTACTATACTCTTAACTATGGTAGGATAATTATTTTTTCTTTTTTTTTTGTGTGGAAATTCTAGAAAATACTTTCTTTTTCCCCCGCTTAACAGCAGATGTGGTCGTATGGTTTATTCATAAATGGGTGTACTAGAGCCTTGTTTACATGACATTTGTTGCATTTAGCACGTTATGCCAGTTTCGCGTGAATTTTTCGAAAGTATTTTGCTCGATCTTTCGTAAAATTTGAAAGGTGTACCAACTTACTGTTCGAGTAGAAAAAAGAGAGATGGATCAGTGTTAGTGAATGAAAATACTTTGTACAGGAAAAGAAGTCTGAAAGTATTTTGAAACATTCGATACGAAAATAGTTCATGAAGATTTCAACTCGTTCTTGAAATAAATCTCCTACTGTGGTCAGAGTGCCATTGTTACGTAAAAACCACAGACCAGGAAAAGGCAAGTACCCCTTTTGTTTACAAACAGTAGCAGCGCTTCTGTGTTGGGAGCTCAATGCTCATTACTTTCACGGAGTTACCGTGGGTGTGTGCACTCAAGCGTGAGCGATATGCAGGCTGCATAATGAGCAGTGGTGTGCTGCTGGCTGGGCCTTCGATCATCGCAGGTTAAATTTGCGAGCCTTCCCTAATGTATTGAGATAACTAGAGAAGGACAAAGATAGAAAGGTGTGGAGAAAAAAGGTGGAAGAGAGCTATGAGAAGAGGAGTGATGGGGGGTGGAACAAGGGGAAGTGGAGGGGGGGCGGAACAGAAGAAAAGTTAGTCATGTCCTTCTTGAATGTTTAGCCCACTGGGAAGAAAAACACACAGTTTCTACTCTGTTTGTGTTAACAAGATAAACATACAGCATCTACTCTGTGTTAAGAAGATAAACACAGTACTACTCTGTTGGAGAAGTGCTGCATTTTAAGAAGAACCAAGTTTAAAGGAGAACAGAAGAGATGAGAAAAGAACAAGGAGGTATTAAAGATTTCAGATGAGATCTCTAGCATATCTTACACGAGTTCCTGACCAATAGCACAAATTTGCTCAACTCTGTCTTGATGTGCTGCCAAGTCACTCTCAAATGCAATATGTTTCCTGTGAAGGGCCTGTCAATAAAAGAGAAAACAGTAAGCTTTGTGATTCCTTGCCATACAATTTGCTGACAATTCAAATACTGTAACTACCTGACTAATGTAGAGCAAGTGAGTTCAATTATTTCAAGGATTAAGTGAGAACCAGGAAAGATTTGTAGAAATCTGTTGGGTAGCAACCATGTATTCAGTCATAAGGATCTTATAGTATAGAATTATACACCAAAATGTTTCAATATCCAAAAAGAAAAGTCTTCCTATGTAAAATATTGACACATTTTACCAATTTTGAGCTAGCAAATCCCTTTAATAGTTGTTGAGAGTTACATGACATTGTTATTTTTAAGCAAATGGCCAAGTTTTCCACCTTTTGAGATAACCTGTTGACCCCTTGAGCCAGTTTGCCCTATTTGAGATATTAACCTGTTGACTCATTGAAGCTCAGAGGGAGAGGATTGATAGGAGGTTTAGTGCAATTTAAAGCAAGAGTATGAACTCTGAAGCATATTCCATTACCTGGATGTCAGGTATGTTCTGTTGAAAACCTATTGAGCCTCTTCACAGAACTAAACTGAACTTGACCAAACTATGTTCACCACAAGAAAATAATAGCATTGAAGAATTCACAGGTTTTTTGTTCATAGTTTAATTTTGGAGTTATCATGTTTAAAAAGTTTTCAGACTCTGATGCCTGTTGAGGGACCTCTGCCAATTTCACTAGAATTCTTGTAATCACCAAGCTGGATCTATGTACTAAGTATGAAGTTCAAGAAAGATGTACTTCTTGTGTTATCATGTTTACAAGCTTTTCAGTCTTTACTTAAATGTTGACCGCCTATGACCTTTGACATCCACCAATGTTCAACTTGGTTCTTGTACTCAAACCAGCTGAATCTGCATACCATGAATGAAGTTTTTGAGTTATCATGTTAACAAAGTTTTCAGACTTTGACCTCTGTTGACCCCCAATGTCCATTGAAAACCACAGAAAACATAGGCTTCTTGTACTCAATAAGACGGAACCACATACCAAGTATGAAGTTCATCCACCACTTACATTTCATGAAACACTTATTGTATCTATCTTGCATCCATTTTATATATTTTTGGGGCGAGGGGGGCAAGGTGAGAGAGCGGGGTAACGTGAGAGGGGCAACATGAGAGGGTGAGTGGACAATCTTGCTGGTTAATCAACTGTTTTCTATTATCTTGTAATTATGTTCCATTAATTATTAAAATCACACATATCACTTCAAATAGTAGTTACATAAACTTTGTTCAAGAAAGAAGTTGTTGGTAACTGAATGTTCAATGCAGCATGTAAATAACTTTGGAAACATTCAAAACTATCTGTTATCTTTCTGAAATACAATTAAGAAAAGTTAGATTGTTTAATGGATGATAATACTTGGAAACAAGATTGATAAAATAGCTCCATGAATAGTTGCTATGAAGAAATTAATTGCACTTGACTTGACTTCCACACCACCAACTCATTTGTACATGTTTACCTCCACATCATATAAGGAAGCTCACAAAGATGTCTAATAAATTCACTTACCCTTAGTTCATTCAATCTTTGTGATTTAAAGTTGTTGTTTGCCAAATTGTCTTCCTTGCCATCCGCCCAGGCCTCGTGGGTGTCACATTTATGTTTGAACTTCTGTGCCAAATGGTCAAGCCTTTCAAGTCTATAAGAGGAAATAAAGATATGTTTATATTACCTATAGTAGAATTAGACCTGGCCTGGATAATAACTGGAGGTGACAACAGAGAGAATATACTGTGATTCATCCTAATTAGAATAACACGTTGGCATTCAGGCCTCTAACTATTGTCACCACTTCAAAACTACAACAATAGAACCACTTCTGACTGCCATATTTGGAGATCTATTGTCAGGATGTGTCGGCTTTATTCCAAGAAGTGACTCAGTGGTTGCAAAACATATCAATTTAGCTTCTACTTCTTATCTTTTTTAAGTTACTTCCAAAGCTTCCTGTCAATGCTTGTCATGTCCTGACAATTATTTCTAAAGACAAAGTACAATGATAGACTTGAATGGTAGCTTACCATAAGTAATAACACTACTTTATCAAAGGGGCAAGATATGGGATTACAGCCCACTGATACCACTACAGACCATGATACAAAGGTAAACCTCAGACCATGATACAAAGGTAAACCTGAGACCATGATACAAAGGTAAACCTCAGACCATGATACAAAGGTAATCCTCAGACCATGATACAAAGGTAAACCTCAGACCGTGATACAAAGGTAAACCTCAGACCATGATACAAAGGTAAACCTCAGACCATGATACAAAGGTAATCCTCAGACCATGATACAAAGGTAATCCTCAGACCATGATACAAAGGTAAACCTCAGACCATGATACAAAGGTAATCCTCAGACCATGATACAAAGGTAATCCTTACTTTATTAGGTAGTTATCATCTAGTATATTGCATCGTAGGAGAAGAGAAACATCCTCAACTCAATGCTATCTATCCAAGAAGCTGTTTGATGTTAGCTAAACTGCCTGTACACACACCAAAGCTCCTTCATGCAGCTCCATTGATATACCAATAATACACACTCGGCCCCTTGAGATGTTATGGTCATAGCTACATATACTCCTTGAGGTAACATAGTTTTTACACACTCGGCCCCTTGAGATGTTATGGTCATAGCTACATATACTCCTTGAGGTAACATAGTTATTACACACTCGGCCCCTTGAGATGTTATGGTAATAGTTTATATACTCCTTGAGGTAACATGATTATTACACAGTGCTTTAGAATATTATTGCACACAGAGGATTCTTCGATATTCCAAAACTTACTGGTTTGGATATTTACGAGTGACGAGCTTACCTGTCTCCTCACAACCTTAGCACCTCATTCTACCGTGCCTATAAAGTCCTGGTAAATAAATAACACTGTGCGCCCTCTATGACCGGACCCCCCTTCCGGTCCCTCCTCCTTTCTCATGAGACCATTCCTAAAGAGTGGCCTCACGGACACGGGAGTGGGGGTGGCAAGGTCTGGCCACCCCCAACGACCCCCGTCGAGTTAACTTCCCAAAGTGAACCCCTAACAAAAAATTCACTGACGCCTTCTTAGCAGGGGGGAGTGTAACCCTCCCCGGCGCAGCGGGAAGGGGGGACACTCTCCTGAACCCTGCAGGCGGAACTACCCCTTACACTAACAAGGAGCCTAAAGATTTACGGTCCGCCACTTGTTACCCTTAGATCAACTTAGGTGAGAACGTAAGTGGAAGACTATGTACGCAAACGCATACGGAAACACATAGGTACACTCACCGATAGACATAGTCGATGGCTCTCTGGTGGATGGTGGTTCTGTCTATCTGGTGTGAAGCTCGGAGTCATGAGTCAAGTCGAGCGACCGCTCCTCCGTCCGGCTGTGTCCCACCACCCTCTCGGGGGAGGGAGGCGGGAATGGAGACAGGTAAGCTCGTCACTCGTAAATATCCAAACCAGTAAGTTTTGGAATATTTACTTCGCTCCTCGCTTACCTGTCTCCTCACAACCTTAGCACCGAGTGGCACTGCCCGATGGTGGGAGGCCCGAGGGGTGGGACCTGTTACCCACCGGACCTCGCATCACCGCGCTACCAAATGCCGCTTCGGCGTGTAAAGTGTCGGTCAAGTAGCAGGCGACGAACGTAGTTGGAGTTTTCCACGCTGCTGCTTTGAGTATGTCCTCTACCGGGATGCCGGCGAATAGGGCTGTAGAGGCCGCGACCCCTCTGACGTCGTGAGCCCTTGGTCGGGAGGTCCCCGATGTGAACGGGCGTATGATCTCTACTAGCCACCTGGATAGAGTGTCTTTGGAGGCCGCTGCGTAGGGTGGTCGTGGTATGATGAAGAGAGAAGTTGATTGTCTTAACTTCTCTGTCTTGTTCAGGTACCACTTCAGTGCCCTGACTGGACACCATCGTTTGTCCTCGGCTACTGATGACATGGTCTTAATTTCCGGGATGAAAATGTCTCCTGGCAAGAAGGTCAAGGTCTGGTTCTTTGCAATAAATGACGGGTCTGGAACCATCCTCACCCCGTGGCCCTCAAATCTGATGTGATTCTGCTTGGTGGATAGGGCGTGGAGGCAACTCCTCCTTCTTGCTGACGCAACTGCGACGAGGAAGAGTGTCTTTTTTGTGAGGGCAGCCAGGGAGGCGTTAGCCATTGGTTCGTATGGTGGTCCTGCCAGGGCATGTAACACTGCTGAGAGTCCCCAGGAGGGGGCCAGCCGTCTGATCTGTGGGCGACGATTCGCCATGCCTTTGATGAGTTGTGCAATGTACGGGTTATTGCTCAGTGTGGAGCCATCTGGGAAGCCCTGGTGGATGGCAGCGATGGCCGACCTGTAATTCCTGATAGTGGAGACTTGTTTCCCTTCTCCGAAGAGTGAGAGGAGGAACTCGGCTATCTGTGTCACAGAGGCAGCAGGCAGCAGTATCTGTCTCGGTCGGCACCATTGGTCGAACTTCCGCAGACGGGAATCGTAAGTCGCTGCGGTCGTTCCCCTTCTAGCGTCGGCTGCCATCGCGGCAGCTGCTTCTGAAAAGCCTCTCTGTCGTAGGGAAGACCGGACAGCCTCCAGGCAACTAATTGTAACCCCTTGATGTCTGGGTGGGAGAGAGTTCCCTGTCTCTGGGACAGTAGGTGGGGCTTGTCCGGTAGACTCACTGGGACGTCCATGAGGAGTTGGGGGATCTCGGCGAACCAGGGTCTGCGAGGCCAGAACGGGGCTATTAGTGTGAACCTGCCCTTGGAGTTCCGAATTTTCCTGAGGACTTGTCCGATCATACATAGCGGCGGGAAGATGTACGCATCCATGTGGTCCCAGGAGAGGGACATTGCGTCCGTGTGGTAGGCCAGGGGGTGGAATCGTCTGGAACAGAAGGTCTGGAGTTTGTTGTTCTTGTGTGTTGCGAACAGGTCTATCGTGGGCCTGCCGAAGATCGAAAAGATTCTGTCGCAAGTCTCCTGTTCCAGAGACCATTCGTTGGGGTCTATATGCCCCCTGGATAGGGCGTCCGCCATCACGTTGAGCTTGCCTGCGATGTGGGAAGCCCTTAGGGTCGTGCCGGAGTCCTCGGCCGCTGTTATCACCTCCCACGCGAGTCGGCACAGTCTCTCTGAGCGGGTGCCCCCCTGCCGATTGATGTAGGCCACCACTGTCGTGTTGTCGGTGAAGATTGTGGTTATCGTTCCCTGTACGTGGTCGTTGAAAGCTTCCAGGGCTCTTTTGACCGCCATCATCTCCAGGATGTTGATATGGAGAGATGTTTCTGTTTGGGACCACGTCCCCCATGCTGTGCGATTGCTCCAGTGAGCTCCCCATCCGGACAGTGACGCGTCCGTCGTTATCGATGTCATTGGTAGCTGTATCGCGAAGGGTACCCCTGAACTCCAGTTGTTTGGGTCGAGCCACCATCGAAAGTGTTGTGTGACCTCCTCTGACCTGTAGATGAGCGTTGTTTTGTCTGGGTCTGTAGGGTCTGCGGACCTCAGCAGGTGCAGTTGCAGAGGTCGCATGTGTAGCCTGCACAGTCTCACTATATCGACGAGGCTGGCCATGAGTCCCAGGGCCCGGAGCCATGTCCCCGTTGGTGACCCCCGGTGTGCCAAGATCTGTTGTGTGGTCGCCTTGACTGCCGCGACTCTTTCTTCTGAGGGTCGGGCTACCCCGGTGGTGAAGTCCAGTATGGCCCCGAGGAACTGGATCGTCTGGGAGGGTGATAGCCGTGATTTCTTCTGGTTCACGATCCAGCCCAGTTCTTGAAGGGTCTGGAGCGTTTTGTGGACGTTGTTGGTTGCTTCCGATAGACTGTTCCCTACTACCAACCAGTCGTCTAGATATACGTAGAGGGTGACCCCTCTTTTTCTGAGGTAGGCGACTACTGCTCCCGCGACTCTCGTGAAGGTTCTGGGAGCCGTGGCTAGGCCGAATGGGAGCGCCCGGAACTGGTAGTCTTGTTCTGCGTACCGGAACGCTAGGAATCGTCGGTGTTCTTTGTGTATCAAGATGTGCAGGTAGGCGTCCCGTAAGTCTACGGTCGCCGCCCACATGCCCTTTCTGAGTAGGGGTAATATTAAGTTTAAGGTCTCCATACGGAAGTGTTTTGGTCTGATGTGTTTTGTGTTCAGGGGTTTTAGGTTTAGAATGGGACGCCAGGTGCCGTCCCGTTTTTTGGTCAGAAAAAAGGAGGACCGGAAGAGTGGTCCCGTCTCTTCCGGAACTCTTGTAATTGCCTGCTTGGCCAGCAGGGCCAGAATTTCCCCTTCTAGGGCTAAGCGTTTGACGGGGTCCGTGGGTGTGAGTGTCTGCCTTCCTCCGCCCCCGAAAGGTGGGCTGGAGGAGAATTCTATTTTGTACCCGTGTTTGACTGTGTCCAACACCCACTTGTCCCCGCCAATAAATTCCCATTGCTGGGAGAAGTTTGTTAGTCTCCCCCCCACCGACGGAATGGCCGCGGTGAGGTGGGCACCCCTAGGGCTGGGCGGCGAACGCTGGTCGATTGGAGGAGCGGTCACTGTCCCGTCTGGTCGACGTGGAGCCTCTGCCTCCTCTGGGGGCCCAGGGGCGGGTTGGACGGAAGGCTGCCCCCCGGCTTCGGCCTCTGAGAGCTCCTCTGCTCATAGATTTGGCGGGTGCTGCTCTCGTTCCCCTAGGTGCTCTGCTCTCCCTCGGGCGGAAGGGTCTGGTTCTCTGGGTAGGTGGGGGTCGGAATTCTGATTTGGCCAGAGTCTCCCTTCAGGCTACCTCTTCCTGGAGTTTCTTTTGGAAGCAGCCCGCAAAAAGGTCTTCCCCGAGGATTGGTAGTTCCAGCATTCTGTCCTTCGCCTCCGTCGAAGGCCAGTGGATGGCGGAGACGATGTTTTGTCTACGGGCCTTAACGGACCTGGTAGCGACCCTTGCAAATTGATCGTACGCGAGTCTGACGAGGGGGCCCAGCAGCAGGAGGAGCTGGCCCGCTTCGTCCCTGGATACTTGGCTGCTGTCCTCAGGGAGCTGTTGGTGGTGTCGCATAAGGACTTCGGCTGATAGCATTAGTACCGATGCGAACTTCATGCCCGAACGGGCTGCCATGTCCACCTCTACCAAAAGCTCTTCTAGCTTCCTCTGGTCCGGGGTCTTGAACACGTGTGTGGATGAGGCCCCTTGTTCGGCTTTTAATCTCTCCTTGGCCTCCTGGGGAATGGTTGGGCATCTGAATAGATCCTTCCATGCCTCGTCAGGTACCCTGACCGCTCTATCTGCCCTGGCCGGGAAGGCCGTCCACTTGGTCTTGTTGGCAATGGCCTCAAATCTGTCATAACAGGTTGCGTCTACTGGTATGGTAGTTTTGGGCTTATATGACGCTTCGCCGGTCGCCGTCAATTTTGATACCCGGCCCGCCTTCTGCGGTTGCGTCTCGGGTTCCTCGAACCCCAGGTGTCGTCTGAATATGTCTGCCGCCCGTGTTATTAGCTCCTGTGGGAGGGCTCCTCCTGTCACGGGTGCTTCCTCCGGTTCGTAATTGTGACCAAAGCTGTCCTCCATAGGATCGTAGTCGAGAGGATCTGGATCTATGGGCTCCCCTTCGTCCTCCAAGCCGGAAAGATTCACCGACGCTCTGCAATCCAGAGCGTCCGGGTCCGGGGCCGGTTGCGGGGCCATGGTCGATACGGGGCTGGTAGGGCCCGGTGCCACGTCGGCTACCGTGGACGTCCTTTGCTCCAGCAGGGGCCGTAGCAGGCCGGTGAGTTTGGAAAGCCAAGCTGGTTCCTCTTCCTGACGCCGTCTCGGGGACCGGCGCCTCCTCTTGGATCTTCTGTATCCATCGTCGGAAGAGTCCGAGGACTCGTCGGAGATTGGAGAGTATCTCTTCCTCTCTCTACGTCTTGGGGATCTTGTATGCGACCCCGATCTCTCCCTTCTGGGTCGGCGGGAGGACTCTCTCTCCCTACTTTCTCGGGCCGGGATCTCCGTCGGAACCCGCCTCTCCGGCTCCCTGTCCGGCTCCCTGGAACGGGACCGGCTCCGTCTCCGCGTCCCCTCGGTTGCTCTCTCTTTAGGACCCGAGCCTCCCACGGCCGGGGGGCCGCGCTCTGTGGGTCTGTTTAGCTGCGGCCCGGACTGAGACGGAGTCTCCAGCCCGGCCGAGCTGTGCCTCTGCTTTGGAGGTCTTTTCCTGGCAGGAGCCTTGCCTTTGCTCCTGCCCTTCCCTCTGGCCGTAACTGATCCGGACGTAGCCGGGGCCGTTAGGGGAATTCTTTCTCTTTCTCTTTCCTCTCTCTCTACCTCTTTCTCTCCTTCGGCCCTCTCCTGGCCACTCTCCTCCACCTCTCTCTCTACTACTCCCTCCTCCTCTCTATCTCCCGTTATTCCTGGAACCTCCGGCGCCCCGATTGCGCTCGGGATCGAGTCCAGCCTTCCCTGGAGCTTGCTACGTAAGCCCTCAAGCCACAGGTCGATGTCCTGCCACTGAGCTGGTGTAAACTTAATACACACCAGGCAGGGGTCTCGTCGAGTGCAGGATCTGCATTTTGGACAAAGGTCGTGTTCGTCCCAGGCTCTGCCTGGGCGAAACATAGAGCAGTTGATGCACTTCAATGGATTGCGTGACATGCTGAATAACCGGATTAAGGAAGATTACTTCTTAGTGATAAATGAACAACAATAGAAGCTTAACGTAAGAGGGGAGAACTAGGGAGGGAATTAGGCTTAGGTGGAGCGTAGCGTAACCTAGCAACGGTAAACAAGGTAACGCTACGGGGTGGCCTAACATGAAAATGCAAGCTGAAACAAAAATGAGAGAGCGAGAAATACATACGAAAAAGAGTGAATATATGTGAGCAATATGAATCCCCAAAAGGGGGACGAGAGAAACTAATTGGGGGGAAGAAAGCTAGTAAACAAGCTAAGAAAACACAAAAACAACAACACGCTATAGCGTGGGGAGGAATAGGGCGGGAACCTAGGCAGTTTCGCGGAACTGCTAACCCCGCCGCAAACCAACCCGAGGAGGAAACGCACTACGAAAACAGTCCCCAAAACCCTCCCTTTTGATAAAAAGGATACTTATCGGTCAGGAAAGGACTGTCAAACTTCTAAAGATCCGAAGCTAAAAAACTTCCGGCGATCGTCGAAGAAAACCAAGACAATTTTCCAAGGAAACTATCCACAAGAAAAATATGCGTGTAGGCACTTGGAATGGTAGAATGAAAAAGGAGGAGGGACCGGAAGGGGGGTCCGGTCATAGAGGGCGCACAGTGTTATTTATTTACCAGGACTTTATAGGCACGGTAGAATGAGGTGCTAAGGTTGTGAGGAGACAGGTAAGCGAGGAGCGAAGTAAATATAACCAAATCATTTAAACACAGATCTCTTGAGACCTCATGGTTCATTACAGACTTTGTGGTACGATTGATAATACCCAGATCCCTTGATAACATGATAAACACACAGACCCCTCAATATAAACTGATTCAAACTAGCACATAAATCTACTTACCGCCTCATTTCTGAGAGTAGCCAATCTTCGTAACCTTTTTCTGCTGACTCTAAGCCCCTCCATGCACGATGGATATCCTGATGATGTAACAATATTAAACTAGGTTTGTTTGAAAGTTTAAGCCACATTTGTCTGAGAGTCCATATTGCCATGGGTAACCCATCCACAATAAACAGCTCCCCCTCTTCAAGGCTTCCCCACCATCTTTAGGGTTGATAGGCTGTCCATTCACAGTGACTGTACCACTTCAGCATAGCATATGCAATGTTGCCTATTGTTGCATGTTTACTCCACTGCAGCATAGTATTTGCAATGTTGCCCATTGTTGCATGTTTACTCCATGGCAGCATAGTATATATGCAATGTTGCCTATTGTTGCATGTTTTTTCCAGGTAAGAGTTCAACTACAGCCTAAAATATGCTTAACTTAAACAGTCATCATCAATATTGCAATCATGAGAGTCCTGTAGTGATTTAATATCATATAATAATTTCAAAGCTGCTCTCAACACAAGCATTCACTGTAATAGCATCCCCTTTCCTCGGATAAAATTTGGGCCCTAAATCCACCTGGTTTATAACAGACACCAAATACAATCATTCACTGACTGGGATAAGTAGGGGCGACAAGAAAAGAAAGAGTAGCCAATAGGGTGTTCATACAAGCATTTGGTGATGTAAGATACAGTACCGAAAGAAGTTTTCCCTCTGCAGGCATGTATGGAGGACGATTATTGAGGCGCAGTTTGGTCTGCAGAGTGTTGAAAGCCGTTTCTAGCTGTCCCTTCTGCTCTGCTTTAGGAGGTTTCTCTTGACGACGGTAGGCACGAAAATCATCAAGTTTATTCTAGGATGGACAGAAAAAAAAGCTCAGATAAACTTCCAGCGATTTTCACTAAATGAAATTTTGTTAAACCCTACAGTTTTCAAATGTACAGAAGTGGTGTAATAGTTTTATAAAACATTTGCATCATTCAAATTCAAGTTACAAGAATGTTTAGAGCTAGAGGGTTTACCTGAAGAGCAGGAACAGTAAGTTCAGGCACCGAGCGGTCTTCTAGCCAAGGCTTCTTTCGGTTGATCCATTCAAGAAGCTGAAAGAAATAAGAAACATTGAATGAAATGCACTAAAGAACCTCTCACCATTAAGCCTGTTTGAGTCTCAGTATTATTATGCTTCAGGATTAGCATCGGTAGTAAGACATTCATGTCTGTAATTCAGTGGAGTTTGCTAATAATAATAACATACTATATGCTGACTGAATGCTGAGATGCTATAATGAAGGCTTAATTAATGCATCATTGCATTAAGTTAGATCCTCACCAATGTTATGGAGATATCACTAATTTATACTTGATGTATATCGACTTATTTAAACCACACTCTCTTATGAAGGCCTCATAAAATCTCTAAAGGAAGACCACATGGAGATATCTCATTGAAGACCTCATTGAGACATCCCAATGAAGACCTCACTGAGACCTACCAATGAAGAACTCACTGAGACCTACCAATGAAGACCTCACTGAGACCTACCAATGAAGACCTCACTGAGACATCCCAATGAAGACCTCACTGAGACCAACCAATGAAGAACTCACTGAGACCTACCAATGAAGACCTCATTCAGACATCCCAATGAAGAACTCATTCAGACATCCCAATGAAGAACTAACTCAGACCTCACTGATAAATATCTGACTGAGATCTCAGCACTTCATACCTGATCTAGACTTGACTAATCAGGCTCAATCGAGGCCTTTATAGTTAATACCTCACTGAGATCTCACTCAATATTACCTGATTAGACATCTCCAGTTAATATTTCAACAAAGTTTAGAGTCTGAGGATTAATTTCACTTACATCACTTGCTAGTCTGTCATACTCTTCCATCAACTGTTCGTTTTCTCTGTTCATACTGAGTACATTGCCAATACGGGAAGCTGCAGTCTCAGCCTGTAATGAGATGAATATAAAGTCAAGAGAATGTATAAATTGTATGCGGATTTGGATATCACATAAACGACAAAACTAAGACTATGTGAATTAAGAACAAGCTGTGTAGTACCATGAGCACCTAGAACTGACTTGAGTTATTAATTGATGTTAATTTATGCATACCTTTTGTGCTCCAGCCAGGGCATGGTAATAAGAAGATACATAGGTCATAATGGATCTCTCATCAGGCTTGGGGGTGTTCACAATCTCTGTAAGTGTAGAAGGAAAAAGAGGAGATCAGTGTGAATGACATACATCAAGTAGACAAGACAATACAAAAGTATCAAAACAAGGAAACGTTTATCAAATTTTGACAATTTAAGCCTTGTACCGATTACCAGTGAGGTCCAAGGGCCTGTGTCTTAGGGGTTCAGTGTGGGGTTGGTATGGTAGAGGGGCAAAACTCACCAAAGCATGGGATGGGGGGAATAGTACGTGTAAGTAGCCTTTTTCTACTAGGAATGTATAATACAGAACTACGCTGTGGAACATGAAATATATCAGGAAATTAAAAGACTTGTTAAATCATTTCATGATTAATCACTCCTCTATAGGTTCAAGAATATTGCCTCCCTCTACTTAAGACTTATTTGTTTTGGCTGATTTAACAAACATGCTGCTCCAAAGGAAATGTTTTCAGTGCCAAGAATGTCAAGGAAATGTAAGATATAAATTACCAATGTTACTTTAGCTTAGATCAATGACTTGTGGATAATCAGCTTCATCAAGTTATTCTCAACATACCTTCTGCCTCCAACATTTTTGGGACATCTAAGTATTTCTCAGCGACTTCAAATGCCAAGTTCAAGTTTGTCATTGGGTCATCCTGTGAAAATAATTAAAAATTGTTAGAATATACATAAATGACATAACTATTGCATACATATAAATACCACGATTGTACATGGTGGTCAGTATGAAATAATGCAATACTAAGACAGAACTGAATGGTTTTTAGGATGAATTCCCAAACCACACCTCATCATATAACCAAACATGAAATATCCAAAAAACACTCAACCACAGAAGTATCTAGACCACACCTCATCATTAAACCAAACATGAAATATTCAGAAAACACTCAACCACAGAAGTATCTAGACCACACCTCATCATTAAACCAAACATGAAATATCCAGAAAACACTCAACCACAGAAGTATCTAGACCACACGTCATCATTAAACCAAACATGAAATATCCAGAAAACACTCATCCACAGAAATATCTAGACCACACCTCATCATTAAACCAAACATGAAATATTCAGAAAACACTCATCCACAGAAGTATCATACTACTGCCACATTATTACTTTTGAGTCTTTAACCCTAATCACTAGCCCAGAAGAAGCTAAAGACAACCAAAACAATACAGATCAACCTTTCACCTGCTTGATTGTATGTAACTTCTAATCACTGTTTAACTCATATTTTTCTTATTTATCTTGCTTTTACTTCAGTTTCAGTTTTACCAATTTTATTTAATTGTTATTTGTGGTTCGGCTTTTATGTTTTCACGAGTCTCCTCTTTTAATGTTTGATGTCAATTGTATTTTAAACCAGAAGATAAGCAATGACTGATCAAGTCACCCATGACAAGAAACCCTTAAATAATTGAGTTTCCATCTATATTTAACATTCATCCTTTAATTGTGAAATTTGATCTATTTTATTGTCTTGTAATAGCATCATCGATGTGAGACACCACAAATGATGCTTGGCAACTTTGTGACATCTATAGTGAGACACCAAGCATGATGCTTGGCAACTTTGTGACACCTACAGTGAGACACCAAGCATGATGCTTGGCAACTTTGTGACATCTATAGTGAGACACCAAGCATGATGCTTGGCAACTTTGTGACAACTATAGTGAGACACCAAGCATGATGCTTGGCAACTTTGTGACAACTATAGTGAGACACCAAGCATGATGCTTGGCAACTTTGTGACAACTATAGTGAGACACCAAGCATGATGCTTGGCAACTTTGTGACACCTACAGTGAGACACCAAGCATGATGCTTGGCAACTTTGTGACAACTATAGTGAGACACCAAGCATGATGCTTGGCAACTTTGTGACAACTATAGTGAGACACCAAGCATGATGCTTGGCAACTTTGTGACAACTATAGTGAGAAACCAAGCATGATGCTTGGCAACTTTGTGACAACTATAGTGAGACACCAAGCATGATGCTTGGCAACTTTGTGACAACTATAGTGAGACACCAAGCATGATGCTTGGCAACTTTGTGACATCTATAGTGAGACACCAAGCATGATGCTTGGCAACTTTGTGACATCTATAGTGAGACACCAAGCATGATGCTTGGCAACTTTGTGACATCTATAGTGAGACACCAAGCATGATGCTTGGCAACTTTGTGACACCTACAGTGAGACACCAAGCATGATGCTTGGCAACTTTGTGACACCTACAGTGAGACACCAAGCATGATGCTTGGCAACTTTGTGACAACTATAGTGAGACACCAAGCATGATGCTTGGCAACTTTGTGACAACTATAGTGAGACACCAAGCATGATGCTTGGCAACTTTGTGACAACTATAGTGAGAAACCAAGCATGATGCTTGGCAACTTTGTGACAACTATAGTGAGACACCAAGCATGATGCTTGGCAACTTTGTGACAACTCTAGTGAGACACCAAGCATGATGCTTTAGATTATAGAAATATTCCACTGTAATTAATGAATCGTTACATATTCTGCACTTGAGATAGGGAATGGAGGGAGAGGGGTTAGGAAGGATAGAGGAGGGTGACTAACAACTACTTAGGGTTAGGGTTAGAGTTAGGGGTTAGGGCAGGTGGTATGCAGGTAGTATTTTAATGCTTGTCAGCTATTACTCTACCAAGAATTCAGAACTAATGCTCATTAATTTAAATGTATTATTCAGAAATTTAACTGACAGTGAACAAGAGTCCATTAAGTGATCAACTTTTAATGCATTGGACCAATCAGCTCACTGAAGGATATGCACAAGATATGAGAGATTCCAAGTGATACTCTTATCTATTGATCAATTTATGTTTACATATTTTAATTATGGAGAGGAATTATACTTCCCCATCTCTGGGGCTGCTCATCTTCCTGTCATGAGTAATACTTTGGTATAAATCTCATTCCATTCCAGACTTCTTGCGGCATAATCAGCTATGTTAGACTACAGTCACAAATAAATCCATAGCCAGATGTAGTTCTACCTCTTATTCTTTCATCCTGGTCTATTTTTAAACTTCTCTCTTCCAGCTGTCTCAATACCGTCTACGAGCTGTATATATTTGGTGGGCAATATCATCATATATCAGTACTGTACAATACTACACCCTAACTCTGACACCTCACTGATGGTACCAGTCTAGTCAAGAATACCAGTATAATGATGATGATACTGATTGAGTCAGTCACATCATCTTCTAACTCTGAAGTTCATTCTTTAAATTCCTGTGACATTCTTATCCTCCTCCTGGCATAAGGAGTTCAGTCTATCTTAAAGAAACCTACATCAGTGCTTCCAATGACCAAGACAAGGGCCATTAATAATCATCTCATCTAACCAACAATATGGCAAGGTCTTCATTCAGCACTCATAAAACTCACAAAGCAACAATTCACTATTGCCTTTTACAGCCTTTGCTTGGTTTTTACCGGCAGTCAGTATTTCATTGATGGTACCTAACTGATATATATAATGTGGAAATTGACTCCATTTGTAACATCACTCAAGGTTGGTTCCTCTGTGCATCACTTGGACCTAACAATTTGTCCCCTAATCATCATAGAGGGAACAAGGAATAGAAACGGATGGATGGGATGGGGAGGAAAGGGTAGGGGAGAGATTGGGCTTGCCAACAGCACAACAGGCTACTTTGAATTGCCCATATATACAATGTAAACTAACCATGCATATATGCTATTCATTAATCAGTCCCCACCACCCCCTACTCCATACCACCCCCTAGTCCATACCACCCCTACTCCATAACACCCCCTATTCCATACCACCCCCTATTCCATACCACCCCTACTCAATAACACCCCCTATTCGATACCACCAACCATTCCATACCACCCCCTAGTCCATACCATCCCCTAGTCCATACAACCCCCTAGTCCATACCATCCCCCACTCCATACCACCCCCTATTCCATCCGCTACTAACATACCACCCCCTACTCCATACCACCCCCTAGTCCATACCAACTCCTATTCCATATCACTCCTATTCCATATCATCCCCTATTCCATATCCCCTATTTCATACCATCCCCTACTCCATACCATCCCCTATTCTATACCACATCCTATTCCATACCACATCCTATTCCACACCACCCCTATTCCATACCACCCCCCTATTCCACACCACCCCCTATTCAATACCACCTCCCTATTCTATACCACCCCCTAGTCCATACCAACCCCTATTCCATATCACTCCTATTCCATACCACCCCCTATTCCATACCACCCCCTTCCATACCACCCCCTATTCAATACCACCCCCTAGTCCATATCACCACTATTCAATACCACCCCCTATTCAATACCAACCCCTTATTCAATACCACACCTATCTATGCCTTCCACATCTTGAGTTTTATTACATAAGCAACTAACTCATTCTGCTAAATAATTAACATCAATATTCTGTAGAACTGCATCAAAGAGATCGCACATAGCTTTAATATTGCCAATGTTAGTTGAAGCATGAGGAATCACACACTGAGAACTAGATCACAGAGATACCACCACCATAGTAACAGTGCAGAACCGGAGAGCCCAACACAAACTATTTCAAACTCCCCTCAAGACTTGTGCAGGTGCTTATAGTATAGGATGAACAGCTTCAATTAAAGATTAAAGTTAAAGAACAATACATTCAGGAATATTCACATCAAATTAAATTCAGAGTTTTGATCAAATTGACCAATTATCTCTAAACTTCAGGAAATTCACATAAAGGACAAAGCAAAAGTACCAAACAAAAAGAGAGATGAACAAAAGAGGGACTATACCCATCTACACCTTCACTCTATTTTATCTATAGATGATTATGTTTTATTGCACATTAGCACGAATTCCTACAAGCTGGCCAATGACCCATCTTTTGATAAAAGTTAAGTAATGTTATAAATTTAATTTCTTGGAGAAAGTAATTCATAAATACATTCTTTCTCAATAAAAGTGATCACATATATGTAGCATTAATAAACCAAACCAATTATTGAATTCAATTTTGTTTCATACAAACTCAGGAAATGACTCATTTCATACTTTTTAAAGAAAGATTTTTATCAGATGCAGTTTTTCATATAGCACGGCTGTCATGCACAACCATACATGTAAAACACACACTTGAATTTATAGTCATACACAACACTAGGTCATCAATGACACAGACCACACATACAGTGCAAAGAACTCTAAAACTATGCATACTGACTGTACACACCATAACGATGGGGAAATTGCATTGGTAACATAGTTCTGTATTTTAATAATCATAAAACAAGACGAGACAGATTTAAAATAACTTCACATTCCAATAGAGAAACAAAAACAATAAACACACGTCACAAACAAACAGAATATGAAACTCACATGGACCACCAGACACTAAGGATAATAAGTTAGGCTGATGATACCTGACCTGGATCACACCCCTCACAACCCTACTGATTACTCTGCTCTCCTCTTTGGTCCCTGTTACCACCCAAACCATGTCATTTCATGTGGCTGTGTTCATATGTTATGCATTAAGTAAACTGCCAAAAGTATATGGTAGTGGCACACAATGTAGGCAACTGTAAAAGTTCATGGTTTGTTTACAATATGTAAGATGTGCTCATGTGTAGTGCAATGAAATGATCACATCTGATCCTATCTTGTACAGTAAACTGATCACATCTGATTATGTCTCATGGGATTGACTGATCACATCTGATCCTATCTTGTACATTAAACTGATCACATCTGATTATGTCTCATGGGATTGACTGATCACATCTGATCTTGTCTTGTTCAGTAAACTGATCACATCTGATTATGTCTCATGGGATTGACTGATCACATCTGATCTTGTCTTGTTCAGTAAACTGATCACATCTGATTATGTCTCATGGGATTGACTGATCACATCTGATCTTGTCTTGTACAGTAAACTGATCACATCTGGTTATGTCTCTTGGGATTGACTGATCACATCAGATCTTGTCTTGTACAATAAACTGATCACATCTGATTATGTCTCATAGGATTGACTGATCACATCAGATCTTGTCTTGTACAGTAAACTGATCACATCTGATTATGTCTCATGGGATTGACTGATCACATCTGATCTTGTCTTGTTCAGTAAACTGATCACATCTGATTATGTCTCATGGGATTGACTGATCACATCAGATCTTATCTTGTACAGTAAACTGATCACATCTGATTGTCTCATGGGATTGACTGATCACATCTGATCTAGTCTTGTATAATAAACTGATCACATCTGATTATGTCTCATGGGATTGACTGATCACATCAGATCTTGTCTTGTTCAGTGAACTGATCACATCTGATTATGTCTCTTGGGATTGACTGATCACATCTGATCTTGTCTTGTTCAGTAAACTGATCACATCTGATTATGTCTCATAGGATTGACTGATCACATCAGATCTTATCTTGTACAGTGAACTGATCACATCTGATTATGTCTCATGGGATTGACTGATCACATCTGATCTTGTCTTGTACAGTAAACTGATCACATCTGATTATGTCTCATGGGATTGACTGATCACATCAGATCTTGTCTTGTTCAGTGAACTGATCACATCTGATTATGTCTCATAGGATTGACTGATCACATCAGATCTTATCTTGTACAGTAAACTGATCACATCTGATTATGTCTCATGGGATTGACTGATCACATCTGATCTTGTCTTGGTCAGTGAACTGATCACATCTGATTATGTCTCTTGGGATTGACTGATCTCATCTGATCTTGTCTTGCACAGTGAACTGATCACATCTGATTATGTCTCATGGGATTGACTGATCACATCTGATCTTGTCTTGTACAGTAAACTGATCACATCTGATTATGTCTCATGGGATTGACTGATCACATCAGATCTTGTCTTGTACAGTAAACTGATCACATCTGATTATGTCTCATGGGATTGACTGATCACATCAGATCTTGTCTTGTTCAGTGAACTGATCACATCTGATTATGTCTCATGGGATTGACTGATCACATCTGATCTTATCTTGTACAGTAAACTGATCACATCTGATTATGTCTCATGGGATTGACTGATCACATCTGATCTAGTCTTGTATAGTAAACTGATCACATCTGATTGTCTCATGGGATTGACTGATCACATCTGATCTTGTCTTGTACAGTAAACTGATCACATCTGATTATGTCTCATAGGATTGACTGATCACATCTGATCTTATCTTGTACAGTAAACTGATCACATCTGATTATGTCTCTTGGGATTGACTGATCACATCTGATCTTGTCTTGTACAGTAAACTGATCACACCTGATTATGTCTCATGAGATTGGCTGATCACTGCCTGATATTTAACAGGTAACTATTTTTACAATTAAGTTTATTTTGATACAGATATACTTTCACTACTACTTAAGTTTCCCTTACAGAGAGTATTGTTATTGCATTGTGATATTTACTTCCTTTTGTTTTATTATTATACTTCTGTAATATCTTCATCATTGGGACTGACGATTACTTTGTTTTGCATATGAGAGACCATGCATGGGAAATGTATCTAGTTGTAATATTGAGATTTCAAGTCATCGAGTTACAATTACTAGCAGAGGTTATAGATTCATAGTTTCACTATCTAATCTGCCTGCATAATACAGACTTAACCAGAAACACACAACAGTTTGAGGGAATAACATCTAAAGTTCCTTATTGATCACACCTGTCAATAAACCTTAGAAAAGTTATAAAATCAAACAATACTACACTTAAATAGCTTTATGAAAATTGAAACTATTTATTGGGGTAAAGTCCTTCTGGCTGGTTGTTTGTAAGGTACATCCACTAATGATAGTCATCTTTTCAGCAAACTAACTAGGTGTGTTACACTAAATGTCTAAGCAAAGACTAGCAGATCATAAATACAGTTCGATAAGAGCATTGTAAACCACAAAGGTTAGAACTAAGTCCTTTATTTATCAGATCAACTCAGAACAAGGGTTTACTTTTAATATGTTTAAGTGTTTTGAGCTATGATATTACATGGTGAGTGTATATGTAAAATTGATAGAGCTATTTATACCTTGTTTAGGACTACCATACTTCATGATGAAACCTTATTTATGCAAAACTATAAAATGTATCATAAACTATCAGGAACAAACAGTTTTCCCACAATATATAGGAAGGGAATTTGATTACCCTAAGAAAGGATGTAAGACCCTCCCCACTGCACCACTTTTATATACATGTAATCCAGATATTATGTAGGTATGTAATTCAGGTACTACATCCATGATGTCATATTGTATGTGTGTTTGCTTGAACACCAGTCACTTTGTATTTAACATTCCAATGGTTAATGAGCAAACATTGGCTGACAATTGATGTCTCTAAGAGCTGAATAAATATGAGCATGTAACTCATACTGCAGATATAGAGTATTTAACTCATACTGCAGATATATAGTATGTAACTTATACTGCAGATATAGAGTATGTAACTCATACTGCAGATGTAGAGTATGTAACTCATCCTGCAGATGTAGAGTATGTAACTCATACTGCAGATATAGAGTATGTAACTCATACTGCAGATATAGAGTATGCAACTCATACTGCAGATATAGAGTATGTAACTCATACTGCAGATATAGAGTATGTAACTCATACTGCAGATATAGAGTATGTAACTCATACTGCAGATATAGAGTATGTAACTCATACTGCAGATATAGAGTATGTAACTCATATCGCAGATGTAGAGTAACTCATATCGCAGATATAGAGTATGTTACTCATACTGCAGATATAGAGTATGTAACTCATACTGCAGATATAGAGTATATAACTTATACTGCAGATATAGAGTATGTAACTCAGTCATACTGCAGATATAGAGTATGTAACTCATACTGCAGATATAGAGTATGTAACTCATACTGCAGATATAGAGTATGTAACTCATACTGCAGATGTAGAGTATGTAACTCATACTGCAGATGTAGAGTATGTAACTCATACTGCAGATATAGAGTATGTAACTCATACTGCAGAGGTAGAGTATGTAACTCATACTGCGGATGTAGAGTATGTAACTCATATCGCAGATGTAGAGTATGTAACTCATACTGCAGATGTAGAGTATGTAACTCATATCGCAGATGTAGAGTATGTAACTCATACTGCAGATATAGAGAATGTAACTCATACTGCAGATATGGAGTATGTAACTCATACTGCAGATATGGAGTATTTAACTCATACTGCAGATATAGAGTATGTAACTCATACTGCAGATGTAGAGTATGTAACTCATACTGCGGATGTAGAGTATGTAACTCATACTGCAGATGTAGACTTTGTAACTCATACTGCTGATATAGAGTATGTAACTCATACTGCAGATATGGAGTATGTAACTCATACTGCAGATGTAGAGTATGTAACTCATACTGCAGATGTAGAGTATGTAACTCATACTGCAGATGTAGAGTATGTAACTCATACTGCGGATGTAGAGTATGTAACTCATATCGCAGATGTAGAGTATGTAACTCATACTGCAGATATGGAGTATGTAACTCATACTGCAGATATGGAGTATGTAACTCATACTGCAGATATAGAGTATGTAACTCATACTGCAGATATAGAGTATGTAACTCATACTGCAGATGTAGAGTATGTAACTCATACTGCAGATGTAGAGTATGTAACTCATACTGCAGGTATAGAGTATGTAACTCAAACTGCAGATATAGAGTATGTAACTCATACTGCAGATATAGAGTATGTAACTCATACTGCAGATGTAGAGTATGTAACTCATACTGCAGATATAGAGTATGTAACTCATACTGCAGGTATAGAGTATGTAACTCATACTGCAGATATGGAGTATTTAACTCATACTGCAGATATAGAGTATGTAACTCATACTGCAGATATAGAGTATGTAACTCATACTGCAGATGTAGAGTATGTAACTCATATCGCAGATATAGAGAATGTAACTCATACTGCAGATATGGAGTATGTAACTCATACTGCAGATATGGAGTATTTAACTCATACTGCAGATATAGAGTATGTAACTCATACTGCAGATGTAGAGTATGTAACTCATACTGCGGATGTAGAGTATGTAACTCATACTGCAGATATAGACTATGTAACTCATACTGCAGATATAGAGTATGTAACTCATACTGCAGATGTAGAGTATGTAACTAATACTGCAACATGAATTAGTCATTGTCTACTGGTAATACATCAAACCTGACTAGATGTTAACTTAATTAAGGTACTTGCAACAGTCTCCCCAAGTAAATGAATAGTGACCATGTTTAAATGCTGACACAACAATTACAGCCTTCACTCCATCCTGTCCACAGAAAAAACTGGTCAATGTTTCAAGTCACATCCAAGTATCTTTTATTTGACCACATCAGTCACGAAGTGTCAACATTTTTGTTACCAAAATACTTTAATTTGCCACATATAAATTATCACTGAACACTTTCCAAATCAAATCACATTTTGCTACATGAATACTAACTCACTATGCTTATTCATGAACATTATGAAAATCAACTGTTCTTTAGACTTGTTAATCAACTATCGCAAATGATCAGATCACAAGTTAATCGGGTCAGTCATCTATTCTGATCACAAGTTAATCAGATCAACTGTTTCAAATCACAAATTAATTTACTTAAGTGTTTCTCTTCACATATTACTCATGTATGTCAACTGTTTCTATTCACAAGATAATCAAGAGAATATTTTCCATTTACAACTTTTCAATTCACTAATTAATCAGATATGTCGGCTAAGTCAACTGTTTCTTATCATGAGATAATCATGTACATCAACTAATCACCGGAGCAGCTGCATTTGATCTCTTAAATACAGAACATGAAGATGAGATGTCCTTAATTGGTCTCCAACAAGGGTCACTCTAGGAATCCTGCTGCTCCCTTGACATCCCAATTTAACCTGATGGGTCATTGCCTAACAAGAACCAATCAAACTCCTTTTTATATTAGAAGCTAATGAGTAGGTTTCCATTAAAGACCACCTTAGTCTACCAGCTAGTAAATCAAAACTTGAAGTCTTCACTAATCATAACATTCAACTGGTCTAAGCTAGCTAGAGTTTCCAGAAATAAAGTTTACAGTTCACCATCCTTAGCAGGTTAGCTTCCAATCTCTGCATTTAGTGAAACTCATGGTTAAGCTTGCAAATTTTAACTACACATCATAGCATTTACATTACAGTGAAACAGCCAAAAGAAGAGTCTTCCATGAAACAAGAATGAGACTGGGGTTTGATCCCTGGTCAGCCGTTATGCCAGGTAGTTTGGCCACTCCCCTTCCCAACAAAGAAATGGATCCCTGGTCAGCCGTTATGCCAGCGCTACTGTGGCCTCTCCCTTCCCAACAAAGAAATGGCTTATCAGGGATAGCCACTCCAGGCTGAGTACAAGATTGCCACGGTCACTGGCTCCAATCCTACCATAGCCAAAATGTCTTTATTCTTTTGCAAATTTTGTTAATAATTTCCCAGTTAGTTTTCCGTTATTGATTCACTTACAAATGTTACATGAAGCAGCGTTTCTCATCTAAGGTAATATTGAAATCATATATCCCTTTATAGAACCAGTGGATATTCTTTGTGAGTCTATCAAGTATCCTATCAACCAAGCAGGTATTAGAATATCTCTATTACATGTTAGTAAGAAAATTTTAGAGGGATTGGGGTGTTGGGGAAGGGAGAGGGGAGACATTCTGGAATTTGCAAGCGTTTGGTGGTTTGACAAGAGAATGTTGCAAATATCTAAATTTCCATTAGAATCTTACATTCCAGAGACAAAGCTTAAAAGAAGGATGCAAAGTGCTTGAAATCTTTTAGTTTTAATTCATTCCAGTCACATAGAAATGAATTCTTCATGCAATTAAGAATATCTCGGCCTGCCAAAGCAAGCAATTTCTACTTTAAACAGGGAATTCCCTTATGGATGAGTTCTAAAGGCAGGAAGCAGGAAATTACAATCTTCTGGTCAAGGCAATAGGTTCACATACACTCTTAACTATAATTATAGCAACACCAGGCACTGGAGTATCAAAACTGTCTGAGTAGTCTGATATAAGTGACCTAATTTGTGTTGTGGCTTGCATGCCTTTTAATCAACATTACTAATTAAAGACTAAGCCAGCAGCAAACAGCACAGATTTTCATCTGTTGTCATCTCCTTTAAACCCCTTTTACAAACTATTTCTATTTAATACCATTTTATGGTTTGTTGAATTGAAGGTGGTCATTATAACCTTTTATACGTTAACTAAAACATTTTTAACTCTGCCCATGTTTCAGTTCCTGTTAATTGTCACCTCTATACATACTAGTAGTAATTATTCATTTTACTTTTTTTATGTTTTGGTCACTATAAACTTAATGACAAATTTTGAGAAATAAAATTTAAAAAAATCTCAGTGCAAATAATTGAATGGTATGATAACAGTGATGGATGATTTTTTTTAGAAACATGACAGAGAAGTCTTTTACCAAAATAAATAATAGAATTTTTCAGTAAAGCATGACAAAGATTGGGGCAAGCACAGTTTAATGTCAAGAGAAAGTTTTGTAGCCAGATTGGTAGAGCTGATATAAAGCAAACCCAGAATGAGATGAGGCAAAATGTTGCAATTTCTTTTCCTATTTTGTTCATTTTCCCTTTCATGAAGGTAATTACTGGAACAAACAATAGTGTACAATGTATACAGTATTATAGTTTACACTACTGTGCACTGTTAGCACTATGGTTACAATGACACTAATCCACTTATCCAAGACAACAGTGTAGCTAGAGTATGAAGAAGGTCAGCATCATTGCTTATTATGGCTATAACTACCATAATTCAATCAATCATATGGATTGCAATACCAACTACTACAGGGAACTATTCTTTGTGTTATGTTAGTTGCTCATTTATACCACTAAGAGGGTTCATTTTGTAAGTTAATGGGAGGTAGCAAATGGGGTAAGAGGGCTATATTGGTCCTTTAAATATGTACCTTGCAGTAAAGCATATCTAACAAATTCTAAATAATATGTACCATCTATTTTTAAAATGTAATTCTTTTTGTAAGTACCACCTATATTGTATTCTGAATGAGTACCATTTATTGTTAACGTGTGATCCTTTGCTATGAGTATCATTCACTGTTATTATGAGTACCATCTATTGTTAATGTGTGATTCATTGTTATGAGTATCATCAACTGTTATTATGAGTACCATCTATTGTTAATGTGTGATTCATTGTTATGAGTATCATCAACTGTTATTATGAGTACCATCTATTGTTAATGTGTGATTCATTGTTATGAGTATCATCCACTGTTATTATGAGTACCATTTATTGTTAACGTGTGATCCTTTGCTATGAGTATCATTCACTGTTATTATGAGTATCATCTATTTTTACATGTGATTCATTGTTACGAGTATCATCAACTGTTATTATGAGTACCATCTATTCTTAATGTGTGATTCATTTTTATGAGTATCATCCACTGTTATTATGAGTACCATTTATTGTTAACGTGTGATCCTTTGCTATGAGTATCATCTATTTTTACATGTGATTCATTGTTATGAGTATCATCCACTGTTATTATGAGTACCATCTATTGTTAACGGGTGATTCATTGTTATGAGTATCATCCACTGCTACTATGAGTACCATCTATTGTTAACGTGTCATTCATTGTTATGAGTATCATTCACTGTTATTATGAGTATCATCTATTTTTACATGTGATTCATTGTTACGAGTATCATCCACTGTTATTATGAGTACCATCTATTGTTAACGGGTGATTCATTGTTATGAGTATCATCAACTGTTACTATGAGTACCATCTATTGTTAACGTGTCATTCATTGTTATGAGTATCATTCACTGTTATTATGAGTTCTCAAGATGTAATCGAAAAGTGACCACTGGTAGTAAAACCCAACAGAGAAAGTTTTTTATTCTGACAGAATGACCAATAATGATAATAATGAAGGTGTTAATGAGGTGAGCAGAGAACCGAAGAAAGGGGGAATCAGGGTGTGTGCCCAGGACATGCATCAACAGCCTAACTCACCTTCTTTAATGACTGGTAGTCAATCAGCTCTGGTCGATGACGGTGGATAAGGGCACAAAATGCCAAACCATCTTTCCAGCTGTGGAGTAAATCAAGATAATGTGTTGAAGCATGTGATACCTTTTATACAGTGAGTAGATACAAAACATTGCACCTCATCCTACAAATATACCCACTTTGTTTTTGTCATTTTTTTCCCCTCAAACATTAGTACATACAGTATATGGGCTATTTTCAATCAATGAATACTTCATATGTATTATAGCTCTTCCTTGGAGATTTCACATATTTACCTCTGCTGGTAACACAAAACTTCTAAATCTTATAGCCTAATCAAATGAAATCTTCAATTATTGTAACTTTACATATATGCCTCAGATCAGGTATCAGCTGAATTATTCATATATATAATATTTACTGTAGTCTCTAAACCTTTCATGTACAAAGAAATGATGTAATATGTATCACTGAACTTTCAAAATGCAATTCATGTTAGTTAGTACTTATACAATGCAGTCAAACTGACCAATCAGCAATCATTATATTGATCACATGGACTAATCATCATGCAGGAAACCCATTCGTATTAGTTTGTTGATGTGTTAAGGAATCACACGCAAGATTAGACATACATTACATACCACTGGGTCCTTGGAGATGCCGACCAAAGATTCATATTAAGATCAAACTAATATTGTTTGATACTTATTATAGGAAGCCATGCCCCACTCCTTCTCTAATCCATATGATAAGTGTAATTAGTGTATACATGATACTAACACACTGACAAGTCAGTGTACTTGTACACATACAAACCACTCATGTACACATAACCCTAGAGTTATTATATGAAAAATAATCCAGTTGGTATCCTTCTAGTTATAGTCTTATTGGCATGGGAACATTGTTATTGCTCAACCATAAACACCTTAAACAAACATACCAGACATGGTTGTTGCTACTATCAGTTATTGGACTATGCAGCAAGCACTAGCAATCAAATATTTCTTGTATGATTCACATGAGTTATTTTATAAAAAAAGATAACTTAATTCAATCTTTCAGATATGTAGGTGTGTGTACAGACATTTTGAAGTGACTTCATATGGAAACAGTATGTCAATGTTGATAAATATGCAGGATTTGGGCAAGACCCCTAGTTGACTTGACAATGAAGTAATTTTAAAATGACTATATCAGAAGTAGAGGTACTTGAAGCTCAGGCCGGTGGAGGGGCAAGTACTGGCAACAAGTTTGAAAGTTTATTCTTTTCTTCCAGCTAGCTCAAGTTATATTATAAAATGGAGAGAAGTCATAATCAATTTCAAGCTAAAAATTAATATCTACACATACCTAAGTGACAAAACTGCATTGCACTTTTATTATGATGTAATAATCCTTTAAGAATCTGATACTTCTATGTGTGCACAGTGTAACTATTTATGGTATTCTACAAAAGGTGAGAAAGATTTGCTTTTATGGTTTTATTGTTTCCTGTTCTCACTTGAAGTGTCAATATGATTGATTCTTGTCAATTTCAGAAATTAGAAAGTAATTTAAAACTAGATTGAGAATAAGAAATGTTGAATTAAGTAACAATTGATGGTTTTATTTCAAACTTTCAAGTTTGAGGTACAAAGACCGATTACAATTTTCAGAGTAGTTTTTACATCCACCATCTTGCAATATCTTTAGTAGCACAACTAACTCACAACTGTTCTCAATCTTGTAATATGATATGCCAGGTAACAAACATACAATGTATAATAATAATAAAAGAGACTTATATAGCACCCAATCAGTAGACAAAAGTCACTGCTCAAGGCGCTTTACCAAGAAAGCAGATTAATTTACAAAAGAACAAGTGAAAAGATGGGTCTTAAGTATACTTTTGAATGTAGAAAGTTTAGAGCATGTTGGAATGTGATCTGGTAACTTGTATAGGGCTAATGAATCTGATTAATAGGGAAGCAACTTATATATCAATGGACAGGTAGGAATGAGGAAGATGGCTGAGATGTAGAAAGTTTGCTCCTCTTTGGGCCGTTCAGGGGAGAAGCATGGAGACTGAACTATGAGATGCTTCTCCAACATAAACGACCAGGTAATGCTGGAGAAAAGAACTCCTCTGAGACCATTTCTATTTTTGACTGCAAGACAGTATACTGAAGGTAACCCTTCACTATGAGTTCAAAGGCTGCGAGTCTTCCATGCACATGTTCCTACATGGCACACACACACATAAGTAATGTATTATGAGTATTGCGCATGTGTACTACAGCTGTAGTATTTAAAGTGTGGCGGGTCTTACTATTCCCTCTAGACAAACATATTTACTTCATTAAGGTTCACAGTAGGACAGGAACTCTCCACAGTTATACTGATAAGTGAGAAATCCAGTATTTCTCCCCTAGCAGTCATTGGTATATAAATATAATTATGACAGAAATGTAAACATGTTTACTTCTTTCAAAGTGATATGGATTATACCACTCAAGCAAGTGTGTGAAACAATCTAAACCATGACTTGTTAGTAGACTAAGACCTGAAAATATCATGGTGCTATACCTACAAGATTTAAATGACAATGTTATGTTTAATTTACATCTACTTAGCTTGATCCAAAGCCACAGTGATTGCTCTCACAAGATGGCAGTGAGAGAATGACACTGTACAGGGAGTATGAATAATTGTGATATGATGTCAAGTATTTATCTATGGGTGGTTTATGATATATGTTTACACCAGGGCTAATTCCAAGTTTTACTCATCCAATATGGCCAACAATGTTTGTCACCTCATATGGAAATCCTTGACACGAACATTGCGATATGGACTGGTCTTTCGTTGGCACCACAATAACAACCCTTCCTTGGCTGTCATCTCTGATGTTGGAAGAAACGAGATAAAACAATCACAAAATCAAATATAACAATTAATTAATTTGTCAGGTGAAACAAAAAATCAGCAGGTGGCATGTCAGTAGCAGGACAGGGTTGACATAAACGGTCGACAAGCACAAGTGAGCTTTATTCTGCAAGTGCTTGAAAAGAAACATTTTGAGACGGGGGGGGGGGGAGGGGGGACTCGGTACAACTGATACAAGGCAGTAAACAAAAAGGAATGAAAGAAATGCAAGACAGAAACATATGCTGCAGATATTAGGTGTGGAGCTTGCAGGTTTCATGCACTGAGTAAATTAGTTGGAAACCAAAAACAATTATTAAGAAAAAAATCATTGGCAATACGCGACAAAGACCACTATGCTGATTTTATATTCCACAGGCAAGGCTGGTGCGGTTTACTTTATACCTCACATGAAAATTTTGCACATTGACTTCCTTGTAGGGTGCAGTCTTCCTCTGACACCAAAGCAATAGACCCTCTTTAGCAGTAAAATCTGATTGGCAGAACAGGCAAAACAAATCAAGAAAACAAAGACAAAAGACATGCAGCAAAGTTAGTTATTTAAAACACATGGAAGTGTATATAACAAAGGTGAAAGGATATAGCCCCGTGCATGCAGTAATTTGAACAAAAATATTTGAAAGATAGGGATAACTTCAAATAATTCTCATGAAAACTAATGCTACAGAAAGTGGCATGCAAAATATTACAAATCCAAACATTTCCTAACTTTTAAGTAGCACGGTTTAACCAGTCATTACATTAACTATGGACTATTCATTCACTGGTTCATCACCATTGCAAAGAAACATTAAGATGCTGGGTAGCTTAAAGGCTATCAGTATTTTGTCCTCAAACAATGGTCATTCGTGCTGTATTTTAACCCCTAAGCATTTTACCTCTATGAGACATTTAATTTTCTAATTGGCAACAATTTGGACAGTCTGGCAACAATTTGGATTGTCAGAACCTCAAAAAAAGTACTTTTGAAATCTAAGATTTTCAGCAAAACAAATTGGAAGAGTATGATGACTTTTAAGTTGTTATATCTGTGTTATCACAACTGGGTGAAACAAGTACTGTAGCAGGACACCTGAGACACAGGAGGAAAAGAGGCAAAGGTATATTAAAAATGACATTTTGTTCAGTGAAAACTACATGGAAAAAATAACACATTATTCTGATTGGTCTAAGCAAGAATGCACCATTCTGATTGGTTACAACAAGAAAGCCTTTATTCTTATTGGTCAAACAAGAGCATGCCTGATAAAACAGCAACTCAAGCATACAAAACCAATTAGTTCTGGTAAACATCGAATTCACTACAAGAGATGACAATCCCAATTACTCAATTTAACCAACAAATCACATCAATATGACCCTCATGCTAAAACCAGGACAACTTTCTATAGCTATGTTAGGTCCAAACTTTGCTCAAAATGGCAGGCTTGAGGTCGAAGGTCACCTGGTGTGAAAATTGGTGACGTTGACATTTCTGTAGGGAGCGGTCTTTCTCTGGCACCAAAGTAGAAGTCCTTCTTTGGAAGACTGGTCTGAAGACCCAAGAAAGGATGGTTAGAATCAACTGTTCTAACCTCTTATCTCTAATCCTCTCGCAGGCCCCTCTCATACCCCCCCCCCTCCCCTCGAACTCCCCCACTGCCCATCCCACTTGAACCTCATCCTTTATCAAATGAACAGTATTTATCTTTATGTTTTACATTTGTAGCATTCCAATCTTCCTGCACTATAAACCTGACAAACATATACTATTTCAACTTCTAATCCATTCATATGTTTTGTAGATAAACACTAGCTTTTAGTCCTTGATAGTTTTCTTAGTGAAAGAACAAAATTCTGTTTAGCTGATAAGGAGTATACATTGCAGAACAAAACATAAAATCAAGTTAAAGAAAAGATAAAGATAACATAAAGATAACGTTAATGCCTGAAGTTGTTAACAGCAGTGAGAAAAGGCAAAAATTTCAAATAAAAATATTATTTTCCTCCAAAAAAGTTGGGATAAATTATTGTAGAATATGCCAAAACCTCATAAAAAAAACAGGAGAATAAAGCAGTTCAGTGAGAATGCAAACACAATATACTTGAATCTTAGGAAGTTTGCATTCAAGACTTAAAACAATTTCTTCTATCTAAACTGTATGCCTAAAGTCTCCCTTTAACGGGTTCGTCAACATTTCAAAGGGACTCATGAAAATCCATGATAGTAGCCATTCAGTTCTTTGTTTCAAATACTTTACAGTAAATTTGTTCTTTCCATATAATGGCTTCCAACAAAGTGCTATGGGTATAATTCTGGTTTCTTTTTGCCAGCATATGGAACAACCATTCCAAGCATTGTTAATTAATTTGATTTATGCCACAAATTATATTCACCTTGTACCTCACTTGTGAATGCATCAATATCCACATGAATAACAGAAGACAAATATAAAATACAAAGCATGGAGGATGAGAGTGCAGCACTAGCGTGGAGACAGGTAAAGTGATGTGCTATATTTTCTTTGTTCCAAAATATGTATAGCTGGTCTCTAGTACCATACACAAATCATGTAATAAAATACATTTCCTGCTGTAGAAAAGCGATATCCAAACAAAAGGGGAGCAAAGATATGAGAATAAAACAGAGAAATGAACAGGAAACACATTTCAAAATACCTAACAATAGTTGTCTCCCTCATAATCAGTTTGGGAATTATATGCGCTGGCAGAAAGAACCAGGTACCTTGGTTCATTCACTTCACTCTGAACAGACTACTTTCAATCTGTTCAGGTTATATAATAAAATTAACTAAAAGTGCAATGAAACTTTGATATTAAAAGGAAGTAACATCAAAGCTAAGTTAGATGAGTATTTATGGCTATATAACTTCCCATTGTTATGAAAGTTGATTCCAAATCTTTATTCACAGGTCCCTGGGAAGTTGCAGTTTCCATATAATAACAGGTTCTCTGTATGATTTGATCTTTGAAGTAAAAGATTGGGGGAGGGGGGGATGAGGTGTTAGGAGGGGAGGGGCGGGGGCAGAGGGGAATTTTATCAAGAAAGTAAACAACACCAATGAATGGGATAATACAATTAAAAGGAGAAATTAGGGACATTAACATCTGCAGTTTCTTGCCTGTCTAAAAATGCCATTTTTGCTTCTTAACCGGATACTTGGGGAAGCAATATGGTTAATCTATTGTTACCAACAAGTAGATAACCACTACAAGAATTGTGATCCATGGCATAGTTATTGTTTAGAGGTCATTATGGTTGAAGGTAGCAATATGTTGTATTAGTCACTTTAGTCCCACCCTTATATTCTTACAATGATATGCCAGGAATTTCAAGAGGGCTATTAAATTGCTTGAAAAGTAAACTACAGTAACAAGCACATACAGCATAGAGATCTGCTATAATAGTAAATTCTATTGATAACTACTCAATGTTCTCCAAATGCTCTGAATTGCAACTTGTCCTGTTATACTGCCCAAGATTATAATCTAGATTGGTCTATTTTAATCACTGGGGAGGGGGAAGGAAATGTTGCTTTAGTACAAGAAGATAAATAGTTGTTGACACACCTCCACCAAAACTTCATTTTTCAAGAATATTCAACAATGTTGAGGTGCCATAAATCTTACTCATTGACCATCAGTTGTAAGTTTCTCCTCAAAAGTTAAAATTTCATCAATTTTTACCTTCCACAGAAATATCCTGGATGGCGAAACGGAGGATGATCGTCCAGATCATACCAAGGGTCATCTTGAGGTTGCCGTCAACGATTTCTGTAAATATTTGAAAGATGCTCAACTGATACAGGGGGCAAAATGGTCATTAAATTAACATGATCATAAGTCATGACTCAACGTGTGTGAGATTACTAAATCCTGAGGAGGACATCGGGTCAGATAACATCATCTGGAGGATCGGACATGTACCTAGTCTACATACACATAGTTTTCAAGAATGTTATTATTTTATTTAAAGTATCTCATCTAATCTTGTAGAGAACGAGAAATAATTAACTGGATGGCTAGGTCATTTATCAAGTAATTTGTCCCAACAAAATACTTTCTCTCCTAAACTTCCTGGTTTGGTGATTTATGAGCGACGATACTCACCTGTCTCCTATCTACATTGGCATCCTACTATCTACCTTAATTACATGACTGCAAACATTTTAGCACTGCTCCCCTTACATCCCATTTGGGATACCGCCCCCATGTTCTCCTCCTTCCCAATCGGCCATTCAAAAGTTGAACTACATGCCATTTTCGCAGAATTCCTAATTTGCTTCATTCTGTTACAATTCATTGATTGTTGTAGATTGGTGACAGGTAAGAGAGGAGGGAAGTAACTTAAATACTTACTATACTATAGGAATTCCAAAACTTACTGGTTTGGATATTTACGAGTGACGAGCTTACCTGTCTCCTCACAACCTTAGCACCTCATTCTACCGTGCCTATAAAGTCCTGGTAAAATAATAACACTGTGCGCCCTCTATGACCGAACCCCCCCCTCGGTCACTCCTCACTACTCATGAGACCACTCCTTAAAAGTGGCCTCACGGTCACCGAAATAGGGGTGGCCAGAATCCTCTGGCCACCCCCAAGGACTCCCGTCGACTAAACTTCTCAAAGGTGAGCCCTTGACAAAAGGCACTGATGCCTACCTAGCAGGGAGAGTGTAATCCTCCCCGCCGCAGCGGGTAAGGGGGGGGACACTCTCCTGAGCACTGCAGGCGAAACTACCCCTTTTTCCTAACAAGGAGCCTCATCCTGTAAAGGCCCAACGCTTGCTAACCCTAAGACAACTTAGGTGAGTACGCCTATGAAAAACACAGGGTGCAAAGTTACCTTCACCGATAGACCTGGCCGGTGACTCTTAGTAGTTGTTGGCTCTGTCTATCTGGTGATGTGCTTGGAGTCGTGAGCCTAGTCGAACGACTGCTCCCCCATCCGGCTGTGTCCCACCCCCTAGGGGGAGGGAGGCGGGAATGGAGACAGGTAAGCTCGTCACTCGTAAATATCCAAACCAGTAAGTTTTGGAATATTTACTTCGCTCCTCGCTTACCTGTCTCCTCACAACCTTAGCACCGAGTGGCACTGCCTGATGGTGGGAGGCCCGAGGGGTGGGACCAAGTACCAACCGGACCTCGCATCACCGCGCTACCAAAAGCTGACTCGGCGTGTAGAGTGTCAGGTAAGTAACAGGCGACGAACATAGTTGGTGTTTTCCACGCTGCCACCTTGAGGATGTCCTGTATCGGGATACCGGCAGAGAGAGCTGTGGAAGCCGAGGCCCCACTGATGTTGTGATCTCTTGGCCGGGTATCCCCCCATCGTGAACAGGCGGATCATCTCTACTAGCCATCGGGATAGGGTATCCTTGGCGGCTGCTGTTTAAGGTGGTCGTGGCAGGATGAAAAGGGAGGTTGTTTGTCTCAACTTCTCTGTCCTGTTTAAGTACCACTTCAGTGCCCTGACTGGGCACCATCGCTTGTCCTCAGCCACTGATGAAAGGGTTTTGATTTCCGGAAAGAAAATGTCCCCGGGCAAGAAAGTCAAGGCCCGGTTCTTGGCAATAGGGGACGGGTCTGGAACCGTCCTCGCCCCATGGCCCTCGAATCTGATGTGGTTCTGTTTGGTTGTTAGGGCTTGGAGGTAACTCCTTCACGCTGACGCTACCGCAATGACGAAGAGTGTTTTCTTTGTAAGAGCAGCCAGGGAAGCGTTCCCCGTTGATTCGTACAGCGGCCCTGCCAGGGCATGCAGCACTGCTGAGAGCCCCGCAGAGGGGGCTAACTGTCTGACTCGTGGACGGCGATTAGCCATGCCTTTGGTGAGCTGGTCAATGTCTGGGCTAATGCCCAGCGTGGAGCCGTCTGGAAAACCAGGCGTCCCCGTCTGGGGCCTGCGTGTGGGACCTGCGGCCTGGGACCCAGGGTCCGGAGGGAGCCACTAGGATGAGTTTACCCTTGGAGCTGCGAATCTTCCTCAGTATCTGGCTGATCATGCCAAAAAGGGGGGGGAAGAATTTAAACCTCTGGTCCGTCTCGAGGCAGGGACCTGGCGCTATGTGGAAGGCTGCAGGTGGGACCGCCTGTTACAAAAGATGGGCAGCCCATTGTTGCCCTTTGTCGTAAGCAGGTCTATCCGAGGTATGCCGAGCATGTGGAAAAACCTACCGCATATTCCTTGCGAAGGGTTTACTCGTCGGGGTCGAGTTGTCCCCTGGGCAGAGCATCGGCCCTCACACTCTCCTTTCTGGCTATATGGGAGACCCATAGGGCCGTGCCAGATTCTGCAGCTGTGGTGAGGGTCTCCCATGCCAGACGGCACAATCTCTCTGCCCTGGAGTCCTGAGAGCGAGGCGGAAGTACATGAAACCTGGTTGTCTTTGCAAATAGAGTGTTGGGGCCGATCCTTTGCCCTGCTGACGCCACTGTGGTGCAGGAAAGTGGTTTCTCTGTATATGCTGCTAAAGAAGTCAAGGACAGTGGCCTGTATGATGACCTTGTTAGCGCCTGCAGTACAGCAGCCCTCGCAGTACTGAATGCAGTACCACAGTACTGCTGATGACCCCTTTAGTTATCAACCAGTTGCAATCAGAAAACCTCTGAAGAAAAGTAATGCCTTGATGATGTAGACCTAAGCTGTACCCTGTAGGGAGGTTTAATGGAGGTTATTTCCATGAAAAATAATATTAATAATAATATTGAGGGTTGAACTGCGCCGGCCTATCTATCGATAACGAAGCCAGAGGCGCTAGCAATATTACCCTGGTCAACAATAACCTGTTAAACAGAGAGAAATCCCTCCTGGATGGAAAGACGCAATGGAGATAAAGTGCCTTGCCCAAGGAAACAACAGAATGATCTGGCCAGGACTAAAACCTGCAAGCCTTAGATCACCAGTACACTGCCTACACCGCTTGACCACAGTGCTCTCCAAAAATTGAGTACTGAATGGATAGTTTGCTTCATCAGAGTCTTAATCAATGCTACTGCTGCTATGTGGCTTTTACAACTACAGTATATGTATGTATTTGTGTATGTAGTTTAGATCATCCTGCAAGTAGGAACTTGTGAAGAAGCCTCATTGGCTTATCAAAGCCGCAAGCTGACCAAAGTCAGTCTCGTACATTCATATTTTAATGTCCATGACTATGAATTGTCAACAGCTCTGTAACTGGACAACATACATTAATCTTGGGGTGACTTGAACCGGGGACCTTTTGATTGGAAGGCACCGGGTTTAACCACTGAGCTAACTAAGCTACAGCCCTACTCACCAGGAACAAACTCCCAACAGGGTATGTGTAGGGTGGGTTTGTAGAAATTCCACCTCATAAATCCTGGCTGTGTAACGGAGTCCAGGGAGTTACTCAGCAAACACAAAGGCGTTACTAAATGTTTAGTCTTTTGCTATGATAGCGTTATTAGAGGTGTAAGAAATATGTTACCGAAACCCTTTAGGGGCTATTATTTCAAAACAATTTCCGTTAAGACATTAATATAACATTAATATAACGTAATATCTCATAGACATCTTATGTCAACGTTTTATCAACACCACATTTAACGTACTAAACACGTATTGAATGTTATGATAACGTACCCGTTACTTCTCAAATCTCTTCCTGTCGAGATGTGTCCATTTCGTAGTGCAGTAAAGGTTTCCAGCTTCCTATTGAAACCACCTAGCGCCTAGGCTAGTCAAGACTAGGCCATTAGGTGCTACGAAATGCAACTCTGCTTAAGATGTCGGAACATCGAACATTATTCATGAAGTGCATGCTGTATGTTCGGAGCGTGTTAGCGCTTGGAACTTGCTGGGGGTTGTATCCTACCCCTTTTTCAACTTACTAACGCGTTTGTCTTGGTAATTCACCAAAGAAATAGGAAGAAAGGCTTATTCCATAGGATTGCTCACGTAGTCGATAGCTCGTTGCAGTAAAATTGAGCTTACACGTGTCACGCCAGGTGGCTGCTTGGCCCCCCCCCCTCCTCTCTTAACAAATGTGCCACGTTGTACCTTTTTTTTCTGGCAGTTTGCCAAGGATCTATGAGCGTTATGTTTCCTGGCACTTTGCCAAGTCTCGAGAAAGTTCTCTTCCTAGCAGTTTGCCAAGGTTTTAAAGTAAACGGAATACTGTACGTCATGAGAACCGATTTGAAACCCCTGTCTTACGCATTTTAACCTGTTCTGGAAGTGGGTTCACCAGTGTTTTAAACGACAGTGTTTTTTTTTTTTAAACACAAGTAAGATTTTAACCTAGGCAAATGGCGATGAATTATGATTAGAGAGGAGTATAATTAGCGAGGAGAATATGACCCATGAGTGTCTGCAGGTACTCGATAAATAAACACACATTTGGGATGTGTAGTGGTAGCGGTGTTTTTCCGCAAATGATTCGAACCTGTCGTCGCCGCTCAAGCTGCTAGTTCCGGGGGGGGGGGGGGGGACACTCCCCCTATTCTGGGAAGCGGGAGTAACCGTCCTCTGTAACCCCGAAATCTAGGGGTCGACCTCGTCGTCTAGGCCGGACAGGCTGCCCGACGCTCTGCAAACCAGGTCGTCCTTGCCGGGGAACAAATCAGGTTCCATTCTTTGGTCTGGGATTGATCGTGGTGTCGCGGCCGGGCTGGCCCGTGGGTTGCGCTCGCTCCTCGGCACCGATGTCTGTGTTCGGTGTCTGGGGATAAGTATTTCTCCCTTTGCCGTGGGAACCTGGCTCGGGGCTGGTTCTCTTTTCGGATTGGGCGCCTGCCCCTGCTAACCCGTTCTGGGGGCCCGGCATTGGTAATCTCGTCGGTTCCCGGCCTCAGGACCGGCCGCGGCTCCGGTTAGGGGGTCTGCGGGCCGGGCTTCTGCACCTGCTACCCCGTTCTGGGGGCCTAGCAGTTGTTAATCTCGTTGTAAATGTTGTTGTAGTTGTAAATGTTATTGTAAATGTCGCAGTTGTAAATGTTGTTACTCTCGTAGGCTCCCGACTTCGGGACCAGTTTTGGATCCCGTTTGGAGATCTGCGGACCGGGCTTCTGCCCCTGCGCCCCCGTTCTCGTCGGGCCCGGGCCCTCCGGAGCCAATCTCTGAGTACCCAGCAGTCGATTGTATAGCTCTGGTTCCCGGCTCCGGGGGCGGTTTTGGATCTGGAGTGAAACCTCGGTTCTGCCTTCCCTTCGAGTCTCGCCGGACCCGGGGTCTCGCCGGACCCGGGGCCTCGCCGGACCCAGGCTCCCGGAGCCCGTCTCTGTGTGCGTACCACGCCGGGTACCACCACGCCGGTACTCCTCTACCCGGACATTCTGTCCTTTCCGGTGGGATTTTTTTTTTTTTTTTTTTTTTTTTTTCTCTCGCCGGACCCGGGCTCCCGGAGCCTGCTATGGGACCGGCTCCGTTTCAGCGACCCCTCGGTCGTACTCTCTCTCTCGGACCCGAGCTCTCCGTGGCCTGTAGCCCGCGCTCCGTGGGTCTCTCTTGCTGCGACCCGGACTGAGACGTTGCCTCTAGCCCGGCCGAGCCGTGCCTCTTCTCAAGAGGTCTTTTCTTGGCGGGAGTCTTGCTCCTGCCCTTCCCTCTGGCCGTAATCAACCGGACGTCGCCGGGACCGTTAGGGGTACTCTTTGCTGCGACCCGGACTGAGACGTTGCCTCTAGCCCGGCCGAGCCGTGCCTCTTCTCAAGAGGTCTTTTCTTGGCAGGAGCCTTGCTCCTGCCCTTCCCTCTGGCCGTAATCAACCGGACGTCGCCGGGACCGTTAGGGGTACTCTTTCTCTCTCTCTCTCTCCACCTCTCCTTCGGCCCTCTCCTGGCCACTTTCCTCCACCTCTCTCACCACTTCTCCCTCCTCCTCTCTCTCTCTCTCTTGTCTCTCCTATATCTTTTTCTGGGGCGCCGATGGCCTAAGGAATCAAGTCCAGCCTGCCCTAAAGCTTGCTTCTTAGACTCGTAAGCCACTGGTCTATCTAGTGCCACTGGGCTGGCGAAAAATTTATGCAGACCAGGCATGGGTCCCGTCTGGTGTAGGTTCTAAACTTAGGGCACAAATCGTGTTCGACCCAGGTTCTGCCTGGCCGAAACATCGAAAAGTTAAAAAAAAAACTTCAGCTGGTTACGAGACAAACTAAAACGCTCGAATTAAGGAAAGACTAACTCTTAAGCTTACGGAAAAATGCAAACTAACAAGAGAACGGGAGAGAACGGGAGGTACATAACGGTGAGTAGAGGTACGTAGCGTAACCTAGCAACGGCAAAATACGAAAAACGCTACGAAGTGGCCTAACAAAATCAACACAAGCTGAAAAAGAACATGAGAGAGCGAAATATAGAAGAAGAAATCGTGAATAGAAATACAATGTAGACATGCTATGAACATGAAAATACAACGACACGCCTATAGCGTGGGGAAGGGAAATTGGCGGGAAACCTAGGCAGTTCGCGGAACTGCTACCCCCGCAAAAAACCTAAGGGCGGAAACGCACTAGGAATAAAAACAGTCCCCAAAACCCTCCCTTTCAACAAAAAAGGATACTTATCGGGCTGGAAAGGACTGCCATACTCCTAAGAATCCGAGGAAAGAAACTTCCAAAGATCGCTAAAGAAAACCAAGACGAAATCCAAGGGAAATATATCCACAAGAAATTCACGTGAAGACACTTTTAATGGTAGAATGAGTAGTGAGGAGTGACCGAGGGGGGGGTTCGGTCATAGAGGGCGCACAGTGTTATTATTTTACCAGGACTTTATAGGCACGGTAGAATGAGGTGCTAAGGTTGTGAGGAGACAGGTAAGCGAGGAGCGAAGTAAATTAGTGAATTCTGTAAGTATTCACAGGGGACCCTTTCTGTACAAAAGACCGAAAACTTAAAAACCAAATCAGTTTTGAACACCAAAATCAAGCAAGACCATCTTTGAGTAACAACATACTGTACCTTCAGCACCAATGGAAACCAACTTGACACCCTTAGATGCAATGAAGTCAAGGCCTTTGTTGACATTTGCAATTTTGTGCACTCTCATTTTGCCTCTATCTGGTTTGGGAAGTTTCTCTCCTGAAATAACCTCCAGAAGCGTGATAAGCTTCAAGCCATTGCAGAAATCATCCTCTATGTTGTCGATCTGTGTTTGTGCCTTCCTCAGATGAGAGTTGCACCATGCTGTGAATGTCTAGAGAGAGAGAGAAAAAACAGGACTATCATATCAATGTCACAATTTCAGTTTTCATGTTTTAAAATTGAAGCTATTCACACACAAAATACATGTACACTAGAATGTAAATGAATTGTCATTAAATGTCAAATGTGTACAATTACAAAGCTATGTTTGTAATACAGACACTACTGTCCTTGACTGTGTGTCTACTTGTGTGTCATACTTTGTGTCATATAGGCAGTACTAAAACATGTATGTATCCTTCCAGCACTGATATTGTAGTGGGTGGGTATAATAAACTCTCTCACTTGACCTATTAAGGACTCTTAAATTACCTTTCACCCTAACTTTTACCTATAATCAATATTAACCATATCACCAATAAACTGTTACCTACAACAGCTTATTTACCACATCAATAATTAAACTGTTACAGGCTATAATAATACGTTATTAACCTATCACCAATAATTTTACGTTGCAACAATTTCAGGCTCATATATAGAACTTAAGAAGTCACAGCTTGGTTGATTAGGGAAGGAATGCGTAGTCAGTCAAGGGTCATCCGCAGTGTCAATTTGTGGATCAGAGTTGAAAAGTGCCATAGTAGAGGAGAGACAGGTAAGAGAGGGGTACCTTAAATCACACCTTCAATGGAGGATTCACTTATTAACCAGACATGTCCCATACATGTCCAAACACTAACTTAAATCACACCTTCAATGGAGGATTCACTTACTAACCAGACATGTCCCATACATGTCCAAACACTAACTTAAATCACACCTTCAATGGAGGATTCACTTACTAACCAGACATGTCCCATACATGTCCAAACACTAACTTAAATCACACCTTCAATGGAGGATTCAATACTAACCAGACATGCCTCATACATGTCCAAACACTAACTTAAATCACACCTTCAATGGAGGATTCAATACTAACCAGACATGTACCATATATGTCCAAACACTAACTTAAATCACACCCTCAATGGAGGATTCACTTACTAACCAGACATGTCCCATACATGTCCAAACACTAACTTAAATCACACCTTCAATGGAGGATTCACTTACTAACCAGACATGCCTCATACATGTCCAAACACTAACTTAAATCACACCTTCAATGGAGGATTCACTTACTAACCAGACATGTCCCATACATGTCCAAACACTAACTTAAATCACACCTTCAATGGAGGATTCACTTACTAACCAGACATGTCACATACATGTCCAAACACTAACTTAAATCACACCTTCAATGGAGGATTCACTTACTAACCAGACATGTCCCATACATGTCCAAACACTAACTTAAATCACACCTTCAATGGAGGATTCACTTACTAACCAGACATGTCACATACACGTCCAAACACTAACTTAAATCACACCTTCAATGGAGGATTCACTTACTAACCAGACATGTCACATACATGTCCAAACACTAACTTAAATCACACCTTCAATGGAGGATTCACTTACTAACCAGACATGTCACATACACGTCCAAACACTAACTTAAATCACACCTTCAATGGAGGATTCACTTACTAACCAGACATGTCCAAACACTATTAAACTACTGTACACAAAGTTAGCAGCACTTATAGACACTGACACTATGACAACAGATATCTCAAGTAATAACACAAGAAGATGAAGAATACAAAAGACAGTCTGAAAGAAAAGCTTGCACTTTGACATATTAACATGAACTAGTAAAGTAAGGCATTGAGACAGGAACAACATGACAGGCATGACTGTTTACTGAGAGGAAAAGGGAGATGAGCTGGCACCAGGAAAACAAAATAAACTGGTTTCCTTTAATCATGATGACCACATTAATAGACCAGAATTGGAACTGATTCTTAAACAACATGGAAGGATGTTTTATAGAATAGGATGTCATGTGTTTATGAGCTCTGACAGTGTAAATATCTCACACATGCAAGCCATCATGTACCAAATGAGATATTACGTAGACATTGAACAACAGGGTACAATTACAAAATACCTACATGTTACATTGACAGGAACAACTTGCGACAAGAAAGATATGGTACCCACAAGACCTTCCATCTACACAATGACACAGTTATATGCCTTTAACACTTTACAAGAGCCATGGATACAGTATGTTGAAAGATTATCCATTCAAACATTCTTTGGTGGGGCAAGGAATGGGGATACCATCCAGACATTTAATGTTCTTTTGAAATTGATATACATGTCAGACAAGACTCATGCCAGGTGAGCAGCCTAGAAAAGCCTTCATCGTTACCACAACCTGAACAATCTATCAATTCTTTGCTCTGTAAGTTTTTAATTTATCTACATCACCATTTGCCAAACTTACAAATTCCTCATAAAACAGAGCTACAGAGCTCAAAAGAAGACTGAAACTGTTCAAACTAAGATACCTGCCTAGTTTTTTTTAAAAATTTAATGAAGGTTGGGAAGCACATATATCCATCATCAACATTTGTCAAAACAAAAGATCAAAAGTGATTCGACACAAATTCGTAATTTTAGGTATTTACAAACATCCATAATATATACCTGTTTTAGACTCATACTACTACAATTTCCACTGTAGAAGTCCCTAGGTCAAAGTTCAATCACTTTACAGACACTGTAGAAGTCCCTAGGTCAAAGTTCAATCACTTAACAGACACTGTAGAAGTACTGTACCTTGGAAAAAGTTCAGTCACCTTATATAGACATGGTAGAAGTAGCCCCAGCTCAGTGCCTTGAACACAGTTGTAACTTAGAGCACTTACAAAGCTGTTCTAAGGTATCTTTTCAGACACTTTAGAAGTCCCAAGGTCAAAGTTCAATCACTTTACAGACACTGTACAGTAGAAGTAGTCCCTGTTCAGTGCCTTGAACACACTAGTAAAGAGCACTTGCAAAGTATTTGGGAGATAGAATCCAAACAAAGTAACTAAAATATTATGACACTCTGTTTGAAATCAGGTCATTTAATACTCAAGGGTCAAGTTCAAAGGTTATCAGTGTTAACTTTGCTAAGATAGTAGATCACTCAAGCAAAGCTTTCTAGGATTACTTTACCTATCTAAACAAGAACTTAATAGGTGTAATCCCTATTTCTGAAAATAACCTAATTAAGCATTAAATAAGAAACAGTTGACCAGAGAAATATAGGATGTGGAAAGGATTGATTACAGCAAGTTGATGACCAATCTAAAATAGGAGAGATGCACACCAGGACACCAACAATTAAAGTAACACCTAGTAGAAGAGACTCTTAATTGGTATATACAAAGTCATACTTGTACATTTAGTTTATAAAGAGTCATACTTGCACATTTAGTTTATACTCTGATTGGTAATACTGTCTCATTATCTTCAATCAGGCTTGAGCATTACTAACTGTTTGATACAATCACAATCTACTTGTTCAATAGGTCTGCTGCATCATATCTATTAGAGATCTATACAAACATGAACACAACCTTTATGTAGATCATTAACTACAGGAATGCACTTCTAAGTCTATATAAAACAGTAAACTGTCAAATCATTATTAGAATCACCTTTGGCCATCAACTGTCCATCCAGTAACCTCTCTATCTGTGGTAAGGATATAAGACTCCACACAGAACACAGTGCAAGATACTAGTCTCATGATGAGCACTGGTCACCATGCATTGCTTTAACCTACACACCAAAGAGTTCATGCTGAGTTCCCTACTTGATTCTTGAAACATAGCACCATGTAAGATGATTCAAGAATCAGTGCCTGCAGGGAACTGAACACCACTGACCTTACTGGTTTGTCAACCAACCAAGAAGGCTACATTTACCATACCACCATACCATACAAGTATTGGTCTCAAACACTTCCAAAGTCATACCAGGGAGCTGAATAACTGCTGCCACCACAGAGATTGTCAGCATATATCTCAGCGCAATACTAGTAAGAACTGTATGTAGGACCATGATGCAACACAAATAAGTGCAAGCAATGTATCATTTACTGGCATAATATCACACTGACAACTATTTCATTCAATACTGTATTATCATCAATTAACTGAGTGTTTGACATATGAGGTAATTATAGTAATAATAATAATAATACAGTAGATTTAAATAGGGCCAAATCAGAAACAAGAAGTAGCTGCTCCAGCCACTTAACAAAACAAGTCAGTAACAATCAAAAGAAGAAGTAAAGCTTAAGTCTTTAGGTAACTCTCATTACTGGTATGTAACTCTCATAACTGGTATGTAACTCTCATTACTGGTATGTAACTCTCATTACTGGTATGTAACTCTCATTACTGGTATGTAACTCTCACTACTGGTATGTAACTCTCATTACTGGTATGTAACTCTCACAACTGGTATGTAACTCTCATTACTGGTATGTAACTCTCACTACTGGTATGTAACTCTCACTACTGGTATGTAACTCTCATTACTGGTATGTAACTCTCACTACTGGTATGTAACTCTCACTACTGGTATGTAACTCTCACTACTGGTATTTAACTCTCACTACTGGTATGTAACTCTCACTACTGGTATGTAACTCTCATTACTAGTATGTAACTCTCACTACTGGTATGTAACTCTCACTACTGGTATGTAACTCTCATTACTGGTATGTAACTCTCATTACTGGTATGTAACTCTCATTACTGGTATGTAACTCTCATTACTGGTATGTAACTCTCATTACTGGTATGTAACTCTCATTACTGGTATGTAACTCTCATTACTGGTATGTAACTCTCACTACTGGTATGTAACTCTCACTACTGGTATGTAACTCTCATTACTGGTATGTAACTCTCATTACAAACTTGTAACTCTCATTACTGGTATGTAACTCTCATTACTGGTATGTAACTCTCATTACTGGTATGTAACTCTCATAACTAACTTGTAACTCTCATTACTGGCATGTCCTCTTATCTTCTCTCCACAAGTCACTTTAACATGCAAAGCCAAGAGATAACTTCATTATCTGTCTAGATTACCATGAAGATATTCTATTCTACTTTCAAAGTCTGCTCTGGACACATCATGAGGTTGAACATGTTAAGGGAATGGTCAGAAAATAGTCAGCACAAGTTCAATTATTCAGTTGTAAAGATGGGCCTGCTTCAATGCTAACTTCCTAAATGATCCCACTAATCTTTCAAACTTTACCCTAACAAAAATTCTTCACTACAAAGGACAAAGTTGATATTTACAGTTGACTCACACAAAAACTAAACCAAATTTAATCAGGACAAATTCCATGGACTTAGTTTTACCCAAGTTATGGTTCATGCAACAACAACAAAAGCATTCCTTTCCCATCAAGTCAACATTATTCATCTGTTCTGTAGTCATATAGAGGGTTCTACAACAGCAACCCACTGCTACAACCACAGTGTGCAATACTTACAAGAGGAAACCAACATGAAGCAGAGTGTCTTTTCGTTGCTGTTATGCTTCCACAGTGTTCAAATCATTTCATAGTACTGCTATTATGTTCAGTATTTACTGTAGAACGTTGACACTACAGTACTTTAATATGGTAAAGTTGACTGTGACAGTTTATTGATCCCTGTTTTACTCCTGAAAATGATCTGGAAATGAAACATCTAAGACCATTTGCCGATTACTCTTCTTGTTTTGTAGGTTAGATCAATAGGACACTTGGAAAAGTTATCTGAGAGATAATTGCTTCACAAAGTTCTGCTATTTATGTTCATGTATAACATATTATTTAGATACTTTATTAAATTGTGCCTTTCCATAGATCTATATAGCATTGTGTATACATATAGTGCTATGCTGCCAATTCTTTATATTCCAACACTACAAAGATGCCATAGTGTCACTTCTCTGAAAATTACGCTGTGGAAATATTTCTGTAATTTACATATTTTGTTTGATATCAAACAAAATTATTGAGATGGACCTTGACCGGATAGCACAATGTTTCCATGTCTTTGAACTAGCCAACTGTGGGGGATAGGATGTCTACCTGCTGAGTAACTTCAATAGAAGACCTTACAGTAGTAAGATATCAGTTTCAAGCACACAAGTTACCCTATTGTCCAACCAAAGCAGGGAAGCTGCTAGCTCATTAGTGATGTGACCTAGGTCTTACTACACAGACCACTAACTATATTAGTCAACGTAGTGTTACAGTGGTATAGTGCCTATCTGGGGATGCATGTATAGAAACCTAGCACAAGTTGTACAGGAAAGTGTATTGTAAAGTCACTGATGTGTTGGTTTTCTGATACAAGGATAATTGGGACTAAACTAAAAGAACCACACTCAGGAGGAAATGATGAGAAGAACAGGAAATTCTGCAGTTGCCGTTAAGTAATCTATTCACACTAGTTAATAGTACTACGGCATATTATTAAACAATGCCCTGTACAGCTATTAACAGAAAGAATGTTCTGGAATGATCAGTCTCCAATATCAAAGATGTTACAATCCTCAACCCTCAAATGTAAAATCAAAGACCCTTACATCTTAACTCTCCAATCTGGGATGACAAATGAGTGACCCAAGTGAATCGTTTATAACCTCTGAGCTTCACACAATTATGTTAGCATGACAGTTCCATATGTTAGCTATACTATTCCAAAATGTTAGACCAAATTAACTATACAAAATGACATATGTTAGCATGTGGGCCATTCCACACCAAGTGGTCCCAACATGGCAAAATTAGAAAGGGTTATAAGTTGTTTCTCTTTGTGTATAATGTAAAGTAAGAAGGTTAGACTTTCATAAACTGTTTAAGTTTTCTTCTTCTGATTTCTCAATCTTGGGTTATAGCAATGAGTATCAATCTCAAACTGTAGGCATATTCATGGTGCAATTATCAAATCATAATTGAAAGTAGAAAAAATCCTTAAATGAAAGGAAAGTCCAATCTTTCTTTTAATGTGGCAGTTAAATGCAGTCTGCTAATTTATCTAATAACACAATAATAACAAATTTCCTTTATTACTGGTAACACAGATTATGTTAAAAATGCCACACTCTGGCTGTGACTTACGTGACAAAAATAGAAGGGAATGTTTTCCTCCAATGATATATAGTGTGCTAGAGCAAAGTGAGCTACAATTGAAAAGGTAGCTATAAAGGTTGATTTGTAATACCACCACTTTTGATAAATTTAACAAACTTTAACAAATTTATGGACTCCGGAAATGTGTGACTTACGTGACGTCACGTAAGTCACAAAGGGAAGTGTAACTTACATGACAAGTTAAATCTCAATACTTTCACCCAGTTTTGATGTCTTTTATACTATAACAGGTTTGTAACACCTTCCTATTTATCAAAGATACATACTCAGTTCTAAAATGCAGGAACAACATTTATAATGTGAAGTAAAATTGAAAGGTTGCATAAGTGATCGAATTGTAAAAAATGGTTCAAACAGCTCAAACTTAGAACAATATTACTTGTTACCTTAAAGTCTCATGACGTGTTTGCCAAATTTAAACTTCAACGTTTCCAGCTTACTGCACTGAAAGCTCAGTGAAAATGACACCCTTCTATGCAGTTTCCATATCAATTTTCATTATTTTTATTTGTTTATATGTCGATAAACAACAGATTTCTTAAAGAGTCCATAGATTCTACAAACTTCAATCAAAATTTGCAAGCCCTGCCCGACAGATCATGGGCCAATCAAATCTCTCTGTTTTGTTTACGACCGTTAGGCCTAGGACTACTTTCACTTTCGTGGCTCTCCTGTGGTAGGTTTGTTCTTTTAAATAGTATCTTTCTTTCATTCTCTTGAATAGTATCATTTTTTCAGTCTTACTGATGTAGCTTCCAAAATTGTATCATTTCCTTCCATTGCAATGAATAAACAGGTAATTTCAAGAGTTTCCTCCATTAATTGGGTACAAAAGGTGGATGTCACGATAAGAGTATAAGTAAAGTAGGTTACATTTGTGTAATGAACGTGCTGATATGGGCGGTTGCAGTGATTTTAAAGTAAATCGTTGGCGCCATATGGGCAACAGAAAAGAAATAGTTAAGAAACATTGAATCTGCTTCGGAATTTCATGAGCAATCACATATTGAGACTTTAAATTCTTTAAATGTGAATCGCAGTTTACCCCTGAACTGCACAAGGTGCTTCAGGGGGTAAAATTTGTTGAAATAATGTTTTCCGGCTAGTAGGAGATTTTATCTACCATAAGAGGCCATTTCCACGTTGTGATGGTGGCAGGCACCATATTAGTAACCTCTCCTGAGTACAGTACAGCATCATATTTTACAACAACCCAGTCACCGACCTTAATATGAGAGGTCAGAGCTGGAAGTACAACATTTAAGTAACTGACATTAGTGGATCTCCTTCAGTATCTAATGCGGTTTTCCACATACACATCTTGCCACCTTCTGCCTTTACCACATGGATTTATATGGATTAATTATTTTAATCCAAATTCCCAAAAGTGACTAAAGTATGTGTTACCAAAAAGCTTTAAATTATAACCAAAAATGTAGAAATGCAAATACAATAGAAGTATTCTGTATTAACTAGTCTAGAAAAACTTGTGTACTCCTAATTAAGAAACTATTTAGCTACTGTAGCAAGATAAACTAAGATATTTCACAAAACTAGTCTATAGTTTATGTACAAGTGAACTTCTAGATTGTGTTTTTATGTGGGATAGACCCCTCCCCCTTCCCCCAATCTCAATATAATGAACTTGTAAACATGTCCTTAGCCTGTGTTACTTTGTTTCTTTGGAAACTGTGAGAGGAAACTGATCAGTTTCACACGTGTGACTTACGTGACAATTTTTTGTGACTTACGTGACGTCGCTAATTTGCATACGAATACCGGTATAAAACGCATATCAATTAACTTTTACCTTGAAGTTATTCCTCAATGTGTCCTTTTCAGATATAAAAGGCAACTTATCAGGTTTCTCTCAATACTTCACAGGATTTATTGATTTCCTTCAAAAAGTTGAAATTCTTCATTTCTCTGCGTGACTTACGTGACACAAGTTGAGGGCGCCATAATTTGCAATGGGAAAGCATTAACGTTTTGGAGTGGTGACAGAATTCATTGTGGGTATTCAAAGTTCAGGAATGATAGGCATATGACTTAACTCTAGACTTGCACTGAACTGGAGATTGAAATTAAGTGTAAAATCTCTCTCTGATTTGTGACTTACGTGACGTGGAATGGCCCATGTACAAAATCCCATATATTGACTGTTAGCTTCCAAGACAAACTGTGATCACTTTGTATTGGATGCTAACAATCTTGGCAACATGAGAGACAAAACATTAAAACATAAATAACACTTGGTTATCCTGCTAATGAACAGACAACCTCAGGCAACTCTACAACTGTTGTCACCCACTGAAAGGTTCTTTCTTACAAGCATAATGAAAAGCAATACATTGAAGACATATATTTCTTACACAAATTTGACTATATCATTAACATAAGGAACATCTACATATATGCAACAGTAAATTAAAGAGCAATTCATAGCACTAGCAAGGTAACTCACAAACAACAATTCATAACACTGGCAAGGTAACTCACAGAGAACAGTTCCTAACACTGGTAGGGTAACTAACAGACCCTCAGCACAGAGTATGTGTGGTAAGCATAAGAGGGAGGAGGTGATAGTCTAAAGAACAGCAACAAGCCCTCACAGAGTATATGTGGTAAGCATTAGAGGAATCAGGGAGGAGGTGATAGGCTAAAGAACAGCAAGATCCCTCAAACTTTCAGCTTTGGCACTCTGTTGACCTCAAGTGACCTTGGGTCACCACCAATTATGATACTTTTCAACAAGATGTTACCCTACTGACATGGACTATTCACAGAAGATAGCAAGGGTGTGTGTGTTCTGTTATTGACATCCTCACACTGACTTATAGCTAAACTATTTGCAACCCTCCAGATACCAGTCTAATCTATATTGAAACTTCACAATGAAAACATCAAATAACACCCATAAGAAAGACAATGTGTAGGTGTGTAGGTATTTTAACAACTATGTCATCAAAATTCCACAAAACAAACTTATTCAAATACTACTGCTTTGACCCCAGACTGAGATATGTTGAGTACCTGGACTGCTGTCCTTTTGTTCAAAGCCAAAGCCATTCCCTATTGTTATCTACAGGTATACACAACTGATGGAATGCACTTGAATTTGGAAGACTGCATTGTTAGACTCATAATAAATCTCCTTTATATTTGGTACTGCCTAAGGAAAAGAGCCCTTGAACACCATTAACACCTAAAGCACCTTCTCACATAAACTACAGTGCACTAAGAGTACCTATGTGAGTACCACACATATTTGCGGTTACAAAAGTTACACACAAGCTTCCTGAACTGCAAGAAATTTTGGTGAAAGAAGCTGCCAATTGCCTTTCGTCCCCAACGACAGCCTCAAACAAAAAGACGACTACGTTAACATAACTTATCAATCCTACAAACCTTATCAGAATCACAGTCCTGTGCAAGCTACTAAATGCTGAAATTCTGTAACATTTTAGTAACATAACTGGTAAATCCTGAGTCTAGAGGTCTGACTAATGTAATGGTACTGCAAGGCTAATTAAAACCCCTGTCAATGAATCACCTATATATACCACACTGAAAAAAAAGCTCTTTCCCCAATATCTCTGGATCCCTAAGGGAAGTAATTTTAGAAAACTATCAAATTGATTATTACAGAAGCATGGAATCGGACAAAGGAGTAAGGTCTAGTCACTGACAAATAAACAGTTTACCCTATGGGCATGCTTTCCTAGGACCACAAGAAACCATTTTTTAATTTTGCAAGCATTGCTTTTCTTGAAGTAAACTATTTTCATAAAAGCTAATATCAATATTACCATATTTAAGGTTCATTTCAGAGGTGACTGAATGCTTGAGGGGACTGACGCCTGCTAGACTTACTCTTTAATTGTGTTGCTCATTGGAGCCTAAGGTAGATTTGCTCAGTGTTGAAACAGGCAATGGTCTGCCTCCAAATATAAATCACTTAACCAAAGTTACCCAATCTACAAAGAAATTTTACTTTAATAGTTTGGAATTGGAGAACACTGAGTGACTCATTGGAAAAGTCAGGGAACTATTAATGAACTTGGTATCTGGTGAGCTGACACTGTATGTACTGTACCTGTGCATAGGGACTAACACTGTATGTACTGTACCTGTGCATAGGGACTGACAATGTATGTACTGTACCTGTGCATAGGGACTTACACTGTATGTACTGTACCTGTGCATAGGGACTGACACTGTATGTATTGTACCTGTGCATAGGGACTGACACTGTATGTACTTTACATGTGCATAGGGACTGACACTGTATGTACTGTACCTGTGCATAGGGACTGACACTGTATGTATTGTACCTGTGCATAGGGACTGACACTGTATGTACTTTACATGTGCATAGGGACTGACACTGTATGTACTGTACCTGTGCATAGGGACTGACACTGTATGTACTGTACCTGTGCATAGGGACTGACACTGTATGTACTGTACCTGTGCATAGGGACTGACACTGTATGTACTGTACCTGTGCATAGGGACTGACACTGTATGTACTGTACCTGTGCATAGGGACTGACACTGTATGTACTGTACCTGTGCATAGGGACTGACACTGTATGTACTGTACCTGTGCATAGGGACTGACACTGTATGTACTGTACCTGTGCATAGGGACTAACACTGTATGTACTGTACCTGTGCATAGGGACTGACACTGTATGTACTGTACCTGTGCATAGGGACTGACACTGTATGTACTGTACCTGTGCATAGGGACTGACACTGTATGTACTGTACCTGTGCATAGGGACTGACACTGTATGTACTGTACCTGTGCATAGGGACTAACACTGTATGTACTGTACCTGTGCATAGGGACTGACACTGTATGTACTGTACCTGTGCATAGGGACTGACACTGTATGTACTTTACCTTTGCATAGGGACTGACACTGTATGTACTGTACCTGTGCATAGGGACTGACACTGTATGTACTGTACCTGTGCATAGGGACTGACACTGTATGTACTGTACCTGTGCATAGGGACTGACACTGTATGTACTTTACCTTTGCATAGGGACTGACACTGTATGTACTGTACCTGTGCATAGGGACTGACACTGTATGTACTGTACCTGTGCATAGGGACTGACACTGTATGTACTGTACCTGTGCATAGGGACTGACACTGTATGTACTGTACCTGTGCATAGGGACTGACACTGTATGTACTGTACCTGTGCATAGGGACTGACACTGTATGTACTGTACCTGTGCACAGGGACTTACACTGTTTGTACTGTACCTGTGCATAGGGACTGACACTGTATGTACTTTACCTGTGCATAGGGACTGACACTGTATGTACTGTACCTGTGCATAGGGACTGACACTGTATGTACTGTACCTGTGCATAGAGACTGACACTGTATGTACTGTACCTGTGCATAGGGACTGACACTGTATGTACTGTACCTGTGCATAGGGACTGACACTGTATGTACTTTACCTGTGCATAGGGACTGACACTGTATGTACTGTACCTGTGCATAGGGAAAGAGCCAAATTGCAGCTCTCAGATTCTAACCTTCAGAAGCCTGGAATGCATTTAACAAGCTTAAAATACATCCTACAGTAGTTGGCAATAATTTAGTGTCATGTTATAGTTTACAAACTTAGTTCCTATGGCAACCACGGATTATTGATAGTTGGATATTCATGGAATGAAGTAATTCAGTTGCGAGGATCCTTACCTTCTAAATTAATTTCATTTACTTACAGGGGCTTCCTGCACTAGATATTCACAATTTTAAACCAGTTGTTTGAACTCTACACAGATTTGTTTACATGGATAAATGCAAACGATCTGAAATACAAACTGCTATTCCTCTAAGTTCCACTTTACCAATCTTATTGTAATGGAGCTGAAAAGAGTTTTTCACTACAAATCCAAATTTACACGTTCACAAGCCCTTAAATTGTGAACATAAACAACTGTCATATAAGCAAACATTCCAAATCTATCATGTTTTCAAAGAAAAACCAAGAAAAAGATTATGAAAGGAACAATAACCAATATGTCATCACAGAGTGACTGCTCACTATCTAGAGTCTGGCAAAGTTACCTTCAAAAAAATTCTGAGACCTACATGTTAAGAGGGGCCTTTCAATTGGTAGTGCAGAATATTGTCACATGTTTTGAATCGTTCAGGCAGTCCCACTCTACTTTCAGAGTACTGTCACAAATTGGAAACACAATTAAATCCTGTACATTGGAAACAAGATTGAGCCAGTGGTAAGTGAGTTTTAATCGACTATACAAGTGTTTGTGGCAAGCTAACACAAGATGTCTCATATTGCCAGTGGCACACATATCAGTGAGTGTTGACCATAACCTCCCGGATTCAGGACCTGCTGTGGAACGTTCATCAGGTTACTGAATTACATTAGTTCTAAATACACTCCATTGTATAGAGTGTGTTGTACATTGATTGCTTGGTTCCTGGCAGTGATAGCCTTGAATTAAAGCAAGGAAATCATTTAGTATTGGAGTAATAGTGTACTTTTGGTAAGGGTCAAACAAAATCAGTCTATGCAAGATGATCCTCTCTCCCTATCTTTCAAAAATTAAAATTATTCATTGCATGCCATCACTGTCAAGCTCATGTTTCTGTCAGGTGGTGACTCCTCTGTGCCCAATACAAAGACAAGTTTTAAATTTGGAAAATAATTTACAGTACACATTGTCAGATCAAGGTCTGGTTAGGTCAAACCATCCCCAACTTTTCTTGGCATTATAAAATACAAAGTCAGACCTATCATTCCTTTAGTATTGTAATTTGACAGCCTAAACAATACTGCGGTAACAGTACTTTCTGATAATGACAGCACAAGTAAATATTTACTTACAATCGTCTAAGAATTTCTGTTAACTAAGGAAGGGTTTGCTTGATCGGTTGCTTACTGTTTAACCTGCTAATGATGATAAAATAGAATTCGTTTGTTAACACAAAAACCTTTTGCCCCAGATTGAGAATCATACTCAACATAGATGTTATTGGACACACCCCCCCCCCCCCCGATCCATCAATTGATCTAACCCCTTTCATGCTATGAAGAAGTTATACTTTTGGAGATTAGGACCGGGCGTAAACCCCATTATGACCAATTGGAGATGATAAATGCAGTAGCGGTTGACAAAGTGTTCGAAGATACCAAATTGCACTAGGCTCTAGCCATGTTCGCGGGTGGTGTCTTGGAGGTAAAATCAATTTCTCTTAATGAAGTGAAGAGAATTTACCATCTACACTTTCAAGTACAAATATCGCTGGCAAAAGCGGGGATTAGGTCAGCAGAGATGATAAATTGCTTACGTTAAAGTTGGAAACATGTGTTCATCAACGTAAACGAACAACCAGAATGCAAAAATGCATTGTGGTTTCGGTGATGTAACATGAGCAGTTTTCTTCATGAATCTGATGTAACATATAGTGAGGGTGTACATGTTTACAAGGGTTTCACGATTTGACCTCTGATGACCCCATATGACCATTGAACTCCCCAAAAAACAATAGGCTTCTTTAACTCAATGTGGTGCTTCTGCACACTAAATTAAAGGTCTGCCCAAGCTTCCAGTATTGAGATATCGTGTTTTCAAGGTTTTCACAATTTGACCCCTGGTGACCCAAAATGACCTTTGACCTCCACCAAAAACAAAAGGCTTCTAGTACTCAATGTGATACTTCTACACACTAAATATGAGGTCCTCCCAAGCTTTCCTTCTTGAGATATCGTATTTACAAGGTTTTCACAATTTGACCGCTGGTGACCCCAAATGACCTTTGAACTCCACCAAAAACAATAGGCTTCTTGTACTCAAAGTACACACATACGCCATCATGAATGCATTGGTTACGATTATCATCGAATCCAAAAACTGAGAGACAACTTGTCTGATAACTGATAAGAAGAAATAGTGAAAGGAAACTTATAAATTAATAAAAATCTTTTACTGTAGCGTACAAAGAATTATTGACCAACAGCAACATCTGTAATTTCCAGCCATATATGCTACTCCTTTAGTATTCCTAGGACTCCTTAAGTATTCCTAGTACTACTTTAGTGTTCCTTGCTCAACCTGATGCCAGGTGTATTTTGTGAATAATGGACTGATTGGCCTAATATTACTTTTTGCATCTTTGTTGTTCAACTCACAGAGAGCCCTGCTCAATGTTTTCTCACTGCTAGGCCAGCTGCGTGCCCATGTCGTATGGTATTGTGGATTGTGCAATGTACATCTCAAGTTTTAACAATCATTCTTTGAACACAATCTGTGCTTAATGTGTTTGAATAGAATTTCTCCATATCCACTACTGTTAAATTGAAGTAAAATAATAAGAACAACAAAAAGAGGAGAAACATGTTGGATATAACAAGTTATTTTGAACTACATCTCGTCATTTGAGTGTGTACTTCTCACAACTACTAACGTTGGCCACCAAGGTCAGTTCAATACTACTGTACAAGGTCACCTAACTGGTGCACGCATATAAAGGCTGCATAGCCTAATAATAGGCCTAGCTATCCACACTCAAGCACTGGTATATGGCATGTGCCGATCGTAGCTGACAATGTCGGTTTTTCCTGGTTTTTCGGTTTTCTTAAGATAAAATATAGTAGCGAAATCCGGTTGGCAAAAAACGAATTCGGTACTAAAACTGGTTTCCCATGCAAGCTTAACTGCAACCCAGGAACTTTCATGAGAACTGAGCCACAACCCTACAGACCCCCTCCCCACCCCCACCCATCAGAATTGAAGCTCAGACCCCCTCCCCACTCCCCACCCATCAGAATTGAAGCTCAGAATGCAGGAATGCTAACTTGGGCTATGGATGTCAGAAAGGTTGTTAACTTTAGACAGATTTCAGACAACTGAAAAAATGCCAATCCACAGTATCTTTTTTGCAACTGACTTTTGAGTTGCACCGATTGTTGTGGACTGAGTATTAATGTCTATTAGTAAGTTGAACACAATGTCATTACTTCCAAAGCACACTCTTCAAGGTCTGTCTCATCAAGTCAGTTTTCCAAGGCATGATGTAATTAAATACCCTCCTCAATATACTTACTGGTACACTTTACACAAAACTATATATTGTACAAACTTACATTGTACATGAGAAAACTAACTCAATACTAACTCAATTCACAGGTTTTGAAAGGAAGAAACATTGCTCCTTATACTGTACACCAATCTTGCATCCATGTGTACTGAAATGGTTCCTTTTAGTAACTCTAGGAGGAAGCTTCATTAAGATATTTTATCCTAAAATATGTTAGACAAATAATATAGACAAATGACCATGTACCATCTATTTCAACTTCTTTCCTATCACCAGAATATTTCCTAAGCAAACAATATAGACCTATATTTATCCTGGCAGTTGATAATTTGAGGATGAGTAAGTGCTGAATCTATAGAAACTACAGGAGACTTTAGTAGATCTTGTTCAGTGAAGACAAAGGCCTCTCAATCTGACAATCTATTTAAATTGTTCCATCATTGTTGAAGACTGTCCATGGTTACTAGTCTACAGGCAATCAGACAGCCAATAAATTCAGCCTCCCTCATGTATCACTTTCAACCTATCTATCCTCAGTTATCTGCACCAGGCATTCTTATCTTTCCCTGGAGATAGTTTGGCCAGGTCCATGTAGAGTTGAACACACAATTGAAAGGTCATCTGGAAGAAAGGTTCATCCTGGGTAGTAACAGAATGTCCAGGGACATAACTGTCATACTAAGTGATATTAAATAGTCCATGAGGAGGCGCACTTCTCCACCTTTACAATTCAAACCAGTTAAAGTAAATTCCACCCAGAGATGTACACTGACTGGAGTTAGTGTGGAGCAAACAAACAATTACTGGAACTTTTGTCTACTTGGTTCAAGCACTGAGATTTGTTACCATATTAACTAGTCCATTGCTACTGTATGATATGAGGGAGGTGTAAAGTGGTAGGCACAGAATACTCCCCATTTACTTGATTCTTGACTGACTTGATTTGAAATTATTTTTCACCTTAACTACAATTACTACTGTAATGTGTACTAATTACAAACTCCCTTTACTACTGTATACATATTTTGTGGTCAATCATTATCCATAAATAGACAGTGGCGTCGCCAGACATTGCAATCTTGGGGGCACAGGGGGACACAGCACTTATTTAGGGGGACACAATGTTTATTTGTGAATGCCATCCTGGGAGGGTCTAAGCGGCGGGGGTGTCCCCCTCCCCTTTCAGAAATTTTTGATTAATTAAGGGTCCAATCAAAGTATTTTACAAACCAAAGATGATAGAGTAAAACCATAGTGTTAACAGAGTATTTCTACCACAGAAGAGGTCTGACCTTTAATTAGAATCAGAACACAAGTGTCAGTAATTACTGTAAATAGTTTAGAACAGATCAGGTTGAAGGAAGTTTCTGCTGAACTGCATACAAAAACTTTATAATGGGCAACTGGAAAATTCACTGGCCAGAATATGTTATCTATTCATCTACTTTCTATCACTCCCTGTTAAGTATCACTTTCTGTCCTAGTGGTAATTCACTTCTGGGCTTTTATGAGTCCACTCCAGTAATAATTCTCTATGTAATAGCCTCTTACATAGTTATAATTCTCTATGTAATAGCCTCTTACATAGTTACACAGGTCTGTATCAAGTGAAAGGACATCTGTTCCCTGTTCTCTAGCTCTAATAATTATTATAATCAGTTTGACCTTTGATATCCCTAACTTATATTCTGTATAGCTCAACCTGCTTGGAGTACACTATAGTTAACTGGAATATTCAGTACTACAGCTCTGGATATTTATGTCTTCATAATGACCTCCTACAAGGACAGACATGAAACTATTCCTAGGTTGTCAAGGTCGTGTGAACTCAGTCTGATCTGATCTGATCTAGTAAAGAATCAAATCTAAACATTCATGAGCACACAAACAGCCACCACAAAAATAGGAGGATTGTAAACTAGAGGAATTCCAATTCCTGCACATCTTTAAGGGTGATTCATGAGGGTAAGGAAGCTTTCATCTCAGGTGACAGACAAACATGCTCAATCAGAGAATATGGAGATTCCAACTGAACATGGGGCACTTGGTAGCCATGGTGATAAACAGGTGATGTGGCACTGGAAGGTAGTCAGTCCTGCATAATGAGCTACAATGGCGGAATGGCCCAATGAATAAAGACAGTTCTAGGTGCATAACATCAAATTAAAAGTTCACATTGTCTTAACACCCATGCAGTCTCAACACAAACAGTTGAACTGGATCTTTGAGTTTTAGGTATGTATACATGCATTAGATGTTAACAAATTGAAGTTGGATGTTCAAAAGCGACATGAACATTTAGCATCTATAGAGATGTACTGTACTTGTATACAAGCTGACTATCATATAAAATGTCACTTTGCAGATCTATGCAAAACAAATCAATCAGACATAATTTCCATGACAACGAAGCTACTGTTAGGCAATGTTTTGGATATTCCCTAAATTGGAAAAATCCAATAATGTGTGCATGAATGCCAAAATACCATTTTGTGATGTATTGTAACATAAAACATGTAAGAAAAGAATATTATTTCAATGTATAAGTGGTAGCTTGGTGTCAGCATTAACTGGTAGTAGTGTTATACATCTATTGTTTTATGTTAGTAGGTTACAATTACTCTTTAAGAAATGTCGACCAAGATATGAACCTGGGCACAAAAACTCAACTAGTCTACCAAACTATTGTTCCACTCTCAACCAAGCTGCCTTGGTTAATATATTAGTATTACTTGGAGCCACAATCCCCTAAGGCAGCCTCTAATACAACCACTATCTCATGGCTGTTAGTGCTGCTTTGTGGTTAGTTTAAATACTAAAGAGGATTTTGAAGGTAGGTACCTAATATGCAGACTGACACATACCAAACTGATACTGTGGGACCATTGTGGTACTTCAAAACAAGATAAGCTCTGGATTCTAGTTAGTTGAAATTACTCTGAAGCAATCATGTAGATCTGCTCTTTTGTGAGGATGATGAAAGAATATGCTCATTGCAGTCTCACAATACTACAACCCTACATGGGTAGCATACCAGGCATACATCATGTATATGTACAACTGTGTGGGTTTGTTTACCAGATCAGTAGAGTTCTAGCTCCATGGGAAATGCACACATGTAGAGTTTACTGTACTTAATCATATTGCACAAAAAGGGCTTAATACTACACAAATTTGCATATTAATGTGACTATGGATTTTCTGTAATGCATAAATTCTTTGTTGAATGACAAAACCAGAAAGCCAGTGGCCTAAATGATTCCTTGCCAATCGAGATTATAATCCCAAGCTTTCATCATTGTTGATTAAACTGATCAGCAAGGTTCTTTCCCTGACTGTGGGCCTACCTACTAAATATGTTAACTTGCCATGTTTAAAAGCTATTTTCAGCAAAAATAAACTCAAGCCCAGCTCCCTAACAAATGTGCATAACATCACATTGAACATACAATAACCATGTACCATCTATCTACCAACACCTTCACACAAAGTATGATTCAATTCTGAAAATGTTTTGATTTTGACCCTGTGACTTCATTAATATCTCTTCTACTCACTATGGCGCATATATGTACCAAGTATGACTTCAATCCAACTTGTTGTTCAGTTACCGTGTTTACAAGCTATTTTAGTGAAAATCAACTTAAGCCCCGCCCCAGGCCCTAATAAATATGCATATATCATCTTGAACATATATAACCATGTACCCGCTATCTACCAACATATTAATATTAAGTATAAATAAATTCTGACTTTTGGTTGCAAAGTTATTAGCATTTGAAGAGTTTTACGTTTGACCCTGTGACCTCATTATTATTCATTCGATGAGCACCATAATCAATAGGTTTCTTCTACTCACTATGGCGCATATATGTATCACGTACAACTTCAATCCAACTTGTCGTTGTTCAGTTACCGTGTTTACAAGCTATTTTAGTGAAAATAAACTTAAGCCCCGCCCCCTAATAAATATGCATAATATCAACTTGAACATATGTTACCATGTACCCACTATCTACCAACAAAATAATACCAAATATGAATAAATTCTGACTTTCGGTTGCGGAGTTATTAGCATTTGGAGATTTTCACGTTCGGCCCTGTGACCTCATTATTATTCATGAGATAAGCATCAAAATCAATAGGGTTCATCTACTCACTATGGCACAACTATGCACCAAGTATGACTTCAATCCAACTTGTCGTTGTTCAGTTACCGTGTTTACAAGCTATTTTAGTGAAAATAAACTTAAGCCCCGCCCCCTAATAAATATGCATAATATCAACTTGAACCTATGTTACCATGTACCCACTATCTACCAACAAAATAATACCAAATATGAATAAATTCTGACTTTTGGTTGCAGAGTTATTAGCATTTGAAGATTTTTACGTTTGACCCTGTGACCTCATTATTATTCATGAGATGAGCACCAAAATCAATAGGGTTCTTCTAATCAGTATGGCGCATCTATGTCCGAAGTATGACTTCAATCCAACTTGCCATTGTTGAGTTATCGTGTTTATGAGCCAAGGGCGTCACATACACACACACACACACTCAATCACCATCGCATAGATTCCTTGAGCCCTTCGGGCAAGGAATCAATGAGTCATTATTTTTGGAATTATTACACAAATCTGCACTTACAGTTTTTGTGTCATCCTGATGAAGCTGTGTCATATTATTCTACACACCTCATTCTTACCTAACACACATGCTGGTTAACCACTCAGTGACTACTAGGTGTAACTTTCATGTAATTCATTGGATTCATCAAAGTATTTTCCTTTCAACATATTTAATGTTATAACACACTATTTGCAAGCCTATAACATTTTTTTTTATTTAACATTATAAATTTAGCCTTTAACTTCAAAGTATATCACCAGTAACTGAAGAGTACAGCAACTTATATTGTGATGTATTCAACAAAGAGAAAGCCAGTGGGCTAGGTGACTTCTTGCCACAATTTGCATATGAACATTAAACAGTAAAACTGTTTTTCACTTCAATTGATCAGCAAGGTTTTTGAACAAATGCTGACTAAATCCAAGCTTAAGTTTGGTAGTTATCTTGTTTCACAAGGTTTTCAGGTTTCTTTCACTTCTGTTGACCTCAAATGACCTTTGAACTGCACCAACTTCCATGGGGTTTCAACATACCAGATATGAGCTTCAACCAAGATGTATTTCTTGACTATTGGTTTTCAGATTCTGAACTATATTGACTGTCAACAATTTCAATAGGGTTCTTGTACTCACCAAGCAGTACAGTAACTCCAATGTTACAAATTTCACTAGGGTTCTTGTACTCACCAAGCATTGCACTTACTCCAATGTTACAAATTTCAATAGGGTTCTTGTACTCACCAAGTAGTACACTTACTCCCATGTTACAAATTTCAATAGGGTTCTTGTACTCACCAAACAGTACACTTACTCCAATGTTACCAATTTCAATAGAGTTCTTGTACTCACCAAGCATTGCACTTACTCCAATGTTACCAATTTCAATAGGGTTCTTGTACTCACCAAGTAGTACACTTACTCCCATGTTACAAATTTCAATAGGGTTCTTGTACTCACCAAACAGTACACTTACTCCAATGTTACCAATTTCAATAGGGTTCTTGTACTCACCAAGTAGTACACTTACTCCCATGTTACCAATTTCAATAGGGTTCTTGTACTCACCGAACAGTACACTTACTCCAATGTTACCAATTTCAATAGAGTTCTTGTACTCACCAAGCAGTACAGTAACTCTCATGTCACCAATTTCAATAGGGTTCTTGTACTCAACAAGCATTACACTTACTCCAATGTTCTTCACATTTTGTTAAATTTGTTGTATATACTCACACAGTATCTGCATATATACCATGTGTGACTGCACTCAATTTGAAAATTCAAAATGCTCCAGTGACAGCCAGACAGTAACCCAGAAGGATGCCAGCTGTATACTCTATATCACAGATGGATAAAATAATGTAAATGGCAAACAGCAGAATGATAATCTTTGCTGTCAGTATGGATTAATAAACACAGCTGTTAGCAAGTGCTTCTATCCATACATCTCAATTAGCATGTAGCAGCACGCACGCTTCTTAACTTCCTGCAAGCTGTAGATTATAAAGACACGTTGTTGCTGCAATGTGGTGAAGAGGCTAAATGTTAATCTACATACAGTATATTTAAATCACAGCCAGACATGTATGGGGAATAATCAATCACTCTTCAATTACATCATTAACCAGTGAGAACCTTCCTGGCATTCATACATGGTTAGCAGCTTCATTTGAAATGAAAGGGGTGTTAATATTGTTTTCACTGCAGCTATGGAATGTATTCAGGAATGCATTCTGTGGTAATCCATTGTAATTTCCATCTAGGTAACTGACACAAGCAAACTAATACAAAATTTACTATTGCTAAACAATCCATACTATCCAGCATTGTTACAAACACAGATTTTTGCGTCCGGGAGAAATCCTCAAGCCAGGGATGCAAAATCTTCAAATTGCTTGTGTCCCGGCGGACGCAAAGTTTTTCTTGAGAAACAAACCCAGAGTACACACTCACAACAAGACCTTGCAAAACATAACAAAACAAATATATTGGAATGAAAATCTTTCTTCCTTTCTTTCTTTCTTTTCAAGAAAACCACAACTGCTTCTCAAAAGCACCAAATTTCTTCCAATCCTAGATATGATTGTATTTGCTGGAAAACAAATAAATCATAACAATAAACTGCAAGGTACAGAGTTAAAGTTTCCATTACAAGATTTTCATGCTAACATTGGTTAATGATGCTTATCCAAACTTCCCATAATCTGATTGGCTAAATAGTCCCTTACCCTCTAGTCCCTTAACTATTGTCTGGAAATATTCTCCACTAAGAATGTTATTTAAAAACAATAACATGTAACATTACTTTCCCCTGTAGAGATAGTGAAGGGTCGGGTAAATTTTTGATCAGGTTTTGAGGTTTTGCGCATGTGTAGTTGAAACACCAAAGTTCGAATAGGTCTATGTACATGCAGTAGTGAACTGGTGTGGAATTTAGTGAGAGGTATACACACTGTAGGTACAGGGATATTTGAAGAGTTGGGTGTTGGAATCATGCTGCAAGGTCAAAGCATGGAACTACTACCGAGTTGGCAAGTACAAGGGCAGATGAAAGAGGGGCAGGGGGTAAACATTGGTTGAAAAGGCAGGGCAGGCAAAAAGAGAGCCGGGCAGCCTCTGTAAAACAGCGAAGCTAAGGCACTGGGCCATCTGCCCTATATATTCTGCAGAACATTCACAAAGTATAGGCAGTGATACAATCACATCTTTACAACTACACTAGTACAAGTAGGTCATACAATAATTGCAATTGGTGTTCGATCGGGTTGCTAGCTTTTTTATGGGACGCAAACTTTTTGGGGGCTTCCATCCCTGGGACGCAAACTTTTTTCTCTAGTAAGATAACTGTGTGGTAACTATAGCAAATTTCCTGCTGGAGAATTTGAAAGTCATTTTGTTGTTGTATATTAAGTTTCATAATTTTTTATTTGAAAGTGCATATTTTCATGAAGGACTGCAGGGACACAAGGTTTTTCTGAGCAGACACAAACATTTCTAAGACGTTGCATCCCGCAGATGCAACTTTAAAATCCTAGTAACAATACTGCTTTACTAATGCTACACAATCAGCACTATCATTTACAATGTACAAAATAAATGTGTGGTTTTCCTTGGAAATAAGCTTGGCTTTATGAGTGTACACATTCCCATGTGCAATCTAAAATGGGGATGTCTAGATTCAAACACAAGTATAATACAATTTGAATTTGATAAAAACAACCAGTTGTCCCCCGGAAAACCTCCCAAGCTGGTTTCAGTTGTCCGAACATGAATTTGGTAGCCTCAGACGAACATCAAAAATTTGCCATGATGATGTATGGAGAAAAAGGCTGGCTTCTACAATAGGATACTTTGCATTGTCTTTTTTAGGGTCTGTATAGATGCATGGTTTATGGTGATGCAAACCAAATCGTACAAGTTTCATTCATTTATATAATTTATATATAAAGAGTTTGAACAGTACTTGCCAAATCAGGTAATACCTTAGCAGTACCCATTAGTAAATTATGTTGTTTGACTCATTCATATTGTGTTTAATAATTTGGTAATACCATTGAAAAAAATAACTGTTTTTGCAATATTACATATTTTGGTTCCATATTTTTACTTCACATTTTGCATGGGACTTAACATGTTCTTTTTTTTCATAAAAGGCATTGTCTAAAGTGGGGTTCTAGAATGCTAAAAGGGACAAAAATGGATTTTCTTGGGAATATTCACTGAAAACCTTTCCATGTTACATATTATATGTAATAACTACAGTAGATTCCCTGATGCAACATAAATACTTACTAAAGGTTCCCCACGATAGATTCAGATACAGATTGCCCATTGACCTCTGTGTGACCTGGACTCTGCATTTAGGTTATCCAAATAGCAAGAATGATTGATACCAACGTGTATGACATAAATATAGTCGTCTCAGTCATCTCACACAACCAGGCAATCTGTAACAATCCACCATAGTCTGGTGCATTCCCTAACTTAGTATAGAGTAGGCTATGTGTATTCAAGCCTTTATTATATTTGTTATGTAAGTCTAGGCCCTAGGCCTAAAATATTAGCCTGATTAATGCATACTCATAGCTAAGTACTGAGATTCACAGGGTCTCATTCAACTTCCTGTTTGGCAGTGTTCCTTGCTTATCCTGCTAGCAATACTGTCATCAGCTAAAAACCATATGCCCATCTCACAAACACAGCGCTGACTATGTCCAGTTCATTTCGGTTCAGACAGACTTAGTTAAAGCTGTTACTGTTAGTGTTACTAAAATAGAGTAGTAGTAGTACTCAGTAGCAGAGTCTAAGCCACAACACATTTCAGCATGCACAGCACATGTACACAAACATAGGAACCAGCATCAAACTTTGACCTATGCTGTATTGACAGCACATCTAGGAATACAAGTATTATTTAAACTTTCCCAACAGATTAGCCAAGCTACCAACTCATTAACCTAGCCTAACTCACTAACTAGTACAAGGCCTATAGCCTACTACTGTTACAGTGTTAGTGTGCAAGTTCATGTCACTTAGTTATAGGCCTACTAGTAGTAGTAGCCTACACTGAAAGTTAGTTCATATCAATTGACAATGTGGACAGCTGCAAAGCCGGCCGCCAATCATCCTAATTTCATATTAAACATCACTTAATTTAGTACTGGCACGAAGATATAGCCTTAAATGTTATATACAACCCGTTGTAAATAAACGTGTAGGCTAATAATAGTTTAACGTGGTGTATTTGCAATGTATAGGCTAATTGTTGTTAGGAGCATACTCTTGGGTACGGAAACGACACTGGACAACCTATCACACGGTAGTACTAACCTTCCGTTGCTGCCTCTCCCAGGCCGGATCTAAAACTTGTTTTCGATCCCACTCATCCTCTTGTTTCATGTAGTCTTCTTCCGTCATCGCCATCTTGGATAAGACTTATAATCCTTGGGCACAGAGAAGGACCAGAGTTACAAATACTATTACTGGGAAATTTCCCTGCTCCGTAAAGTTCCTTGGTAAGTTGGGTTCGACTCACCACTAAGTGTTCTTCCTGTCAGCGTGTGACATCACATCGACTAAGGAGAATTGATCACAATCAAAGGGGCGTTCCCGAACTATGACTATACTATGAGTGTAACCGTCACTATTTAGGGAGGGAAACAATTTGTAATTCATTCAGCGGGATTTGACCAAAACGTCAAAAAAGGCAATCGTCAGGTGAAGCAGGAAATAACGCACAATAGAGGAAAGTGCGGTGGTGAGCGATTTTCTATAATGAAAACTATATAGTTCACGATTATTTAAGGTGTTATAGAAGAATCAAGTGTTACTATATATGGTTGGAATGACTATCTGTTGTGTGAAAACCATTATATTAAATGTTATATAGGAAGTCTACATTTCAACTTTTATCACATTGACACACCTTGCACTTGTCTAGCAATTTTAATTAATTTTATCCATATACATAATCATTCACAACATATTATTATGATAACTATTTTAGAGTGGGATTAGCACTTTTGAGACCAACTCATATTTATGTGTTCCAATATCCAGATCCTAAAGTCTGTATTGTTCCAATGTTATGAAACAGATTATGTTCTTCAAAGTCCTGAATGTCGCGATACACAAACATTTAGTAGGTTTAAATATTTTTGTTGTTGAAAAATTCCTTTCCATGACTAGTGAAAAAAAATGGTTTAGTGTGGTGGTGGGTTACAGCATATTTGGGCAGACAAAGCTGAATTACATCCAACTATGTGAGCAAATAATATCCACATACATAAACAATAATAAAGGTCATTGTTTAAAGGTATAATGTCTTTCCACACTTCAAATTGCCAGTTGTTGTATGCTACTTTGGATGTCTTTGCTCCCGTGCTCGGAACGACCTCGTTGAAAATAGCATATTTTATTCTTGTATATGTACCTGTTGTTATTTGTAATTTTAGTTATTCATGTATTTTTTTGTTGTTTGCTGTTGTTGTAAGTAACAATTACCAGCAGATCTTCCCTGCATAAATGTTCAACATTCCCCTTTAAAGGCGATATTACTCTGCCTGTTTTACCTACAGTTTTGCGTTGTTCCATTGCAGTCATTATCATACAGTAATGCATTCTACTATGTTATGATTCAGATCAGAGACGCAAACGAAAGTACTGTGACCTTCGTGGAAGGAAAAAAAACTGATAACCGTGTCCATGGTATCTTTTATTACTCATAACGAATAATTCTGTGGTTATTCTACGATCATATCTCCGTTAAGTTCATAAAATAACACATTAACATTGAGACCACCTGTGTAAGTTAATAAATTCTCCTAACTCCAAGGTTATAGACTGAGCTGAACCTTATTTGGCAAGTACGCGCCAGTCCTCCATTTTGGGCCAAGCATTCGTGTGGTCATGTGTGGAATGTTAATGATGGCGCCCGTCTTGAACTAAATAGGGAGGGGTAGGGGTGGGGGGTATGGTGGAGGAGTAATATTTTGGAAAGTATGAGCACGGTATTGTGAGATGAAATGGTCGAAATTGTCAGATGAAAGGTCGAAATAGTAAGGCTATTATAAGTTTCAAGAACAATTCGACATTTCGATATTATCGTGGTTTTCTTAATATCATTTTTTTGGGATAAAAGAGTCGAACGTTTCAAATATAAAGTTCAATTTTTGACACAAAATGGCAAAATTTCGAGGTATCGGTGGTATTCTGAAATACGAGTCGAAATTTGAGATAATTCTTAGACTGTGGATTAGGCTTAGAATTTCGAAATTTATGTCGAAATTAAAACTTTTTATAACAAAACTTGTATAACATTAAAAGTAAAAAAAGGATAAAACACCGTATAGTTGCAAGAAAAATGTCGAAAACATCCAAATCAATATAGAACAGAGGAGTAACAACAACACCTTGGTTATTCAAATTGAAAAGATCATAAGTTAAGTGACACAATTTAGGGGGTCAAATAAATATTACTGAGATCTGAAACGACACGTAAACTATCATATAGACATATTTATCTTGTTGACTGAATATGGAATAAATACAAAAATGTAATATCATGATCATATATCATGATGGTAGGCCTATACCATGGAATGAAATCAAGATTGTAGCTTTGCACATTTTTAAATAAAATTAATTGTACATAAAATTTTAGGACATCCAAAAGTATAGGATAGAGAGGAGGAAGGGGTGGGCCGGCGGTACGGGCAGGAGAGATAATAGGCCTAGGTTAAATGCGATGGGAGGACGTTTTTGGCAGGTTTGGGGTGGGGGGTGGGGAAAGAATAGGCCTATTGAGGATTACGTATACCGGCCGGACGGGCATTTAAGGTTGTATTGTTTTGTTATTTTGAGAATTAAGAGTCATTAGATTTTTGTTAATTTATTATATAATATAAGAAATTAGCTTGATTTACGCAAACATAAATCGAGAACATAAATCGTTACACTTTCGCTTAATAAAACTCCAAAGCGCACATGAACAAGTGATAACTTTTGCTAGTTGATATCATTTCTTTTTGTCTGTTTCTCTGGTCTCAAGGATTCAAGACGACATCTTGGATTTCGCCTCCGAATAGGCTTGGACACTGCGGAGATCTTTGGTCGTCGTGCATTTGCTATCGTGGTTGCCAGTTCTGCCTCTTATCACTTTATGTCCTTTCTGAAGTTGTAGCAACATATGAAGAACATCAGAGACCAACGTCCTTGAGAATAGTACAATTCGTAATTTCATGTGGCCAGTCGGGTTCGATACTCTTTAATCACATCCGTTGTGTAGCCTACTGGTTAAATCGAAACATTTCTTTGCCGGGTGGGCCTAAATCTTGCCATTTTTATTGTACCGTAGTTGCTTACGCTGACGAGTGTTACTGGCCTCGGAAGTAACAAACGCCAGTTTTCATCTATGCCTGTAAATAATTCTTCCCACAGCTTGCAAGCAATGGCTTCTCTTCGTCATCTATCAAGGTTAACTCCCGATTGAAAGGATTCAGTAAGCCCTTTCTTAGCTGGCAGTAACTCATCAAACCAATTCTTGGTTGGCAGTAACTCATCAAACCAATTCTTTCGTTAAATTTCTGTTATACTAACATCACGGTGTGTCATGAATTGCCGTCTGTAATTGTATATGCTATTATCTGTGAGATAAACCAAGCAGATTTGCACCATAATCCGTAATCTAAACTCTTTTAGAATAGCTATAGCTTTGATGGAGGTCATTGTCGCTACTGCTTAAGACTCAACTTACAAAAATGTATGTCCTCATTTTGGAATGCTAATGGTGCTGCATCGTTTTGTTTCCTTTTCTTTTAAAAAACAAAGGAAGTTTTTTATCAAATCAAAAGTCCAAAGCCATGGCGTTCTGATAACCCAGGCTCTTTATTCCCTGTCGCACACAGTAATGAGAATGAGGTGTGAAGATGCAACAGGAGATGCCATAAGTTTGGGATGACTTAAAACTCTTTATTCCCTGTCGCACATAGTTATCAGAAAGAATGGGGTGTGAAGATGTAACGGGAGATGCCATAAGTTTGGGATGACTTAAAACTCTTTATTCCTTGTCGCACACAGTTATTAGAAGAGGTGTGAAAGGGAAACAGAAGATGCCACAAGTTTGGGATGACATCAAACTCTTTATTCCGTCGCACACAGTTATTAGAAGAGGTGTGAATAGGTATCAGGAGATGCCACAAGTTTGGGATGACTTGAAACTCTTTATTGCCTGGCACACACAGTTATGAGAATGAGGTGTGAAGATGTAACAGGAGATGCCATAAGTTTGGGATGACTTGAAACTCTTTATTGCCTGGCAAACACAGTTATGAGAATGAGGTGTGAAGATGCAACAGGAGATGCCATAAGTTTGGGATGACTTGAAACTCTTTATTCCTTGTCGCACACAGTTAATAGAAGAGGTTTGAATAGGTAACAGGAGATGCCACAAGTTTGGGATGACTTGAAACTCTCTATTCCCTGTCGCACACAGTTATTAGAAGAGGTGTGAATAGGTATCCGGAGATGCCATAAGTTTGGGATGACTTGAAACTCTTTATTGCCTGGCACACAGTTTTGAGAATGAGGTGTGAAGATGCAACAGGAGATGCCATAAGTTTGGGATGACTTGAAACTCTTTATTCCCTGTCACACATAGTTATGAGAATGAGGTGTTAAGATGTAACGCGAGATGCAATAAGTTTGGGATGACTTGAAACTAACTTCAAAGAACAAAGATAGTTATTGATTCGGAGTGATCTTATATAGGGTTGCACAACTCACCATTACATTCAAAGAATGAACCCATATAAGAAATCTAGAATGTTGACCATATGATTTCCGTTATCGTTATCAGTCCTTGGCCATATCTCTTTACTGATTATTCTACATCCATTTTGCCTCCAGACGAAAAAAAGAATCCTATAGCTTGAGAGTACTATCATCCCATCATCAAAAACTATTGCCGGGAATTAGCAAAAATCCAGTGCTTGAATTTCTAAAGATTTGTCTATTTTCTCTGCTTGATTTTTTTATACCCCCTTTCCACCTTATTATGAGCACTTTACTTATGCTCCTCATTACAAAGGCCATTCAATCGATGACATCATCACATCAGTTAAAATGTCAGAGTCAAGACTAATGCCAACATGCCACATTCCAGGACTGGCAAAAAACTTTTGAAATGGACGCCGCTTGGCAATGTTGATGGCAGAAATTGCATAGTCTGTACCGAGGAACTTGAATGTAGTTTAGACGGTTCTCTGTGTATGACGCCTTTTTGCCATAAATTTATCATTTGACCTCTCCAGTTACTATTCAGTGAAAAGTTCAGAGAATATGGCAGGTTTGGGCTTAATAAATTAAACCAAAAAGCTAACACTGCCCTAATTTCATATGTAGATGCAAAGGTAGATCCAAATGTTGGGATAAATAAATATGTCCAGTACAAAACATCAACATATTTAAAAACAAAAAAACACCAAGCTAGATTCTGAGTCTGTCTCAGTTTTAAGACACAAAGTCGAAATTGTGGTATATAAACGAAAAAGGAGGAACAAGCTGAAATGTCGATGAGGAAAGTAATTCACTGGAAAGGTTTTCACAGAAAAGAATTTTTATTCCAAAATGTTTCAATATCCAGAAAAAACAGTCTTCCTGGATGAAATATTGACACATTTCCTTTAATCAATTTTGAGCTAGGAAATTGGCTCTGCCACCAACCGGAATCCCTTTCATAATTTGTTATTAATGAATGAGAGTTACCTGACATCGTTCTTAAGCTGTGAAATATTTTCACAACCTACTGCCAAAGCTTAAGTCATTTAGTATGAATCACAGAGAATAAGGCCAATTTGGAGACCATTTCGGATAACCTGTTGACCCCTTGAAGCTCAGAGTGTGAAAACGGTTAAGGGCCACTTGAGTGTGTGAAAAGTACCTAATACAAGAATATCAGTTCTTTGAAGCAGATTTCAATTCCTGAATGACTGCATGTATACGTGAAGTCCTATTGCATAGAGCCCCTTCACAAACTAATCTGAACCAAACTATGAACAGATTAATTGTAGCTTTAATTTTGGAGTTATGTTTACAAGGTCTTCAAACTTTGACATACATGTTGACTGCAAATGAGCTTTGACCTCCACCAATTTCAATAAGGCTCTTGTACTAACAAATTTGGATCTACATAGCAAGCATGACATTCAACAAATATGTACTTTTTGAGTTATTGTATTTACAAACGTTTCAGACTTTGACCTCTGTTGACCCCAAATACCTTTGAACTTGACAGAAAAGAAAAGCTATCTTGTACTAGCTCAATAGGAGGGATCTACATAAAAAGTATGAAGTTAGTCTACTATGAACTTTGAGTGAGGATGTTTACAAGCAAGTGTGACGTACACACACACACGTATCACCATAGTATAGATTCATTTCACCTCCGGCAAGAACTCAAGACTTGTTATCAAAAATACAGCTGAAAGTTCAGAAATAGAACTCAAAATTTGGAGTTAAAATAATCCAAATTTTGAGTTATGAAGTTGATATTTTCCAAGTTTCATCTGAGCCACACCATACAACCTACAAAACTATGCTTATTCTGTGCCAGATATGACACAATATGCAAAAATGTAGTCAAGGTTTGATGGCTTAAAATGATCCTCTGACCATTAACTTCATTAATGTTATTCTTTTACTGTAAGTAAACAGGTATTTGTCACTGATGGCACATTGAATGTGTCCTACTACGAAACATGTATGAAACCTGATTAAAATACCACTTTTGGGACCTAATGCAGACCTCAACTGACATTTGATCCAATCAAAAACAACAAGGTTCTTATATTTCAAAATGGAGGAATCTGTAGGATAAGTATCAGAACTTTTAAATCCTTAGATGGTTCAAATAACCTTTGACCTCCACATGAAATAGATAATGGTAAGGAATTCCTTATGGAGCATGCAAGAATCAGATGATACTACAAAGTACATACTCTGTCTAAACTGTCAGACATTTGACCACTGGTGACTAAAATGACCTACGACCTCAATTTATCTCTAGAGACAATAAAAGGCATATCTGCATGCTAAAATCCATCCCAAGTTGATACTTTGGATTGTGGGGTACAGGTTTGTTGACCTAGGTTGACCTGTTTACCTTACTTTGTGAACATGACAAGAAATAGGTTTTCTTTTTCTTCTCAAAAGGGGTAATCCCCAGGAATATTAAAAAAAAGGGGGGAGGGTGGAGGGAGAAAAACATGTAAACTGTGAGATGACTATAAACAATAACCTTCTTAGAATGATTTGAATCCACTTGAATATATTTGTGATCAGGTGTGTAAATTGCACTATGCTAATATCAATTGATATTAAAATACAAATTAATTGCAAAATGGATACCTGAATACAGGAGAGCTCAATCTCAAAAGAAGAAATGAAGAACTTCATTTCAATAAAAGACTATAATGTGGAACAATGATTTCAGCACAAACAAAGGTTCGTATTGAATTTCAAAGAGCCATGAGACCTCATTACATTTATGATAATATATTCATAACCACTTATTTTATTCATATGACCATAAACTGTAAACGACAATGAAAACTCTAACACGATGACAAGCATAATTCAAACTATTAGAGATAATAATTTACTTCCACTGCTATAAGACATACATTACAGAACAAAGAACCAAGTTTCTCTACCCTGCCCAAACAGTTACATCAATCTCACATTAAATGCTACACGCATTGCAAATATCAGCATCTGAAGAGGGCTGCCACTGCCTGAAAGTGTCTCTCTGGTGATTTCAAGGCATTCCATTCACTCCAGTTATTGAAGAGAGTTAAATCAAAGAACAGAATGTGTGTAAAGATGCTCTGACAATGTGTGAGATGTATCAAACTGCCTTAGGAAAATGATATATCATCTAGATGTCATGTATATACACATTCTCACACCTTTGTGACAGCAAGGTTGCTGTTGTCATAGCAACCAATAAAGATATTTTACATGCCCAGTCCATGATGAGAGCGTCATATTTTGAAGATGTTCTTGCTTCAAAGCCAGCATGATGACTCATTGCTTTATATGAGACATCTCTTCTATGGACATTCAGTCCATGCTCACTGCTACAAGAGTTCACGTGCCAAGATTGGCCTTCTCAAAATGATTTATTCTTCCCTGCAAATCCTTTGAAAAAAAAGTGCTAAGGAAAATTATAGAATTTGATCAACCCCTACATGTCATATATATGTTCAAGGTTAACATTCTGCAGTCATTTCTGTATAATAATAGTGCATATAGCAGTCTTGGTCAAGCTCAGGGGCCACTACAAAGTCCCTCCTTCCCATCCATTAAAACCAGCCCCTACTATCACCCCACCCCTACCCCCATTCTCCCACCCCCCAGCACTCCAAAGTACTTAAATCATGCAAGTCTTGAGGTATTGATTGGAATATTATAAAAATTGACATTTATCAAAGTTTATGATTTATGAACCAGGGAAGGGGTTAAATGGGAGAAACACCAAAGCAGGTAGGAAAGTATGACATCTTTTCAAATATATGAAGTTTCTTATTCCGTTACTCTTATTCCGTTACTCTCAATTTAAAATATCCTATTGAAAGTAAAGGATATCAGCTTTCTCAAAATTGTTTCCATCCACAGCTTGCTTCAAGTCTGCTTCTAACTGCCTCAGTTCAGATGTAAAGTCTCCGTTGCTGCCAAGATCGTTATAATCCTGAGAAGCCAGCAGCAAAATGAAAGAAAGAAAATGAAAACAAGTGAAGAAAATCATTGTTTTCTTTGCTGAACAATCATGACAAGGAGAGGAAATGCTAACATATGAGAAACTAGAAAAATACATTGGACGGGTTTATACTATCATTCAATGATCAATGTTAATGCTGGCATCACACTGTCCCGAAGTTGACACCAGATGGACACACGATAAAGAAAATGTTCAAATTCGTCTCTGATCGTAAAAACATCGGGCCATTCATGAGGGCATCTTAAGCCATCGTATGACCGCCGGTGGAGTTTTCAGGCTCCGGCAGCTACTTCGTGAGCGGTGGCAAAATCTTTGGCATGCCAAAAACTTGCCGGAAGACCTTGCGAAGGTTCATTTTCGTGTTGAATTCGTGTGTCCATTTTGCCCTTCATAAGGCCATCGTGAGGGCATCTTATCAAATCGTGTCATCTTCGTATTTACTTTGTGTGATCATCGGTGCCATCGGGCATTTTCGCCTCACGAAGACAATACAAAGGAAACAAGAAGCTGCCCGATTGTCTTGAAGGCAACACGACTACGAGAAGCCCTCGCAATGCCGTTGCAATGCCGTCGTGTAACCATCGTTTTATAGTATGATGACATCGAGATTGGACCACAGTGTTGGCGAAGACAGCCGAATTTGAGAACCTCAAGCGTTTCCCAGGTGTAATGGTAACGTGGACATATAAAGGCCTACCTCAGAGCATCTTTGTCAGTCAGTCCTGAGTTACTCCCAAAGCACAATCACAATTAACCACAATTCAGTTCCAACCAGGAAAAAGAAGGCAGCAGCATTGCTTCTTTTGATGCACCTCAGAGAACATGATGAGCAACTCTAACAGGCTCAGTACCTCCTCTTACAATAACAAAGCATTATTTTATTTCACTTTGTCATTTCTTGCTATTTGCCTTTCTAGCATTCGACAATGTACTTATCAATACGTCGTCGTGTAGCCATGTCCTGTGGGTAAACTACTTAATAGAAATGCACAGCTTCGCTTTGCCTTTGATTGTGGTTCGGGTGCCATTGTACTTGGCATCGTACTTGCTTCGGCTGTTGATTGGCTGTTGACCAAGTTCGGGGCCATCTTCGCGCAAAATTCAAAATTCCATATTCGTATGGCCATCTGGTGTCAATTTTGGGACAGTGTGACGCCTGCATAAAAGAAGACATTTGCTGATCTCCAAAGAAATATTGAAACAAGCACAACATCCTGACATTGCCAACAAAGTATCAGAAAACTGTTTTATTGGGCTTTACAGTTCAGTTCTATAACTGACCAACACTGGTGTTCATTTCAAGACTTTAGTCTTATTAAAAATAGACCATTACAACCTCATAAGAAGGCAACATCTACAGGTTAGTTCTTAGTAACAGAAAGGAGCTGATGAATTAAATTATGTTTTAAAAGAATCATTTACCAATAGACATAGAAACTCATAAAATCTGCTTGATAACTTCCAATGAGTGGCACATCTAATGGCTATTCAGTATTCTTGATTCCCTTATCAGTTGACTGAGTTGATAAGATAATTAAATATATCAAACAACAAACGGAAGTGTCGATCCACTCTTTGAAGAGTTCTTATTAGTTGCCTAAGCAGCAATTATTAGAGAGAACCATATTTAAAGCTGAATAATGAAATTAAGAAAGTTTTAGTAGATCATCTCACTTTCTAGAAATAACCATAAGGTCCATACCTCCCACTCCCCAACTCCATTCCTCCCACCCTCCCCGCCCTCTCTCCCCACCCCTCTCCCTCCACCCCTCCTCACCCCCCCCCCTCTCTCTCTCTACCTCTCCCCTGTTCAGATCAGAGACTATGTTGCATTAAATTTTAGTTAAGCAAGAGTAAGCACAAATGAAGTCTTGTTATAAAAAAATGAAATCTTATCCAACAACAGACCCACAGAGTGTTGCTCAAACTAAGACATCTTTTCTAGATATTTCACTGCAATATAAAGCTAAATGAACTTGTGATATAAGTTTTGGATTGATATCTAAGATGTAACAAAATTAACACAAAACATGGTAGCAGGTGCAAGTGATGGAAATGGTTTATAAACACCTGTGCTAGAAGAACTGAAAACCATTGACAGGATACATTAGAGTAAACCAAGTCACATTTAACAGACCTGGGAACTATTACTGGTCACGACATTAGAAGACCTGAAAACCATTGACAGGATACATTAGAGTACATGTCAACCAAGTCACATTTAACGGACCTGGGAACTATTACTGGTCACGACATTAGAAGACCTGAAAACCATTGACAGGATACATTAGAGTACATGTCAACCAAGTCACATTTAACAGACCTGGGAACTATTACTGGTCACGACATTAGAAGACCTGAAAACCATTGACAGGATACATTAGAGTACATGTCAACCAAGTCACATTTAACGGACCTGGGAACTATTACTGGTCACATTAGAAGACCTGAAAACCATTGACAGGATACATTAGAGTAAACCAAGTCACATTTAACAGACCTGGGAACTATTACTGGTCACATTAGAAGACCTGAAACCATTAGCAGGTCAATTTTCTTCACTATTGGCAAGTGGAGACAAGGAAGTATCTATGTGTAATTAAATACATGTCAACACTACACAACACACTGTACTGTATATGTCAATCAGTAGCCACTAAAATGAAAAGTTTGCTTATCAATCAAGCCGACAAGCGGGATGTATTCATGGCTAAATCTGTCGTTTCTCACTACTAATTAACAGGAAATATATATTAACGCTTTATAGATCTACTATTACTTCTAAGTAGTATCACGACTATGCGGTCGGCTTATTATTAGAAACCCGAGATGGATGAATGAGTACTCTGAGCGTATTAAAACAACAATTGTCCTGTCATAAAGTGTCTAGAATATTTTCAATGAAGCTTTGGTTACTTTATCTTTGTAGGCTTGACATGCAATCTATTAAACCTCTGTATTTCCTTTGTGAAAGACCTTTTTAATCAGCTTCTATACTTTTAAGATCTAAAATCTTTATTATTGTTGAGCTTTCTATCATAAAATATATGCAACCTAATTTTTTTTTTATATGAATGGAATCATACAAAGTTAGGTGGTTAATTAAAACGGGTTTTAACATGTTTTCCTTCAGTAGCACTACAGGAAGATTTTGCCTGAAAATATAATGCTGAGCAATTACATGATGATTGTTGTAATGTCTCTATATTAATGAGCATTATGTAGGAGTCTATTAACTGTGAAAGTAATATTAAATGATACAAGGAAATTAAACAGCGAGCTAAAAATACTTTTCAATAGATGACTCTCTGAAAAGAAACCCCCTATAAAAATTAAACATAAAATAGCAAACGTTCTGAGTTTCAGTTTCATTCATTGCATCTGATGATCAGCACAGACAAATTGATTGCAAATATTCTCCATATTTAGAAGATATACAGACACCCAACAGAGTCAGTATGGCCTGATTTATTCTCACAAGGTCATCTTTGTTCTACATGGTTTGGATACCCCATAAAGTTACAGGTCACCAAACAATCCTCCAATCAAACTATGATGGTAAAAAATGAACTTCTAATAGAAAAACTATATTTTTTATGGAATGAAGATTCATGCAACTATGCACTAATTGTATACTAAAGTGTAATACTAGTGTTGTAATTACTGAGGTAGATTCAAGTCCTACTATTAGAGGCTCCAGACTGGACTCCAGACTGGACTCTACACTGGACTCAAGACTCTTTACTGGACTCCAGACTAGATTCTAGACTCCAGGCTCTACACTGGACTCCAGACTCTATACTGGACTCCACACTAGATACTAGACTCCAGACTGGACTATACACTGAACTCAAGACTCTATACTGGACTCCAGACTCTATACTGGACTCCACACTAGATACTGGACTCCAGACTCTATACTGGACTCCAGACTGTACTATACACTAAACTTAAGACTCTATACTGGACTCCAGACTCTATACTGGACTCCACACTAGATACTTGACTCCAGACTCTATACTGGACTCCAGACTCTTTACTGGACTCCACACTAGAAACTAGACTCCAGACTCTATACTGGACTCCAGACTGGACTATACACTGAACTCCAGACTATACTGGACTCCAGAGACTCTATACTGGACTCCAGACTCTATACTGGACTCCACACTAGATATTGGACTCCAGACTCTATACTGGACTCCACACTAGATATTGGACTCCAGACTCTATACTGGACTCCAGACTGGACTATACACTAAACTTTAGACCCTATACTGGACTCCAGACTCTATACTGGACTCCAGACTAGATACTGGACTCCAGACTAGAGATTGGACCCCAGACTTTACATAATGTACTGACATATTTTTGTGGCAAAAACAGCACAGTGGTATAAAATCCACCACACACTGCACGTGTGATCACAAAGCAACTCAACTCAAATGTCGTTGGATAAAAAATCATGGATAGTCAGGTAGGGTGCGTGGGCTGAATACTAATTTGCATGTGACCTTAACAAGCTCTGGTCATTAACAGCAAACAATATGTGTTGATCAGTCGGTCAGAGTGCAAGAGGTCAATAGTAAGTCTATGGGTCTTCATTGCAACCAAAAACTAGGTAACAACAATCAAACTAGGCCACAACAATAAAAAAGAAGGTCACGACAACCAAAATTAGGTCCTGACAGTGAAGTTGAGTGAGGTCATGATCTGTGGGGCATTGCAGGCTTATGGGTCACATCTGCTAGTCAGCAACAAGCCTACCCTGGCACCACTTACAATAATTATATATGTTTGGCTATTCTTGATTCAACCAATTACCAACTTGCTGTCTTAGTTGTGTTGTTTTGCATCGGTCAAAATGTGAAATAAAACATGATTGGACATGCAATATAGATTCCATTTTAAGTTGTTTTAATTATTCTGCTTTTTATATCAAATCCAACAACAGTGTAGCAGGAAAGCAACTGAGGGTGATTCACACTGAAAAACAAGGGCATAGGAACCGGGGGGGCTGGGGGGGCACCAGCCCCCCAGTGAAAAATATGGAGGGGCGGAAGTATCATTCCGCCCCCCGCTTCGCAAGTCAGAAAACCCCTTTTTCATTTCCAAATGAGAAAAAAATCTCATTTGGAGCACCAATTTGCATCTAAGGCCAGGTGAAAATGCAAAATTATATACAAAATGGAGTGGGTGGGTTGAAGTGTGCTATATTGCACCAAATTGCATCTGAGGCCACCTGGAAATGCAAAAAAATTCCAAAGCGGAGGGGGACACCCCCTCCCCTTAGACCCCTCCACCAGGCCGGCCATCAGTCTTCAGCCCCCCCCACTCAAAAATACCTTCCTGCGCCACTGCTGAAAAACATACCACTAGTACATTATGAAACATTTGTTGTTACACATGAACCATTTAGGGTAACAAACAACACTGTGACTGCAAATAAACAATAGTGTATTCACAATTACTAGGCACCACATAACAGTTAGCGTTCCATTCGTGAGACTCAAGGTGACTCCACTTACATTTTACTGGACGAGACTCGGCTTAGAGTATCAGGGACTTAAATAGACTTGACCTACAGACTAGCTACAAACTAACTATGACCTCACACCTGTTTGCTTCAAGTTCACTTGTGGTACGTAGTGTGACAATTTCAATGAAGGAACTGCATGCAAATTTCTGAAGGATTTGCAGTCTTTGTGCTTCTTTCAGTAAGCCAAACATAAAATTTCCTCTGGATTATCTTTTTAAGGGACAAGATAACAACACTGTCCATGCTACTAGAACAACAATTTATAATGACTGTCAATATGACCTATGACCTGGAAATAATCTGATCAATACTAATTGTTGACATCATGTAATTATAAAGGGAATGTGAATTCCATCAAAACTAACCAGTTTCTCTCCAGCATCAGGTATCTCTATTCCATCCAGTACCTCCTCCATTTTGTCTGCAACTTCCTGAGATAAGCTGAAGTTTAGTTTTTGACAGAGATGCTTAAGGAGAAGACATGAGGTTTGTAACTCAGACTGAAGGATGACTGATGCAGCACAGTTTATCTGGACTAGTTTCTTCTCTCTGTCCTCATATAATGTCCGAAAATGACTAACCAATCTGTCACGAAGTTGCTCCTCTGGAATGATACATAGAAAAGTTATACTGAAGAAAATATTTGGGAACTAGACTTTGGGAACTAGATTTTAAATGCTACATATGAAGATTGTTCAAGTGATTTATTTGCCAGGCTGGGATGGAAGACTTTTGACAGACACGTTATGTATAGAAGGTTAACTATGGTATACAAGTCAATTAATGATCAAGGACCGGAGTACATGAATGAGATGTTTAAACCAGTTACGAACATTCATAATCACAATTTAAGATCCTCTACTGCAAGAAACCTGCACATTACAGGCGGACACACCCATTTTTATAACAACCGTTTTTCATGCATTGCCGCAAAAGACTGGAACAAACTAGATCAAAGAGTAAAATTAGCAAGAAATCTTAACCATTTAAATGCCTAGTATCTGATATTGTTTAGGCCTACTTCACTTTTATTTTTACCAAATTTCTTAAGTTTCTTTACTCTGTACACGTTTTTTTAACTATTTTATTATGCAGTATTAATGTATTTATGACTTCTTAAATTTTCATACATTTTATATTATTGTATGTCTTGTTAGAGGGACTCGTGGAAGATTAGCTATTGCTAAACGAGCTACCCTCTTAAAATAAAGTTGAAATAAAAAGACTTCATCTTGTGAGGTTAATGTGTCTCAGTAAAATTGAAAACCACAAGTGCTTCTTTAGCACATTCTGACAACTTAAAGGAGTGTCCATGATGTCAGTAAGAGGACTACCTACCCCAAGAACTCCTCTCGGAATCTTCACATTCTTTCAGTTTCTGACTCTCTGCTTGCATGTCCTGTAATTGACTAACTATCTCCTGGTTTGCCTTTGTCATACCCTCCAACTCCTCCTGAACTCTCTGGCCCTCTGATGTTACCCTCTGAATCTCTTCAGAAAGATTCTTGGCTTCACTAAACTGTTTGCCTTTGAAAATAAACATATTATTAAGAGGGAAATCAAAGCCAGTCCCTTGGTCTGGTTTGAAAATCAGTAATCCTTTTATAATCCTCACAAGGCAAGATCCCTAACCCCTCAAATAATTGAACACAACATTTGCTGGCATTCTGACTTAGAGTCACAATAATACCTCAAGAATGTCAAAAATCAATATTAAAAGATCATTTTGGTTCATGTACAATACACATGCCAACTGTGCACATAAGATACAGAAATGTTCTTACTATCATTAATGTTAAAAGGATTGTCTGGTGGCCCAAAGAAGTTACCTTAAAAAATAGTAAATAATTTTCCAAACATGTTGTCAAAGTATGAGAACGCTAATGTTGCGTTTGACAGAGAAACGATTTTTTAATCGTTATGGATTGACATTTCAAATATGATTTGAACAGTACAATACGTGACGTCAGCTCTGCCATAGCAGATCGCGTCATAACCCACCCTCCGCACAGTACCTATATGGTAATCACAACAAAAACAGCGTTTGTATACAGATAAATTTCTTCCTTAATTTCCGGTGAAATTTCTTAAAAATTAGATATGTTTTCAAAAACTCCTTAAGCTGCCACGTACTTGATCGGTGGTTCCGTGGTCTTTGTGTAACACAAGGTAAATTTTAACAGCAGACTCTGAGTTGTTCAAGCTATACATCGCGCTATCCAGCTCCAACGCGAAAAATGTTCGCATGTAGGCTATACTCAAACGTTGACAATCAGACAGTTCTGCGAAGCCTAAGCTTCTCAGTGCTACATTCTGCTCTGACAATGATTCGATCAATATCTTCAATAATTTCTGGTGAAATTTCTTATAAATTAGATATGATTTAAAAAAACTCATTAAGCCGCCATATATGTAGTAGATCGGTGGTTTCGTGGTCTTTGTGTAACACAAGATAAGTTTTAACAGCAGGCTCTTCGTTGTTTATACATCGCGGTATCCAGCTCCAGCGCGAAGAACTTTCGTGTGTATAGGCTATTCTAACGTTTACAATCGGACAGTTCTGCGATGACATCGATTCCGCCAAGTTTCATCTTTCGGTTTAACGAATACTTTACAAGTTTCCTTTTACTGTTAATTTGATCCGTGAATTTTATTTCAGCGATTTCGAAGAACAGTTAATGAACTGTGGTTTGAGTGTGAGTGTACTATGTGTAACGCTATACAAGTACACCAACTGAGCATCGTAGTATATACGTTCGCGAGTATGTACGTTATATATATGAGGCAATCCAATGTGTTTACATGTGAGAGTTGATTTGCTGCGGAATTGGGAGTGCTAACTTCAAGTCGTCTGTTTTGCCTATCTGCAAGCACTACGTCAATTACCATATTGAAGCGTTCGAAGAAACGGTACTTTTGGTGAGAAACTGGTGAATTTGAAAACCAGATTTCTACAAGAAGAAAACGTCGAATGGGGACAATTTTTACATGGTTAGAAAGAGAAAAATAATAACTACAAGGACAATGTATCAAAATCTTCCACCAGACAATTCCTTTAATGTAATGTAGTTTTAGTACTAAATGTTGCCAGGTTCTTAAGAGTTTTTAATTGCTACATTGACTAATACCATATAAGGTCACAAAAGAACAAAATAAATTCAATATTATAATAAAGAAGATGAAGTTCAATACATTCATTTCTTCATCTTTGACATTTCCGGTTCTTGCATGTTTTCCATATCCAAGTTTAGCAGAATGCACATTTGTATCTGTTCAAAAGACAAAGGCAAGTCTTATCTCCATTATAATACAAACATTAAAAACTATTTGCTTCCTATCAGATATATACGTAAACTTGACCGGACAAACATGTATTCATAGTATTGCTATCCCTTGATATGCTACTCCTTACCCTCTACAGATAACTTTTTGGACTGTTCCAGCTCTGCTATGTGACCTTCAAGGTCAGTGACTTGTTTCCTCAATGAGACCACTTTCTTCTGTCCTTGGACCAGCTTCTTTCTTGCAATTTTCATCTTGTTCTCATGATCTTTGAAATTCACTCTAGCCCTGGATCATAAAAAGAAAATTGTCTTCATTTAGTTGGAATGAACACAAACTTAAGTGACATCAATTTAAAAATTATTTTAGTTAACTTGAGTTCAGTAAAAGCAAGTAGATAAAAGAAATTACCTTTCAATATACTAACAGATTATTTCCAAAGAAACTCAAATAAGCCAATAATTTGAGCTTGTAAATGACAGCTTAAGAAATGATAATTATTATGTTTACACATAAAACAAATAACTTTCTTAGCGATCACCTTCATTTGTTGAAAAGTCAAAGGCCTTGTTCTCTTTATATTGTCTTTCATATAAGGCCTTGCCTGATCCAATACATGTAATGCACACACTCATCATACTGGGATGTGAGATATCTTTCATATATCAACAGGTCAAGCCTGATGCACTGTTTGTAATGCACACACTCATCATACTGGAATGTGAGATATCTTTCATATATCAACAGGTCTAGCCTGATGCACTGTTTGTAATGCACACTCTCATCATACTGGGATGTGAGATATCTTTCATATATCAACAGGTCTAGCCTGATGTACTGTTTGTAATACACACACTCATCATACTGGGATGTGAGATATCTTTCATATATCAACAGGTCTAGCCTGATGCACTGTTTGTAATGCACACTCTCATCATACTGGGATGTGAGATATCTTTCATATATCAACAGGTCTAGCCTGATGCACTGTTTGTAATGCACACTCTCATCATACTGGGATGTGAGATCTTTCATATATCAACAGGTCTAGCCTGATACACTGTTTGTAATACACACACTCATCATACTGGGGTGTGAGATATCTTTCATATATCAACAGGTCTAGCCTGATGCACTGTTTGTAATGCACACTCTCATCATACTGGGATGTGAGATATCTTTCATATATCAACAGGTCAAGCCTGATGCACTGTTTGTAATACACACACTCTCATCATACTGGGATGTGAGATATCTTTCATACATCAACAGGTCTAGCCTGATGCACTGTTTGTAATGCACACTCTCATCATACTGGGATGTGAGATATCTTTCATATATCAACAGGTCTAGCCTGATGCACTGTTTGTAATGCACACTCTCATCATACTGCGATGTGAGATATCTTTCATATATCAACAGGTCTAGCCTGATGCACTGTTTGTAATGCACACTCTCATCAAACTGGGATGTGAGATATCTTTCATATATCAAATTGTCTAGCCTGATGCACTGTTTGTAATGCACACTCTCATCAAACTGGGATGTGAGATATCTATCATACATCAACAGGTCTAGCCTGATGCACTGTTTGTAATGCACACTCTCATCATACTGGGATGTGAGATATCTTTCATATATCAACAGGTCTAGCCTGATGCACTGTTTGTAATGCACACTCTCATCATACTGGGATGTGAGATATCTTTCATACATCAACAGGTCTAGCCTGATGCACTGTTTGTAATGCACACTCTCATCATACTGGGATGTGAGATATCTTTCATACATCAACAGGTCTAGCCTGATGCACTGTTTGTAATACACACACTGATCATACTGGGGTGTGAGATATCTTTCATATATCAACAGGTCAAGCCTGATGCACTGTTGTAATGCTCACTTTCTGGGACACTACTGGGATGATAGATATCAAAATGTTCCCATGAAGTAAACCATAAAAACTCAAATTATATTCTGTGGTAATTGGTTTTGCCCACAAAATCTAAAAGTTTTGTCCATAAGCCTAAAATGAATGCTAATTGAAATAACACAATCGTTTCCCTTAAATCATTATAAATATTGCTAATTCTGTGTCATGACAACAAAGAATCAAAGGTTAGAATTGATAAAGTCAGACTCCACATTAAGATCAAAGATAAGGAATATATCTTAAAGGAATGAAAATCCTGCCTAAAAACAACTAGGGAGCAGCACTGATATAGATCTACAACTAGCCTATCCAAGCACATAAGAGTTAATCTTGAGATATCTCTCTTAGAGTAAATAATCTCCATGATATATCTCATCATATCTCATCAACAAGGGAGCAGCACTGGTATAGATCTACAACTAGCCTATCCAAGCACATAAGAGTTAATCTTGAGATATCTCTCTTAGAGCAAATAATCTCCATGATATATCTCATCATATCTCATTCACAAGGGAGCAGCACTGATATAGATCTACAACTAGCCTATCAAAGCACATAAGAGTTAATCTTGAGATATCTCTCTTAGAGCAAATAATCTCCATGATATATCTCATCATATCTCATCAACAAGGGAGCAGCACTGATATAGATCTACAACTAGCCTATCCAAGCACATAAGAGTTAATCTTGAGATATCTCTCTTAGAGTAAATAATCTCCATGATATATCTCATCATATCTCATCAACAAGGGAGCAGCACTGATATAGATCTACAAACTAGCCTATCCAAGTACATAAGAGTTAATCTTGAGATATCTCTCTTAGAGTAAATAATCTCCATGATATATCTCATCATATCTCATCAACAAGGGAGCAGCACTGATATAGATCTACAAACTAGCCTATCCAAGCACATAAGAGTTAATCTTGAGATATCTCTCTTAGAGTAAATAATCTCCATGATATATCTCATCAACAAGGGAGCAGCACTGATATAGATCAACAATTAGCCTATCCAAGCACATAAGAGTTAGTCTTGAGATATCTCTCTTAGAGCAAATAATCTCCATGATATATCTCATCATATATCTCATCAACAAGGGAGCAGCACTGATATAGATCTACAAACTAGCCTATCCAAGCACATAAGAGTTAATCTTGAGATATCTCTCTTTGAGTAAATAATCTTCATGATATATCTCATCATATCTCATTAACAAGGGAGCAGCACTGATATAGATCTACAACTTGCCTATCCAAGCACATAAGAGTTAATCTTGAGATATCTCTCTTAGAGTAAATAATCTCCATGATATATCTCATCATATCTCATCAACAAGGGAGCAGCACTGATATAGATCTACAAACTAGCCTATCCAAGCACATAAGAGTTAATCTTGAGATATCTCTCTTAGAGTAAATAATCTCCATGATATATCTCATCAACAAGGGAGCAGCACTGATATAGATCAACAACTAGCCTATGCAAGCACATAAGAGTTAATCTTGAGATATCTCTCTTAGAGCAAATAATCTCCATGATATATCTCATCATATCTCATCAACAAGGGAGCACCACTGATATAGATCTACAAACTAGCCTATCCAAGCACATAAGAGTTAATCTTGAGATATCTCTCTTTGAGTAAATAATCTTCATGATATATCTCATCATATCTCATCATATCTCTTCATATCTCATCAACATGGCTGACTATGTTCATAGCAGTTATCTTTTAATACTAAATCATTGCTGTGTAACACGGTCATCTGTGTCCAATATATTGAGAAAAATATTGATAACTATGACAACATATTCAAATTACAGATTCAAAATTATATTTAAGTTTGTGTGTGGTAGAACTCTGAAAGAGTAACAGAATTAGCAGAAATGATTATTATTTTCCTTCCACACCAGTGGCTCAGTGATGGGAACGTAGGACACAGTCTTATCATCCAGTGAACAGATGCATTTCACTAATTAATTGCTTTTACTACCATTCAAACAAAATAAGGAGTTAATAACATCTTACTGAGAGAGCTCTTTAGTCGGATGGAAGGACGGAGGACTCTGAATGGTCCAGGTATCTACTAAAACCATCTCATCGTGGAGTTTCTCATCAGTTTCAAGTATCTTTTCTATCTTCGCTTTTAATTTTTCATGCCTAAGGAAGAAAAAGAGTGCTGTTTGATTTCAAGTTATGTTATAAGCTTTGTAAGAACTTTCCGTAAATCTCACTTCAGGAACGAGTACAAGATACTCTCAAAAAGATAAACTCATAGTAATTTTATTCTTCATCATGTAAAGCGCATATGAAAATATATATTTTATAGTATTTGCGCTATATAACGAACCATAATAATAATAATGTAGGAAGTTGAAAGTCTTTAGAAATTACATTGCATGGAAAACTCAAAACAACAATGAAAACAATACTAAATCAACAAAAAAGTAACTTTTAATGTAAAAAAAAATAAAAAATAAAATAAAGTAGTTAACATTTAAACCAAATACATTTTATGCATCAAATGTCAAATTCTTGAACAAGCCTTGAAATAATGAGGCTATTGTACTTAAGGACAAACAAGACCAGTTAGGATTGACACAACCAACATGAACCACAGGCAGATATAATAATGAGGCTGTTGGCATTAAGGACAAACAAGACCAGTTAGGATTGACATAACCAACATGAACCATAAGCAGATATAAAAATGAGGCGGTTGTACTTAAGGACAAAAGGGACCAACTAGGTTTAACACAACCGACATGAACCACAAGAAGATATTAAAATGAGGCTGTTGTACTTAAGGACAAACAAGAACAGCTAGGATTGACACAACCAACATGAACCGCAGGCAGATATAATAATGAGGCTGTTGGACTGAAGGACAAACAAGACCAGCTAGGATTGATACAACCAACATGAACCACAGGCAGATATAATAATGAGGCTGTTGGAATTAACAACAAACAAGAACAGCTAGGATTGACACAACCAACATGAACCGCAGGCAGATATAATAATGAGGCTGTTGGAATTAAGGGCAAACAAGACCAGTTAGGATTGACACAACCAACATGAACCGCAGGCAGATATAATAATGAGGCTGTTGGAATTAACAACAAACAAGAACAGCTAGGATTGACACAACCAACATGAACCGCAGGCAGATATAATAATAGGGCTGTTGGACTTAAGGACAAACAAGACCAGCTAGGATTGACACAACCAACATGAACTGCAGGCAGATATAATAATGAGGCTGTTGGACTGAAGGACAAACAAGAACAGCTAGGATTGACACAACCAACATGAACCGCAGGCAGATATAATAATGAGGCTGTTGTACTTAAGGAGAAACAAGAACAGCTAGAATTGAAACAACCAACATGAACCACGGGCAGATAAAATAATGACCTTTCCTTCTCCTTCCTGTACAGTTCAAGTTCCTGCTTTCGTTTTTCCTGTAAATTCATGACTTTCTGTATCATTTCTTGTAGCTTCCCATCTTTTAATTGGTTGTTTTGTCGTTCAATCTCCAATGCCTGCACCTCTAATTGATACGATCCAACAATTCCTACAATCTCTTCATCCTCCTGAATTATTGATGCAGTGAGCTCTGCTTCTGTTTGTCGAAGGTTTGTCAGTTTCTCCTCCATCTCTTTGATTTCTGTCTGCAAAATACCAGAAATATCACAACTAATTCAATTTAATCAAAGTATTGTGTAAGGGATATGACTAGTAAATACACTGTTTGTTGTATAATGGAAGTAAAGAATGATAATATTCACAAATATTAAAGTAGATATAGTTTTATGTGTGCATCAACTACTTAGTCAAAAATGAAGACATGGCACTATGGAATCACAGTAGAAAGTAGGTTCGGTTTGAAGAATGTTAGACTGCTATAGAATACGTAATGCAGCAAACTTCCATAGAACTATTCCTCTAGCTATGATTATAAACCCCTTAAAGGATCACATATACCTCAAAGCTTTCTCCAAGAATAACACACTTCATCTGCTCCCTGCTTTCTATAGGAGCAACATAATCAACATATCTGTCTTTGAAGGGCCATTGATGCTCTCTGCTTTCTAGAGGAGCAACACTCTCTTTCAACATATCTGTCTTTGTTTGGCCATAGATGCTCTCTGCTTTCTAGAGGAGCAACATATTCTATCAACATATCTGTCTTTGAAAGGCCACTGATGCTCGCTGCTTTCTAGAGGAGCAACACTCTCTTTCAACATATCTGTCTTTGTTTGGCCATAGATGCTCTCTGCTTTTTAGAGGAGCAACAAATTCTATCAACATATCTGTCTTTGAAGGGCCATAAATGCTGGCTGCTTTATATAGGAGCAACACTCTATATCAACATATCTGTCTTTGAAGGGCCATAGATGCTTGCTGCTTTATATTTGAGCAACACTCTCTATCAACAATCTCTCTTTGAAGGGCCATTGATGCTCGCTGCTTTCTAGGGGAGCAACACTCTCTTTCAAAATATCTGTCTTTGTTTGGCCATAGATGCTCTCTGCTTTTTTGAGGAGCAACAAATTCTATCAACATATCTGTCTTTGAAGGGCCATAAATGCTGGCTGCTTTATATAGGAGCAACACTCTATATCGACATATCTGCCTTTGTAGGGCCATAGATGCTGGCTGTTTTCTATAGGAGTGCACACTCTCTATCATCATATCTGTCTTGGTAGGGCCATAGGTGCTCACTGCTTTTGATAGGAGCAACACTCTCTACAAACAATCTCTCCCTTGAGGGGCCAAAGATGCTCCCTGCTTACTATAGGAGCAACACTCTCTATCAACATATCTGTCTTTGTAGGGTAATAGATGCTCACTGCTTTTGATAGGAGCAACATATTCTATCAACAATCTCTCTTTGAAGGGCTCTATAGATGCTGGCTGCTTTCTATAGGAGTGCACACTCTCTATCATCATATCTGTCTTGTTAGGGCCATAGATGCTCACTTCTTTTGATAGGAGCAACATATTCTATCAACAATCTCTCTTTCAAGGGCTCTATAGATGCTTGCTGTTTTCTATAGGAGCAACACTTTCTATCAACATATCTGTCTTTGAAGGACCATAGATGCTCGCTGCTTTCAATAGGAGCAACACTCTCCATCAACATATCTGTCTTGGTAGGGCCATAGGTGCTCTCTGCTTTTGATAGGAGCAACACTCTCTCTACAAACAATCTCTCCCTTGAGGGGCCAAAGATGCTCCCTGCTTTCTATAGGAGCAACACTCTCTATCAACATATCTGTCTTTGTAGGGTAATAGATGCTCCCTGCTTTTGATAGGAGCAACATATTCTATCAACAATCTCTCTTTGAAGGGCTCTATAGATGCTGGCTGCTTTCTATAGGAGTGCACACTCTATATCATGATATCTGTCTTGTTAGGGCCATAGATGCTCCCTGCTTTTGATAGGAGCAACATATTCTATCAACAATCTCTCTTTGAAGGGCTCTATAGATGCTTGCTGTTTTCTATAGGAGCAACACTCTCTATCAACATATCTGTCTTTGAAGGACCATAGATGCTCGCTGCTTTCAATAGGAGCAACACTCTCCATCAACATATCTGTCTTGGTAGGGCCATAGGTGCTCACTGCTTTTGATAGGAGCAACACTCTCTACAAACAATCTCTCCCTTGAGGGGCCAAAGATGCTCCCTGCTTTCTATAGGAGCAACACTCTCTATCAACATATCTGTCTTTGTAGGGTAATAGATGCTCCCTGCTTTTGATAGGAGCAACATATTCTATCAACAATCTCTCTTTGAAGGGCTCTATAGATGCTGGCTGCTTTCTATAGGAGTGCACACTCTATATCATGATATCTGTCTTGTTAGGGCCATAGATGCTCCCTGCTTTTGATAGGAGCAACATATTCTATCAACAATCTCTCTTTGAAGGGCTCTATAGATGCTTGCTGTTTTCTAGAGGAGCAACACTCTCTTTCAACATATCTGTCTTTGTTTGGCCATAGATGATCTCTGCTTTTTAGAGGAGCAACAAATTCTATCAACATATCTGTCTTTGAAGGGCCATAAATGCTGGCTGCTTTATATAGGAGCAACACTCTATATCAACATATCTGTCTTTGAAGGGCCATAGATGCTTGCTGCTTTATATTTGAGCAACACTCTCTATCAACAATCTCTCTTTGAAGGGCCATTGATGCTCGCTGCTTTCTAGAGGAGCAACACTCTCTTTCAACATATCTGTCTTTGTTTGGCCATAGATGCTCTCTGCTTTCTAGAGGAGCAACATATTCTATCAACATATCTGTCTTTGAAAGGCCATTGATGCTCGCTGCTTTCTAGAGGAGCAACACTCTCTTTCAACATATCTGTCTTTGTTTGGCCATAGATGCTCTCTGCTTTTTAGAGGAGCAACAAATTCTATCAACATATCTGTCTTTGAAGGGCCATAGATGCTGGCTGCTTTATATAGGAGCAACACTCTATATCAACATATCTGTCTTTGAAGGGCCATAGATGCTTGCTGTTTTATATTTGAGCAACACTCTCTATCAACAATCTCTCTTTGAAGGGCCATTGATGCTCGCTGCTTTCTAGAGGAGCAACACTCTCTTTCAACATATCTGTCTTTGTTTGGCCATAGATGCTCTCTGCTTTCTAGAGGAGCAACAAATTCTATCAACATATCTGTCTTTGAAGGGCCATAAATGCTGGCTGCTTTCTATAGGAGCAACACTCTATATCGACATATCTGTCTTTGTAGGGCCATAGATGCTGGCTGTTTTCTATAGGAGTGCACACTCTCTATCATCATATCTGTCTTGGTAGGGCCATAGGTGCTCACTGCTTTTGATAGGAGCAACACTCTCTACAAACAATCTCTCCCTTGAGGGGCCAAAGATGCTCCCTGCTTACTATAGGAGCAACACTCTCTATCAACATATCTGTCTTTGTAGGGTAATAGATGCTCACTGCTTTTGATAGGAGCAACATATTCTATCAACAATCTCTCTTTGAAGGGCTCTATAGATGCTGGCTGCTTTCTATAGGAGTGCACACTCTCTATCATCATATCTGTCTTGTTAGGGCCATAGATGCTCACTTCTTTTGATAGGAGCAACATATTCTAACAACAGTCTCTCTTTCAAGGGCTCTATAGATGCTTGCTGTTTTCTATAGGAGCAACACTTTCTATCAACATATCTGTCTTTGAAGGACCATAGATGCTCGCTGCTTTCAATAGGAGCAACACTCTGCATCAACATATCTGTCTTGGTAGGGCCATAGGTGCTCACTGCTTTTGATAGGAGCAACACTCTCTACAAACAATCTCTCCCTTGAGGGGCCAAAGATGCTCCCTGCTTTCTATAGGAGCAACACTCTCTATCAACATATCTGTCTTTGTAGGGTAATAGATGCTCACTGCTTTTGATAGGAGCAACATATTCTATCAACAATCTCTCTTTGAAGGGCTCTATAGATGCTGGCTGCTTTCTATAGGAGTGCACACTCTATATCATCATATCTGTCTTGTTAGGGCCATAGATGCTCCCTGCTTTTGATAGGAGCAACATATTCTATCAACAATCTCTCTTTGAAGGGCTCTATAGATGCTTGCTGTTTTCTATAGGAGCAACACTCTCTATCAACATATCTGTCTTTGAAGGACCATAGATGCTCGCTGCTTTCAATAGGAGCAACACTCTCCATCAACATATCTGTCTTGGTAGGGCCATAGGTGCTCACTGGTTTTGATAGGAGCAACACTCTCTACAAACAATCTCTCCCTTGAGGGGCCAAAGATGCTCCCTGCTTTCTATAGGAGCAACACTCTCTATCAACATATCTGTCTTTGTAGGGTAATAGATGCTCACTGCTTTTGATAGGAGCAACATATTCTATCAACAATCTCTCTTTGAAGGGTTCTATAGATGCTGGCTGCTTTCTATAGGAGTGCACACTCTATATCATCATATCTGTCTTGTTAGGGCCATAGATGCTCCCTGCTTTTGATAGGAGCAACATATTCTATCAACAATCTCTCTTTGAAGGGCTCTATAGATGCTTGCTGTTTTCTATAGGAGCAACACTTTCTATCAACATATCTGTCTTTGAAGGACCATAGATGCTCGCTGCTTTCAATATGAGCAACACTCTCCATCAACATATCTGTCTTGGTAGGGCCATAGGTGCTCACTGGTTTTGATAGGAGCAACACTCTCTACAAACAATCTCTCCCTTGAGGGGCCAAAGATGCTCCCTGCTTTCTATAGGAGCAACACTCTCTATCAACATATCTGTCTTTGTAGGGTAATAGATGCTCACTGCTTTTGATAGGAGCAACATATTCTATCAACAATCTCTCTTTGAAGGGCTCTATAGATGCTGGCTGCTTTCTATAGGAGTGCACACTCTCTATCATCATATCTGTCTTGTCAGGGCCATAGATGCTCACTGCTTTTGATAGGAGCAACATATTCTATCAACAATCTCTCTTTGAAGGGCTCTATAGATGCTTGCTGTTTTCTATAGGAGCAACACTCTCTATCAACATATCTGTCTTTGAAGGGCCATAGATGCTTGCTGCTTTCAATAGGAGCAACACTCTCCATCAACATATCTGTCTTTGTTTGGCCATAGATGCTCTCTGCTTTTTAGAGGAGCAACAAATTCTATCAACATATCTGTCTTTGAAGGGCCATAAATGCTGGCTGCTTTATATAGGAGCAACACTCTATATCGACATATCTGTCTTTGTAGGGCCATAGATGCTGGCTGTTTTCTATAGGAGTGCACACTCTCTATCATCATATCTGTCTTGGTAGGGCCATAGGTGCTCACTGCTTTTGATAGGAGCAACACTCTCTACAAACAATCTCTCCCTTGAGGGGCCAAAGATGCTCCCTGCTTTCTATAGGAGCAACACTCTCTATCAACATATCTGTCTTTGTAGGGTAATAGATGCTCACTGCTTTTGATAGGAGCAACATATTCTATCAACAATCTCTCTTTGAAGGGCTCTATAGATGCTGGCTGCTTTCTATAGGAGTGCACACTCTCTATCATCATATCTGTATTGTTAGGGCCATAGATGCTCACTGCTTTTGATAGGAGCAACATATTCTATCAACAATCTCTCTTTGAAGCGCTCTATAGATGCTCGCTGCTTTCAATAGGAGCAACACTCTCCATCAACATATCTGTCTTGGTAGGGCCATAGATGCTCTCTGCTTTCTAGAGGAGCAACATATTCTATCAACATATCTGTCTTTGAAAGGCCATAAATGCTCACTGCCTTCTATAGGAGCAACAATTCTATCATCAATTTCTCTCTTTGAGGGGCCACAGATGCTGGCTGCTTTCTATAGGAGCAACACTCTCTCTGTCTTGGTAGGGCCATAGAATGCCATCAGAACAGGCTCTTGTGATTTGCTAGGATTAGTGTAAACTACAACCCTATCCTTGTAAGGTAATGTATGGAAACAGTACACTTCAAAGGAGCAACAATAACACATAAGTAATACCCTGCTGGCTTTTGCCTGGTTTTCCTGTAGTGATCATGAAAGTTATAAATGTTAATATAATACAACATTGCAAATGAACCCTATTGAATAAGTTATATTGCCTGTCAGCCTCAAATTCACACTTAACTTCAAGGGAATTTTTTTGAAGAAAGAAAAGGTGCTAATCACTCTTTGGATTGAGATAAAAGTTCTCAAACTTTTTGGAACTTACTGAGGCATTTGCAATGAAAGCTGACAGAGGATTTACATTCATTATGTTTCTACATTAAGCCTTTTAATTTAATGACTGGCACCATCTACTTATCTGAATTTTTTAATCATCCATGATTCAGGGTGTAGATAACTTGGCACATGTAGACTTACTAAACAATCAACTTTAGTCTTTATTAACACTAAATAGTAGATTCTGACCTGTATTATGCCTCTCTTGGTCTCTAACTCTGACTTCCTCTTTTCATGATCCTGAGATTTTTCTGAAATTCTTTCTTGAAGATCTGCTTCCTGTTCCTTGAATTTCTTCACATCTTCTTTAAAATGACTGTTGGAGCAGACGAAGAGATTGAATAGGTAACTTCAAGCAAACAGTCAAGTTCTTTATTCTTAATGGTTTTAATATTTAACTTCAATGAAATAATAAACTTGTGAAATATGTGGGTGGGGGAGGCTAAGGGTAAAAAAGAACTTACCACATTGCTGGGTTCTCAAATGAAATTATATATATATATATATATATATATATATATATATATATACTCCTACAGTGGAATTACGACCTTCCTTATGGGTTTCGAACCTTTGGACATACAATCAGCGTCCATAGCCTAGTGGTTAGGGTGTCCGCATTTATAGTCTATAGTAGTCTATATATATATATATAGTCCATATTTTATATATATAGTCTATAAATATATCTATATATATATAGACTATATATATAGTATATATATACTATATACTATATTCAAGTAAAAAAAAACACATCTGCATGTTAAGATTAAGAACTTGTAGGTTGTCTTCACTGAGGCCTGCATTTTGGACTTTTGTTCAATAGGTTTCTGTAAAAAGTGACATTCTGCATTAAAAGTTTCTCTGTAATTTGTCCTGGATAACTCAATATATTTCAGGAACATCAAGTAAGCAGTAAGTTACCTTTCTTCGTTCTCCATTTCCAATCTAAGTTTTTCTACTTTCTTCTTATCTTTGACTTCAGTATCCAATAGATGCTCTTCAAATCTTGTTGCCAAAGCAGACACTTCCTTGTGTACTCTTTTTGTTTCCTTGATAAGTTTCTCCTGAGTGGCTTGCTCTCTCTCCTGTAATTCCAATGCTGATTTGAGGAGTTCCTCCATGATAAAATGAGTGTTCAAAGACATGTCTGGTAGTATGTTGAGCTCAGATTCTAATGCAGTACACTGCATCGCCAAGCTCTCAGCTAAGAACAAAAAAGAATAGTAAATGAAAGATTTAGTGTCTGAATATTCCTACCTAGTACCACTGTGACTCAATTTGCATAGGTAAACACAATTTACCATTAAATTAGAAATATATCTTTGAAAGAGTATTCAATATTTTTAATTTGTTTGCAACCAAACCTGGCCTTATCTTCAATTTTGAAAACATTTTGTTACAAATTCACCTTTTTCATAGTCCTCTGTTTCCACAGCTTGTACCTGTTCTGTCTGTAATTCCTGCAGTTTCTTCTGTTTACTTGTGATGGACAAGATGCTACCTATACGTCCAGCTGTGATCTTCAACACTTCATTCCTTAATAGCTCCTTCTTCTCACTTACAAGAAAGCATGGATATTTAATGTAATTATCTTGCAAAGTTGTAGAAATTACCACAACTCTTTTTCTTTCTTACTCTATAAACTACAAAAATAGTACATTTGCCCTAGAGTCATCCTTTAAGTCACAACATTATTTGAAGATTTGAAGGTAAAGTAGCAAACTAATCAGCTGCTCTATATATATATATATATATATATATATATATATATATATATATACACACATTTTGTTGAGATATAGTGTTTACAATCTGGTTTGAAGATTTCCTATTAAGCCCCTTCCACCATGAACTAAATGAGGTATTGACAATTTAAAAGTTTCATGTTCAGCCCCACCCACTCATTAATATGCATTTCCCACTGAAACCAATAGGGATCATCTACTGACCTTGACCAACATATATACCACATATGACATCAATCACATATTTTCTTATTGAGATACTGTGTTTACAAGCTAGGGCGTCACATACAAACAGGATATACACACATACATCAACTTGACTGCATAGGTTCCGATGGATGCAAAGAATAATGAATTAATTTTCAATGAACCAAAATAAGACCTTCTATATATCTAAATTTAATTGCAGAGAAGATACCAAAGTGCAATAACTGGTAATCTGTCACATAACTGGACAATACCTGATGTGTTTCAATCTGGTTCTGTGTCCTTGTTGTAAGATCTGGAATTTCTCTTCAGCAGAGTACTCCAAGTTGTGCTGAAGCTCACTGTCCATGTCCACCAGTAATGGATTATCATCTTCTGTACAAGAAATTCTCAGAGATGGAACATCAATCTCTCCAAAGCTTGTCGAATTTTCCATCTTAATTTCTTCTCCATCTTTGTTGAAGGAGATGGAGGATGAGCAGTCTTCATCCAATGGGTCAATGTGTAAGCTTCTTTTGATTTTGTCTACCAATGCATTACCCTGACCAATCATTGAATTGGTCAGTTTTCCAGTCGTAGAACTTAAATATCCTTTGGTTTCATCTCTTGAATCAGACTTCCCAGGATCACGTGTAAGTTGATCCTCAGTTGTAAAGGCTGCTTGATTAGTCAAATTTTGTCCCATATTGTCAGCTAAGATGAAATCAAATTGTGATGAAATTCCTTGTGTTTGTGCTGCAACAGAAATTTGACTCAAATTGGTTGGTTCTGAAATGAAATAAAGGCTAATCCAATTGAATGTAGACAATGACACAGTAACCGGAAATGATCAGTGCTAATCACAATATTCCTTTATTCATTGAGTCTGTGCTAATCCTAATGTTCCTTTATTCATTGATTCTGTGCTAATCCCTAATATTCCTTTATTAATTGAGTCTGTGCTAATCCTAATATTCCTTTATTCATTGAGTCTGTGCTAATCCTAATATTCCTTTATTCATTGAGTCTGTGCTAATCCTAATATTCCTTTATTTATTGAGTCTGTGCTAATCCCTAATATTCCTTTATTTATAGAGTCTGTGCTAATCCTAATCTTCCTTTATTCATTGAGTCTGTGCTAATCCTAATATTCCTTTATTCATTGATTCTGTGCTAATCCCTAATATTCCTTTATTTATTGAGTCTGTGCTAATCCTAATATTCCTTTATTCATTGAGTCTGTGCTAATCCTAATATTCCTTTATTCATTGATTCTGTGCTAATCCCTAATATTCCTTTATTTATTGAGTCTGTGCTAATCCTAATATTCCTTTATTCATTGAGTCTGTGCTAATCCTAATATTCCTTTATTAATTGATTCTGTGCTAATCCCTAATATTCCTTTATTTATAGAGTCTGTGCTAATCCTAATGTTCCTTTATTCGATGAGTCTGTGCTAAACCCATTCTTTTATTCATTGATTCTGTGCAACTCATGATCAACATTCATGTGGGAAGTCATTGGGTAAAGTTGTTTGAAACATCAATTAGAACCTGTAAAAATGAGGCAGATAATGCATATATCTCTTCTAAGGAAAACCTCCCATCCGTCACTGCCAGCCCACTCATAAGAACCTAAACTGTCTTACCACAGTTTAGATCCTGAAGATTTTCTGATACCGATGGTTGATCCTCCTTTGCCTTGTTTGCCTCCTTTTGCTTGATTTTCATTCCACTAAAGAGAGACATTCTGGAAAGATCAAGAAGGGACACATAAAATCATTTGAGATAATGTACATATTAGAACTGTGCAGTGCTGGTTAGTTGCGATTCACCTTGCCTCTATCTGTTGAATCAAGAACAGTAATCCCACAAACGCTAACATAATCAACTTTCAATTGTTTCGCTTTCACCACATCACTCCATCCACCTGTCTCTCTTCAATTGATCATTTACAAATTTTATTTTATTGCATCTGGTACTCAAATATACTTAATAAAACAAGGTTAATATTTCCATGAATAACCAAAATTGCAAAGATTTTTACACATTCTATCAAAATGCACAATATGTCAATATGCCTACTTCTGCTCTGAAACATCATTAATTTCCAAAACAGAATGTTGAAATTAGTAAATTGTATTTGATCAGTTTTTCAAAAACATGGTAACTTCTGAGTAAATGATTTATCAAAAATTTTCAGAAAATTGTTGACTTGCAACTATTTAAGAATGACTGATTTGTTGTCCATTTGCAAAATGATTTTTTGCTGAGATTCAAGAGACAGGAAATCATTTTTCAAGACTTTTGAACTTTTTCATTTCTTACAAGAGTATAGTATAAAAGGCCAAGGCAAAGGAAAGCAAAGTAATAATATTTTAGAACAGTGTTTACTTACTGCGATTACTCGTTTACAGTTATGACGTCAACTGTCATTAGTACATTGCAGAAATACAGTAAAAACAAATCTTTTCCATGGTGCACTGTTTTTATTTGTTCTTTTGTGTCTTAACATGTGGTGTCTAAATCAGGTTAAAACATCTACCAACCAAATTTTAAAATCGTTCATAGTAAATCAAAACTTTTGAATGAATCAACGAGGCTACTACAAAGTTCTACTAGCAATAATAAGAGCAAAAGTGCAAACAATGTAACACCTTGTAGTGGTGTAATGATTAGTATGCAAGAGTTTTCTGTATAAGGACATTTAACGTTCTAGGCTAGACTCTAGCCTAGCGTGAAAGCAGGCACATTGGAATTAAACTACACTGATCAGACATCTGATAAATGTGATCCAGGCCAGTAATGAAGTATTGTAATTGTAAACATATATGAAGAAATGACAAATACTTTGGCAATCGTAAAAGATTTATAACTATCGAATTTGCGATTATTCGCAAAGATAAAACACTGCTAGGACTAAATGTTGCACTGCAGAACAAGCGTATTACTGACAAGTAAACGCATGAATCTGACCGGAGCAGGTGCTTGCCGAATTTAAACATTGCACAGTGCTAGTGTAGCCTTGTAAGAACCTGTACTTTTGCAATATTTGCTGACAAACTGCTTTAGTGTTGTTTTGATAGGTTAGGCCATTATTTAAAAGCAGTTCGTGTGTAGTGCTAGTTTGTAGTCAAGTTATCGCAACTTAGGTTTTGAGCGCGATTAATCGAACTTCAAGAGTGTAAATTGTGACTACTGGCAATTAATCGATTACGACTATCAGCACTAGTATACATATTATATATGATTTCTCTTTTAAAAACTCAGCAAATCAGGAAGAAATACCCACATTATGCAACAAATACAAGAAAGGATATTTTGATTACATTTCTTGACATTCCAATCAAAGTTTGAAAAGAGGAAAACAAAAATGACAGCTCATTAAATGTTCAAGTTGAGTTGCTGTGAACTGTAAAATCTGACCACGTAAAACAAATTCTTATACACTGCAGTCATACGAAACTCTAACTATTTAAGCCTGTTGCTCATTTATTACTCTGTAAACAATGAATGATGAGGAAACTATTTCGTGCAATACATACCATACACTATAAAACGGGAACAGAGCCCCTGTTATTCGTTGTCGTTTATCTATAAGAAATACGTATAAAGCAACTCAATTAATTCGTTAAGGCTATGGGTAGTATTACTCACTTGATTTATCAGAAGCAATTAAGTCTGAAGGATTAATTATCTGAAATCTTGTTCAAAGTTCAGTCAGCTGTTTACTTTTGGATGTCTATCTTGTAAACAATTGCAAAGCTACTGTACAAGGTATAAGGCAAGTAAATTGTCTTCCAGTCCGATTTTTGCAAATGAACTTACAACATTTGGTAGAAACTTAATAACTTCAATATAATTATCAACCAAAATCTCGCCTACTAAATTTTGACCAGCATAATACATTTTTGAACTAAAGAAGATATTAAAAAAACATAATAATGCTAAAAACTCGAAACTTATGTTCGGTGGAGCTCAGGAGTCAGGGAGACAAAAGCACTTTTACGTATTGATGGCGCTACCCCCTATTGCCAAAGCTTCACAATTGCTTTATGTTTATTTTCTGTGGTTTTGCTCATTAGTACTAGCAATACTTTTCCGATCATATGCGATAATTCACACACAGAGCCTACTCAAATGAAACTTACTTCTTGGATGTGACCGGTGGCTCCATATTATGTGCAACAAACTGTGATGTTTGGAATAATTGTGTCTGATCAATTTTTGACTAGCCATTGATTGTAAACATAGGCCTACAACTTACAAGATTACAAAGACCATGAAAGTTGCGAGACATTGTATGTAGGCCAAGTTAGGGTAGACTACATTGTTATAAGGCAGGATATTGTAGTACCAACGATCATGCTTTGACGAGGGCATAGGCATAAGCTAAGTTGCTATCCTAACACCAAATTACTATTCAAATAATATGCATACACAAACGATGCAGAAATATAAACCACCATCATCAAACAGACTAACACTAAGTATGTTCAATATCAAATCAGGAATTTGTAGTTGAATGCTAAATGTGAAAGTTGAAAACCCTATGTTATTCTTAGTGCATAGCCAGTTTCAGTTTCAGGCCCATCTTTGAGTTTGAACTAAGGAAAAGGAATTTCACAGGCACTTTTGAACTAAGGTAACTTTGAACAGTGTTATCATGGCATGCGTTGGTACATTGTGTAAAACGTCTGTTGGAAACACAATACAGTTCTTACAAAGGAGACAATTAGAAAGCAGTGCTAGTAAGCAGAAAAGATTGTCTCGTCAGCTTTTGAGTGATCGTATGGCCAGTGCACCTGGATATCTCCATAGCTGCAGTTTAGTGGGACACTATGGATGTGTCAATGCCGTTGAATTCAGCAACAAAGGTGGTGAACTTCTGGTTTCAGGTAAACTCTTCAGTCTTTATTTATTAACTAACATCCAACTTCACAAATTTATTCACCATCACACGTTTGAGGAAATGTAGTGTTGATTGAAAAGTAACATTGACAGAATGGACAGTAACAACTAACATACAAGATGGTTGATATTTATGTCAAAATCTGATTTTGTGCTCTGTTTCATGAGTTTTCAGAGTTATGCTCAGTCAATAACATGGTTGTGTGGTGTATCTTTACCATGCCTTATTTGAAAATATTTAAAAAGCTACGCTCCAAACCTATGGACCCAAAATTTGCCTGGCTGATTGAAATAAAATTTTGTTAAATTGTGAAAACCTAAGATGGAAACTTAAAGGTTCTTCTCAAATCTTGTTAGTTTAGTTTAGTAGGAAAAAATTGGATCAGGAGCGACACTGAAGTCCCCATCAAGGACCCACTTTTTGTTCATTATGTTCAACATTGCACATATTCTATTATTAGATACACTACAACTGTTGAACCTTACATAGAAAGCTTTCTACTCTGACATACCTTCTCTTGGGTAAATTATGAAAAAGTATTAAGCAGACCATGAATAAATTTATACCTTCCATGTAGAAACACTATCTAGGGTCATGTTGTTCTTTGTGTTGTCAGTGATAAGTACAGCTTCAGGTAATCAGTTAAAATCATTTGTTCTGGATATAAACTTAATGAAACTATGGAGATAGACAATGAGCATAATCCAACCCTCATAAATGATTATTACTTTCTCTGTGTAAAGGTGGAGACGATAGGAGAGTGCTCATTTGGGATTTGGAGAAGCAGCTTTCCTCTAATAAACAACCAGGCCCAAATGCATGCATGAAAGGAGAGCATAATTCCAACATCTTCTGCCTAGCATTAGACTGTGAAAATAGACGAGTATTTTCTGGAGGAAATGATGACCAGGTTATTGTTCATGACACAGAAAGGTAAATAATGTGTTTCAAATGTGTATGTTCACTATGTTGTAAATACATCCATATAATTCATATGTCAAAGATAATTTGGGTATTATTTGCATATTATTAAGTTTTAGCCAGTGTAATGTGTAATATTTGAGGGTTTTAAAGCTGATTTAGTGCAAGACAATATAAAGTTGAGAATTACCAATGTTGCTCTTGATGATAATATCGTTATCCCTGTTCTAATTCTCAAACTGGACTTAGCATTGCATAAGTGTGTTACTTTTATTTTAAACCTAATTGTACTTATGAATATGAACAATGCATTCCATTGTGTGCAAGGTATATAACTACAATACCGCACATTGACAGTACTAGTCTTCTTGATATTTTAAAATGTCAATTTTCCAGGTTAGACACAGTTGATGTGTTTAGCCATGAAGATGCAGTCTATGGTTTATCACCCTGTCCTACTGATGAAAGTGCCTTTGCCAGTGCTGGTGCCGATGGCAGGATTCTCTTATGGGATCTCCGTCAGTCTACAAGAGGTAAATGACTTACAAGGAGTCTGAAGGGTCAGATATATTATGTGGAATGAAGGAGTTACAGGGAAAATTTAGTGTTCACCTTTCATTGAGGCCATTTAAGTTTGCTTTATAAAGCACTCTCATAGCAATTTGTGCAATTTCAGATGAATTATCCCATGGGTTTGATTATGAATTGAATATGAAATAGCAGCACATTTTTAAATGGCTGCCACCCCTCAATTGTTGATCCTTATACTGTGCAAGCAATACCATTTAGAACATTTGGTTCAGTGTTTTGTAGTTGTTATTTCTACCTGTTTATAATTTTAATCTCCGTTATTTTCGTGCTTCTTTGTCTTTCAGATCCCTTTGTCTTAGCTAATTATGCTCATTCATTTCATGCTGTAGTCTACCATCCTCTTGAATCTCGTTTTCTGGCCAGTGCTAATGCTAAAGAAGGGGTGGCTCTCTGGGATGTCAGAAAGCCAGGAACGTTAGTACTCACAGTTCATTTCTATGTGAATTAGTATTAATGTAAACACTGTTTGATTCCATTATTGTAAACAGCTGGTTGCATACATCTAAAATTGTAGAATTTCTGGACAAAATGTTTTGATACTGTTCCACAATGAAAACAAGAAGCATAGTGTGTTGGTGGTAGTCGAAGGTCATTTGAGGTCACTGTATGAAAATACATGCATACATATGCACACACACATGCGCGCATACACACATGCACACATACATACATACATACATACATACATACATACATACATACATACATACATACATACATACATACATACATACATACATACATACATACATACATACATACATACATACATACATACATACATACATAAATTGCTTTTTCAATGCAATGGTCACAGTATTTGCTGGCCCATGGCTAATATTTTGAACTGAAGATTGTGTAGACAAACGTGACACACGTATGTTCCATCTTTGCGAGTGGGCTAAAAGTTTGGCCAGAGAGTACATTGTCAAAGATTATTAAGTAGACGATAGTACAAACAAGATTGTAGAGCTAGGGATTGGTTAGTTTGAGTTTGCAGTGGAATGCATAATTCCATTTAGCTTCGAAGAAACACAAACTGGCAGCTCATGCAAATAGTAGCAGTAATTAAATGTGTGTGACATGCTACAAAGAAAGTTACTGCAGGAAGTAATTAATAAGATCTTGTTGTACCTTCAGATAAAGTCACATTGCATCAGTAATTAGTCGTTAATTACTTACATACTGTTTTATTTTTCAGTTGTTTACTACGTTACAGTAGTGCTTACACAGAACTGAATGCTATGAGTGTACGATTCAACATTTACGGGACAAAGATTCTAGCTCTACGGCGAAGACTGCCCCCAGCTATCTATAATGTTAGCTCTCCGGGTCCTGTCATTGAATTTGATCATTCTGGTTATTACAACTCATGTACTATGAAGAGCTGCTGCTTTGCTGGGGATAGAGATCAGGTTCAGTATTATTATTAGTTTTCTTCTTTAATTATTGCAAGTTTGTTGAATATGCATATGGTTGTTTAAAGGTCTATTCAGCTAGTAAACATTTCACAATGTGAAGATGCCAAGGTTGTTTGAAGTCTGTCTTGGCATTCAGGTAGTAAGTGTTCTAGTATGCTGTATGTGAGGATAACAGGGTAGCAGGTATACAGTATGAAGATGAACTGTGTTGCATTCAGGTAGTAAGCATTCTAGTATGCTGTATGTGAGGATAACAGGGTAACAGGTATACAGTATGAAGATGAACTGTGTTGCATTCAGGTAGTAAGCATTCTAGTATGCTGTATGTGAGGATAACAGGGTAGCAGGTATACAGTATGAAGATGAACTGTGTTGCATTCAGGTAGTAAGCATTCTAGCATGCTGTATGTGAGGATAACAGGGTAGCAGGTATACAGTATGAAGATGAACTGTGTTGCATTCAGGTAGTAAGCATTCTAGTATGCTGTATGTGAGGATAACAGGGTAGCAGGTATACAGTATGAAGATGAACTGTGTTGCATTCAGGTAGTAAGCATTCTAGCATGCTGTATGTGAGGATAACAGGGTAGCAGGTATACAGTATGAAGATGAACTGTGTTGCATTCAGGTAGTAAGCATTCTAGTATGCTGTATGTGAGGATAACAGGGTAACAGGTATACAGTATGAAGATGAACTGTGTTGCATTCAGGTAGTAAGTGTTCTAGTATGCTGTATGTGAGGATAACAGGGTAACAGGTATACAGTATGAAGAATGAACTGTGTTGCATTCAGGTAGTAAGCATTCTAGTATGCTGTATGTGAGGATAACAGGGTAGCAGGTATACAGTATGAAGATGAACTGTGTTGCATTCAGGTAGTAAGCATTCTAGTATGCTGTATGTGAGGATAACAGGGTAACAGGTATACAGTATGAAGATGAACTGTGTTGCATTCAGGTAGTAAGCATTCTAGTATGCTGTATGTGAGGATAACAGGGTAGCAGGTATACAGTATGAAGATGAACTGTGTTGCATTCAGGTAGTAAGCATTCTAGTATGCTGTATGTGAGGATAACAGGGTAACAGGTATACAGTATGAAGAATGAACTGTGTTGCATTCAGGTAGTAAGTGTTCTAGTATGCTGTATGTGAGGATAACAGGGTAGCAGGTATACAGTATGAAGAATGAACTGTGTTGCATTCAGGTAGTAAGCATTCTAGTATGCTGTATGTGAGGATAACAGGGTAACAGGTATACAGTATGAAGATGAACTGTGTTGCATTCAGGTAGTAAGCATTCTAGTATGCTGTATGTGAGGATAACAGGGTAGCAGGTATACAGTATGAAGATGAACTGTGTTGCATTCAGGTAGTAAGCATTCTAGTATGCTGTATGTGAGGATAACAGGGTAACAGGTATACAGTATGAAGATGAACTGTGTTGCATTCAGGTAGCAAGCATTCTAGTATGCTGTATGTGAGGATAACAGGGTAGCAGGTATACAGTATGAAGATGAACTGTGTTGCATTCAGGTAGTAAGCATTCTAGTATGCTGTATGTGAGGATAACAGGGTAGCAGGTATACAGTATGAAGATGAACTGTGTTGCATTCAGGTAGTAAGCATTCTAGTATGCTGTATGTGAGGATAACAGGGTAACAGGTATACAGTATGAAGATGAACTGTGTTGCATTCAGGTAGTAAGCATTCTAGTATGCTGTATGTGCGGATAACAGGGTAGCAGGTATACAGTATGAAGATGAACTGTGTTGCATTCAGGTAGTAAGCATTCTAGTATGCTGTATGTGAGGATAACAGGGTAGCAGGTATACAGTATGAAGATGAACTGTGTTGCATTCAGGTAGTAAGCATTCTAGCATGCTGTATGTGAGGATAACAGGGTAACAGGTATACAGTATGAAGATGAACTGTGTTGCATTCAGGTAGTAAGCATTCTAGTATGCTGTATGTGAGGATAACAGGGTAACAGGTATACAGTATGAAGATGAACTGTGTTGCATTCAGGTAGTAAGCATTCTAGTATGCTGTATGTGAGGATAACAGGGTACCAGGTATACAGTATGAAGATGAACTGTGTTGCATTCAGGTAGTAAGCATTCTAGCATGCTGTATGTGAGGATAACAGGGTAGCAGGTATACAGTATGAAGATGAACTGTGTTGCATTCAGGTAATAAGCATTCTAGTATGCTGTATGTGAGGATAACAGGGTAACAGGTATACAGTATGAAGATGAACTGTGTTGCATTCAGGTAGTAAGCATTCTAGTATGCTGTATGTGAGGATAACAGGGTAGCAGGTATACAGTATGAAGATGAACTGTGTTGCATTCAGGTAGTAAGCATTCTAGTATGCTGTATGTGAGGATAACAGGGTAACAGGTATACAGTATGAAGATGAACTGTGTTGCATTCAGGTAGTAAGCATTCTAGTATGCTGTATGTGAGGATAACAGGGTAACAGGTATACAGTATGAAGATGAACTGTGTTGCATTCAGGTAGTAAGCATTCTAGTATGCTGTATGTGAGGATAACAGGGTAACAGGTATACAGTATGAAGATGAACTGTGTTGCATTCAGGTAGTAAGCATTCTAGCATGCTGTATGTGAGGATAACAGGGTAACAGGTATACAGTATGAAGATGAACTGTGTTGCATTCAGGTAGTAAGCATTCTAGTATGCTGTATGTGAGGATAACAGGGTAACAGGTATACAGTATGAAGATGAACTGTGTTGCATTCAGGTAGTAAGCATTCTAGTATGCTGTATGTGAGGATAACAGGGTAGCAGGTATACAGTATGAAGATGAACTGTGTTGCATTCAGGTAGTAAGCATTCTAGTATGCTGTATGTGAGGATAACAGGGTAACAGGTATACAGTATGAAGAATGAACTGTGTTGCATTCAGGTAGTAAGCATTCTAGTATGCTGTATGTGAGGATAACAGGGTAGCAGGTATACAGTATGAAGAATGAACTGTGTTGCATTCAGGTAGTAAGCATTCTAGTATGCTGTATGTGAGGATAACAGGGTAGCAGGTATACAGTATGAAGATGAACTGTGTTGCATTCAGGTAGTAAGCATTCTAGTATGCTGTATGTGAGGATAACAGGGTAGCAGGTATACAGTATGAAGAATGAACTGTGTTGCATTCAGGTAGTAAGCATTCTAGTATGCTGTATGTGAGGATAACAGGGTAACAGGTATACAGTATGAAGATGAACTGTGTTGCATTCAGGTAGTAAGCATTCTAGTATGCTGTATGTGAGGATAACAGGGTAGCAGGTATACAGTATGAAGATGAACTGTGTTGCATTCAGGTAGTAAGCATTCTAGTATGCTGTATGTGAGGATAACAGGGTAACAGGTATACAGTATGAAGAATGAACTGTGTTGCATTCAGGTAGTAAGTGTTCTAGTATGCTGTATGTGAGGGTAACAGGGTAACAGGTATACAGTATGAAGAATGAACTGTGTTGCATTCAGGTAGTAAGCATTCTAGTATGCTGTATGTGAGGGTAACAGGGTAACAGGTATACAGTATGAAGATGAACTGTGTTGCATTCAGGTAGTAAGTGTTCTAGTATGCTGTATGTGAGGGTAACAGGGTAACAGGTATACAGTATGAAGAATGAACTGTGTTGCATTCAGGTAGTAAGCATTCTAGTATGCTGTATGTGAGGATAACAGGGTAACAGGTATACAGTATGAAGATGAACTGTGTTGCATTCAGGTAGTAAGCATTCTAGTATGCTGTATGTGAGGATAACAGGGTAGCAGGTATACAGTATGAAGAATGAACTGTGTTGCATTCAGGTAGTAAGCATTCTAGTATGCTGTATGTGAGGATAACAGGGTAACAGGTATACAGTATGAAGAATGAACTGTGTTGCATTCAGGTAGTAAGCATTCTAGTATGCTGTATGTGAGGATAACAGGGTAGCAGGTATACAGTATGAAGATGAACTGTGTTGCATTCAGGTAGTAAGCATTCTAGTATGCTGTATGTGAGGATAACAGGGTAACAGGTATACAGTATGAAGATGAACTGTGTTGCATTCAGGTAGTAAGCATTCTAGTATGCTGTATGTGAGGATAACAGGGTAACAGGTATACAGTATGAAGATGAACTGTGTTGCATTCAGGTAGTAAGCATTCTAGTATGCTGTATGTGAGGATAACAGGGTAGCAGGTATACAGTATGAAGAATGAACTGTGTTGCATTCAGGTAGTAAGCATTCTAGTATGCTGTATGTGAGGATAACAGGGTAACAGGTATACAGTATGAAGATGAACTGTGTTGCATTCAGGTAGCAAGCATTCTAGTATGCTGTATGTGAGGATAACAGGGTAGCAGGTATACAGTATGAAGAATGAACTGTGTTGCATTCAGGTAGTAAGCATTCTAGTATGCTGTATGTGAGGATAACAGGGTAGCAGGTATACAGTATGAAGATGAACTGTGTTGCATTCAGGTAGTAAGCATTCTAGTATGCTGTATGTGAGGATAACAGGGTAACAGGTATACAGTATGAAGATGAACTGTGTTGCATTCAGGTAGTAAGCATTCTAGTATGCTGTATGTGAGGATAACAGGGTAGCAGGTATACAGTATGAAGATGAACTGTGTTGCATTCAGGTAGTAAGCATTCTAGTATGCTGTATGTGAGGGTAACAGGGTAGCAGGTATACAGTATGAAGATGAACTGTGTTGCATTCAGGTAGTAAGCATTCTAGTATGCTGTATGTGAGGATAACAGGGTAACAGGTATACAGTATGAAGATGAACTGTGTTGCATTCAGGTAGTAAGCATTCTAGTATGCTGTATGTGAGGGTAACAGGGTAGCAGGTATACAGTATGAAGATGAACTGTGTTGCATTCAGGTAGTAAGTGTTCTAGCATGCTGTATGTGAGGATAACAGGGTAGCAGGTATACAGTATGAAGATGAACTGTGTTGCATTCAGGTAGCAAGCATTCTAGCATGCTGTATGTGAGGATAACAGGGTAGCAGGTATACAGTATGAAGAATGAACTGTGTTGCATTCAGGTAGTAAGCATTCTAGTATGCTGTATGTGAGGATAACAGGGTAACAGGTATACAGTATGAAGAATGAACTGTGTTGCATTCAGGTAGTAAGCATTCTAGTATGCTGTATGTGAGGGTAACAGGGTAGCAGGTATACAGTATGAAGATGAACTGTGTTGCATTCAGGTAGTAAGCATTCTAGTATGCTGTATGTGAGGATAACAGGGTAACAGGTATACAGTATGAAGAATGAACTGTGTTGCATTCAGGTAGGATGCATTCTAGTATGCTGTATGTGAGGGTAACAGGGTAGCAGGTATACAGTATGAAGATGAACTGTGTTGCATTCAGGTAGTAAGTGTTCTAGCATGCTGTATGTGAGGATAACAGGGTAGCAGGTATACAGTATGAAGATGAACTGTGTTGCATTCAGGTAGTAAGCATTCTAGTATGCTGTATGTGAGGATAACAGGGTAACAGGTATACAGTATGAAGAATGAACTGTGTTGCATTCAGGTAGTAAGCATTCTAGTATGCTGTATGTGAGGATAACAGGGTAGCAGGTATACAGTATGAAGATGAACTGTGTTGCATTCAGGTAGTAAGCATTCTAGCATGCTGTATGTGAGGATAACAGGGTAGCAGGTATACAGTATGAAGATGAACTGTGTTGCATTCAGGTAGTAAGCATTCTAGTATGCTGTATGTGAGGATAACAGGGTAACAGGTATACAGTATGAAGATGAACTGTGTTGCATTCAGGTAGTAAGCATTCTAGTATGCTGTATGTGAGGGTAACAGGGTACCAGGTATACAGTATGAAGATGAACTGTGTTGCATTCAGGTAATAAGCATTCTAGTATGCTGTATGTGAGGATAACAGGGTAACAGGTATACAGTATGAAGATGAACTGTGTTGCATTCAGGTAGTAAGCATTCTAGCATGCTGTATGTGAGGATAACAGGGTAGCAGGTATACAGTATGAAGATGAACTGTGTTGCATTCAGGTAGTAAGTGTTCTAGTATGCTGTATGTGAGGATAACAGGGTAGCAGGTATACAGTATGAAGATGAACTGTGTTGCATTCAGGTAGTAAGCATTCTAGTATGCTGTATGTGAGGATAACAGGGTAGCAGGTATACAGTATGAAGAATGAACTGTGTTGCATTCAGGTAGTAAGCATTCTAGTATGCTGTATGTGAGGATAACAGGGTAACAGGTATACAGTATGAAGATGAACTGTGTTGCATTCAGGTAATAAGCATTCTAGTATGCTGTATGTGAGGATAACAGGGTAGCAGGTATACAGTATGAAGATGAACTGTGTTGCATTCAGGTAATAAGCATTCTAGTATGCTGTATGTGAGGATAACAGGGTAACAGGTATACAGTATGAAGATGAACTGTGTTGCATTCAGGTAGTAAGCATTCTAGCATGCTGTATGTGAGGATAACAGGGTAGCAGGTATACAGTATGAAGATGAACTGTGTTGCATTCAGGTAGTAAGTGTTCTAGTATGCTGTATGTGAGGATAACAGGGTAACAGGTATACAGTATGAAGATGAACTGTGTTGCATTCAGGTAGTAAGCGTTCTAGTATGCTGTATGTGAGGATAACAGGGTAGCAGGTATACAGTATGAAGATGAACTGTGTTGCATTCAGGTAGTAAGCATTCTAGTATGCTGTATGTGAGGATAACAGGGTAACAGGTATACAGTATGAAGATGAACTGTGTTGCATTCAGGTAGTAAGCGTTCTAGTATGCTGTATGTGAGGATAACAGGGTAGCAGGTATACAGTATGAAGATGAACTGTGTTGCATTCAGGTAGTAAGCGTTCTAGTATGCTGTATGTGAGGATAACAGGGTAGCAGGTATACAGTATGAAGATGAACTGTGTTGCATTCAGGTAGTAAGCATTCTAGTATGCTGTATGTGAGGGTAACAGGGTAACAGGTATACAGTATGAAGATGAACTGTGTTGCATTCAGGTAGTAAGCATTCTAGTATGCTGTATGTGAGGGTAACAGGGTACCAGGTATACAGTATGAAGATGAACTGTGTTGCATTCAGGTAATAAGCATTCTAGCATGCTGTATGTGAGGATAACAGGGTAGCAGGTATACAGTATGAAGATGAACTGTGTTGCATTCAGGTAGTAAGCATTCTAGTATGCTGTATGTGAGGATAACAGGGTAACAGGTATACAGTATGAAGATGAACTGTGTTGCATTCAGGTAGTAAGCATTCTAGTATGCTGTATGTGAGGGTAACAGGGTACCAGGTATACAGTATGAAGATGAACTGTGTTGCATTCAGGTAATAAGCATTCTAGTATGCTGTATGTGAGGATAACAGGGTAACAGGTATACAGTATGAAGATGAACTGTGTTGCATTCAGGTAGTAAGCATTCTAGCATGCTGTATGTGAGGATAACAGGGTAGCAGGTATACAGTATGAAGATGAACTGTGTTGCATTCAGGTAGTAAGTGTTCTAGTATGCTGTATGTGAGGATAACAGGGTAGCAGGTATACAGTATGAAGATGAACTGTGTTGCATTCAGGTAGTAAGCATTCTAGTATGCTGTATGTGAGGATAACAGGGTAGCAGGTATACAGTATGAAGAATGAACTGTGTTGCTATATTGCTATAAGTAAAGAGTGGTAGATTCATTCAAAATAAATTGGTAAATAATAAAAAGTATCACTCTGAAGTGGAACATGAATTGTAATTATTTCAACTATTAGATTGTTTCTTATTGGTTGCTTGCTTTTCTTCTGGTTAAATTTTTCATGCATTATTCTTCGTATAGTACATTTTGTCCGGCTCAGATGACTTCAACTTGTTCCTTTGGAAAGTGCCAGAACCTTGTGAAGAAAGTAAGTGGAATTACTTATTACAAATGAGTTTAGCCATAGAAAGACTCAAGTGAATAAATGGTATAACTATGCAGATTTTGTGATAGGCACGATGTTGATTTAAATTGACCCTCAAGTAACCCTACTCCCTAAATTTGCATATGGTTGACATCGCATCACCCATCACCCTCCTCTATCCTTGTAACAAATTTAGAGCCATCATGTACACGGTTATGTTTATTCTGTTGTACCTTTCTTATCCTTCAGATGAAAACAATCATATCAGTGAAGCCAGGCTTGTGTTGTCCGGTCATCGCCAAATAGTGAACCAAGTTAGATATAACTATAACAAGTTCTTGATTGCTTCATCTGGTGTTGAGAAAGTCATTAAGGTTGGTGCACCCTTTATACATTGTAGATTCTACTTCCCGCAGTATACAGAATGTTGAAAATATCATTTAGAAGATGACACCAGGTGGCAAGTCCTCCATTTCTATGTTAAGTACTGAAGAAAACTTCAGAATTAATTTGTTTTAAATTGAAAAGAGAAAAATGGTCTCTCTCTTGTTTCAAGGTGAAAATCATTTCATAAATTGAAAAGCTGAACAAGTTGATCAGTTTTGTGTCACGTGACTCTGGTGCCTCGGTTTCTCTTTCAGAATGATGACAGCAACTTGGTTTAATGTACTTTGAAATCCTTCTGTCTTGTAATTAAACTATTGTCTATGGGATTGCTGCTAATTTTAATCCTGATTCCTACAGATATGGAGTCCATTGAAGCTACCAGGAATGGCAGGTAAAACAGACAGTAGCAGGAGAATGTTCACCCACCAACAATACTTTGATATGATGATTAACAGTAACTCTACCTTATCTCATGATTACTCGCACCAATCAACCCAGGAAGATCCTCACATGCTGGCATTCTTTGATTCACTGATCCAACGAGAGGTGGAACGCAGCATCAGCAGTGACTCTGATGACAGTGATGATATCAGTCCAGCTAGCATGTTTCTGGACTTTGTTCAGAACTCTGACAGTGAATCAACAGAATCTGGCCGAGGAGACGTTCATTCAGCAAGTGATGACTCAGATTCCAGCAGTGATGATGAAAGGACTTATCTAACATTGACAAAAGGAACTTATGATCAGGGTGTTAAGACCAAACAACAAACAACTAAAACAATCCCTAAATCACCTCACTTTGAGATGAGAACACACCACCAACCAAACACATCCTCAATTCCAGGCTCATCCAAAGAAGTCAAGAGGAGGGAGAGTAGTAGCGAAGATACCTCGACCAGTCAAAGCTCTGGTGATGTCTTCATCATGAAACTAAAGAGCAAACTATTCCAAAAAATCACAAGACGCAGAAAACGATCTAAGAAAGTCAAAGAAATTCCTGGCAAAAGTCGCTTCAAGAAGAGTAAGCAGCAAGAGGAGAGTGACCGCCTGACAAACCTTCGACAGAGGACAGCATTCTGTAAAGTGTTAAAGGAGAGAATGCCAGAGAGTAGTGATACTGATTCAGATTCTAATGAAGTCGTTGATGAAGTACTCAAGACTCTAGCAAATAGCTTCAACCACAGGACAGATGTAGCTAGACAAAGAGGGGCTGCTCTTAGAATTAAAAAACTACAAATAGCTAATGAAGCTCAACAGCTGCAAAGATTTCAAATATCTGACAGAGGGGAAGCAAGTCGCGCCGGAAGTTCTGTTAGCGGTCAACATGAATCTGAAGTTAGAATTAGTAATCCAGAAGGAAGCATTAATGGTGTTGGTTCACATAGGACTATAGATAAGGAAGATACTAGTCACTCACATGATAGTAGTATACCTAAAGTGAATGACTCAGGTCAAAGGTCATCTTGTTCAGATGATCTAGCCCCTTCATCATCATCATCGCACATTGGTAATCAGAATAAAGACAATCATTTCAAGAAAATGAAAGGGAGCAAGAAAAAAAATTACAGAACTAAAAGGAAAGGAAGCGATTCCTGACGTAAAAACTTTGATTTGAGAATAATTTTGCTTTTCAAATTAGAAGAGGTACTGTATTCTTTATGGTAAAATATGTAGTCATAATATATGCCATTAAACTGCTAGAGTTAATGCTGCCAATGTCTGTTGATAATCAGATAATTCATTGCAAGAGGTAGCATGGTGGGCTCATAATTGACGCACTTAAAGATTTGATCAACGATGTCTATCAAGGAAAAAATCCAAATCACTCAACTGCATGTGTTTTTCATATGTGTGGTTCTTCAAAAATGTAATGATCTCAAAATATTTATTGTTCTGTGCACATGCAATGTACAATTGAGCAGAATTTGACCACAAAATGTCTGCCGTGTCAAGTTCTTTCATACCCCTAAATTGACACATTCCTTGATAAGCTAACTGTAACTTTTGTGTAAGTATACATCAATTGACTCTGAATGCTGTTTGAAGTGCTCTGAACCCCTAAGCTCAGACAGGTCATGTCCCAGAGAGTAGTGGTATCATGCTAAGGTAATATAGGTTATTTTTAGGGAGTAAGATAACCAAATCCCCAAAATACATGCAAAACTGGGGGAGGGTGTTAAAAGCTTAAAAAAAACACAAATTGTTCAGTACATAGCTGAAATGGATTCAGACTCATGAAATATTTAACTCTGTTTGGCTGCAAAAAGTTTAAGTTGCCTGCTGTATCGTTGCAAGTAATATTTGAAGGTGCGTCAATTACGAAGGTGCGTCAATTATGAAGCCTTTACTGTACCTCTATTTTCGCAGTGATATTTCTGCAGCTGATAACATTTAATATATATGTATCTCATTTGTAAGCACCAAGACTTCACTGTGCTGTGTGGGTGTAAGAAAAAAGTAGATACGTGGTCAAGAAGATAGCATGCTAGTTGATTTTAGCAAATAAACTTTCCAAAATTTAAAGAGAACCACCCAAAATTTAAAAAAAAAAACACTTGAAGCATGATCTTATTTACAAGATACCTCAAACTGCAAGAAATTCTGAAAATGACAAGTAGTACTTGAAACTTGAAACAAACACTTATAAAGTTTGCTATATGAAACCAGATAAATATCAATACTCTCTTGATGACAACACTAACAGTTTCTTCAGCCAAACAGCTACGCAAAATTCATCTAGAAAATAATACTTCTGTCATCTGTTCGTCGTCTTGATATTAGTTTTCAATCTGAAAAGTAAGACATTCTAGATACTAAACTATTATTGTGACCATAGTACTAGAAATAATCTGTGCTGATTTATTTCTCTATTGGGGTTCAAACTACAAGTGTATAGGATTGGAATGCTTAGATGGTAATGTACAAGCAAACACTTATTTACTGCTGGACATTAAAGAATATTAGGAGCTCACCACCCCCTTACACGTAGCAACAACCATAAAAACAAGGAAAAAAGCTTCTTTTGCTTCACTTTCTTAAGATGTTGTTTTCACTGTAAATGATGAAGGGTTGAGCAATTGATCAGAGTAGCTTTAACTAGTGATAACTCCAAAACATGCATAAGTGGGGACTCCATATATATGGAGTATTCTGTGGGGACTACATACATATGGAGTATTCTACGGGGACTACATATATATGGAGCATTCTATGGGGACTACATATATATGGAGTATTCTACGGGGACTACATATATATGGAGTATTCTGTGGGGACTACATATATATGGAGTATTCTGTGGGGACTACATATATATGGAGTATTCTGTGGGGACTACATATATATGGAGTATTCTACGGGGACTACATATATAGAGTATCCTATGGGGACTACATATATATGGAGTATTCTGTGGGGACTTCATATGGAGTATTCTATGGGGACTACATATATATGGAGTATTCTACGGGGACTACATATATATGGAGTATTCTGTGGGAACTACATATATATGGAGTATTCTGTGGGGACTACATATATATGGAGTATTCTGTGGGGACTACATATATATGGAGTATTCTACGGGGACTACATATATAGAGTATCCTATGGGGACTACATATATATGGAGTATTCTGTGGGGACTTCATATGGAGTATTCTGTGGAGACTACATATATATGGAGTATTCTATGGGGACTACATACATAGAGTATTCTACGGGGACTACATATATATGGAGTATTCTGTGGGGACTACATATATGGAGTATCCTATTGGGACCACATATATAGAGTATTCTATGGGGACTACATATATGTGGAGTATTCTATAGGGACTACATATATATGGAGTATTCTATAGGGACTACATACATAGAGTATTCTACGGGGACTACATATATATGGAGTATTCTGTGGGGACTACATATATATGGAGTATTCTGTGGGGACTACATTTAGTAGGACAGAACAGATAAGTCAGGTATAATATTGGTAACATTTCTTTTGGGATGATTACCAATGTTTTACCTTATTGACCATAACAGTTATTGCCACATGATTGTGGTCTCATTTAGTCATATTTATCTGGTTTTGCAGCTGCCAAAAGAACAATTGTTTTCATTGATTCTGAGAACCAAAGTTTGATATGTGTCTTGTGTGAACCGCTTCACATATTATTTGGCAATATCTGTAAGATATTCTCATGTTTACCTATCGTAATTCAAGGATTTAACAGGAACATTTCACCATAAATCAATGTCGTAGGGGGGATGAAGTTGTCAAATATGAAGGAATCTCTACAGATATTGCAAGTCTGCTGTGATGGTACCTCTCCTGCCTAAGTGTCTTTGATGGTATGGATAGCCTGGTTCCTCATAGTTACTACCTTTTAATGTGTAACAAGTCTATGGTAATTATCCATGTACTGGATGCATGCTGCCCAGTAGTTTTGTGTACTGCTTCTTGTGTGTTTACATTGCACATACCTGCATATAGTGGTATCTAACATGAAGGTTTAATTTGTACCACAAATTCAAAAGAAGACATGGAAAGTGAAGATAGGCAGTTGTTATAGACAAGTTAATAGCTTTATTTGTACCTTGTTGAATAACCTAATGGCAATGTACAAAAGCATGAATACAAACATATTAGGCAGTAACTGAAATACTTAGTACACTGTTAAGAAACTCTTTGTAGTTGTAGTACATATAAAATTGTTGATATGCGGGTAAACAACTTAAAAAATATAATGCTATAACAATCAATCTCATTTGAGGCACCTAAAACTCTGATTGATCTAATCATCACCTCTGATCAATACCAAACAAAGTTTGAGAATGTACAAGCTGGCAGTTACTAATATATACACTTTAGGTAATTACTGAAACCCTGCAACCTTTACAAGTCTAATCTGCAGGTAACAGCCCACTTATTGGTAATTCATTTGAGCACGGTCACAAAGAGTGATCCAAATGATGGGTACATCTACAAAATATGAATTCAACAAGAAATCAGAAATGGAGAATAAAGATCATAAAACTGCAATCTTTGCATTTGTACATAGTTATTGTATTACATACAATTATCATAAAATACATCTCCACACAATCCATAAACCATCTTGAGCTTAACTAAAACAGCCTCATTTTCATTCCATATGGGAAAGAAGTAAAGTAATGAAACATTCCTACATGACAAGAACATTTTAGTAATTACATTGTTAAAAATCTTACTATAATAGAATGTGGTTTGCAAATCTGACAAGCTAAACATATCACCAGTGTAACTGAAGCCTGCTCAACCAAATCGCCTGACCTGTTACTGACTACCATAACCATCCACCCTACCAGCTTATGTGTTAGTACTGGAAACATAATAAATGGCAAATGTGCTAAGAAGTACTGAATACCCAGGAATTTGGATTTAATTAAAGCAATCAAAGTTTTAGTCAGCATTTGTTTGTAATGAAAAATATTGTGATGAAAAGATACATTGGAAATTAACATCTAGCTATATTCACATGTTATAAATCTACCGGTGATTTACAACTAATACACATGTATTAAATCTACCGGTGATTTACAACGAATACACATGTATTAAATCTACCGGTGATTTACAACTAATAAACATGTATTAAATCTACCGGTGATTTACAACGAATACACATGTATTAAATCTACCGGTGATTTACAACTAATAAACATGTATTAAATCTACCGGTGATTTACAACTAATACACATGTATTAAATCTACCGGTGATTTACAACGAATACACATGTATTAAATCTACCGGTGATTTACAACTAATAAACATGTATTAAATCTACCGGTGATTTACAACTAATACACATGTATTAAATCTACCGGTGATTTACAACTAATACACATGTATTAAATCTACCGGTGATTTACAACTAATACACATGTATTAAATCTACCAGTGATTTACAACTAATACACATGTATTAAATCTACCGGTGATTTACAACTAATACACATGTATTAAATCTAGCAGTGATTTACAACTAATACACATGTATTAAATCTACCGGTGATTTACATCGAATACACATGTATTAAATCTACCAGTGATTTACAACTAATACACATGTATTAAATCTACCAGTGATTTACAACTAATACACATGTATTAAATCTACCAGTGATTTACAACTAATACACATGTATTAAATCTACCAGTGATTTACAACTATTAGACATGTATTAAATCTACCAGTGATTGATAGTACACAATGTCAGTTTAAATATAAGATTAAGATAAATGAATACTAATTGCTGATAATTATATGGTTACAAACTAGTGCTGGCATACATTTTACAACCCTTAACATCCTTCATTATGTAATGTAAGAGATTATTACTGGTACATTATGGGGACATTCATCAAGAACAAGAAATAAACTTCACTAATTAAATCTTAATCTGCATACTCAGATGTCAACCACAGTCTTTGGTTTCATTCAATCATGGTCTCTGAACAACCAAAGTGTGATAATCATTTCCACTAATGTTCCTCTTGCTACAAAGAGGATTGCAGTGTATAATGAAGGCCACAATCTCATGACCAGACCCATCATAAGCTTGATAGCTAGATATTTTTTACTTCCCATAATTGATTTTAAAATGATTTACCAGTAGAAAATGAAACCTTTAATTAAAATAAGTCAAATTATGAAGATTTGGGCTACACAATGTATGTATTCAGAGACTAAGATACAAACAGTACTTTGCATATCTGTTCAAAAGAAGTAAAGTACTGAAGTAAATACAAAACAGAATTGTGTTTACAACCCATAATGAACACACATCATAAAAAGTACAAATTGTTAAGTGTTGACAGTACAAAAACATTCATTAAAACAGTAACAGTGGATATTGGAAATTTAAAACCCTTAATGATAACTTTTGCAAATGGGGAAACAAAGTTAATTGCCTGAACAATAGAACTGCTTGGAACTGATGGTTTGAAGTTTCATTGCAAAATGAATGCATTAAATAAACTAAAAGACACATTAAACATGTGCAGCAACAAAGGCTACCTGAGATGGAAGAGAGGTCAAAGGTCAGTTTCACTTGTGCAAATACCTGGCCAGGGATGAATCTGGCCGACACTGCTTTAGGAATGGGTGTTCCAATAATTCAAGCGCTGAGGACCTTTGGGAAGGATCTCGAACCAGCATACATTCCAGAAAGCCAAGCAACCTCGGAGATACCTAACAAAACATTAAAAAATTAAAGATCCAATGTAAAACCTTTATATCAATGAATTATGGACACTGGGATACAAAGCCTGCCATTTATCAGTAACTGATGAAATCAAAGTAGCTATGACAACCTAAACATAACACTTACTTTGGCAAGTTAAACAGCGGACATAATACAAACCTTCTGTTCTACATTAAATAGAGGAAACCTCAACAATGGACCAAATATCACAGAAACATCATTACATGCACAGAACCACACATTGGGACAAATGTTACTAAGTAAGATTGTAGGAAGGAGATGTGTGTTAAGTTAAAATGATCATCTGGTTCTATGGTAACTACATTTGCAATGTTTCTTACAATTAAGCATAATTTAAAATCTTTAGATATTGCAATACAGTAATTCAATCATTTATTTGTATCCATACTTTCAGTCCAACCCAGATTTGCCTTTTGAATTGAACTGATCCATTTAAATAAACTCTTGAATTTCAAAAACATTTCCCCTCCTGAGTGAAATTATAGATCCACTTACCCCATGACTGTTTTTCAGTTTTGGTGGTGGCATGTCCCTTATTCGTCTCATAGCTTGAAGAGGAGGCTCATTGAAGAATGGGGGCTCACTATCCACCATCTCCATCACCATAATACCCAGGGACCAGATATCCACCTGGAATACAACAAGTATTAAACAGGGCTCATATTTAAGAAAATTTTAAGGTAGTCCTTCAGACAACCTTGCCTTCATACTTGATTGTCGGAAGGATTTTATGGTTGTCCAATGAAAGCACCAAAACTACTACTGGAGTTGCCTGACGTGGTACATCGCACACATCATGGGCACTAAAGTTACAAAACATATACCCAAGGACTATGATGTTAGTTACGTACATCCTGCGATTTTCCCACACTTGGATGTTTAAAATAGCCCGCCTTGCGCAAGAGCCGTATGTAAGTAAGTAATACTACAATGTATCAATTTAGCATTGTAGGTGAGAACTGTTGTGTTAGGCTCCGCAGGCCTAGTCTATTGGCCTGAGGCTTAAGTCTTACTCTTAGTGACTAGTCTTACAGGGATCAACTTTGCGAAAATCTTGGACAGAACTGTAGCGTAGAGTTATAGACATTTTAGGTGGTGTATGACACTGTTCATGATTAACCATGTTGGGTTGCGGGAACTCTCTGTTAGTGAAATTTGATTTCCGATCATTTCCAAAGACGGCAAGCCCAGGGTATACAGCATGTACATTGCAGCAACATAAATGAGCATGCGATATGCTCACATGCACAGTATAGTTCTGCATACAGGTTGTACCCCAGCTAGCATGTCATAGATGCGTGCAGCCAGGAGCAAGTGTGGTCGCAGCCACCAGGGTCTGTAGTGTACGAAGTATAGGATACTTTACGTAACCATTAGTGCATATGTAGAGTATGCCCATTCTGTCTTTACTAATAACAAAACATGCTAACTGCAAGTTAGCGATGCAAAGGGATGTGAATACAGCTAAGTGTAGGATTTTCCCCTCGTTATGAAATGTACCAAATGTGATTTATTTCTTACGTTGTTTCTAATATGAATGGAGGGTGATACCAACAAGTTACTATCACTTTTTTGGGTCAGATTTTTATTTTAAAAGAATAGGGATTTTCTGAGTCTTTTGAAATGATGAACACTTACTGAAAATAAGCTAGTCGTCCATTGGACAACCTAAGCAGGGTTTTAGGTTGTCCAACATGATTTTTGGTCTTCTTGGACTACCGTTAAATCTGAGCCTGTTACAAAGTAAGTGATATTAGCTAAAACCATGTATAGATCTTATCCTATCCCACCAAGAATGTTTGATAAAAAGTAATAGCACGTCTATCTTTCCCGACCCCTACTATGATAATACCTCCACCTAAAATATGAGAAACAAAAATTAATAATGGCTAATGGAATGTAAACCACGTCTGATTTTCTCTCAAAGATATTGATTTTACACTTCACACAATCAAACAGTCACCCAACTATTGTATCTTTTTAGTTTCTATTGACAAAGCAAACCCTCCAAACAAAATTATGTAAGTTTACCAACAAAATACAACCAATTCTTTAAAAGTTGCATTGTGCCTTGGGTTATAACATTCATCATGCCTGCTGCAATGTTGTGGGACGAAAACTAACAGATTAGTTCAAGTACATTATCTTTGCTTGAGCAAACTTCAAATACTAGTCCTTGTGAGGATATCACATCTACTTTGCTGTAGAGAGTAAACAAGCACTACACAAGCACCAGTCGGAAACCACATCATGTTACATACCTCAGGGCCATAGGGAAGCCTTGATATCACCTCAGGAGCCATCCAGTAAGGAGTACCCACCAAAGATTTACGCCTCTGAAGATCAGCTGACACTTGAGCACAGAATCCAAAGTCAGATAACTTCACCTGATCCAAGAGAAAAGTCAGTTGTTAAGAGTAGAATGATCTAAGAAGGATACCACTGAACTTGCAAATTAAATAGTGAATGTGCTACATACAGTAAACTTATGTTAAGTGAAGGGGCTACATACAGTTAACTTTAGTTTAGTGATGAAGGGGCTACATACAGTTACCTTTAGTTTAGTGATGAAGGGGCTACATACAGTTAACTTATGTTAAGTGAAGGGGCTACATACAGTTAACTTTAGTTTAGTGAAGGGCTACATACAGTTAACTTTAGTTTAGTGATGAAGTGGCTACATACAGTTAACTTTAGTTTAGTGATGAAGGGGCTACATACAGTTAACTTATGTTAAGTGAAGGGGCTACATACAGTTAACTTTAATAGTGAAGGGGCTACATACAGTTAACTTTAATAGTGAAGGGGCTACATACAGTTAACTTTAGTTTAGTGATGAAGGGGCTACATATAGTTAACTTATGTTAAGTGAAGGGGCTACATACAGTTAACTTTAGTTTAGTAAAGGGGCTACATACAGTTAACTTTAGTTTAGTGATAAAGGGGCTACATACAGTTTACTTATGTTAAGTGAAGGGGCTACATACGGTTAACTTTAGTTTAGTGAAGGGGCTACATACAGTTAACTTTAATAGTGAAGGGGCTACATACAGTTAACTTATGTTAAGTGAAGGGGCTACATATGGTTAACTTTAGTTTAGTGAAGGGGCTACATACAGTTAACTTTAATAGTGAAGGGCTAACATACAGTTACCTTTGATATTGAAGGGTCTCTACATAGAGTTAACTTTAATAGTGCAAGGGCTACATACAGTTAACTTTAATTTAGTGAAGGGGCTACATACAGTTAACTTAAGTTTAGTGAAGGGGCTACATACAGTTAACTTTAATTTAGTGAAGGGGCTACATACAGTTAACTTTAGTTTAGTGAAGGGGCGACACACAGTTAACTTATGTTAAGTGAAGGGGCTACATACAGTTAACTTTAATAGTGCAAGGGCTACATACAGTTAACTTTAGTTTAGTGAATCCAACAGACACTCATTTAAAACCCTATCCCTGCGATTAAAGAGGATGAACACTGGCTGACATTCAATGAATGTTAAGAGAATTAGTGTGTAATTATAGCATCCTTTCCTGCTTTCAGAATCACCACTTAACAGTGAACTGGGAGCATTCAGCATTGTGTTTGGACCAATCTATTGGACTACTGAGATAACAGTGTTGTGCTTTGTTCAGTGTTACTTTGGTCCAATTTAGCTGGACCATGAGAACTTGATGTTGTGTTTGGACCAATCCTACTGGACTGTTAAAGTATTCAATGTAGTGTTTGGCTTAGTGCTACTAGACTATGAGAACTTGGTGTTGTGTTTGGACCAATCCTACTGGACTATTAAAGTATTCAATGTAGTGTTTGGCTTAGTGCTACTAGACTATGAGAACTTGGTGTTGTGTTTGGACCAATCCTACTGGACTATTAAAGTATTCAATGTAGTGTTTGGCTTAGTGCTACTAGACTATGAGAACTTGGTGTTGTGTTTGGACCAATCCTACTGGACTATTAAAGTATTCAATGTAGTGTTTGGCTTAGTGCTACTAGACTATGAGAACTTGGTGTTGTGTTTGGACCAATCCTACTGGACTATCAGCTATATGGGTGATACACTTATTGGTTCAGTCATTCCATGCCTTCTGATATGCTCAATAAACTTGTTCATAGGCTGGTACTTCAAGCACACATTATTACCACTTACAGGTAAATGGAAATGGAAGTTAATTTTAACAATTGACATGATATCACTGTGCTAGAGAGCATGCTCTTGCTGACATACCACAGATACAATAGCTCTTGGTTGTGACCTTTGGAGACCTTTGTCCAAAACAAAACTACAAGCCGGCCCATATACATGTTTTCTATCTTTCTTACTTGTCTTTCAGTTGGGTGCTTTTAAAAACTGCATAGTTTGACCTTTTTTTCACAAACACAACAGGTGCTTGTACTCCTCATAGGGAAGTGTATCAAGTATGAGATACACTCAGGTTAACCTTGAAACTTCCGGGTTACAAGCTGTGGCAACTCAATAACAGCAATACACACATCAATTAGACTGCATATGCTACATACCTAAAAATCCCATGTGTTATTGCATAATAACATGGCATTTCTGAACCTGATCGAATGTGATGAGGGAAATCATTGCACCAATTGATATCCTATCTCCTCCATATCTTCTCTAGATGCTGTACATTGTGACATAAATAGATCACATGAATGGAACCTACAGGCATCCATGACTCAGTTTTTGTTATTGTGCTCTGCAATTTACCACCAACAGAGCAACAAAACTATGGCAGCTCTAAGGCTCTCCAATAATTGGGCAGAAGCTTTCAACTACTTCCCTACTGATGTTATCATTCTATTAAGACTAATGTATAGAATGGCCTCACCCTTCCCTCGTGTGTCAGTAGAATACTGTCACTCTTGATGTCCCTGTGGATCACGCCTTGTGAATGTAAGAATGCTAGAGCCTTTAGAATAGTATGGCAAACATAGGCAATCTCCTCTTCACCCATTCTGCCAAAAGATTATAAAAATTAAAATTAATGAATTTGTAATAGCGTATGAATAAAATCATTTACATGAACAACAATGCTAAACAAGATCTCTGCAATTATGAACAAAACACATTATCCAGGTTCATTAATTACAAACCTAAAGTATAAATGGTTCAATCAACTGGGTGCAAACTCATAAAGAAATTAGAGAGGACAAATAAATGATTTCAATCAGAAACTTGAGGATCATAAAATCCTGTATAGCTATATAGCTCAGCTGATAGAGCAAATACCATCACTGGTTTAAATTAATAGTGAATCATTGCTTCTATACCCTTAGCTGGTTGTCCCCAGTGTTGGAAAACCTTGTTCAATTTCCTGAAACACTGCCGATTTCCTCTACTGATTTTCAGAGTTTTTTCTCTCTATACAGTCAAGTGAATACGTTGTGCATTGAGTATAAACTGATCGCGAATGCAAGAAATTGATGCGGGGATTTCTAGCAGACAAATGTTTTCTTTGCAGGATTACTGAGTCAGTTGAAGGGAATCCCGCACCTTAGAGGGAACAATGAACTGAAGTCAAATTCATACGAAAGAAAACGTTTACTAACTAACATACAATATAAATTTAAAAAAATGTGGGATGGCAATATTGTTCAAAACATTTCCTGCTAGGCTGATTTATTACAGCAACCTTCCGCGATGGGCCGTGGGTGTCCGTGTGACCTGTATACCTTGAAGCAGGGCTGGAAAACCTTGCGAAACTTCGAACCAGGTTCGCAGGAAATCTGCGATGCTCGCGGGAAATCCAGCCTGGCTGGAGTAAAAAAAAATCAAGAAGAAAAAACGGGACGAAACTTAAGAAAAAAACACGAAGGAGCAAAAAGTACATCTGTAAAAACAATAAGGAAAATTCCAGAAGAAAAGTTTCAGAAACAAAAGAAAAATGTCCAGAGAGCGTGCTCGCAATTTTAGTCACAATAGCCTATAATGAGTAACGATGTGTCCCCAACCCACTCACAAGGGCAATGTCACACGGACACACACGGCCCAGCGCGGGAAGCTTGCTGTAATAAATCAGCCTAGCAGGAAATGTTTTGAACAATATTGCCATTCCACATTTTGTTATACTTATATTGCATGTTAGTTAGTAAACGTTTTCTTTCGTATGAATTTGACTTCAATTCAGTGTTCCCTCTAAGGTGCGGGATTCCCTTCAACTGACTCAGTAATCCCGCAAAGAAAACATTTGTCTGCTAGAAATCCCGCATCGTTTTCTTGCATTCGCGATAAGCTTATACTCAATGCACAACATATTCACTTGACAGAGAAAAAACTCTGAAAGATCCAGCAAAACACTTTCGAAAAATTCACGCGAAACTGGCTTATCGTGCTAAATGCAACTAATGTCATGTAAACAAGGCTCTCGTACACCCATTTATGAAAAAACTGTAAGACCACATCTGGTTTTAAGCTGGGGGAAAAGCAAGTATTTTCTAGAATTTCCAAAAATACGGAAAAAAATAATATCCTACCATAGTTAAGTGCATAGCAAATAGCCTAACCACCTCGTCGGTTACGGATCTCACGTAACTACAAAAACACAACTAATTGTATTTTGCGAACTTGACGTTTTCTACAAGAACATGGAAATAATATTAAGCATTTAGTTTATCATACCAAGTGGCCTAAAACTTGTTTTATTACAAGGTTTACTTTCATAAAGATGGCCATAGCTAGTCGGGCCACGATGTGCTGCTTGTATGGTATTGACTGTGCCTCGTGTATCATGGGGAATACTCAATGAAACGTTTCTTGGAAACTTGCCAAAAATGTTAACAAACAGGTGTTAGACAGGTCAGACAGGGGATGAGCGCGCAGTTGTTTGGTAAGGTACCTGGGGAAATTCGCAGCACATGTACAGTATCCTACCGTGTATTTAAGTAGGGTTAAACCGTACTGCAGTTGTAAACTGATGTACGTATTGTGCAGTCAATAAACGGGGCTTTGCTGAACGCTGTTTGTTTCATAATATCGGAAGTTCTGTAAGTTAAACTTTTTAAAGATTGTACGACAGATTAAATCTCTTTTCATTTTATAACGTAATATAGCTACTCTAACTTGTCATTTGAAAATTTTCAACAGCTTCGTGACAATTTTAATTCAAAAATGTTGTCAGTGTTTTGCATCCTCAACTGAGAATTTTTTATCGCCAGACACGCAAAAATACCAAAATTTTCCGGGGTCTTTACTCCCTGGACCCCCACAAGGGGTTCCACCCCTTGACCCCACCAGGGCCCTAGGGCGGGCCCCTGGACCCCACGCCTTTATGCTCACACGCTACGCGTGCTCGGCGTGTTCGCTGCGCGAACACCGGCGAGGAATCGGAAGTGTGTTCGGGGGAGATTGAACAAGGTTTTCCAACACTGCCTTGAAGTGTCCGAAACTAGCTATTGACATTGCCCTTGTGAGTGGGTTGGGGACACATCATTACTTGTTATATTGTGACTGAAATTGCGAGCACGCTCTCTGAACATTTTTCTTTTGTTTCTGAAACTTTGCTTCTAAAATTTTCCTTTTTGTTTTAACAAAAGGACCTTTTTTTCCTTCATGTTTTTTTAATTTTTCGTCCTGTTTTTTTCCACTCTATTTTCCCACCGATTTTTTTTTTCTCCAGCCAGACTGGATTTCCCGCAAGCCTGGTTCGCAAGATTTTCCAGCCCTGGTTGTCCCCGAGTCAAGGTAGGCATAGAAATAAAAAAAGTGAAATATGTACGAAGTAGTATTATGAGTGAGGTAAGGGCTACCTTGCTCTGGTAACTATATCTGTTAAAGCTCCACCTTCTAAGAATTCCATCACTACCCAGAGTTCATCCCCGACCAAGAAGCTATCATACATCTCCACAATGTTGGCATGCTTGTAGTCTCTCATGATAACAACCTATGAAAGAGAATACAAACAATAGTTACTAGGGAAACAAGAAAATAGCATGATTTAATTGCACTAATAACAGATTTCCCCAACAGCACTTATAACCATCTTAATAAGGCAAAAACAAATATACAGTTTATTTTTATTCCATTGGAAAACTTCATTGGTTTCATGGCATTTCACAAGATTGAATGAGCCAAACAAGAAGACTCTCCATGAGTGTGTCTAGAGCAAGTTTAAATTGTTGTTCACTCATGTAACATAATGCTTATCACAAGAAGAAGACAGAAACTGGAATCACAACAATATATTATTATTGGCCAAGAAAAGGTAAGATTTAAAGAAAGAAGGAAGGCAGGGATCAAAGACAATGTATGTTATTCAGTAACCTATAAACTATCAAATATTCAATTTTTAAGTTAACAGCTATCAGTTTCCTAATTTTCATATCGGTTATAATATATTAATATTATATTAATATAGTAATATATTATAATAAATTGTATTTATCAACACTCTAAGATAATGCTCAGGAGTCCTCAAACTTCATGAGCATTAGGATTTCCAAACAACAAAGGTTAGTAAGAACTAACATGAACCCTTAGTGTTTGCTTTCCCTTACACTAGCTACAACAGCCGAATATTTTCCACGGGGAGTCTACCACACGGAAAATGACTATGTTAAGAAAGTTGTTCGAACATTATAGTGTTTTTAGGTTACTGAATAATATAAATTGTCTTTGATCCCTGCCGTTGTTATTCCTTAAACTTCCATTACGAAGATCTAAGACTACACAGTCTAACTGCCTAACCATCATCTAAAAGTCTCCAGCTGGTGAAATAATAAGTCATAGATGACAGGAATGAGGAACACAGAAAGCTACAAACCTCATTGAAGAGAAGTTCTCGTCTCTGCTGCTTCCTCAAGTCCATCTTCTTAACAGCAACTTGTCTCCCTGTTGAACGCTCTGTAGCTATACAAACAATTCCTGTAGATCCCTCACCAATCTTAACAAACTTCTCTAAACTCAATGTTGGGTCACCTTGACTGACAACAGTCTGGAGAGCGGAACGGAACTGTTCATGGGACACCTTGAGTTCATTGTGCAAGGGAGAAGGCTGTGGACTGGTTCTGAACGATGAAGAGCCTTGTGGTGATGGAGTGTGTCTCTCTGAGTTATTGTACTGAGATGATGTCCTGGGCAGGCTGTGGAACTGGCTTGGAGATTCTGTTCGATTCTATTCATGAAACAATGACATTCATTCACTTTTGAGACATTATAGCCCAGTGAAACTGTGCACAACATACAGCAACATTTTGAGTTTATTTTATCAAATTTATTGATAATATTTCACCATAACAATGTAGTAAGTTGTTTGAATAATCAAGTTTCATTCAAATAATGAAGTAAAAGGTGAAAATATTGAAGTTTTCCAACTTGCTTTTTACATCTGATTAATAATGATATGGAAAACATCTCCACAAACAACCTACGATTCCATTCAAATTCATGAAGTATTTGCCATTAATATTCACTTGAGAGAAATTCTAGCAAGCTTTTAGTCTGAACAACTGATTTTTTTTTGACTATTTGATTTATGTTTGATTAATTTTGGTAATATTGTTGACAAAGTGCAAAATAACTGCTTTGATAAGGAACAATTGTCTTATAAGGTCTGAAGGCAATCCTTCAATTGATGGGGGGGACAATCAAAAATAAAGGAAATCTTGTCTGCATTTGTATTCAGAGGGTCCAATGCATCAAGGATGAAAGATATAGTTCCCAGTACTAGGACTTAAGATGGTGTAGGTCTTACCCTATCGTGAGGCAATGTTTGAGGGGACATTCTGGGACCTGATCCTCCACTGCTTCCACTCTCCCTTCGCAACCTGTCAGGAGGGTTACCTCTGGAAGGGGGTTGCTGTCTGTAAAGGTCTCCTTGAGGGGAAGGCTGACCCCGTGGTTGACCTGGACCATGATTTGGATGCATTGCTGATTGTTCTGGTCTTTTGTCTGGATACCTAACAAAGAGAGACATAAAGTAATGCATTTAATATTCTTCAACCTACACAAAGACTGTCAGTTTCATCGCAATCAGAAAATGGTAATGAAATCAAGAATGATACAATCCTGTTACATCAGTAGATGTATCTATATTCTAGGAAGCAGTGAGTACATTCAAATTACCTGGCAAGCATTCTAAAAGGTATTTTTACTTGTAATGGAAGGAACTAATTACCCATAAAGTACCCTTAACCCTCTTTAACAGTCCATAATCAAGCTCTTCCTCCATGACCATATATGTACTTATCACTAATTTTATGATTAATTAGAACAAAATATTATCATAATGGCCAATTACTATAATACAATAAATAAATAGGCTATTGAACACTCAATAATGTAGTGGTGCACTGCTTTTGGATACTGGTTTTGTAAAGTGGCTTGAATGTTAGAGGGAGACAACAATAGAAGTAAACCAAAATGAAACATCTAACAGTGCTTTAGAATAAAACATTTCTCCCAGAATTAGAATGTTGCAAATGACAACCTTCGATTTGCCAGAAACATCTTGACATTTTGCATAAATCTACTGTAGCCTGACACAAGATAAATTATAGACTTGAGGACTACCAAGCAAGCACAGTTGTTGGTCTGCTAGACTCATACATACAGTACAGTGCAATACTGAACATGTAACATACAGTATTGCAGTTTGTCTTGCAAAGCAACAGGAATAGAACATTTGATTTTTATCTAATATTTTCTTATTTGTTAGTGGGAAGGTATGTACATAGGAGTGCTCATAACAAAAGCACTTAAGATATTTCAAGCTCTTTATCTAAAGCTCAAAGATACATTTGCCCGACAATGACTGCCTATGCATCACAACTTTGGCTCCAAGCCACCTTAGGCACATAGTCATGTTAAACATCATCTTTAAGTAATGGACACTCACACCAGGACATATGATCGTAAACCTGAGCAAGACAACAGCCTTGATTCTTCAACGGTGTAAGCAGAGTACAGTGACTTGAATACTGCACAGGCAATCAATGATTTTGCCAATTAACTGCACAGGCAAATTCCAAAACTTACTGGTTTGGATATTTACGAGTGACGAGCTTACCTGTCTCCTCACAACCTTAGCACCTCGTTCTACCGTGCCTATAAGGTCCTGGTAAAATAATAACACTGTGCGCCCTCTATGACCAGACCCCCCGGTCACTGCCCCTCCTTTTCATGAGACCACTCCTTAGAAGTGGCCTCAAAGTCACGGAAATGGGGGTGGCTAGAACCCTCTGGCCACCCCCATCGACTTCCGTCTTAATGTTGTCGGCCGAAGTATTAATGCGGCATCACCAGCAGCTCCCAGAGGACGATAATCCCAGAGGAGGGAAATTTTTCCACAAGAAATCCGTGTAATGACTTTTCATGGTAGAATGAGAAGGAAAGGCAGTGACCGGGGGGGGGGGTCCGTTTATAGAGGGCGCACAGTGTTATTATTTTACCAGGACTTTATAGGCATGGTAGAACAAGGTGCTAAGGTTTTGACGAGACAGGTAAGCAAGGAGCGAAGTGAATTTAATGAAACTAAGTCAATCTTAACCTTTGATATTACCGGACTGAACTGATTATGACATTTTAGAGTCCGACAGAAGCAAGTGAGATCAAACATTCCACAACATTTGCTGTATACATTTAATACCAATATGAAATGCTGTACAACTAGTGCATTACTGTTATTGTACAGCAAGTTAAGATCATATACTGTAACAGGAACCACAATACAGCACATCTTCTGAAAGTGAACACATCAATTGACAAAAATGCCTACTTTTTGTAATATTACCATACAACTTTTCCCCACGTGTATTTATTTTATCATTAGAGGCTAATGTCATGGCTGTTAATTTGTAAACTTCTTGTGGTTCAGAATACTGTTAAATCTTGTTTCTCACTTTAGCGCTTGGCATTCAAAGTTAGTACTGATATTGCACTGTAATATATAATTTTTCTTATATCATGTGGCTATTAATAGATTTCAATGTGAAAATTACATGGCAGCATGTTTGCCTTTAAACAAAGACGCTTTTAATCGAACCTCTTGCATTTACCCTGGTCTATCTGGTCATGTTGGGTCAGGAGTTTATCAGGAGACAGCAGGAGATAACAAATAATTAAGTTTCTTTGATTACATTTAGTGTGTAGTTTACTAATATTGTAATGGACTGTGCATAGAATATTTACAGTGAAACTTGATCATGTGAAATATAATACTGTATAGTAATGGGTACCATTATTTTCTCTTATGTGTGTTGGTGTCATTTTGTGCTGTAACTGTATGCAAGTACAAATCACACTCATAACACTACAATTTGATCATTCTGTTAATATAATATAAAACACTGTAGTTGGCGATTGAATATGAATAATACAGTAACATTTGGAATTATAAGATAGGACCAGAGAATGCAGGCTTTACAATAATATGAAAAAAGTGTGTTTGTTTTTTTGTCTTCTTTTTTTTCTAGTCAGTCTTGAAAAGCTGATTATTACAAGCCAAATTCTATACTAGTTGATGTGACTGCATACTATTCACTACACTGACTTTGAACATTTTAGTTTCATATGATAATAAGAAATCCAATGCGTGATGATATACTTAAACCACACCCCACATGATAAATGATAGTGACTGCTGAGTTCAGGAGAAAAATGTATCATTGAAAGGATATCCTTATTGTGCTGTATATGTGTGGTTTAAGATATTACAAGCACTTCTTTAACTTGATTAAATCTGAGATGATCCCTGAATTGTGTTACTAACTGAAACAGAGAACCATTGAATTCAATAACATGTATGCATAGCACAAACCAGCTGTACAGTGTAACAAATCTATTCTGCTCACTCCATTGCAATAGCAAGCAAACCTACACACAGACACCAAACTAACCTTTATGGAAGGTCCGGACAGAGAAACTTTCACAGATATAATATTACATACTTTACAGACAAATGACATGACCAAAGGAAAACAAAAACAACCAAAATTATAAATCTTACCTTAACAAACACAAGCTTATTCCCACTGAAGTACTTTTAACCAACAGAGATTTGTTAACTGTCACAACACCTCTAACGATGAAACCTGTTTATAGAATGCCTCCATGTGAAGGAAACAGACAAGCTGCTAATATTACAACTTCCTGAGAGGAAGTTGAGGATTTTGGCACTTTAGCATGTATTAGTGATCCTCAAGTCAAGAACAGCAATAATACACCAGTTGGCAGAAAAGAACTGCATATAAACCTAAGCATGAAACTGTGAAACCAGAGCAATATTGTCGCAGGGCAGTAGAACTTGCAATATTTTGACCTACCTGTTGTTTTGATACCTTTGGTCGTGATGTGGATCCCTCTGCTCAGGAGGCATATTTCTTTCCCTTTGTGGCATTTGCCTATTCCCAGGTGGCATCTGACGGTTGCCTGGTGGCATCTGTCTGTTACCTGGTGGCATCTGTCTGCCTCCAGGTGGCACATATCTATTACCTGGTGGCATCTGTCTATCATCTGGTGGCATCTGTCGATTACCTGGAGGCATTTGTCTGTAACCTTGCGGGTGCATTTGTCTATTTGCTGGCAACCCTTGAGGTCCATATCGATCATTTGGGGGCATTTCTCGAGATGGATCCCAACCAGAGTCCCTGCCTTGTTGTCCCTGGTTTCTCCCTAAGCTTCTGTAATTTGGATCCCTCCCATCTCTTGGCTGTGAATCTCTGTTTTCCATCTGTTCATAGTTTTCTTTTGAATACTTGTCCATTTTTTCATAATTCTGTCGACTGTCTCCAGAACCTGGATGGCTGCCATTCCTGGGCCCATTTTCATGATAGCTGTTCCTTGGATCACCTTGATGGGAAACAGGATCAAGGCGTTCACCCCTTGAGTTAATCCTTTGTCTTGGATCATCTGTCATTGGAGAAGTAGGTGGTTCCCAATCTTCCTTCCCATGATATGGAGGGGGACCATCAAAGTCTTCATTTTCTCTTACAGTCTCTGGAATCTGAAGGTGGAAAAGATATCTGATTGGTGACATCTCACTAACAGTTTCTGTTGCAGCTAACCACCTTCATGTTGGCTTGCCAATACCATGAATCTATTCAAAACAAACTTAAAAGCCTATCTTTTCCAGGTCCAATATTATTACTAACTTTTTATTTATTGCATTGTCGGTCATTACTTTTGCAAAGTGCCATGAGCGACGGCACTTTATAAGTGTTTATTATTACTATTATTTTAGAGTTTCCAATTGCACAGAACTAAAGAAACAAGCAACAAGAACACATCCTTCTCTCCCATACATCTGTGCTGTGAAGGGTTCTTGTTCACAATCTATATCTGGTGGGGAATGTTTTATATTATTACAAGATGGTAAAATTCTCTTTTCTTCATAGGTTTAACAGAGGAAGAACACACAAAGACTGGCCATCTCAAAGAAGCTAAATGTACACCATTATGTTCATTATATGCTATGTAACTTCCCACCCCAAGTAATGGATGCAAGCGACATTGGGTGCCAATGCTAAATGTTGTTTATCTTACAGTATAATCCAAACAAAGCACATAAAAATTTGCCAAAAAAAGTAGCTTTTTCTCATTATTTGAAATGAAATAGGACTAGTCATGCTAATGAACTGCACTGTTATGTGACTTTATTATCAGGTAGTATCAAAGCATGAATGTAATACTAGCTGTTATAATATGAGGCATACTTCATATTAATACAGATAACACACTTGAAGTTTCACTCCTCCTCTCTTAGTCATGACACATTTCTGATCCAATTACACTTGTTTTTTATTAATGCTGTAAACTGTGTAAAAGCATTAAAGTAGTTTTCTGAATAATTTCATCTGTGAAAACACAGACTAAGACATAGTGACTCATGCATAGTTTTCCTATGGGATCTTACTTCCCAGACAACATTTTCCAGCACCCTTATTATATGTAACTTTATTGCTTGCCTCTTTCCTCTAGAATCGTCTTTCTGCAATGTTAATGGCTAAGGCATTTTATCGAGTTCTTGTTGTAAGTTACTTTGAAATGAGAGTCCAAGTGCTGCAATAAAGTTGCTTGTAGCCTTCACTGGAACAGAATTCAACTTGACAAGAATTAGATGTGTAAGCAGAAGCTAACACTTTACAACTCAGATCAACCACTGGCTAAGTGATTTCTTGCTTTAGTTTAGGAAGCTCTGGAAGATCTAAATTGACCTTTATATTAAGAACAAACAAAAGTGTTTTCTTTCCTAAGTAGGAGGCTGAACCAGGCTGTAAGTTATGTCTCATGAGGTTTCAAAGTTGCTGATCTCAAAATGGTCTTAGATCTCCATTACAGATTATACGCTTCTTGTACTAAAACAGACACAGTTGATACACCAAGTATGAGGGTCAAGGAAGCTACACTTTAGGTAGGCCTCAATAAAACATAGCTGTGGTCAACTTTTCACTTGGGCAAAGCATGACTCTCGTCCCCAATCCCTCCCATATGGAAAGTGCTACAGTATACTACCTTGTCATTTAACACCTGCCTATGATACCCCTTTCTCAGGTAGTGGGCAATGTTATAATCTACTTACTATTCCTTTCCTGTATCAAAAATACACCTTGTAAAGGCTTTTGTATTAAGGCAAAGAAAATAAATGTGTGCAATCTGTGACATAACCATCAAAAGCTGCTTACTATACATGTGTTTGCTTCAAATATTTCAAGGAAACTTGTAAGGAAAGTATTTCACAAGTGCATGCTGCTGAATGATAAACCTGTCAAAGTGAAGGGTTTCCGTGGCTGTATATTTTATTTCTTACACTAATTTTAGATACTTGACTGAGTTCTATTTGCATCAAATTTGTCCGAATTTCATTAATCAAGGAAGACATTTAAATGCACAGAATCAGTTATACCATAACTATAGGCAATGTTGGAATGAAATACATAAGGAGGAGTGAAGCCCAAACTACCTGCTTCTAATTATTAACTAAGTTCTTGCCAGTGTTCTGTTTAATCTAAGCACTATTTCCACTCTATTGAGTAGCTACTTTAATTTTTCAAAATAAAACCAAATCTGTTAGCAAACTGCTTATCCACAAAAGAGCCTGTGTAAGAGAATGTGTAAAAGTAATTGGGTCTGATGTTTTGATCTAGCAGGATCTTCTTCAGAGGCTGAAGAATATCCTGCTAGGATGCTTTGATAGTTCCAGTAGGAAAAAGTGTACGATTACTTTATTATTTATAATTGGTCTTTTACTACTCCATCATATGTCTTTTGAGAACTCATGATTTTCTGTGTCAAATAGCAATCAGAGTGCCAGTGAACAGAAGCTAACTTGTGGGAGGGAAGTTCAATGATTGTAATGTTACGGTACTTCCCAATTGTGGAGGACAAAATATACTTGACAATGACCGGCTGGTACATGTTTTTGTTATGACCTGGCTTCCAACACAAATAACATGGGACATGATCTGATCAGAGAATCTGCCTATGATGCTGGAGTTCAGCCAACATAGAAGAGTTTGAGGTTCATGTTCATAATGTTTTCACATATCTGCACATACCACCACAGGAGTGTTATACATTGGAGAACCCTATATCAGTATTATGACATCCTTGGACTCCCCAATTCCAGTTCTATGAAATAAGAAATAATGTTATTGCATCTTTAATATTGATTGCCCAACATAAAGAACTGATCATAAATCACCTTAAAGCAACAGCTGTGAAGTCTTTAACCACCAGACAAAACTCCAAACACAAAACATATATTGTAAATTTGATATACTATTGTAGTGTCAAAAAGGATTCTAATGATGACAAGAGCAGTTATTGTTCAAAAAGAAATATTTTCATGTACAGTATCCACAGGTCAGCAGTGACTGCAACAGAGAATGAGAAGTACCAATGCTCAACCTAACTTGAAAACCAAACTCAGGGCTGAGATTACTTCAATGGCTAGCACATAATTGAACTAGTTACCAGACGACTACACTATGAACAGAAACAATTCTGACATCTTATCATTGATCTAAGAGTACTAAATTATACACCAGTAATTGGAGTCACCATCAAGTGAATCTGATGAGAACTATTTAAACAGGACGAACCACCACTTCATAGCATTAATACAATGGTACTATGCACCAGTTACTGGAGTCACAACCAAGTGAATCTGGTGAGAACTATTAAAATCAAACTAATTTCAAACCCAAAACTGTAAACCCAAAAAGTAAAATTCTCTCTTCAACCTAAAGCAAGGAGATGAAATCGTGCATATGACCATTCAATGACTTGCAAATTATGAACAAATTTAGGACTACTTTGTGGAGTTGCAATCCTACATGCAATCATGCCATGTCTCATTCAGTGGAAGGCAGTGTTACGGGCAAAGCAGAGGTACAACATTCATTTCTATCCTATCCTAACCCTACTAATTTCTCCCTCTGTTGTCTGAGTGTGCCTCGCACTGCATTCCCACCTCCAATATTCCCTTGCTGGGATTCAAGAAATAACGGAATACATGGTGGAGATTCCGAATTGATAATTCCAGACAGTGGACAATTTCTTTATTCCTGAAGTTCTACATCAATTGTCCGTGGACCACATATCATTTTATGTTCATGGTGCTGCTGTTGAAGTTCCTGCCAATATGGACTGCCTTTTGCTATTTTTGTTCTGTTGGACTGTCCTGTCTTAACAGTAGACATTCTTTAATTTCTTTACGATTACAATGACTTCTTCAACAAGCAAGCTCCCTGGTTTTGCTTTGTGCACTATTCTTTGATGACTGCCTGGTTATCATATTGCCTTCATTGCCATTCTTCTCTTTAAGATCTGACAATGACAATTCCCAAACATCCTAAAACCAATTATCATACCACCCCAGAACCAATTACCAGTACCTGTAACTTGCTTTCTGGCAAAACCATCGTGACAAAAATAGAAAAGATTACGCATGTGATAGTCATAGCTGCAAAGTCATACCCACCTCGATTGCATAAATTACTGTACATGCTATGCTTACAGGCTGTAAGTTTAGTTTACTACAGTATAGAATGTTACTGTGTGCATTATGTGTCATTTATCTTTTCGAAGTGAAGCTCATACCCTACATATCCTTTATCATGTTCTGTTTACTACTCATAATTTAGCTGGGCACTGTTTTGTTGTGTTTGCAATTCGGAAACGTCTTTTAATCATTAATTTAATATACTTTTTTGAGGTTCATAGGGTATAATTCCTACTACTCTTTGAACTTAGTGGTTTCACACCTGCGTCTCCATTGACTACTGTATCTTCACGACAAAGTCATCTATCAGTATTGTTTATATTTGTAGGTTCAGTTATCAGACCCGTGGAGGAGAAAATTCAGTCATTTAAAGACCACTGCCTTCTCTGGAATTTATACCGTATCATGGCAATACTGTCCACAGTGATCAATGGCCGTACTTTGAGACCATCTGAAAATATGCGAAACTCCTTTCGAAAAGTTTGTATGATTCAGAACAAGTACTGGGGAAATGCCTTGCAGTTTGTTTTATAAGGGGGTTGATATGTTACACCTTTTAATCTCAATGCTTTCAAGTATTCAATCTATTCGCTATGTATATGAATTAATTTGAAAATGCAGCAATGTTATATTTCATCATAAATCTGGAAAGACATCGTTTCATTCTTTATTTCTACTAATTAACCATGTGTTGCTTTAATGTAAACTGTTTACATTCCCCTGAAGCTTATGTATATTAAATTTAGTCTGTAAACAAGTTTGCTATTACGCTAAAAGTTTGCACAAGTGGCATGAATCAGTTTACATTCCAACTTATAACCTTCCAACAATTGTAGCTATGCGCTGATGTTGTAGACCTCTTCCTTTTAACAAGGTCATAGGTATCATCTTCAGGAGAGTTGTTAATCGTGTTTATTTATTGTAAATAATGTTTGACTTACTGTTATAACTATTAAAAAGTTAGGAATGCTTGCCTGTTTACTGTTTCAATAAAAATGTCATACCTTGGTTTGAAACTGTTAAAAAGTTGAAGATCATATTTGTTTGTTCTAGTACTACCAGTATATAATAAGTTTTCTTAGTGAATATTTGTAATGTTCTACAGAAATTATTGAGAATCTGATCTCAAATATAATGATAAATTGCGTTATCATAAACATTATAGTTAATATTAAGCTTTAATGTATGGTGATCGATTCTCTGCAGTTGGGCCATGACGCATTTATGTGATCACACTGCAGTATGCATATTCATAGCCATAAGTCCTATAGTCAATAGTCATAAGCCAAATTGGCCCGTTGACCTCCCCGAAGATTATAAACAATCTTAGGTTTGTAACCTTTTATAATGTTAATCCGGTGCCTGCCATCTTGGAGTAGCTGGGCTGCAGAACGGCCGGACCAATTGGTTAAATTGTCAATCCATCGTAAATGTGGTCGGCCTGGCTTACGTTTGTAACCACAGGGTAGCCCACAGAGTACAGCACATGTAAGGCCTCCACAACGTACTGCATGTCCGAACCATTTTGCGTTATGTTGAAGAACAGTTTCAGAAGAGAACAGCCATCGCCACGCGACCTTCGTGTTTAGTTCATCATTCGACACATGGTCTTTCCATGTGAGACCAAGCAAACGTCGCCAAATTTCTCTACCTAAAGTCCTAAGTCATTTTCATCTAACTAGGGATATACAATATGCAGATTACTTGGTTATAGTTTTTCCGAAATGTGATAGTATAGCTGGCCCTTATTACCGCAGTACTCACCAGGCTCCATAATAGGGCCCATACGGTATAAGGAGCTGGCCCTTAACACCGCAGTATTCACCAGCTCCATAATTGGGCCCTTACGGTATACGGAGCTGGCCCTTAACACCACAGTACTCACCAGCTCCACAATAGGGCCCTTACGGTATAAGGAACTGGCCCTTAACACCGCAGTACTCAACAGCTCCACAATAGGGCCCTTACGGTATAAGGAGCTGGCCCTTAACACCGCAGTACTCACCAGCTTCATAATAGGGCCCTTACGGTATAAGGAGCTGGCCCTTATTACACCGCTGTACTCACCAGCTCCATAATAGGGCCCTTACGGTATAAGGAGCTGGCCCTTATTACACCGCTGTACTCACCAGCTCCATAATAGGGCCCTTACGGTATAAGGAGCTGGCCCTTATTACACCACTGTACTCACCAGCTCCATAATAGGGCCCTTACGGTATAAGGAGTTGTCTTCTGCCTTGCATGCCTTATTATTTTTACTAGGTTTATAGACGAACCTTTGACACAGTGGTAGTGTCATCTTTAACGGGTGAGAATATGTTACTGTCTAACCAGGTACAACATTCATTTCCGGTTGTCGTTTCCAGGAAGGTCTCTAAGTACACTACACGTGTTGATGATTCTCCCAAAGCCAACAAGTGACATTAGAGAGTGACTCGTGTATCAGAGTTGAACATGTGACATTCTGAGATTGTGAGTCGTTTTATAATAGCCTACTTGGAGATCTTCTGGAAACGATAACGAATAAAGATCATTAATTTCAATATAAGCATTTGTAAATCCCAATAAGAAGAGTTATAGGAGTGAGAGTTAGACTTGGTTTGTTACATTTTGTTGTTTTTCACCTCAAGCGTCTGAGAAGTTGAAAGCTATCTGTGTTTATAGGTGAATACAACCTGGTTCTAACCTAAACGTAGTAATTTCTCCCTGTTATTGTCTGAGTGTGCCATGCGATGCTTCCCCATATTCAACATTTATTCCCTTTCAGAGATTCGAGACATAATGGAACAGTTTGCTTGCTAATTAGTCAACTTGGAATGTTGTGTGTATTTAAGCTGTAGTAGGACTGTGCCACACAATACACATGCAGGACAACTTGTTCTGCATTAATGACTTGCTTGTGAATCCCACACTAAGCAAGTAAGTATGATTTATGATATAAAAACTGTTTGCTTCCCAATCAGGCCTCCCCCACCCCCCCCCCCCTCCAGTATGATAATGAAAGCCAATCTCAAATAGGTCCAATGAAAATTGCAGACTGACTGCAAATTAGCAGAGAGACATAATTCAAATTAGGTCATTTCCACAGGGAAATTAGCAGACAAAATTAAATGCTTTTGAGAGTATCATTTCACTGGTAAGTCTAAAATGTCTAACTTGGTGAGGAGAGACTCTTAGCAGATTTAGTCTCATTTTTGGCTCCTGTTTAATATCTGTCAAGAGTGTAATATGACACACAAAGAAACGTGACTAGACGATCTGACTGTGAAGTAAATCACAGATAGCACAGATGATAAGTTTGTTCCTAATGATCACAATTGTGTATTTTAAATTGTCTTGTCAAAATTAACTACACAAGTTATCATTGTTCAACATTGTTACACACTTCACTTTCTTTGGGTACACTGTAAACCACAAAACATCACAGATGCTAACTTCTATAAATTCATGGCGTTATGTGCCTTTCTAACATTACTGGCTTTATGTGCCCTTGTAACATTACTGGCTTTATGTGCCCTTCTAACATTACTGGCTTTATGTGCCCTTCTAACATTACTGGCTTTATGTGCCCTTCTACCAATTACTAGCTTTATGTGCCCTTCTACCAATTACTAGCTTTATGTGCCCTTCTAACATTATTGGCTTTATGTGCTGTTGTAACATTACTGGCTTTACAGTATATATGTGCCCTTCTATACATTACTTGCTTTATGTTCCCTTCTAACATTACTGGCTTTATGTGCCCTTCTCACATTACTGGCTTTATGTGCCCTTGTAACATTACTGGCTTTATGTGCCCTTCTAACATTCCTGGCTTTATGTGCCGTTGTAACATTACTAGCTTTATGTGTCCTTCTAACATTATTGGCTTTATGTGCCGTTGTAACATTACTGGCTTTATGTGCCCTTCTATACATTACTGGCTTTACAGTATATACAGTATGTGCCCTTCTATACATTACTTGCTTTATGTTCCCTTCTAACATTACTGGCTTTTTGTGCCCTTCTCACATTACTGGCTTTATGTGCCCTTCTATACATTACTGGCTTTATGTGCCCTTCTAACATTACTGGCTTTATGTGCCCTTCTAACATTAACTATAACATTTAACATTAACTTTAACATTAACTTCAGACAAATCAAGAATCTGACATTTGCCATTTCTATCAAACTAATATCAATAAAGTATTGTTCATATAAAAAACATGTAGTTTCATGATAAGGTTCACAATTAGGTTTACTGAACAGTAAGAAATTTTCAGTTTTATACTGTAGAAGCCGGCTCAAATTAGCAGTTACGATAACATACATACGATATGCATACAAAGAATATACTTTAGTACATATGGATAGTGCAAAATAGTGTGCTATGCAAACAAACCATTTACTCGCAATGTGAACTTAAGCATATTATGCACACAAATATGTACACCAATTGCAATTTGTGCGCACAGAGTGTATCACCAATGTGTAATTAAGCATGTTGTGCACACAAAGTGTGTATCAGCATTGCACTGGTCTAAGTAACTAGAAGGCCAACATGCTTCGTAATTCCTTGTCATTTTTTAAACGAGAAAATTTAAAGTAATACTGTGCACAAGATTTCCAAGGTTTAAGAGCAAAGAATAATCTTGCAGCAGAGTTCTGGTACACCTTAAAAAGATTAATCTACCACTAAGTGTGAAGTTCATTCTACCATTACTGATTCAGACTGATTCTGGTGAGTTCAACGACCTTTGACCAGCACAAAATACCATAGGTGCAGTGTACTCAGTAAAGGTGGAGCTACCTATAGCATATGAACTCTTTACTTTGAGACTGATCATGTTTACATAACACTCAGGAAATTCATCTATATAAGCATAAATGTTCACACTATTTCATGAAAATGCTTTTGAAAATATATATTTAGCTATCTTAACCAACATCAAAACCATCAAATGGATCTGACATGCTTGGTTCAATAGGTCTTACAGTACCTGCTTGTAAGACAAACCTCCACTATCAAAACCAGTCACACAATATCAAACAAAACTACAAACCATCAAGTTGGTGTAAAATGTTTGGTTCAACAGGTCATTTTTATTGTACATAAGTAAAGCTCCTGCTTTGAAAATCAGCTTAATTTCACTTACACAACAAAAATGAAGTGAGATTGAGTTTATATAGGACAGTTACAAAGTTGTTTAGGTAGGTAAATCGTGTTTCTCCAAGCTACTGTAGCTTCAAGCAGGATACTGAATCATCCAATATTATCAACTTAGGTCTAATGATCTGCACTGGAGGTTTTTTAAAAACAACACCATTCATATTTTGAATTTAATGCCCATAAACTTGCTTAGACACCTAGAATGTACAACACCAACAGAGTGACAGTCAAAATATTCTTCCTGGCTACTGGTTTGGTAATTTCTGTTAGTACCTTTGGAGTTCAAGTGTGTGTCTGAGCCAAATGTTATGCTGTGAATACATTTCTTTTTCAAGTAAGACTATGAACATCTGTTCGTTTCTGTCGTTGTTCTACAACATGTCAAACCTTAAACTCACTGCTTTTGAGACATGACTACTGTATTTCTTTCCTTGATGTAAAAAAAAGTAACTGAAAATGGAGAACCATCTTAGTGAATTTTTATCATTAACTATGAATTCCTTGGTAAGTTACAGTTACTAACAGTTATCTCTTCAAGTTCCAGTTACCATCACTACCACAAAACATAACACTGAAGTGACTGAACATGAATGGTCTTTTCATTGAAAATGAGATTTACTAGTAGTGGAAGATATGCTTAAGTCTCACATGATATTAAAGAAGCCTTAATTATAGAGCTCTATAAGTTTGACCTAGTGTTGGATCTAAACCTGCAAGTATTACTTGTAAGTCATCAATTTTTACCAATGACTTCATATTGTCAATTTATCTTGCCTATGCCATGTTTTCAGCATGAGTCATAAAAAGGTTGTTCTTTTCCAACTTGACATTAAACCACAAGGGCATAACCTCATAAATCCACTCCTCAATGTTTAGGCAGAATAGACATTCACAAAGAGAGTACAAAGGTGACAAGAAGTGGGCAAGCACTGCACAGTAGGTGTTAGGTAACAGCAGTTAGCTTGTACAGGTATTCCAAATATCCAAGCAAGTGAACAAGAACAGTAAAATCATCAACTGAGCTTTGTCAAATCAATTATATGCAAAAAAAATAAAAACACAACAACAAAGGATACGTATTTAAATGTAATGACTGCATTAGACAACCATGTTTTTGTGGTTACTTACAGGTCGGTAAGAACTTTATAAAGCAAATAATAGGCAAAGGACAAACCTGCTGAGGGAGAAGTTCTCTTCTCCTGGTCCTAGGTGGACTCTGACTTCGCAACGAGTTTGATCGGGCCACTGAAATGGCCCTTGAATCTCCCCTTGAGGTCGGCCCATTCCTATTACTAAAGGAACCACTTCCACGGACAATACTCTACAACGGAAACATCATGCAAAATAATATAAGCATGCACTACTGTATTTATTAATAAAATTATGAACTTTAAAACTTGACTGCCTGCAAAAACAAAGAGAAAAAAGAAAGCCAGAAACTTATAATGTAAGCTTTTAAATTGCAGGGGCAGGGAGTCCAATTCCTTGCTGCAGTGTAATGACATTCCATTAACCTCTGCCTTGAGGCATTCTGTAAATCTACCAACATGCATTCAGTTCAGACAAGGAGATATAAGAACAAATCAAATTCATTTGTATTTAATTTGTTTTCATAATATACAGTTTGAGAGCAGTAACAAGCAGTGTAATAATAACCCCTCTCTAAGAATTCTTATATTCTCTCAGACAATTAACTTAATGCAATTTCAGAGTACTCAATATGCAATTTAGTAAAATGAAAGCAAGTCAGGAAATCACACTGAGGAAGTCAACATTACAATTAATGATAACATGAAAATGTTAAGCTGAAACAGAAACCATGAGAAACTTATTGGTGGATGAGAATCTTTCAACATGCATCAAATGGGAATCATGAAATATCAAAATGAAAAAAGAAATGCCACAATTACAATGTTGAGGTCATACTGTAGGGTTATAGCACATCTTACCACTGTACTTAATTGCATTGAGTATTAAAGTTAAAATTAGTACCTCCCTTACATTACACACTGATCTAATCCAGTTAATCTTGGTGAACATCTTATCACACTGTTAACACATGTTGTTATCATAAGGGAGGTAAATGGTTCAACAATAAATTGAGAGCAGCCTTGTTTTTTTTATTATTTCTCTTTCACAAACCTTGAATTAATTTATTTACGACTTTTCTGTTTCTTTGCTCAATAAAGCAATAGAAAAGTTACAAACTTTGTTAGCTAAACCTCACAGTAGTACTGTGTACCGTGAACCGTGAACAATGAACCGTGAACAATGAACCATGAACAATGATATACAGAATGTAGATTACCTATACACTGGCAAAGGTAATACACTTTTAAGTCCATAAACCCACACAGAAAATACCACATGCCAGCCTACTGTATTTTACTCTCTGGTTTGTCTCTATGGTACAGTAAGATATATATGCTGTTATGAGAATTCAAGTTTGACACTACATCTGGACAATTTCAAAACAATTTTAATTGTTTAGAGACATTGGTTTTTGGAAACTACAGAATATGATATGCCATGCATATTGCCTACACAAAACAGGTTTCGGGTCAACCCTTCACCTTTGTAAATACTGTCTAACAACACTTGTATACTAGGCCTGCAGCAGAGAATTAATTTGGTTTCTCTCCTACAGTTTGATACAGCATTTAACTATGAAGTGTGTTCATTCCTTCAAAGGCCTACCAGCATGATGCACACTCAATCTAAATGTCATAGTTAAAGCTCAAACAAATACCTTTATCACCCACCATACATGTGATTACAAAATGGTGTGAAATGAACTTAGCATGTTTCAATCAACTTATTAGAAATTCCACTCTTTACCTCTCACTTTCATGAGACCCTTCATAGTGAGCAATGAAACTGAAACTATGGGGGTGTGTTGTAAATTTAAAGACCAACTATGGAGACTTTTCGATGAACATAAAATCCCACCATTTTTCATGTATGTAATCCTTAACTGACTCCAATTACATTGCTGTAATTAACTTTACCAATTTCGGACGTTAAAAAAGTGAAAAATGGGACGAAAAGTCAGCTTCTATTTCAGACATTCCTGAAACATTCCTAAGACATCAGGTGGCCATGTGACGTCAACGTTTGTATACCTCACTCACAACTATACTTTTAGTGTGTAAAGTCGTATACTTGAGCTGCCAAAAACATCAACGATATTACTCCTTTTCCTCAAAATGTCACAATTCTGTGTTGTTGGAGGTTGCAGTTATACCTCATCCAACAAAAGCATCAGCTTTTTTAGATTTCCGAGTAAAAGAACCGACGTAAAACGCCGCAGACTTTGGATCAATTTTTTGAGATCCACGCGGAAAGATTTTTCAGCACCCGGAGTATCTCATGCCCATGAGCCCACATGCATGACCCTGCTTCTGTGTATGCTGCGAATGTCTCATTCTGTGAAAATTATATACTGTCGATAGCTGTGTCGGACCATGGTCGGACATAGCTAATGTGAAATTGACCGTAAACACGCCCTGGACGTCCTTACATGTAACATTATATCACGCAATTGACAGTAATATATTTACTGTAAGAGATGACCGTATATATATATACCGTGCCAAGGGTATAGCATTGTTAGTACATGTACGGTAGTTAGTTACAACTCTCGCCGGCGTTGGCTCACAGCATGTGTAAATAGCCATGTTAGGATTTATCTATTTCATTTGTTGTATTCCAGTATCGTGAGTTCGTGATACATGTGTAATATTGTCCGTTCTGTTTATTCCGACATCTGCATGGTCCAAGGAGTTAAATAAAAACGGTAGTATGTAGCGATCGGACGTTTTATTTCATTAGTGACTGTCTTGTGATTGTGGGATGTTAGTACTGGTCAAGGCCTGTTTCAACTAGACCTAACTCTATGGAATTACACAGACTCACGGTAGTTTTTCGCCCAGGATTGAACAAGAAACGTGGATTAGGATATTCACTGCTAAATTTGTTTATTGACAGGATACTTTTTCTGTGTTTGTATACTTTTGGATATTAAAACGAGTAAGTACTACGTAAGTATATTGTACCGTACGGACCTATTGACGCTACGCTATGTAAAAGATGCCTCCATTTGAGTGGAAATTTTGCTAATAAAATAAGCAATTTAACTAAAATTTCTGCTTATAATTGTCTTAAAACTTGTTGTTAACCTTCATGTGTTCTTGTTTTAAGCTAACAGCTTTTCAAACGCTCGAAATTGGAAGTCAAAAACAGTACAATTGTTCGCTATCTGTGTACAAACAGTGCCTATATCAGCGTTTGATTTTCGCGGTATACAAACTTTGACGTCACACGGTGACCAGAGGCTCCTTTGGGTCAACCTCTGTTTTCAGACATTCCAGAGGTTCATGTCACGTGACTACCCAAAATGTCCATTTTCGTGGTCGTTTTTGATGGGTATGTAAACTCCTAAATTAATGGAAAATCTCAACAACAAAAATTGCCTCCATATTTGGTCTTTAAGAGTGAAAGGATTTCTTGTAAGGTGCAAGTATCTACTTACTTTCAATGATGTGACCTCTGTGTCTGTTATGCGGGAGGCATCTATGATTGGTTTTGGCCTTTTCTCCTCTGGTGTTGAGATAATGCTGGACCACTGCTTTGGCAGCCCAACATACTGACCTGATTTACCATCGTATCCAGTGTGCACTCTGTGCTCAAAGTCACTGGGTTCAGATATTTCTATTCTTGCTTTGTCCTTTTTGGATTTCTGAAACGATGAACAACATAGTAAAATTAAGCAAGTTGCATGCAGGATACACAGTATCTCATTTCTTACCATTTTACCATACTTTTAAGTCCTACTATCTATTTAATCAGTCCTGATTGCAATAGTTGCCTGAGTAAAGGTTAAAGCAAAAAAGCACTAATGAGCAATAAAAATAAATAAAAATAACTATTACTAGAAGATATGGCATGAAAATTTAAGTTGAAGAAATGTTTCAAAATGACTTACTGACATACTGAACATTTCTGATCTTGTGACAGACTTATCTCCACATTGGAATGAAGTGAAACTTTAAATTCTTCAGTCTTCTGACACTCAAAACTGTGTAATAAATGACTGTTTAAGCCATCCATATCCTGTAAATTTCCAAGCTATCAGGTGTTATTTAAGGTCTTGAAACATTGCTGCCAAGTTTGAATTCCCTATGAAACCCTTTACGCAGCTTTTGAATATTTCATGAAACCTTCTGATTATGACCCAAAATAAGATAACAAAATGATCAAACTAAGATATCCTCAGACTTTTTGTTTTTGAAACAATTTAACATATGAAGGAATTGTATTAATTACTGGAATTAATTATATTAAACTTTTAACACCAATTTAACATCATGACAGGAATAAAAGAACAAACTTACCTGCTGTCTAAAGCAGCAAACTAAAACATCAACCTTTTTATTTCTTCTAACTGACATTTTTATCCATGTGCTTCATACGAATCAATACATCCAATCAACCACAAGGCTTTGCTTAGTGGTTGTAATGACTATGTACTGAATGCAATAACACAGATCTGCCTCTTATTACACATTAACAGGACAGTCTCCATTTTCTATAAACACTGTACTATTCCATGCACTATAGGTTACAGAAATCCAGATCACAAGTACTCAGAATAAGATTTTCCTCTTGTGATAAGGGATCAGTTTTGTTGTTTCTTAATCTAGTACAATCAACTCCAAATTCCAAACATTGTTTGAAGAACCTGGATCTTTCAAATAGAGTTAGTCCTGATTGAAATCACACTTAGCATCCTTCTAGTTTGTTTGATGAGATGGTTCTCCCTTCACCATTGATGCTGGCAATCACAAGATGGTTAAATCTCCAGTGTTGTATCTCCACTGTTATACAGTCCTGAGTGTATATACAGTGACACTAGCTGTCTGACAACTCCTACTACTGCTGCTTTTACTACATCAGTCTTAACCCTTGGCTGATACTTGATATTCTCAATGTATCTACAGTAGCTATTCCTGCTGGTAGCACATATCAAAGTCAGGGCTTTGTAACATCACTACTTGGTCACAAAACCAGTTCAAGTACTTAACTAAAATACAGTAGAGTATACAGTAGTATACTGAAGTGCTTGCCCACAGTACAGTGGTACTCTATACCAATATTCCATTGTATTTGCTTGAAACTTCACTGCACCAGTCCCAAATATTGATTCACACACCTACCGCTTATAAGCAAGGTTCCCTTGAGACCCAGCGAAGATAACTTACTGTTGCTTTCGTATATTTCAAAGAGATTGCCACTGTTGATTTATGAATATCTGGGGTGATGAGATATCATGACCTTGAGTGAGCCTGGTGTAATTACATCATGATCTCTAACCTTAAATAATATGATACAGGGATGATAATGGCTTAGAGGGTACAAGAGAGTGGGAGAGACACCCAGGTATCATAGAGGAACATCAGGTCAGTATTAGTTTCCATGGATTCATGCCTCTGTCTGTGTGGGAAGTTGCAGGGTTACTTATTAAATTTGCCAAGGTTGTTACAAAAAGCCAAATGCATGTAAATTCAGAATTCAAGTGGCCTGGTCGGAGAAAATTCAAGTTATAATGTTCCTCAATTTCTACAAGGGACATTACTGCTATGTTGTTTACTTAATTGTATAATGCTATGCAAGTAGGGCCCTATTCAATATAGGTCACAATTGAATCCCAAATCAGTAAAAGGGGAGCCCAAAATCTGACTTGACATGCATTTTAGTTACAGAACATAACTCCCAAATGCATTGGGATATCATGTGCCCTACTGCAGGTTACTGGGGAGTGATCATGGAACATTAATCCTTATTTGCCTATCTTGGTTTTGAAAATAATGCACCTGCTGTGCAATGATGACAAGTATTTGTAAATTATCACACAAATTTCATTTGAAACACTCTCATTTACACTTTCAACTGTAGAAATTGAAGAAATAGACCAAGCAGCTATTTTCTATTATTTAAGAAGCAGCAGGACCAAAGGGCAGAAATATAGGTTCCTTGTCTACCTCTATTACTCCAACAGGTAATAAACTTCCATCAAAACTTGTAAGCAGATGGCTAGTAAATGCTGCAGAAATATGGAACATGAGGTACTATTGCTGAGCCACAGTACAGTACCTCAATGTACAGTGAAGATACAGCTGAGATACAGGAACAGGTACCCATATTGTAATATACAGGCTTCTTAATTTATTCTGTTTCTGTTTCTATGTAAGTGACAGACATGAAACCAATCTACTGTTAAACATGACCTAACAAAGAGCTCTAGAGAGTACAACATGCAAACAATATTTGACGTTTACTTGAGCGATCAAAAGGTAAACTAACAGTTACCACCCAAAACAATAATAATCAAAATAATAATAATAATCATACTTTTTTCTCTGATATACATATATATGGGTATATCCTTATATTAAACTTATATTTAACTTCCATGGTCAAATAAACTTGAACTTAGTATTTAGCAGCACCCCATAGCCTTCATGACATAGTTCTCATTCACTGAGCCAGAACAAGGTCTGTTTTACTGCTCACTGATAACAAACAACTTGTGTTAAAACTGAAAGACTTCAACTGTCTTTGATAGCCATCTTACAGTTCATATGGTAGAGTACAGTAGGTGTACAATAGCCTCCCTTGTTTAAAAAGCTTGAACAAACTAAGTCAAACCATAAGGGATGTAATCATGTAGCTAATATTTATGTCAGTTATGCATACATGCAAATTCCTTACTTCTTTAGTGCCAAAGACAGAAATGACACTGATGCAAAAAGAGGGCGCTGAACACAAACTCTAAGATTCCATGTTACTGGTTTGTGAAACTATGAACACACCTTCAGAAAATTTTATAATCTTTGTAGACCAAAATATAAAACTATCTCATAGAAATATTAATGTGGCAGTGTGGAGCATCGATTAAATACATTTAACAAGCACCAAGTGTCTGTTGTTACAAGTTCAAGCGCCTTGAAAGATGGTTTTAAGATGTTTCTTGAAACTGTTCAGTGAGTGGCAACGTCTGAGTTCATATGGCTTGGAATTCCATAAACGATGGCCAATTCTAGAAAATGCACGACCACCATATCCATTCAATTTGAAGCGAGGCTCAATAAGGAGATTAGCATGTTGAGAGCGGAAAGAACAAGTTGGCTTGTAAGGTGAGATCACCCCAATATTTAAGTGTTTGCCAATGAAGGGCCTTCCAAGTTAGCAAAAGCATCATTTAGTTGATTCTTTGTTGAATTGGAAGCCAGTGAAGGTAATATACTCTAACTGCAGAATTTTGGACAATCTGTAGCTTGTTTATTAAATGTTTGGGAAGGCCAGCTAAGACAGCATGACAACATTCTAGACGAGATGTGACAAAGGCATGAGACAGTGGTTCAGCAGTTCTGGCATCAAGTGACATACTTATGGCATTGATGTTGTGCAAGTGATGGTATGCTACCCTATACAGATTGATGACACACGCTTCTCCATGTTAAAGGTGGAGCTAAGAATAATACCTAGGTCACGTACTGATGATGAGGATTCAACGTCACTCCCAACTTGAATTTTAGTGCCCTGTACCCTCTCCTTGAAGTGTGGAGGAGTTAAAACAAGTAGATTGAATTTTAGAGCCCTGTACCCTCTCCTTGAAGTGTGGAGGAGTTAAAACAAGTAGCTTGAAGTTTAGTACCCTGTACCCTAGCGTTGTGCGGGATCCAGGTAGTCAAGTGAATCCCAGTATCCCTATATTGACCAGTCCCGATCACAGTGCAATGTGAAACTACTACTGGTAATTGGGAAACAACCGGTTATTACATTCGTTTCGGTATCATTCCCGGGAATCCCGGACATAATAAAATATCTACGTGTTACTATTTGAAATAAAGAAAAGAAAACATGTTTATTTCTGGTTTTTTGTGTTCTTAGTTTGAATAATATCTGATCAATTTACGTTCTGGCCTAGACCTTATATTAACAAATCAACTTTTCACGTAGTAATTTGGACCTAGGCTACACCAAATATCGAACGTTACTTGGGCTCAGCATGTTACGGGACTTCAAAATTTTCGTTATTTATTTTTCCTTCAAACGATGATTGTGAAGGTTCCCATGTACAAATCGTACCCTTATGCATTTCACCTCATTTTGTTATAATAATTATAACGATTTAATAAATTTTGAGCCAAAACCGCAGGGAGTATATCCAGTTTAAATCCATCTTCGCACGGGACTGCATATTATTAAAGCCTAGGTACCATACCGGTACACACTGCTGTTCGGTACTTGTGAGTTGATGCTGTAATGAAATGGATTTGTTTAATGCGGGGGGTTCCACAATGTCATTTATAGTTATCTTTCGCCACTTTTTTAATTTTTAAGATTTTTTGTACGAAAGATTGATATTGTATGTATTGAAAGTATATTTTCTGGAGAAAACAACAGCCGATTAACGATATGAATAAATTTGTACTATTCTTATGTATGTAGTTTTTAATCCCGTATGTACGTAGCCCCTATGTTACATTCTTATTGTCTGAAGTTCCAAACAGGTGGTGACTTGTTGATACAGTAGTTAAAAACTTTTCATTGTGAACTTTTGAACTTGAAGGGGTTGCCCTATTCCAATATCATGGAATAGTGGGGAACTCCCAATTTCTTTTCGTTTAGGATTACTAGTTTAATCCATGTGCGAACGTGATAATCTAATATCGTACGTCGAGTATGAATGAAGGATGGTGTGGGTTGCTTTTTTCCAAGGTTTGTGCTTTTCTTAATTGGAAGTGTAGGCCCTAATATAGCGTGTAATTTTTATTATTTTTATAATCGTGCGTGTAAGAGTATGTACATACTGTAGCCTAGGCTACAGGTATACATATTGAATGTATGACATTGACAGTCTCGTAACTAAGTGCTTTGAGCCATAGATGAAAGTTGAGGAAAATACAGGTTGTAATTACGATACCGGGATTCATGTTGCAACACCACCGGTTGTGTGAAATCCGACCTCCGCACAACGCTACTGTACCCTCTCCTTAAAGTGTGGAGGAGTTAAAACAAGTAGCTTGAATTTGAGTGCCCTGGACCCTCTCCTTGAAGTGTGAAGGAGTTAAAACAAGTAGATTGAATTTGAGTGCCCTGGACCCTCTCCTTGAAGTGTGAAGGAGTTAAAAACAAGTAGATTGAATTTTAGTGCCCTGGACCCTCTCCTTGAAGTGTGAAGGAGTTAAAACAAGTAGATTGAATTTGAGTGCCCTAGACCCTCTCCTTGAAGTGTGAAGGAGTTAAAACAAGTAGATTGAATTTGAGTGCCCTGGACCCTCTCCTTGAAGTGTGAAGGAGTTAAAACAACTAGATTGAATTGTAGTGCCCTGGACCCTCTCCTTGAAATGTGGAGGAGTTAAAACAAATAGCTTGAATTGTTGTGCCCTGGACCCTCTCCTTGAAGTGTGAAGGAGTTAAAACAAGTAGATTGAATTGTTGTGCCCTGGACCCTCTCCTTGAAGTGTGGAGGAGTTAAAACAAGTAGCTTGAATTGTAGTGCCCTGGAACCTCTCCATGAAGTGTGGAGGAGTTAAAACAAGTAGCTTGAATTTTAGTGCCCTGTACCCTCTCTTTGAAGTGTGCAGTTAAAACAAGTAGCTTGAATTTGAGTGCCCTGGACCCTCTCCTTGAAGTGTGGAGGAGTTAAAACAAGTAGATTGAATTTGAGTGCCCTGGATCCTCTCCTTGAAGTGTGGAGGAGTTAAAACAAGTAGATTGAATTTGAGTGCCCTAGACCCTCTCCTTGAAGTGTGGAGGAGTTAAAACAAGTAGCTTGAATTTGAGTGCCCTGGATCCTCTCCTTGAAGTGTGGAGGAGTTATAACAAGTAAATTGAATTTGAGTGCCCTGGACCCTCTCCTTGAAGTGTGGAGGAGTTATAACAAGTAAATTGAATTTGAGTGCCCTGGACCCTCTCCTTGAAGTGTGGAGGAGTTATAACAAGTAAATTGAATTTGAGTGCCCTGGACCCTCTCCTTGAAGTGTGGAGGAGTTAAAACAAGTAGACTGAATTTGAGTGCCCTGGACCCTCTCCTTGAAGTGTGGAGGAGTTAAAACAAGTAGCTTGAATTTGAGTGCCCTGGATCCTCTCCTTGAAGTGTGGAGGAGTTATAACAAGTAAATTGAATTTGAGTGCCCTGGACCCTCTCCTTGAAGTGTGGAGGAGTTAAAACAAGTAGATTGAATTTGAGTGCCCTAGACCCTCTCCTTGAAGTGTGGAGGAGTTAAAACAAGTAGATTGAATTTGAGTGCCCTGGATCCTCTCCTTGAAGTGTGAAGGAGTTAAAACAAGTAGATTGAACTTGAGTGCCCTAGACCCTCTCCTTGAAGAGTGGAGGAGTTAAAACAAGTAGCTTGAATTTGAGTGCCCTGGACCCTCTCCTTGAAGTGTGGAGTTACAAAATGCAGATCAGTCTTGTCATCTTTCAGTTTGAGGTGGTTAACTTTCATTTATAAATGTAGGTCTGTAACACACCCCTCAATGCAGTGCTGAATGACATCATATGTGCACCACTGTTGTTATCTAAGTCGAAGAACATCAACAATTGGGTGTCATCCACATACATCAGAACATCTAGGTTGTGATTCCTGCAAATAGCTGCTTTATGGGCAGAGTCAATTGGAAACAGCTTTGGTCCCAACACAGACCCCTGGGGAATGCCAAACGTTAGCACCGTTGGTTGCTATGAAACCCCTTGGATGAAAACTTGTTGTTTTGTCAGATTAGACTGAATCCACTGGAGGGCAGCACCTTTCACATCAAGATAAGTTTCAGTAGATCTACATTCTACAGAGACAAATTTTCATTCAAGCGTCTTTTGGAGTAACCATTTTTACAAGATTTTCAGACTTGGAATGTTCACCTCAAATGACCTTCGTTCTCCACCAATTTCAAGAAGCATCTTTGAATCACCATGGCAACCTACATACCAAGTATAAAGCCCAACCAAACTAAACCTGTTGAGTTACCATGTTTATATGCAGTGTCACATAAACACACAAATGCCTCAACAAGGAATACAAAAGACAACTTCAAATTCACTTATCCTTTCTCATATGCCTCAAAATATTTTACATTTATTTCCATCTTACAGTATTACTTCTTTCTTTGCCCATGGTTAGGCTGTAGAACAACAACTGGATGGGTCACTGGTTAAAGCCTAGCATTTCACTGTAACTATATGTATACTGTAGTAGCCCCCAAACAGGACTAGGTCAGAAAGCACAATTTCCAAGATGGAGACATGAAATCTGAGGAAGTTGGCTGTTGCATGGGATGTTGTCCAACAGCAATGTCACTAATTTTCAGTGGATGCTCTAGATCAAATAAAGTAAATGGTCATCATTTGCAACATTAATCCTCCTTCAACTTTTTACTTTCTTGGATGTTTTAGTTTGGGCAGAGTGAACAGAAGGAGTTTTTCTACCTAAATTCAACCGATTTAACACAAATGAGCAACAACTGACATATATTTATCTGGAAAAATTTCAAACGGTGGATTATATAGGAAGAACAGTAATATTTCCACTTAATACAGTACATCATGGAGAGATTTTGGAACATTTACCTGAGACCATCGCTTGATCATAATGCCACAACGGTTGCCAGCATCAATGAAAAGTCCTAAAGTGTGGTTGATCACTTGAAATCTGTGCAGGCAAACAAACAATATTTTAATTCATGCAGCTCAATTTTTACAAAAATATTACAGTTATTCATAAGATGAATTTTTTTTTCAAGTATGACAGTTTTGCATTTTATCGATCATACAGGCTTTCATATTTCTGATAATTAATACTTAATCCTAAACAAGCCAACAAGCCCTTGATTTTATATGGTTTGCTTGTTTCTCAGTAAATTTTTGTTTTGCTTTTTTTTGTACTGATGTGTACAACATAGTTGTCCTTCAAAGATGTCAAAGGGAAATTTGTTTTTATCAATAAAACTTTAGCCATATCACAAGACAATTAACATTTAGCCTTCTGAATATTCTTACTCACATTCACAATGTTTAAGGTAAGTATTTTAGTTTAATAGAAAGATATGATTAGGAAGAACATAAAGTCCTTATCAAGGTCCCTGCAAAAAAAAGAAATTAAAAACTGATACCTCCGCTCCTGAACATTACTAGTCTTAAAATAACCACTGAAGCATTCTTAAAACCATTGACATTTTCTGATAGGACATCTGAAGCAGGCAAACTATTTCAATCATACACAACCATCTGGGAAAGGAAGTTTGTATGGGCTTCTACTGCAATCTCGACCAAAGAGGTAAAAGAGATTGGGACACCTTTGTTTTGGTTTGCATTTATCATGTGCTCAATCTCTGCGTATATGCCAGATTTTTGGAGTAAAAGTATATCATCATGATGTGTAACTTTTCACTAAAAATATAACACAATAGTACTGAAAAAAAAGATTGTTTAGACCATCCATACTAAATGCATAATTGGGGCTTTAAAGAAATATGATTAGAAGGATGGATGTAAGTTTGTGCTGTAGGTCCTATGCTAAGTACTAGTACTACCCTAGTACTTATTACGCTATTGATAACCTAACAATAACATGGGAGTTATATCATAACTTTTACTACTGCTGCTAGTGCTACTTTACAGTACTAGCACTTAGGCTTGGTTTAAAATACAAAGTGGCTATTCTTACGACTAGTCATAAATAAATTCCGATTACGTATGCGCACTTGCGCAGTTGCTTTAACGTGGCTATTTTTACGACCTGGAGTTAGGCTTGCACGGTAAACCGGTTTTAGTACCGAAACCGTTTTTTTCCGACCGAATTTCGGTACTATTTTTTATTTTAAGAAAACCGAAAAATCGGAAAAACCGAAATGTGAATTGCAAATACTGGAAAAAAAAAGTTTGTTGACTTTGGTTTCTCCTTTTTACTGTTCTTTTTGCAATATGAAAGTAAATTGCAACAAGAGAAAGCTTTTCTGATAGACGACATTGTCAGCTACGATCCGCACACGCCATAACCTGTGCTTGAGGGTGGATAGCTAGGCCTAACATTAGGCTATGCAGCCCATATATGCGTGCATCAGTTAGGTAACCTTGTAGTATTGAACTGACCTTGGTGGCAAACGTTAGTAGTTGTGAGAAGTACACACTCAAATGACGAGATGCAGTTCCAAATAAATTGTTACATTCAAAGTGTTTGTCCTCTTTGTGTTGTTCTGATTATTTAACTTCAATTTAATAGTAGAGGATATGGAGAAAATCTTTTCAAACACATTGTTGCTGTTGGGACAATTCTCCTTTGTACGCTAATGGATTTTATTTTATTTGTAAGTTTCCTTTTAAACATTTCTTCTTATCAGTTATCAGACAAGGCGTCTCTCAGTTGGTATTTCGTTTACGTTGATGAACACGTTTCCAACTTAAACGTTAACAATTTACATTCTTTGCCGACCTAATCCCGCTTTTGCCAGCGATATTTTTCAACTTGTACTTGAAAGTGTAGACGGTAAATTCTCTTCACTCCTTGAAGAGAAATTTATTTTACCGCCAAGATACCACCCGCGAACATGGCTAGAGCCTCGTGCAATTTGGTACCTTCATTGGACCAATCATATTGTAAAGCATTTTTTTTTAAGATCTCCAATTGGTCATAATGGAGATTACGCTCGGCCCTCAACTCCGAAAATATAACATATAATATAACATGACCGTGATATTTTTTTCTGAACACGAATTTGAACTTCGTGAAGTACAGTAAACAAGACAAACGATACGTGTACGTGATGTTAAAACTTTAAGAAAAAATTTCACTAACACATTTCTTTTCGACATATTTACTTCAGTTTAGTTAACGTGGGTTATAAAATGAGAGTCGTGAAGGCAGTAACATTTCTTGAATTTATTCTTCTTATTTTTCACAATTTACTGCGAACGAACAGACTTGAACCCACTGTTGAAAAAGCTTCAAAAATACGCATCTTAGCGATCGAGATTTGGATGTTTTCAATGCAATTCAGGAGGGGGAAAAAAACGGTTTTTGAGCCAGATTCGGTTTTTTGCTAGAGAAAAACCGGTTGTAAGTTTTCACGAAACCGTGCAAGCTTACCTGGAGTACTATTTTTACGACCAGGAGTAACAATAATTTCCGGTTAGGATTAGGGTTTAGGTTACCCCTTCTAGTTCTACATGCGTAGTTGCTTTATTTACTTTACTGCGCATGAATTCTCCGATGTCGCAAGAATAGTTTATGAATAATTGTTACAACTAGTCGTAAGAATAGCCACGGCCTTTAAAATAATACTAAGTGAGTATAGTAAAAGTTTATGGCTAAATTGAACTGCTTAATTTCAGAATACCCTGCAACTCTTGAATCTCACAGATTATGAGAGTAAGTTGATATACAAAGTTGTAGTAAACAATGCATTGTCGTTCATAAAAAGTCAGAAGTGTGTGAGTTGCCGGGTGGACTGCAACTTGTCCAATTAAAATTTGATTTCGTTTGTGCAGTCAGCAGTAGCATAGCTAGTGCATAAAGAAGTCTAACCTAGGCTAGGATGTGTGGTAAGGTAGTAGGCTACATATATACAATACAAGGCTACTACTAGTACTATGGCCTAGCCTAAGCCTATCCCTTCTACTCGTTATCTTTTAAACAACACAAAACAACATCTATTCTACGTTAACATTAACAGTAGGGTAACGTTAAACTACCTGTTCTTAAACAAATGTGTCCAAAAACCTACGTTTTTCTCTCCCTCTCGAAACTGAAGGTAATAGATTGAGCTACACAATCTTTCAGGTGGCTAGGTAGTAGGTGTAGTTCAAAACATTTAAAAATTTGTATCATGAATCACTCCGTGAGTAATTAGTTGGTCACAGACGCCATCACACTTCATGCACTATTTCAGTATATTTCAAGTTTCCGGAAGCGACGGTACGAACATCCGGGATACCGACGCGTTGCCCTGACGGCTATATGTACAGCAGACGACATGAAATTCCGAGTCATGGCTTATCAAGACCCACTTCAGGGTATAACTTGAGCAAAATCACACTTTTATATCAGAAAAGTGGCAGAAGCATTTTCTCCAAGGTCCTCTGAATTTTTTTGCAGCACTTCAAACAGCAAACGGTGATAAGGATGACAATCCTGAAGTCACTGGATCAAATACCATGCTGGTCAAATAATATAGATCCTAAATGGGGGCTTGACCCTACTGGTTCATGGTTCCCTGCCCTTTCGCAATCAAACCGTGTGGAAAATAACAAATATGGTATTTTGTGACACGTCTAACTTTCGTTTAGCTTAGGGTATATTAGTTCAGCTAAAAGTTAAGTTCAGTACAGTACAGATCGCTCTAGTCCGGTTCAAGGTGGGATTGGTTGAAAATTATATTTCACTGTAACGGTAGATCAACCATAGACTAGTCAGTGGCGGAAAACTTCAGGATGTTCTTCTGGAAATACATATATTGACTGTATTTATGACACAACCTTCTGTAGGCAGTGTAGTGAGAATGCCAGCAATGCCAACAGGAGGAATTTTACTTTTCAAAGAAAGAAATTGTTGTTGGATTGTATTAGCAGTTGGTCAGGCAGTATTGAGCATCCCAGTAAACTAATAATTGAATATTGTAAGCGGATGACTTTAGGTAGAACATTACTTTTAATGTTTTAGACCGTTAACAATCACTCAGTCCAGTGTTTCTGTAAGATTGTCTTTTTTGAGAAATGAACCTTTACGTATTGCTGTGGTTCATCAATTAAAGTGACTGGGTTACCGTCTAATACACATGCATACCAATTCCTCAGATGAAATCACAAAACCGCCATGGGGAAAAATGGCCTCAAATGACTCGTTTAGTTTAGTTAGGCTTGCACTGAGGAGCCGGCGTCATCACCAATTCATCTTAACGGAGCAGTCCAGGGAGTAAGCAGGGGATATTCCCAACAACCAGAATAGCATTTTATATAAGCACAGTGGCGTAGCTACGGGGGGGGGGCGTGGGGGCGACAGCCCCCATGAAAGCTTGTCGCTTCCCAGTAGCCCCCCACTGGGATTTTGGGTGTCGAAAAAAAAATTACATGTGTAAAAAATATATCATTGGTCTGAATGGTCTTGAATCTCCATGATGACCACTCATGAACGACCCTTCGACCGCGGACCGGCAGAAGGCTATAGTTGCTGAAAAACCAGATGTGACATATCGCATAGGCCGAGAAGTCTACAGTAGTCGCACTGTACTGAAAAAGCATGTTAACGACCGTCAAATAATATAATTCCTGCTCTACAAGACTAAAACACACATAATGTTTACTACTGAATCTGTGTGTTCGACTGTTCGGGCAAACTTTGCTTTGTCACTCTTTTTTAAAATATCCATAATCCCTAACATACAAATAAATACTAATACAAACAGCCAATCAGTATCGTGTAACCAGTGCGCATTAACTGATCAAACAAGCTAGTGAGCAATACTATACCCTTATAGAAAAATGGTTTCCAAGTACTTGAATGCCAAAGAAGATGTTAAAAGGTAAAAATACTGACATCATACACATGTTTTTCACATCATTGCTCGCGTCATTGCCTCGATACCCTGTTACATTTTCAATCGGTTTTTCACTTCTGATACGTACCCTGGTGCTCTTAAAACCGCTAAAAATACAAATTTTCAAGAAAGGAGACAACACTATCGCTGAGAACTACCGGCCAACATGAGTGGCAGAGCGTCCAAACAGTCAGGGGATCGGATGCCCGCCCCCCCCCCTGACGGACTCAAATGGACTGCTGGCGCCCTTTTCAGCTTTTTAGCACTTTTTACTTATTCGCGATAATTGACTTTTTTTATTGCACTCTCATCTACCTATCGACATTTGTCACATTTTGTTGGTGTAGTTTACCGACAAAATGCTCTAACGTACGGCGGTATTTAATTTATCGGCACTTAATTATGTTGTACGAAACTCTTTCCAAGAACTGTACGGGGTTTTCGATCTATTTTTTCGAAAAACATGAGCACTCACAAAGATACCACAGGGATTGTGATGAAGCGCATGTACTATCAACACCCATATAAACTTCCGACTTGTCACACATATTTATTCTTCGTTTATCTGCAAATTAGCAAGGCCCGGAAAGGGTCATTTCCGGCGATCTAGGGAATATCATTACTCAAGAAATTCTTACGCTCCGCGCCAACCTGTGGTGGCGCTCCTCTTAGATATAGTGTCGAAAGCGCCCCTACAGGCCATTCTCGCCCCCCTGACCAATACCCCTAGCTCCGCCACTGCCGGCCAATCAGTCTATCACCCTAATAATATTTTAGACGCAATCTTTGATGTCAGTTTGACATATAGTTCGGTCATTTCAGTATGTTACTTGGCTGAAAGCCCAGTCAATCTTTCTTTATTTTCCACGCGCAATTTGCAGATTTGTCGAAAAATGTCAATGCCGGTGTCAAACTCACAAAAGATATGTCATGATATTTCAAAGTAACTTACCAGATTTTTTTTTCTATTTTACTTAACTATTTGATGACCATATCAAAACATGGGATCTCAAAATAAAGGGTGTTGAGAAAACTTTAGAGCAGCTTATAGAAGGCCTGGGAAGTGTCATTTCCAACGATCTAGGAGGCCTATTTAGCTAAAAAAATTCGGTACGCTGCGCGCCAACTCATGGTGGCGCTCCGCTTAGATAGTAACAAGAAAATGGTCAAGCCCCCCAGGAATTGTTCAAGCCCCCCAGCGCCCCCCCCCCCACTGAAAAAATCCTGGCTACGCCACTGTATAAGCATGATAGCACTCAAATTTATCTTGGACTTTAACATATACAGACATTCTGATTAAGACATCTTTAAAAAGAAAAGTTGTTCTGAAAGACCCTGTAACTAGTGTAAAGTGCATGCCAGTTGTCCATGTAGTCACCGGCAGGGACGTAGCTAAGGCCTGATGATTGGGGGGGGGGGGGGGAGGGTTGTAGTAGCTGAAATTCCAACTGGATGGGTTTTGGAGCCAGAAAATTCAGAATGCTAGCTTGGACCCCCCCCCCACCCCCCCCCCCCCCCGCTATTCGTCGACGATACGGTCAGTGTCAGTCAGACACCCCATCTTTCGCGACTGCACTTTTGTTCCGAACTTTTTGCGATACATTTGTACCACTGGCCCTCACTTTACAAACTTATTAACCACTCTGGTTAAGCAAGTAAGCAACTGAGTATAAGTTTTCTGTTTGAAGGCTACATAGACTACTGACTACAAAAGCTATAACAAAGGGGAAAACTTTTTTTCCAACAAATTATATTCTACGACATACTGAATTACCAAAAACACAGTGCTTTTTCCTAGCGCGCTTAATATTATTTTTTTTTTTTTTTCATTCTAACTGAACATTTGGAATGAAGTGAACAATTAAAATTAAAAATTTTGCGGAAAATGTTGAGTTGACGAGATACGATAAGTTGTCAATTAAACATTTTGCAGAAATTTCTTCAAATGCTCTGTAAGAATGAAGTGAACAATTAATCATTTTTCAGAAAAATGTCCAATTGATTAGATATGATAAGTTGTCAATTACACATTTTGCAAAAATTGTTCAATTGCTCAGTTAAAGCAACTGAGCAATCCAACATTTTTCTGATTTTTGATAAGATTTTATCTTGTTATCTAAACAATTTACTGAAAAATGTCAACTTATGGGGCAAACTTTTTCTTTTGTTGATGGCACTTTAAAGCTTCCGTAGATTAGCATTGAGTAGAGACAATAACAGGGTCAACCCACCCAATAGCAAAATTAGTACATAAATGAACCGAATTGAAGCTGGCGAACGTTGTACAGTAGTTCTATTAGGCCTTTTTCATTCAAACTCATACGAAGTTTTGTATGGTGGAGTATATAAGGATCGAGAGATACCATTTCTCAAAGTGGCAAGGAAAACGTGGTAAATATGATTGATCAAAGGTCAATTTTGACCGAAATTTTTAGGCCATTCACAATCACGAGAATATAGGCCTAGGTAAATTAGAATGCGACAGTCGGAGCTTCACTCAAAGTTTCCAACTATCTTCAGTTTTACCAAGATTGGGGGGTGGGGGCGGTGAGACACCCCACACCCCCTCTAGCGACGTCCCTGGTCACCGGCATAAAGAATCGCGTCAGGTCAAAAACACCTGTTTGGAAAGGCAAATTATCAGGTAATCGAATGTTTATCAATTTCAAATATTTATCTGTAGGCCTACAGACTCTGCTATGCAGGGCCCTGTCCGAGTTGTTCTTTGTCCGCTACTTCATCGATATTCGGCCGAATCTGCAGGTCCCCTGTCCCCTCCCCAAGTGGCTGTCTATGTGGTTGGAAGTAACATAAAAAAGGAAAAATTGAGACAGGGAGCAGGCGCGTTGGTATATGCGCACGTTATGTGTGACTTTTTTGGCATCAACTGTATGGAAGAATACCCTATAAATCAACTCCAAATCACCCCAAACCCAGTGGCGGACTCAGGGCCACACGGGCATTTGGGCGATGCCCTGTGGGCTGTGTAGACGGGCTGTGTAGAAATATATTTGTAACTGTGGGAATCAGCTCATGAAATCACCGTGTTAGTTAGTCTGTTAGTTCGTAACAAAAGAACGTGCTATTGGCAACCCGTCCGTGCTAATACTTTTACGACAGGACATACAAGTACGGTGACCAATGCATACATAGCATTGGCAGAGGATACATATATCCTCGTGGCCTCCAGAAAACGAGGTAAATAGGGTAAAATCTTATTAGATTATTTGGATATAACTCAGTAGTAAGTCCTGAAAGATTATGTGTGAAAAAATGACCCACATCAGGGGTGTATCCAGGATTTTCTAACCCGGGGGGCGCGAATTACTATCTAAGCGGAGCGCCACCATCAGTTGGCGCGCAGCGTACAAGAAAATTTCTGGGTTTTATACCCCCTAGATCACCGGAAATGGCACTTCTCGGGCTTGAAAATGACCAACCAGATGTATACTTTTGCCTGAGAACCAAGTATTTCCCAATAGTTTTTTTTTTTCCCATCCATAACCTTTTTGAAAATTTTCACCAGTCACACATCATGTTCGACCTCATCGCATGTCCTGTGAATCATTGCTTTTGTAGGTGATTCTACGTCGCGGCCCACAATACCCGACAGCCCCACTTTTCAAGGTTTTCAGCCCATTATTTGTTCCGAATTATAAATTCATTTCAAAACATACCCATAATGTTGCAAAAAATGTAATATATGGACAACCAATATAGAAAAAAAACCTTCAACCCCTAACAGACCGGTCAAAATTACACCAGTAGTGGGAAGTATGATTAAGAATTTTGGTCAGGAAATTTTCGAAAGTAATTTATTGGTGTACAAATATTAAACCCTCTTATAACGGCTATTATAAAACTTGGTTGAAGGAAATGAAAAATAATACCAGATATTTCCGAAACCGAACACTACACACATAGGCGTAGGAGGCGGGGGGGGGGGGGGGGGGCTCATACTGAAAGAAAAATAAATTGCAATGATGTAGCTAAAGGAAATGAATCTCCTTGATAATTAAAATAAAGTTCTAAGCTTGGCCGACTAATTCGCCATTACCATGGAGGTAAAAACAGACCATTACTATAATGTAAAAGCATGGAGGTAAAAACAGATGGTAAAACAGAGAATTTGACAAAATTTGACCTCCATGCTTTTACTTCATCTACATAAAACCTTTTTTCGTTGTTTATATTAGCATCCCGCGGTATACTGCGCAATTTCCATGGACCGTATGGTACACGATGGCATGCGATGTAATAACCAATGCTTGCTTATATGATATTGACTCTAACATGTTGAACGCGCGCGGAGCGCGCGAAAAATGTAGGTTATAATTTTTCGGGCAAGTCGTTACAGCCCCCAAATCAAATTGGATTCCTATGACTACACACATCGACAGTTTTGAGGCTGTTCATCCTGGAACCACCATTTTCATGCTCACTGATATGATGTCATATCTGATGTTTGCTTTACAAATTCGAACAGGCGCGTAGCGAATAATTTGCCAAGGGAGGGGCGAAGCCTGTAGGCAAACTATCTTAGCGTAGCGCCACCACGAGTTGGCGCGAAGCGTACAAGAAAATTTTGGCCGAGACTGCCTCCAAGTGTGCTGGAAATGGCACTTCCCAGGACCATGGGTTGGCGCGAAGCGTATAAGAACATTTTGGCCGAAAATGCCTCCCAGATCGCTGGAAATGACACTTCCCATGCCTTGTGAGTTGAATCTAAGCATTTTCTATTTTGAAATTACTAGCGATATCATAATAAAAAAATATACTCGGGGGAGGGGGCGTTCGCCCCTTCCCGAAATGCGTCATGTTCCCCGACGACTCGGTCGAGACCAGCTACAGTTGGTTCAATAGCACAAATGTTTAAGGCGTCCATATACACACACGCGTTATGATAGACCATATACAGTATATATATTAGTGAGAGAGGAAAAATGGAAACGTCAAAAATGGAGTTGTCGGTGTAAGGGGTAGGGTGAGGCGCACGCCCCTTCCGAAATCCTCGATCCGTCACTGGCTACCCTGTGTATATAATAGGGATCAACGCTGTAATTATGTCACTGTTCCCCTTTCTCTTCCCTTGGCGTTTTTTTTTCTTTTACTAGCTCCCTCCTTTTCTCCTTTTTCTCTTTTTCTTTCCCCTTCCTTCCCCTCCTCCTCCTCTTTTCCCCACTCTTTTTTCCCTTTTTTCTTTTCTTTTTTTTCTCTCCTCTTTTTCTTACCCGGGGGGCGCGGGCCCCAACGCCCCCTGGATACGCGCCTGCACATACAGTAGGGTGTTTGGTTATCAAATTAGACGGATGTTAGTCGACGACTTTGAGTATTTGTCGACGGTTTACCGATTTCGCGAAATTGATCCCCACACTAATTGAATATGGCGACAATGTGTATGTTAGTATAGGGGACTACCCTATAGAAAATCATGATTTCCTAGTATAGAATGTGACACGAAGAGGGTCCCAACTCCCATAAGAGGGTCTGCAATAAATTGAAACAAATCATGCAAGACCCAAAACACCCTTTGTTTGAGCAATACAATTACAACCGCTCTGGATTGCGTTTATGCCCACCACGTACACTTAGGGGCCGCTACAGATACTCATTTGTGCCTAATTCTATCCAGTGGCGTAGGAAGGTACTTTTGAGTGGGGGGGGGGGGGGCTGAAGACTGATGGCCGGCCTGGGGGAGGGGTCTAAGCAGTGGCGTCACCAGACTTTTCAGTCTGTGGGCACAGGGGGCACCAGCATTTGATGGGGGCACTTAGGTGGATACGGATCGCCGTCCTGGGGGAGGGGTCTAAGGGGAGGGGGTGCCCCCTCCCCTTTGGAAAATTTTCGCATACGGAGGGTGGGCTAGATGCAAAATGGTGCCACATTTGATGCTAAATTCGATCTGAAGATATCTCCAGAAATTGCTATTTTTGAGGTAATGATTTTAACAACGCGCAGAATTTTGCAGAGGATATGAACCGCATGCTGTCGATATTATGCCTAACCCTATCAATAGAACCTACATTTGTTGAATTAATGTGTGCATGACCCCCGACTCCTTTCTTGTCCTTCTCGTTTTCTCCCATTATCCGAAAATACGAATTACTGTGCTTCTTTGTCCTAATGAAAAACCAACTCAGATGATGGGAGTTGAATATAACAAAATATATATATTTTTTGTTACCAACCCAAATCTCAGATGGGGGGCACTCGGTTTTCCAGGGGGCACGTGCCCCCCCCCCCTTGGCGACGCCACTGGGTCTAAGGGGAGGGGGTGTCCCCCTCCCCTTAGGATTTTGTTTGCATTTCCAGGTGGCCCCAGATGCAATTTGGTGCAATATAGCACACTTCAACACCCAATCCATTTTGTAAATAACTTTGCATTTTCACCTGGCCTTATAGATGCAATTTGGTGTTCCAAATGAGATTTTTTTCTCATTTGGAAATGAAAAAGGGGTTTTCTGACTCGCGGAGCGGGGGGCGGAATGATACTTCCGCCCCCCATATTTTTGACTGGGGGGCTGGCGCCCCCAGCCCCCCGGTTCCTACGCCCTTGATTCTATCCATACATTTAAACTCACATGTGAGAAGATAAGTTTCTTATTTATAGGACTTGCTGTATATATGTTTGTATTACTGTATGTGTATCGCAGTCTAGTGATACTTATACTGTTCCTTTTTTTTCTTTTTTCGTTTACGACCCGTGTAAGCCGAAGTTCCGATTGTGGACAATAAATTCAAATTCAAATGAAGGGACTCAAGAATGGGACATGAAGGGAGGGACAATGAGAGAGGGACATGGAGGGAGAGACGTGGAGGGAGGGACGAGGAGAGAGGGATGTGGAGACTTGAGAGGAACGTGTATAGAGGGACGTCACGTCATTCTATGCTGATCTTACACTTCTTCACCCAAGGACCTTTGGTCAAGTGCCATCGGGAGCTATGGAAGAGCTGCAAATAATTGAGTGAGTCTGAACAGGACAGAGAGAGAGCTTATCAAGTGAGTCATGTAAAGACTGTCCTCTCTGCTGCTACAAGGTGCTCCCCAAGTTGAACCTTTTCACCGATGCTTACAAGAGCAGTGGGCTTGCATACAAGCTGCTGCTAACGCTACCTGGGTCACAAGTGGGATTTGAACGTTTTTTTTCTCCTGACTTGAAGAGAATCGAAAACCGCTTGAGAAGTACAGTGACACAAGAACATCTTGATGCGTTCATGTTGATGTCTGTGGAAAAAGGATCTTGGCCAAACTTGACATTAAAAATATCATTGATAGTGTGCGGGATGACAGAAGCAGCGATGTGCGTAGGCTCTTATACTCTCGTACATGCATAACATGTGTTATTGAACATATATGTTTTAGTGGATTTTATTTAGGTTTTTTTCCCCATTTTTTTCAACAATGTGTTCACAAAATGCTTGAAGAAATCCCAAATTTCTAAAACATATTTTTGTCTATTTTTGTTTACGTTTTTAACTTTTCTCAGTTTAATCAAGTGTTGCTTCTGGAAAATTATTTTTGGGTCTTTTTAAAGGATTATTGTTACCTAAAAAATTGAGAAATATAGCACCATTTTGCATCTAGGCATTCCTTAACTTCCAAAAAATCTCAATGGGGAGGGTGACACCCCTCCCCTTAGACCCCATCCCCCAGGGGTGACAGCCCGATATTCATTAGGTTCTATATTCGTAAGGTTCATTGTTCATAAGGGTCATAATCCATAAGGTTCGTTATTCATAATGGTGAAAAAGGTTCGTTGTTCATAGGCTAATTGGTAAAAGGGTTCGATATTCACAATGGTGAAAATGGCTCGTTATTCATAATAGGACGAAGGGTTCGCTATTCATAATAGAGCAAAGGGTTCGTAATCCATAACAGACAAAAACGTTCGTTATTCATAATAGGAGGAAAGGTTCGATATTCATAATGGAACAAAGGATCCGGCCGTTATTCATAATAGGCCTAGCCAAAAAGGTTCGGTATCATTCACAATGAGGAAAAGGACCCCCTATTGGAAACGTACAAGTTTATGCCGTTTCCGCACAAGTCGGTAGGAAATCGTAAAAATTTATATACGAAGCGAACAAAAAGGCACTTGCTCTTTTTGCATAATAGCATGCATATTAATCAGGCCGATCTCGCAATCGAGCCAAACAAAATAGTGTCGAAAAACCCCGAAAAGAAGATATATATTGTAGCAAAATAATGCATCCGCCACCATCTGGTGGTGCCCCCCAATAGGACTGTTGTGCCCTCCCTGTGCCCCCCCCCCCGAATAAAAAGTCTGTTGAGGCCACTGGTTGAACACTATAGGTGTCCGCGAAAATGGAGGACGTCTTTTGCACTTGTATGACGCACTTCTCTCCTATTATGAATAACGAACCTTTCTTCACATTGTGGATTACGAACCCTTTGTTCAATTATGAATATCGGACCCTTTCTCCTATTATGAATAACTAACCTTTTTCCCATTATGAATAACGGACCCTTCGCTCATTATGAATATCGGACCTTTCTTCCTATTATGGATAGTGAACCCTTTTGTCTTTTATGAATATCGAACACTTTGTCCCATTATGAATAACGAACCTTTTTGTCCATTATGGATATCGAACCGTTCTGCCCATTTTGAATATCGAACCTTTTTTTCCATTATGAATACCGGACCTTATGAATTATAATCCCTTTTCATTATGAATAACGAACCTTTATTTCCATTATGAATAGCGAACCTTTTTATCGATAAAATTGCACGTTATGTATAACGTAAGGGCGTAGGAACCGGGGGGGGGGGGGGGCTGGGGGGGGGAGGCGCCAGCCCCGCAGTGAAAAATATGGAGGGGCGGAAGTATCATTCCGCCCCCCCCCCCCCCCCCCGCTTCGCAAGTCAGAAAACCCCTTTCTCATTTCCAAATGAGAAAAAAATCTCATCTGGAGCACCAAATTGCATCTAAGGCCAGGTGAAAATGCAAAATTATATACAAAATGGAGTGGGTGGGTTGAAGTGTGCTATATTGCACCAAATTGCATCTGAGGCCACCTTGAAATGCAAAAAAAATCTAAAGGGGGAGGGGGACACCCTCTCCCCTTAGATCCCTCCGCCAGGCCGGCCATCAGTCTTCACCTCCCCCCCCCCCCCCACTCAAAAGTACCTTCCTACGCCACTGGAATAACGAACCTTATGAACAATGACCCTTATGAATAGCGGACCTTATGAATATCGGGCAGACCCCCCCCACCCCCCCCCCAAGGATGGCGACCACTATGTTAGTAACATATAAATGAATAATGGGCCAGTCTAGGTAGAAAATGCCCGGGCCGGTTTTAAGACCGGGTCCGCCCCTGCCGAAACCTCACCACTCTTTCTATACTTCTCTACGGTAGTATTCTATAAGGCAATGCTCTTTGCATTTTGGACCCGGCCATTACAAAATATAATCGCGACCCTGAAAAAGGTCGCAATCCTCACTTTTGACCAGGGTTTTATATAGGATAAGTCAACAGTTACAACGAATATCGATGGAGCTATACATTTAAATCTTTCGTGTGCTTGCCTACCACACATGCATTCGTATTACAACATTATATTTTACATGAACAAAGATAGGAACCAAAGTTGAGGTTGGTTCCTATGACACAAATTCCTCTAATTTCCACAATTTATTTATTTTGCATCACACAGTTCTAATGCATTGAGACGCGTAAGGTACAAAACGGTAACTGCGAGCGTCTGTCACTACCGTACCCATGCAATCACACGTACGTACATGTATTCAAATTGTGTACAAACTTGAGCGCCAAAACTGCCAATGATACTAAATGTGGGTGCCAGCATCAGTCTTATATTTCGTAAAAATCTGCGGAAATTATTACTAAGGCCTTTTTAATTGATATTCTAAAATTGCAATTTCTACAGCAAAATTCGTATATTGTAGACAATATTATAAATCCGCCCGGACGTATTGAACGCCATGTTAACATTTAGTCAATAATAAGAGATATCTTCAATTTAATTTGGGATATATAATATTAATTTCAGATATTCAAGATTATTTATTCAGTTATCTTCAATTCAATTTGAGATATCAGAAATTGCATTTCGATATCTTGAATTTTATGTAAGATATCAAGATATAATTTAATGATATCAAAAAGGAAACAGCCTGTATTTAAGATATCTAAAAATGAATTTGAGATATCCAAAATTGAATTAGAGTTATCAAGAATTCCAATTAGAGATATGCAAAATTGAATTCAAGATATCAAGAATTTGAATTAGAGATATCAAGAATAGAATTAGAGATGTTAAGAATTGAATTAGGGATATCAAGAATTCAAATTAGATATATCAAGAATTCGAAAAAGAGATATCCAATATTTAATTTTCTGTACTCAAATTTTCTTATATTGAAAGTGTTCCCATGGCTTGCCCCCTGGGCCCCCACCAGGCCTTCCCTGTACCCCAAGCGATGAGACTGTCGCTTCACACTCGTGGTGTACCTTCGGTGAACTGGGCTCACCCCCTTATTGCTGGATCGGCCCTTGGCCGGGAATTTAAGCTGATGTTTCAGCAAGTTCTTCTGATGCTCTTGTGTAAACTTGCAACGTGTGTGTTGTTTTTCTTATATTTTTTATACAGCAGCTTATTCTTGTTCTTCCATCTTTTATAGGGGGTCAGTCTACTTGCACATTATAAAACTTACTGGTTTATATATTTACGAGTGACCCACTTACCTGTCTCCCCACAACCTTAGCACCGCGTTCTACCGTGTCTAGAATGCCCTGGTAATCTTTAAACACTGTACACCCTCACTGGCCCTAATGGCCTTCCTTCATTTTGCTACCCACATTAGGGCCAGTGAGGGTGTACAGTGTTAAAAGATTACCAGGGCATTCTAGACACGGTAGAATGCGGTGCATAGGTTGTGGGGAGACAGGTAAGTGGGGAACGAAGTAAATAGTCTCTATTATCTGTTCAGAAATTTAAGCTTTTGATTTCATAATTTTCAAGTCTGACTGGTTGTTAGGAACAATTGAAATTGAAACAATTTTACGTCTTTGCTGTAAATGAAAGGGCTGTTTAAATCCATTGCATGCACAAATGCATTAAATGCATTTGTGCATGCAATGGATTTACTTTCATTACACACCTTCACTGCACTGGCATGGTTTGATCAATAACTTAATAAAAGTAAAGGTTTCTACCATTTTCAAAATAAGAACTGTGAGATGTGTCATTAGTAAAAGATAGCATTCTTTATTTTTTCCTTCCTACGTTTCCATGAGAACCTTATGCTGAAACAGTCATTGAACAAAGTACTCTTTAAAACATGACAGATAAATACTTGAAGTAGACAATGCATAGACAGAATGTAAAATAAGATCCACCCGGAAGGAATGCACAAATGATATACAAAACAAGCACTTGCAGAACTCGGAACATGCAAACATCATATTATGTATGACATACTTGATTATTATAGGAAAGGTCACCGAAATATATCATCCACTAGTGCATTATTTCATCACTTCAGGAAAACATAAACTTTAGACTTTGAGGACTGCAGATGAAAGAAATTTCATACAATTTATGAGACAAATATCAAACTATTTCCTGGATCAGTGTAGTTAGATAATATTGTGAAACATGAGTATTCAAATGGTTCCACTTACATATAGTTATCTGAGATTGATGTGTGTACTTACAAATTAATTTTTAAGGCTTGGTAAGGATGACACAAACAACAGTTTCATGGACTTGAAGACTTCACATAAGTTATGTCTTTGGAGTTATTTACATGAAATCCCATCAAATATCTTATCATGCTGCAATACTCTGCAGTATACAGTTCTTTAATTGCAACATTTAAAAATTCAATCTAGTTTCAGAATAATATATCAATTGATTTCCACATCTGGCTGTAGTGCAAAGCATTGTCTAAAACAATTGCAGACACTTAAATAATGCCTGCATCCAAAGAAGTGAGCATCCATAATTTATTTTTTTAATTACTTTCACTGAGCTGATGAACATCTCATTGTGATTTCAATTTCTTCAGGTCAAACACAACAAATAGAATTAAGAGGATTATTATGATTATCGATGATTATCCATTAGTGGATTGTTTGTCTCTTCTCTCTTGATCCTCTCTTAATATTTGAGTTAATCTTGCTTGTTCCACCAGTTCTGCTTGGTTTCTTCGTTTCTTATCTTGTCTCTCAAGATCCCTGTAAACTCCTTCCCTGAGTTTCTGTGAAGGTTCGAAAATATCTGAAGTTAAAATTACGCACAAAAAACACTGTGCAATTGATAGGGTTTAGAAAAACAGTGCAATTTAACTATTGCTAATTTGAAGGAGGAGATTGGAAACTAAATGTGCCATCCGAGATCCTCATGAAAATAAAAGAAAAGGGTCTGTAAATTGAAGTAATGAGAAGCATCACATAGTGGAACCAAATTTAATGAAGGTTGCCTGGCTCAGTTTATGACAGCCATCAAACTTGTGAACACAATGGTTGAATACCATCCCCAGATGACCCAGATGTTAACACCATGTCACAGAATGCTGAAAAGTATGTGCTTTAGTTTTGGTGTGACTACTATATTCTTCTTCAAAGAATGTATCATACACAAAACATAGTGGCATAACCAGCCTTTTCCATCAAGGTGAGGTGAGAGTAGATGGAGGGAGCTGATGGGGATACTGATTGTATTAATATTAAAATATATAATGTTCAAACCATTGCTATTTCTACAATGGTTAAACATTAATATAGATGATATGGTTCTTTGCTCCATTTTATATGCACTGTACTCCAATTTGGCAATTTCAGGTATAGCCTGCTAATAGGGCTGACCCTGACATTTCATGTTTTCATTCTTGTGCACTTCTCCACATCTGGGAGCTGGATGTTCAAATATCAGTTCTCCATCATGGAAGCCATCCAATATTGGGGAACTCACATTACATGAAATATGCATTTATTTCTTTTCAGCATTGTTCCAAATAACTTGAACGCCAGTTTAGCAAAGGTTTGTCTTTTGTTGGAAAATCAAGGCAAAGGAATTACTACCTCTACTATATGTTTTAAGGTAACATATCTGAAATAGTGAGATCAGTCCACTGATTCTATATGCAGCTGATTTTACTGCATTAGGAAGTTGAGATCTGAGAGATCAGTCAGACCATTCAGTTAATTAGCAAAGACCTCTGGTGAGGACTTGCTAAACCAATGACAAAATATCTCTCATAACTAATGTTCCGTTTCAGAGAAGAGATATTATTTTTGCTTTACACACTGCATCCACACATTATGACAATGATTGACTTGGGACTGAGAGTTAATTGAATTAAATTAAATTCTCACGTTGCCATTATCTATTGTTTTTGTCTACATTCATTACTTCTGTCTGTCATTACCTAAGATATAGCATTGTTTAACCAGGACAGATAGCATGATGCTTAAGTTTTTATCACCATGAAAATATCACAATCTTGTTCTTTTGGGGTGCATGTCATTGGATAGCTGACACGTTGACCATCCATGGGACCCTACAATCCCCAAAAGGGTTAAGGTTATGGTGCTGTAACTGATTGGATTTGGGTGTATTTATAAACTGAGCGACTGGATTTGTTAAAGGGTGTGAAGACTCGCGCAAAAAGAAAAGTCTAATGCCGGTAATCTGACCTAGTTTCGAATGAGGTGTAACAGAAGTGTTAGACACCACCATCGATCCCAAAAAATATGCACACAGTTTGCTACCTTCGGTAATTAGACACTAGTGTACAGTCAGTACATACAGCTGCGGTTAATACCCACAGCACAGTGTACAATGATACAGCGAATGGACATCTCAGGTCCAGCAAAAGAATAACAAGGTATCACGTTTCACTACTGTCTGCATTTTGTAGCAACAAGCAGAAAACTTCACTTGCAACCAAAGGAAAGTTAACTTTTTCAGAGCATGCACACGGTTTGGGGCGAGTCTTCAATGCCTTTAAAAGCTAAGCTGACACTTGGATTGAACAGACACTAGCCTGACCAGTCTGCTAGCCCAACATTAAATCATAGACATGCTTCCCACAAGGGGAATGTTAATCCATGGGGGTCTGTTTTAACCTCAATGGTTAATCGGTTAAACGACATTCATAGCGTTGTTAAGTTTGTACAGAACTTTCAATAAGCCACTGCCAGTGATTCCACAGCTGTGAATGAGTAAACATTGGACCATGCCTTTGCAGATTGAACATGATAATGAGGCGAGTTTGCTCCATTTTTCTACTAGTATCAACATCTTTTACAAATATTGGCAAAAGGAAAGTGGTGCTGAAATCTAGCCTCTTCACACATGCACTTCTAGTTATTGTGCTTTCAAATGACTTTGAACATTAATCCCTGACCATATCAACCCAAATTGATTTGTGTAACCTGCAGTAAAGCACGGTCAACCAGTAATAGAATGTGATCATTGTAAATTTGTAATGCATGGTTTCACAGAGATTGTTTGGGAATGAATGAAGACTTTACACTGTTCTGAATGAATATCCATCTAACTCATGGTATTGTTGTTACTGCGATCTACCTAATTTGTCTCACCTTTTTTTCACCAACTCAAGCATTAACTTATCGAATAGTTTTGAATCTTTGAGTTCAATATCAGACACCGAAATGGATGATTTATATCCACCACAAAGGATAGAGCTAATAACTATAACAGTAATGGTCCAAGAACTTCTAGCCCAAAAAAGCATCATGAGAAAAAACCTTCCAACAAACAAGGCTACAGTAGTACAGTAAGTCTGCCAACACACAAAAACACTGCTGTAAGAAGGAATTACTGAAAATTCTAAATTTGAAATGCCAAGGTATCAAGGCCAAGTTGGCTGGTTTTCAGGCATTACTTGAAGAAGAAAAACCTCATACAGTTATTGGAACTGAATCGTAGTTTAATAACATCGCTTCCAGGGAAATTTGCCCGTCATACTTTAATGTCTTTAGAAAAGACAGATCTATGGATTTTCATGGAGGCAGAGTACATTCATTGCCATTATGAATACATATTGCATCAGACGAAAAGGACAAGTACTGTAGACAGTTCTGTGAAATAAAGTCCATCAGCATTAATGCTAAGCTACTCAAGCCAATGTACATTGACATCTGTTACCGCTCACTTTCATCTAATTCTGACTACCTACGGGAGCTTCAACAGTCCTTAACAAACATCCCCCAAATGCTTCACGCTTCTCAGAGAATTCAACTTTCCTGATATTGATTGGGATAACAACACCTTTCACCCGGAGGAAGGTACCTGGCTAGGCTGGCTTGTAGTAAAATCATGAGCTGAAATCACTGAGGATTTTAACCTGACTCAAGCCATCAATATTCCAACAACAGCTTTGACTTATGTTTCATTGGCCACCCATCCTCTGTTGAAAAACAGCATGTACTGTAATATCAGGCATGAGTAATCATGATGCCCTTGTTGTTAATCCTAAAATTTTAGATAATGTTAGTGTTGACTTTGTTTTCTACCTCTTTCTACAGGATCACTGGTGGGATTTTTGAGAGTTAGTGTTGGACTATATATTTAATCAAGCGAACATTCAAGTGAACACTCAAGTGAACATTCAAGTGAACATTCAAGTGAACTTTCAAGTGAACGATATGGTGAACATTGTTTAGTGAGTGAACATACTAGTGTATATACAAATAGTGAGTGAATCATATTAGCGTGTGTATAGAAACAGTTTTTTCCTACAAATACCTACTTTAACAGATAATATTACAAGACCACACAAAAGGAAGAATTCCTTGTTTAAGAAAGCTAACTTTTCTGCAATTGATGATGTAATCTCTAACGTCAAAATTGACAGGATTATGTGACTGAAAATGCAAATACCAAATGTGGCAGGAATTCCAACAAGTCCTTAGTCAGCTACTGATTTGCATATTCCATACAAAATGAGTTCTACCAGATACAATCTTCCTTGGGTTAACTCATCTATAAAACATGCCATCCATTAGAAACAAAGATTGTACAAGAAAGCAAGGAAACAAGATCCTTCGCATTTTGGGAGAAATTTAAATCTCTATGCTGGTCTATTGACAAGAAAATACAGAAAGCCTAGCAGTAGTACAGGGCGATGTACTGTAAGTGGACACAGCTTAAAAAGTGAGAACACAATTTAGACGTTTTGGAAATACATCAAAACAAAAATCCAGGAAGTTTTGCCATCTCCACGTTGATATCCAGGAGGGGGGAAGGGGGGGGGTGAAGCTGGTGAACTGTACAATGGCAGCAGACAAAGCGCAAGCACTTAACAATCAAGTTTGCTGTGTTTAATAAAGCACAGATTTAATTCCACTGTTAAACCTAAGTAATAAACCAGACAATGTTAATTGGTCATCACCGTAAAAGGTGTGCAAATATGACTTGCTGATATTCAATCAAGATATGCCATGGAACCAGTCAAAATTCCTGCCAAGACTCCTACAAAATAGTGCAGAAAGTTTATCCCAGTTCTACAGTAGTTTTCAAAAATCAATTGACACAGGCAAACACCCACAGGACTGTCATAGTGCTAATATTATACCCATCTACAAGAAAGGTGACAGGACAAATCCAGTGAACTATCGGCCTCTATCCCTCTCATCTATTCCACATAAGTTACAGTATTTGAACATATCACTATATACTGAACCATTGTAATTGTCACAATGCCTTGACCAACCATCAACATGGATTCCGTCAAGGAAGATCTTGTAAAAAATCTTGAAAAACTCGACCAGAAAAGCCAAGTGAATATAATTCTGTACCGACAAATAAATTCCCGTAGTGATTGTGACAATCTTCAAAAAGACATAAATTCACTCTGTAACTGGGAGACAGCATGGCAGATGAGATTCAACAAATCAAAATGCTTCATTATGCGGATGACTCACAAGAAGAATATTCCAAATCATGAGTACTCAATGGGCCACTCCATCCTTCAAGAGGTTAAACACCATCCCTACCTTGGAGTCGAACTTTCAAGTGATCTTACCTGGTCAAAACACATCAACCAGTCGGTAAACAGTGCCAATAAAATCCTGGGTCTTATCAAACGTAATTTTTGGAATTGTGCATCAGCGGCAAGAGAAACAGCCTATAAAGCTCTTGTTAGACCCAAACTGGAATATGCCAGTGTAATCTGGGAACCTCATCAGCAAATCCACACAGAATCCTTGGAAAAAGTTCAACGACGAGCTGCCAGGTTCGTCAAAAATGAGTATAGTCGCTTTAGTAGTGTCACAGACATGTTAAAAGATCTCAACTGGGATACTCTCGAAAACAGAAGAATCAAAGCACTACTTGTTACCATATATATAAAGAAACTCATGGCCTAATCCCAAGCAACATAAATAACCTTCTTGAAGACAAAGACAAACCAACTACACGTCAATTTCACAGTTTGAATTATAAATTCCTCAAGCTCAAAAGAACTGTTATAAATATTCGCTTTATCCTCGCACCATTCCTCAGTGGAACGCACTCCCACCTGATCTAAAATCAGCACCAAACACTGCCTCCTTCAAGTTCATGCTGGGAAGACAGCAGCACCATTAGCAAACTTGAAGGACTGCACGTCAACAGCCACATCAGGGGCGATTTGTGCAGTACCACAGCAAGACCAACACCAAGTGGACATGGTGCTTTTAGTACTTAGGCATTTCACACTGTTCCTCACCAACAAATGTTGTAAATTTACAAGCTCAGACACACTGGCATCAACAACACCCCTCTATAATTTCTTCAAAACTTGGCAACAGAAAGTCCTCCTAGAAGGAGCTTCATCACCAGTGAGTTCAGAAATTCCCCAAAGGCACTGTGTTTGCTGTTTTGTACATGACCTACTGTACTGTACTGGATGCAGTTGCATCACACATTAGGCTCTTTGCCATGACTGCATCATGTACAGGGAGATAATTTCACCTCAAGACAGTTCTTAACTCCAGAATGACATCAATGCTTTATGCAAATAGGAAAGTATCTGGCAAAAGTCCTTCTCTCTCATCTAAATGCACATCTCACACAAAACAAAACCAATAATCCACGACTACACCATGAACGGGAGGATGCCCGTCGTTGCTCGAATCAGTTGATCAGCATCTTGGGAGTAGAAATCCGCAGCAACCTAACATGGATATGTCATACTAACCAAGTACCAAACAAGGCAAATAAAATGCTAGGATTCCTCCGCAGAAACATTCACTCATGCAGTAAAGCTGTTAAAGAAATCGACTACAAAAACTCTGGTTTGCTCTTAGCTAGAGTATTGCGGAGCCATCTGGGATCTGTACTTACCAGAACAGATGACCCTGGAGAAAGTTCAATGACAGGCAGCCCACTTTGTGCCTAGCAAAGTAACCACAGGGTTAGCGTCACCAATATGCACCCATATGATCAAATTTACAGTAAAAGGAAACTAGAAAAGTATTCGAAACACCGAAAGATGAAACTTAGCGGAATTGATGTCAGAGCAGAATGTAGTACTGAGAAGCTTAGGCTTCGCAGAACTCTCCGATTGTAAACGTTAGAGTAGCCTGCATGCGAACATTCTTCGCTTTGGAGCTGGATAGCGCGATGTATAAACAAGGAAGAGTCTGCTGTTAAAACTTATCTTGTGTTACACAAAGACCACGAAACCACCGATCTACTATATATGGCGGCTTAAGGAGTGAAAACATACAGTATATCTAATTCATAACAAATTTTACCAAAAATTCAGGAAGAAATTAATCTGTATATACAAACACAGTTTTTGTTGTGATTACTGTAGGTACTGTAAGGAGCGTGGGTTATGTCGCAATCTGCATTAGCGTAGATGACGTCACTTTCTGTACTGTTCAAATCATATTAGAAATGTCCATCCTTAACGATTACAAAATCTTTTCTCTGTCAAACTCAACATTAGCATTCTCATACTTTGACAACATGTTTGGAAAATTATTTATCATTTTTTACATACTGTAGTACCAGACTCCATCTTATTACCATCTACAAGGAAGCTAGTTCACAACATCACTCCATCAAAAATTCAGCCTCAGGCCTCAAACAACACCAGATTCACAAGACAAAATGTAGGTCTCAATATCTACTTTCTATGGCCTTTCAACAAAACATACTCCATATTTATCCAATATGGGCTCATGAATGAAACTCACTCCCAGCCAACCTCTATGCTCTATGCATGAATGGAAGTCACTCCCAGCCAACCTCTATGTTGCACCAGACATTAAGACTTTCAAATCCAGTTTGGCAGAGTTAAACCTCCAGGACTTAGATTGCAAGGCTCACTTGTAAAGTTTAAAGGTCTGCTGTATAGACCCCCACTATAGCACGCTATCATGGAAAAGTTTCTTAAAATTACGTAATTGACTTGCCTTGGTCGGTAAATGACCTATTTTACCAATTAGTTTGCAACATTTTTTCTTGTATGAGGGTCTTTGTGTGAATGCTACATGATTAACTACACTGTAGACATCATATTTCCACAGAGTGTTTACACAAAGAGCCTAATGGTGTTAAGAAGCTATGCAGGCTAATCTTAAAATCTGTCAGTGGTGGATTTACAACTATGGCAGGTCGATTATGTAATCACTAACTTTCCTAGCTATAGTGTGCAATAATTGTAACCAATAAAGCAGAGATCTTTAAGTGCTGCACACTTCCACACCGACCTGTGCATGATGAATGCAAACTGGAGTTGATTGCACAAATGTATGCAGTATCAAGCAGCAGCAGCAGAATAGGACTTCTATGAGTCATGACCCTCTAGTCTCGAGTTTTAGCACAATAATTGATTTAGTATATTGCATTGCAAAATGCTATACAAAGATTAATTTAAGGCCATGTTGCTATACATTTTACAAGTACACACGGCAGTTTTCTACACAGGATCTATATAGTAATCAATGCCTTTTCAGGGTCTTCGAAAATACTTCACAAATTTGAACACAAAATTATACCCTGCTATTTGCCACCATAAGGAAAATTTACAAATAATTAATGGTTATGAGTGCAATAGTGCAAACATTTCATGAGTTGAAAGATGGAATGTTCCATTCAACGAGGCGCAGCCGAGTTGAATGAAACAAATCTTTCAACGAATGAAATATTTACACTATTGCACGAATGGAAACCATTCATTATTTGTTTTATAAAACATATTATATTAAGATGGGTAAAATGCACTCATGCAACAGATTGTTTTGAACAGACAGGTTTCTCTGCTCTCTTACCATTGAAAAAAGTGCTACCAAAAAAGTATCACCCATGGTTCTATTTCATTGTGTTGTATAATAGTTAATAGTTAAACATTAAAACAGAAATAGGCCATGACTTACCTGACTATCCGTTTTCTTCTTGAGATGCACAGCTGAGATAATCACAGCAGTAACCAAGACAGACACCCCAAGTGTTACTTTCGATGCGGTCGACATTTACCTTGAAACGCGACTCTCCTAGATTTGCAGAATACTGAATATGTCTAGGATCATATTTAAAAAGGACAAAGGATGAGAGATATGTCAGTATGACATTTTTTGTTGGTTCGGCACATGACCTCCCACCCTTGGAAAGCGTTCATTCGACCTGGCTACGGTTCCGGTTGTTTATGGATGAACACTAACTTTGCATGTAATGTGCTTTCTCGAAATGTCACTATTTATTTGTATCGCTAAATGGACGCTTTACTGTATTGCACAATGTATGGACGTTAGTATTTTCATATTGTGGTTCATGTTAATTATATTTAAAAATGGGAAGTGAGTGTTTTAACTTATTAGAATCTAATTAACAATTTAACATTTAAAAAATCAAACGCTATGATTGACAGTCAAGAATGACATTATGAATGATTGAAACAACCACAAGTGACGGTTTGTTGTACATTCCAAATTCATACCCGATCCCACAATCAAAATTTTCGTTTGATCGATAATGCTACATTTTTCAAAACAACTTGACAACGACCTTATGCGCTGTAGTTAGACCGGACGGAACTCAGTCATTAGGCCCACTAATTTTAAAAAAAATTGTCAGGTAGGGCAATTTGATAACTGTCATGGTCGAATTATACTTTCTTTTGTAACATAATTTATTTCTTTGCAGCAAAAATATACATTTACTCTCCCATTTCTGCATTTGATCGCGCATAGATGGCTGAGCTGTGCTATGGCCTAGTTCCACGAAAATCCCATCAGCAAATAAGTTATAATTTATAATTTAAAATAAAAACAAAACTTAGCAAACTGCTAATCCACTAAAGAGCCTGTGTAGGAGAATGTGTTGAAGTATGTTGGCCTGACGTTTCGATCCTAACAGGATCTTCTATAGAGGCTCTGAAGAAAATCCTGCTATTATCAAAACGTCAGGCCAACTTTATTCAATTATACACAATTTATAATTTAGTTATATACTGTATGCCCAATGTTAGACTTACAGCAGTTTAAGAAGTTAATGGCCCACCCCTTATTGCAATTTTCCAAGTTACATGCTAAGAATAGGCCTAAGCTATGCCTGCGAGATTTAATAAATGTCAGTTGTATGCAGTTCACAATAATAAAGGGTGTTCCTTGTTATAAATACAGTACTAAGTAGGTGGTTGCAGCTGCTGAATCACACCAAACTGAAGCTTAGGGAGGTTCCGTGGTGACTTAATTCAGGTTTTCAAGATTGTGTATGGTTTGAAAATTTATCCTTCACTGACTATTTCATGTTTGCTAATAGCAGTTGTACCAGAGGCTATTGTCTTAAACCCCAGAAGTTAAAAAACTTAGGATTAATATTCCGATCACCTTTTCTCTAATAGAGTTGTGAATGAATGGAACAGTTTGCCTGAGAAAGTTGTACAAGTTTGCGAGTAGTGTGAATGGATTTACTAATGCTTTGGATAAATACTTCAAGCAATGTAATTGTGTCTGATATTTTTGTGTCTTTGTTTTCTTTTCTCTCACATAGGGTCCTTGATAGGGACTTGATTGTCCCTCCTGATCCCTTAATTTATCTACTAAACTAAACTGATACACTGCAGTGCTGCAAAGTTTCAAAACATTTAACCATTCTCATATTATGTAACACTTACCTTAATGTCATCTGGTGGTTTCAAGTTACCCAGTATTTCTGTCAAATATTTCAGAAGACAAATGTTATCTCATTCTAGTGTGCTCTCCTTCAAGCAGCTTTTGGATAACAACATATAATATGGGCAAAGAAGGACCACACGTCAACAGCCCTTTGGGCGTTTTGTGTGGACATGGATCAAGATCAAGATTCACTGAATTGTCCAATCAGTCTCTGCCACCAAGATAGTAAACTAGGCTAACTACTGTACCTTCAGCTGAAGGCTACACTCTGTAAAGTATAATTGTTGAGACAGGAGCTTTTTGAGAAAGGATCCTTGACCCTCCAATATAAATCTTCTACTTTATTCTTTTCTAAATTTTTATTTAGATATTGGGTGAACTATGGCTGCAGGTCAGGTAATTGCGCCATCTATCATCCCACTGCGAGCTCCAATTCCAGGGAAGTCTAAAACAGAAATTGATACAAACACACTAATAGAACTTAAAACAGGTAATGAACGAAACAGTATAGCATATAGTAAATTAGAAGTTCCAGTTGGTCAAAGTTCAGAAATACTTGATCCCAAAAGAACACATGTTAGCTATTGCAAGTGTCTGCAAATCTTAGAAAGAACTTTAAATAACTAGCTCAAATCTTTGTTGGAAGCTGTTAAGACATTCTTAGTATGAGATCAATTCTGTGATTTGATAAAGAAATACTGCCATCCTATGTATTTAAAGTAACTGAATGAAACAAAGGTAACTGAAAAATGAAACTGAGTTGTTTAATAATGTTTGTTATCTCTTGTTTCTCATCTAGTTATAAAGGTTTCATTTCATGTCACTGAACTAATGCCATTAGATCTCTACTATTTTTGAATAACTGATAGCATCAGTTTTCTTCTAAACATCCATTGACACTGTGCAGAGCTTTGTCCTCGGTGTTGACTTCCTTTTATCTGTAACTGCATCTTTTCAGATTTTCCCAATGTGAACATCTATTACACAGTGAATGGAACCAAGCCTGATCCATTCCATCATTTGGGAGAGCGCAAGACACTGATGTATAAGAGACCGTTTAGACTACCTGAAGGGAGAATCACTCTCAAGGCAATTGCTGTAACTAAGTGAGCAAATCTTGTTGGCATATTAATTGAAAAAATCTGGCAGTATGCTGACATATTGAAGTACAGTTGATAATGTGTTCGTATTTATACCAACTTTGGAATCGGTAGAGCACTGACAGACCGAAATTGTTTGGAATCCCCATATGAAGTTGGTAATTGTAATACACCAGTCCTGTAATACACCATGGTGATAACTTTTCACACTGCCATCCATAGCAATATGCTCACTTCATGTATCAGGTTCTTCATGATTAAACAATCATCACACATTTTAAATTTGGTTTGTGTTTTAATATTTTTTGTTTGTGCCATCTGTGTATTCTACTACAGTTTCACTTTATTATTATTCCAGAGACAAAAGGAGGGAAAGTAATATTGTAAATAAGATATTCATAGTTGACTTTGTTCCTGGAGATCCTTTATATGAAAGTGAAGAAGAAAATCAAAGATCAGGAAGGAAGTCAAACCAAAGCATTAGGGTAAGAATGTGCAGTCAGTTGATCTATATCTCATACACTCTAATACACTAGATGAATACTTCTTAACTATTCCATTAGGGTAAGAATGTGCAGTCAGTTGATCTATATCTCATACACTCTAATACACTACATGAATGCTTCTTAACTATTCCATTAGGGTAAGAATGTGCAGTCAGTTGATCTATATCTCATACACTCTAATACACTAGATGAATACTTCTTAACTATTCCATTAGGGTAAGAATGTGCAGTCAGTTGATCTATATTGCATACATTCTAATGCACTAGATGAATACTTCTTAACTATTCCATTAGGGTAAGAATGTGCAGTCAGTTGATCTATATCTCATACACTCTAATACACTAGATGAATACTTCTTAACTATTCCATTAGGGTAAGAATGTGCAGTCAGTTGATCTATATCTCATACACTCTAATACACTACATGAATGCTTCTTAACTATTCCATTAGGGTAAGAATGTGCAGTCAGTTGATCTATATTGCATACATTCTAATGCACTAGATGAATACTTCTTAACTATTCCATTAGGGTAAGAATGTGCAGTCAGTTGATCTATATCTCATACACTCTAATACACTACATGAATGCTTCTTAACTATTCCATTAGGGTAAGAATGTGCAGTCAGTTGATCTATATCTCATACACTCTAATACACTAGATGAATAATTCTTAGCTATTCCATTAGGGTAAGAATGTGCAGTCAGTTGATCTATATCTCATACACTCTAATACACTAGATGAATGCTTCTTAACTATTCCATTAGGGTAAGAATGTGCAGTCAGTTGATCTATATCTCATACACTCTAATACACTAGATGAATGCTTCTTAACTATTCCATTAGGGTAAGAATGTGCAGTCAGTTGATTTATATTGCATACACTCTAATACACTAGATGAATAATTCTTAGCTATTCCATTAGGGTAAGAATGTGCAGTCAGTTGATCTATATCTCATACACTCTAATACACTAGATGAATGCTTCTTAACTATTCCATTAGGGTAAGAATGTGCAGTCAGTTGATCTATATCTCATACACTCTAATACACTAGATGAATGCTTCTTAACTATTCCATTAGGGTAAGAATGTGCAGTCAGTTGATCAATTGAGTAATAAAGTCAATTGATCCATATATCATCCACTCTAATACACTAGATGAATACTTCTTAACTATTCCATTAGGGTAAGAATGTGCAGTCAGTTGATCAATTGAGTAATAAAGTCAATTGATCCATATCTCATCCACTCTAATACACTACATGAATGCTTCTTAACTATTCCATTAGGGTAAGAATGTGCAGTCAGTTGATCAATTGAGTAATAAAGTCAATTGATCCATATCTCATACACTCTAATACACTAGATGAATGCTTCTTAACTATTCCATTAGGGTAAGAATGTGCAGTCAGTTGATCAATTGAGTAATAAAGTCAATTGATCCATATCTCATCCACTCTAATACACTACATGAATGCTTCTTAACTATTCCATTAGGGTAAGAATGTGCAGTCAGTTGATCAATTGAGTAATAAAGTCAATTGATCCATATCTCATACACTCTAATACACTAGATGAATGCTTCTTAACTATTCCATTAGGGTAAGAATGTGCAGTCAGTTGATCAATTGAGTAATAAAGTCAATTGATCCACATCTCATCCACTCTAATACACTACATGAATGCTTCTTAGCTAATCCATAAAGTCTCCATTAATCATATTGGTTCTGATTTGGAGAATAACATAGTTTTTCTCTGTTTTGTAGTTTCTGTTACCCTGTCTCTAAGCACGAATGTTAAATTGATTTGTTGCTAGATTGAAACCATACCATAGATTATGTTAGTTAGTAAGGAAGTACTGGTGATGCAATGTTGGAGGGTGGGGGGGCAAGAAAAAAAAGAAGGAACATAGTGTTTTACCTTTTTCTGTGGATGTTCCAAAATGATATCAGAAAATAAAGAACATTTCGTTTCATATGTGGTACCATTTCACAGTCAACATCTATGAAGACAACTTCAGCACTCTTAAAGAAAGTTTTGGATGAAACTGAAAATGAAGATGTGATTCACGGATCTAACTATCGTAGACCAACTACAGGAACCAGATTCTTGGAGACAAGGAAAGGAACAAAGGCAGCAAGTGTCTCTGTTGGAAGGAAGAAGAATAGTCTATCAGTGTGTTTGTGTTATTTTTAATGATAGGTTATCTAGATATTCACTCTGTATTCACTAAGTATTCAAAGTTGAATAGCTCCATTGGCCTAATGTGCTCATAAGTTCAATGGAAACTTAGCATATACAGTAAAATAATTTCTTTTATCACTGTGAATATATGTTACTTTTAAGTATTCATTTGGTACGATAGTTTCTTCTTGATGATTTAATAAATTCTGATATCTTTTTCAATGCGCAATGAAGGTCAACAGCCCAGAACCTGATGAATCCAGTAAAAGAACCCCAGAGAATCTCACACAGACAAATAGATTACAGAGACAGACAGACTTTTTAAAGTAAGGAAACTAATTTTGCAAGCCTTTAAAGCCAGATGAAAGTTATGTTAACATGTTTGTTGCATTCTTGTGTCTGTCTTTCTCTCAGTATGTTTTAATATAATTAATCCATGTATTGAAGCCAATTGTCAACAAGACAGTCCATTCTCTTTATTGGTCTTTCTCTACCTCCAGGTGTGTGTTTTGTTTTGCTGACCGCCCTGCTGATCCTTTTGCTCGATTCTGCATTGCTTGTGGCTCTCCAGTTCCACCATTACCAAACACTAGACTACCACCACCAGAGCCTGCACAGGTAATAAATACTGACCTCCTACACAACCACCTCCCCTTTTTGACTATATACATTGATGAACAAATCGTAGTAAGAAAAAAAAATTAAAAACAAAAGTTTACTAACATCTCCAAAATTTACCATTGACATGCAGAGGTTTGGTAAGTTTTGTTTGCTCAATAGGAACTAGTTGGTTCCCCTTTTACCTCAACCCTACAGTACCTTTCAAATATAGTTTGCTTCTGGAAGCTAATGTTATAGATGTATTATTATACTTTTAGTATGATATATTATTTTATTATCTCCTTCCAGATGGTTATGTATGTAAGTAGCAATGCTATGGTGCCTCCAATGTTTATATTTTATTATCTCCTTCCAGCAGGATATGTAAGTAAGTAGCAATGCTATGGTGCCTCCAATGTTTATATTTTATTATCTCCTTCCAGCTGGGTATGTATGTAAGTAGCAATGCTATGGTGCCTCCAATGTTTATATTTTATTATCTCCTTCCAGCAGGGTATGTAAATAAGTAGCAATGCTATGGTGCCTCCAATGTTTATATTTTATTATCTCCTTCCAGCTGGGTATGTATGTAAGTAGCAATGCTATGGTGCCTCCAATGTTTATATTTTATTATCTCCTTCCAGCTGGGTATGTATGTAAGTAGCAATGGTATGGTGCCTCCAATATTTATATTTTATTATCTCCTTCCAGCAGGGTATGTATGTAAGTAGCAATGCCATGGTGCCTCCAATGTTTATATTTTATTATCTCCTTCCAGCTGGGTATGTATGTAAGTAGCAATGCCATGGTGCCTCCAATGTTTATATTTTATTATCTCCTTCCAGCTGGGTATGTATGTAAGTAGCAATGCCATGGTGCCTCCAATGTTTATATTTTATTATCTCCTTCCAGCTGGGTATGTATGTAAGTAGCAATGCCATGGTGCTTCCAATGTTTATATTTTATGATCTCCTTCCAGCTGGGTATGTGTGTTAGCTGTAATGCCATGGTGCCTCTCAATGTTGACAAGTGTTTGGTCTGTGAATCAGATATACCTCCTCAGCTGGTTCCACAGGCTTCGATTAAATTGAAGGTAAGAGCTTTGCTTATATCAATAGAAATGAGTTGCAGTAGGTAGCTGTCTTTGATGTAAGTGTCTTAGCAATGCTCTGAACAGTTTTATATAGAGGGTGGGTGAGTAAAAGCTGTGTTTGATCAAATCTTCTCCAGAGGTGTATGCAGATAGTCCTGACTCCAGAGTAGAATCCTTTGATACGGTACCGGGTAATGCCCCTCTGGTCTGTATCCATTTCTTGACAAAACACAGAGAAATGTTGAAAGTGTTCCAGTCTTTGTTGCCACATTTTTGCTATTGTTTGCTATTATGTGCTGGATGGAGGCAATGGGGAAGTGCAGTGGAAGGGAGTGAAACTCCAAAATTCCCCTGGTCTACAGGGCATCTCTCCCATTAGAAAATTAGAAATTGGTGATTAAAATTTGTAAAAATACTTCACATTGTCATGATTACATGGCATAGGTTGTGTTTCTTTCTTACAGTGGATGCAAGGTGTTGCAGTTAATCATTAAAATACAATTCTTTGTTCTGATAGGAAAAGTTAGTCTGTGGAGAATGTGGGACAGGCAATCCTCCAAACCTGGAATATTGCGTAACATGTGAACGTAAATTATCTGGAATCAGCAAGACTCTAAAGGTGAGAAGATGATAACCACACTAACCAAATATTAGTTGAAGTATGACTACGATTAAGAACAAAGAAAACCTTGAAACTGTTGTATATAACTGGTTGTTAGATTTTTGACAATTACCCATCAATGTATCTATAATATACATTGGTTCTACTCTATGCTAAATATAAGTTCTATTTGCAGATAAACCACATATGCAGTCCATGGCTGTTGTATTAAGTCACCTACTGTAAATCAATACTGTATGTAAGCCATAGGAAATGACCTACAGTAAACAAGAGACAATTGCACAAACAGTAATGAAAAGTTGGTCTTTGTCATCATTTGCTATTCAAAATACCAAACCTATTATTTTGTTGATTGCAATCCAAATATAAGTTTGCACAGTCATACTAGTGTTTAAATTTTTGCCTAAACGAATAATGATAATTTCAAGACTGGACATACGAGGCCTTTTTGATGTTATGTTATAACAAACAGTTTCTTCTTACACTTTTCTTGTATTTTAGCCAACCTTCAGTCCTAATTCAGCAGCTCCACAACCCACTAGAGGTGGTCGTCTCCTTTGTTGTAATAAATGTGGCCGTGTAAATAATACTGATGCCCGCTACTGTGATTGGTGTGGTGCCAAGGTAGGAGTGCCATTGTCAATATCAACAACCTCTAGTTTATACATCTAGTTTATACCTCTAGAAAAGGATACTGATCAGTTGGCATATTGTGAAAAGTTGAAACCAAAGACAAAAATATGATAATATCATAGCAACCTTCAATGGTACTCGTGCTTCTGGATTGTACTTCTACTGGTACTCAGGGTATATAGGAAATTAGGTATAGATACTAGATTAGGACTATTAAAGTACTCAGACTTATGCTTAGAGCCTTGTACTCGTACCCAAACAAGATTGATTATACATTTACTCATACACATGCTGTTTCGTGTATCACAAGTCTGGTATTAACAAAACTTTCACATATTTGGTTATAGCTTTCAAATAAAGAATGAGGACTGCTATGATACATGTCTATATTGAAAGAGGAATTTAGTACTTTATAGGATTGTGTTTTAGTTACTTCTCAATTGAAATCACTGTAGCTGTATCCTACAACCTGCTTTGGCAGACTAATTACTTGAAATGAGAAGATTGATTTTCAGTCTAATTTAAGCTAAATCTACATTTTCCTGACATTTGAGATATGAATTTCTTGTTATTATTGGAATTTTTTGCAGCCAGCTCCTGTTACAAGTGTTCTAAAATGCACCCGGTGTATGGCTGCAAATCAGGCTTACTCAACCTACTGCCACAGCTGTGGTGTGATGATTGAGCCCCCTGTACGCCAAGATATCAGAAATAATAGTGTAACTGTTGGAGGGAGAGCCACCACTCAGGTCAGTTCCTTGATGCATGAAATCACAAAACAGTGTGTGTGGTACAATATACTTTATAGGAATGTCAGGTCTGTTCCATGATGCATGAAATCAAATAACAGTTTGTGTGGTACAATATACTTTATATGAATGTCAGGTCTGTTTTATGATACGTGAAATCACATAACAGTGTGTGGTACAATATACTTTATAGGAATGGCAGGTCAGTTCCATGATGCATGAAATTACAAAACAGTGTGTGTGGTATAATATACTTTATATGAATGTCAGGTCAGTTCCATGATGCATGAAATCACATGACAGTGTGTGTGGTATAATATACTTTATATGAATTTCAGGTCTGTTCCATGATCATGAAATCACAAAACAGTGTGTGTGGTACAATATACTTTATAGGAATGTCAGGTCTGTTCCATGATACATGAAATCACATGACAGTGTGTGTGGTACAATATACTTTATATGAATGTCAGGTCTGTTTTATGATACGTGAAATCACATAACAGTGTGTGGTACAATATACTTTATAGGAATGGCAGGTCAGTTCCATGATGCATGAAATCACAAAACAGTGTGTGTGGTACAATATACTTTATAGGAATGTCAGGTCTGTTCCATGATACATGAAATCACATGACAGTGTGTGTGGTACAATATACTTTATATGAATGTCAGGTCTGTTTTATGATACGTGAAATCACATAACAGTGTGTGGTACAATATACTTTATAGGAATGGCAGGTCAGTTCCATGATGCATGAAATCACAAAACAGTGTGTGTGGTACAATATACTTTATAGGAATGGCAGGTCAGTTCCATGATGCATGAAATCACATGACAGTGTGTGTGGTATAATATACTTTATATGAATATCAGGTCTGTTCCATGATCATGAAATAATATGACAGTGTGTGTGGTACAATATACTTTATAGGAATGTCAGTGTGTGTTCCATGAAATCACATGACAGTGTGTGTGGTACAATATACTTTATAGGAATGCCAGGTCTGTTTTATGATACATGAAATAACATGACAGTGTGTGTGGTATAATATACTGTACTTTATATGAATGTCAGGTCTGTTTCATGATACATGAAATCACATGACAGTGTGTGTGGTACAATGTACTTTATATGAATCTGAGGCCTGTTCGATGATACATGAAATCACATGACAGTGTGTGTGGTACAATGTACTTTATATGAATCTGAGGCCTGTTCGATGATACATGAAATCACATGACAGTGTGTGTGGCACAATATACTTTATATGAATGTCAGGTCTGTTCCATGATACATGAAATCACATGACAGTGTGTGTGGTACAATGTACTTTATATGAATGTCAGGTCTGTTCCATGATACATGAAATCACATGACAGTATGTGTGGTACAATGTACTTTATATGAATCTCAAGTCTGTTTCATGATACATGAAATCACATGACAGTGTGTGTGGTATAATGTACTTTATATGAATCTGAGGCCTGTTTAATGATACTTGAAATTACATGACAGTGTGTGTGGTACAATGTACTTTATATGAATCTCCACATTGTGAACATATACCTGAGGAAGTATGTTTATAAGATTGTTTTTGAAATAGTACAGCAGTATAAATTGTTTAAGGTATGAACTATATATTCAAATCCTGCTAAGGGAAGCCTCGCAAATCTAACCGCCGGTTCCGGGCCGGCGGAAATCTCGCACCCCTTGCTCATTATGCATGTGCATATTGGTCCCATGGTTGAATGCACACACGCTGGTTGCCAGCCGGAGTAATGAGCACAGCGTCCTGACAACATAAGGCTGGTTATTCTTCACAAACAATGAGCAAACTTGGCCAAGTGACCGGATTAACTTTTGCGGTTTTGACAGTCAATAGAGCAGTAGTTTATGTTGCAAAGTGACTTATACACTAAAATCCGCCACTACCAAATGTCCGAGATTCAGTACTTTATATAATTCTTGCAAATCTTCCACGTTATCAAACCTCACAAATAAAATTTCTTGGGTCTCTTATGAACAATTGTGAAACTCTGCTACTCAAAAGTTCGATAAAAGCAGCCTTTACCTGGGCCTATACATTATGAGCCTTGTTCAACGAGTGGTACGTAACTATGAATTAAAAACTGAATCAGCCATTGCATTAAATATATGCCCCCCAAGAACTTCAGAAAACCCATATTGACAAACCAGAATTTAAACAAAACAATGGTTAAGCTATGCCACATATGTATGTTAAAGAGAGAACATCGACCGTAACGTTGATCTCTGAAGCTAACTGCGACACAAATTCAACGAATAAACAGATGGTTTAGACTTGATTTTCCCATTGACTTAGTGTGTTAGGCTGCCATGTGGTTAGAGATATAAGTGACTATTCGGTGAAAATTTTACTATACGTACATCAGTTTACAACTGCAGTGTTTACCCCTACTTAAATATCATCGTAGGCATACTGTACATGGGCTGCGAACACCTGTCTAACACTTGTTTGTTAACATTTTTGGCACGTTTCCAAAAAAAATTTCATGGAGTAAACTATTTTGGCTCCACTCTAGAATTAATTAGGTAAGTCAGTAAAGGATCGGTAAAGTTATGCGAAATATTATCTTAGACGTTCAAGAAAAGTATATATCCCCGTAACATTAAGGTAAGTAAAACACACCTCAAGCCAACCGACTCCTCTGCATGAACAAAACATTCTATTCCCCATGATACACGAGTCTATACCATACAGACATATCACGATATCAAGGCCCCAATAGCTACAGTATGGCTATCTTTATGAAAGTAAACCTTTTAATCCCATGTTTTAGGCCACTTGGCATGATTAACTGAATGCTAAATATTGTTTCCATGTCCTTGTAGAAAACGTCAACTTCGCAAAAAACAATTAGTTGTGTTTTTGTTGTTACGTGAGATCCGTAACCGGCGAAGTGGTAAGGCTATTTACTATACACTTAACTATGGTAGGATATTATTTTTCCTTTTATTTGTATGGAAATTCTAGAAAATACTTTCTTTTCCCCCCGCCAGATGTGGTCGTATGGTTTATTCATAAATGGGTGTACTAGAGCCTTGTCTACATGACATTAGTTGCATTTAGCACGATATGCCAGTTTCGCGTGAATTTTTCGAAAGTATTTTGCTCGATCTTTCGTAAAATTTGAAAGGTGTACCAACTTACTGTTCGTACACAATTGCTAATTTCTGTACTGATTTTTAGAGTAGTAAAGGACGGTTTCTTTTTACGAAGTTCAAAAGTCAGTAAATGAAGTTGATAAACTTTATTTCTTTCAACTTTCTTAACCATGGAATGCTAGAATAACATTTACACTTAAAACGGAGAAAGGATAATCGCATTTTTCCACATTTATTTCAAATTTCTTTCACAAGAAATTATCGTCATTTGTTCAATCCTCATGTCTACGATCTAGCTGGCTAAAAAAAAAGTACAGCTTCGCTGGAGTGCGAAAAATTCCCTACAGTCAACCGATTTTTTTTCCACCTAGCTAGGTAGTTTAGGTCCTGTTCTATACAACTTAGTAGGATTATTCTAAAGTCATCCCGTATGTTAGGCTCTGGTTCACGCTTATGTGCACGTGTACAAGAAGTGAGATTGTGATTTCAGTTTTTTAGATTTTTAGATTTTTAAATCTTAAAAATTCAGGAAACTTAATGTCCTTGCAAAAAGGCAACGAAACTTTTTGTTCCTACTTGGCCGACTGGGAAAATAAGAAAGATAGCATTTTAGATTCCTGCAGTGTAAATTCACATTTCCTTACTTATTTTTCACAGAAGTTTTGTTTCTGCAGTAGGATGAAATACGGCGTATAAACATACTATCTTTTTGAAACGTTTGAATACCTTGAGACTTAGCTATGATGTTTTCTTCAACTCACTATTGTGTTCAAATCGGCTTAGTAAAAACTTGACCGCGGCTGTGAATGTAACTGTATAGCGTGGAGGGTGGGTTGGAGAGAGTGTGCACTCAAGTGTGACTCATTATCTGCTTGTGGCTGTGCTCATTATAGCCGCGGAAAAATCCACCGGCCCGGACATGGCGGTTAGATTTGCGAGGCTTCCCTAAACTTAGCTACATTTGTCTGCTGTTGATGTGAACTTATTTGAAAGTTTGCTTTACTTTAAGCATGAGACACTTCTAGAGAAAGTTTTCAGCCTTTTTTGCTACTAATATTGATAATAAAGCAGATGTTGTAACCACCCTTAATGGTATAACTATCTACCTTAGGTTGTCTCTAAGGGTGCTGAGAGTGCTTGGGTTCCGATGTCCATGCCTAAACCAGCGCCCTGGTCTTATAACCACCCTTAATGGTATTACTATCTACCTTAGGTTGTCTCTAAGGGTGCTGAGAGTGCTTGGGTTCCGATGTCCATGCCTAAACCAGCGCCCTGATCTTATAACCATCCTTAATGGTATTACTATCTACCTTAGGTTGTCTCTAAGGGTGCTGAGAGTGCTTGGGTTCCGATGTCCATGCCTAAACCAGCGCCCTGATCTTATAAAAACCCTTAATGGTATTACTATCTACCTTAGGTTGTCTCTAAGGGTGCTGAGAGTGCTTGGGTTCCGATGTCCATGCCTAAACCAGCGCCCTGATCTTATAACCATCCTTAATGGTATTACTATCTACCTTAGGTTGTCTCTAAGGGTGCTGAGAGTGCTTGGGTTTCGATGTCCATGCCTAAACCAGCGCCCTGATCTTATAACCATCCTTTATAATGGTATTACTATCTACCTTAGGTTGTCTCTAAGAGTGCTGAGAGTGCTTGGGTTCCGATGTCCATGCCTAAACCAGCGCCCTGATCTTATAACCATCCTTAATGGTATTACTATCTACCTTAGGTTGTCTCTAAGGGTGCTGAGAGTGCTTGGGTTCCGATGTCCATGCCTAAACCAGCGCCCTGATCTTATAACCATCCTTAATGGTATTACTATCTACCTTAGGTTGTCTCTAAGGGTGCTGAGAGTGCTTGGGTTCCGATGTCCATGCCTAAACCAGCGCCCTGATCTTATAACCATCCTTAATGGTATAACTATCTACCTTAGGTTGTCTCTAAGGGTGCTGAGAGTGCTTGGGTTTCGATGTCCATGCCTAAATTAGCGCCCTGATCTTGTAACCATCCTTAATGGTATAACTATCTACCTTAGGTTGTCTCTAAGGGTGCTGAGAGTGCTTGGGTTCCGATGTCCATGCCTAAACCAGCTCCCTCTATGACTGCTGTCAGCACTCAAACAGTTGGTCTCTTCTACCCATCCAATAAATCATTGACAAAAAAGGAGAAGGAACAGGAAGAACAAAGGCTAAAGACAGAGGCTATGAGCGATAGAAAACCTGTCTTAACGGCTGTCAGTCCTGGAAAAGGTAAGTAACATTAGAGATTATTAATACCGTATCATTATGGGAGATTAGTGTAAAATTGTATTCAAACACAATCAAATGTACAAATGCCTCCATGCCAATCATTGCATTTACACACAACATTGATTTATTGTTTGCAACTGTATATAATTTTTTTTCTTGCGTGATGTGTGTATCCAAGTTTTTTCATGTTTGTACCTATATATCATAGGTTACTGGAGGCAACAAATGGATCATATTTGTGGTCATCTGAAAGCACATGCTCAAAACAACCAAGAGTTTAGAAACATGATTGCAGAACCAAGGATGGGAAAGGTAAGGGAAGCTGTATTAATGACTGTTCTCTGGTGTACTAGGTAGCATACAATAGGTAGACTTACTTTCATGATTTCAAATAGTAAGTCTGCCATCTCTTATTTTAATCCATTGTCAGTCAGCTGTCAGGTTAATCAGTAGTCAGTCAACTGTTACATTAATCAGTACTTAGTCAATCAACTCTTAATCTGTTGTCAGTCAGCTCTTACATATATCAGAAGTAAGTAAGCTCTTATTTTAATCAGTAGTCGATCAGCAACATTAATCAGTTATCATTCAGCTCTTACATTAACCAGTAGTGAACCAGCTCTTACATTAATCAGTAATCATTCAGCTCTTACATTGACCAGTTGTCAGTAAGCTTTACATTAATCATTAGGTCAGTTGGCTCTTACATTAATCAGCAATCATTCAGCTTTTATGTTAACCGGTAGGCAGCCAGATCTTAGATTAAACAGTAATCAGTCAGCTCTTACTTTAATCAGTAGTAGATCGGCTCTTACATTAATCAGTAATCATTCAGCTCTTACATTAACCAGTTGTCAACCAGCTCTTACAATAATCAGTAAACAGCCAGCTCTTACTTTAATCAGTAGGTCGGTTGGCTCTTACATTAATCAGTAAACAGCCTGCTCTTACTTTAATCAGTAGGTTGGTTGGCTCTTACATTAATCAGTAGGTCGGTTGGCTCTTACATTAATCAGTAAACAGCCAGCTCTTACTTTAATCAGTAGGTTGGTTGGCTCTTACATTAATCAGTAGGTCGGTTGGCTCTTACATTAATCAGTAATCAGTCAGCTCTTATGTGAATCTGTTATTAGTCAGTTCTTAAGTTAATCAGTAGTCAACCATCTATCATGTTTATCAGTAGTCGGTCAACTCCCAAGTTAATATTGGCACTCTGCTATAACTATTAAAAAGTTGAAGCATTTTTTAAGTGCAGAATCTTTTAACATGTTTGTTTTGCAGCTTGTGACTGCTTCGGTCCATGAGGATGGATATGAGTTAAGTCTAGCAGTTTGTTTTACTTTGAAAGGAAACAAAGATGCCTTGATAGGCAAACCACTCGGTGTTACCCAACAGGCTCTTCTCAGTGACCTCACAGAGGGACGCAGTCTCAAACATGGTGGTAGTACTGACAGTGTTGGTAAGATTTCGATATGATGAATGTTGTAAAAATTAGGACTTTAACTCACAATACTGGAAGACATCAAAACTGGTGAGTTACCATAGAACTTCTCACAGATGGTGAAGGCATGGTATTGCGCCAGGTTAGAGTGTCCGCCCCTAAGCTGCTCAAGGAACCAGATTCTCTTGACAAGATTGCTGCTTTGTAGTGTTGTTGAGTTGATTCATCTGTGGATTTGTTTCTGGTTTGAGGGTTGGAAAATGGGCTTTAGAAACAACTCAGCTCACCATAACTGCACTCGGTGATGGTAGATGGGGTGCCTTCACCGCCATCAGTTAACTGCACTCGGTGATGGTAGATGGGGTGCCTTCACCGCCATCAGTTAACTGCACTCGGTGATGGTAGATGGGGTGCCTTCACCTTCATCAGTTAACTGCACTCGGTGATGGTAGATGGGGTGCCTTCACCTCCATCAGTATTTGAAAAGTGGTCAGATGCTAAGGTACAGTCTCGTACATCAGATGGTGAAGTTACCTGGCGATTCTGGGATCAGGAACTGGTGCAACAAGCTGGTACACACCTGCCTCATAATTCTCTGATACTGTTTCAAAAGAGAAGGCTTGACATTTGCCGGCGTTCATCCATGAAAATCATATGGATATATTGTCAAAGGAACTTTTGGCTTCCTACCGCTTGGGATTCGTAAAACTCAAACTGTTGAATTTGATGTAAAAATACCACCTCATATGAAGATAAATATTGAGCAAACAGCCACTCCCCCTTTGCTCATAGATCATTCCTCACTTATATTGCAGGCCAAATTTGCAATATTATGATTCTGGATGGTAGGACTGCATCCAGTAAGACTTCAAGTGGTGGAACTAGGAAATTTTTGAATGATTACACCCTTTTCATGTACTCATTGTTAACTTTATTTCATTGCAACATAAAATGGTTATGTTTTGTACAGACAGTGTTGATTTTGTGTAAAAGTTTCTATAAACTTTTTTTAAACTTTCTACTTTCAAAAGTCTACTTAAGACCCATTTTTTCACTTGTTCTTTTGTAAATTAATTTACTTTCTTTGTAAAGCGCTTTGAGCAGTAACTTTTGTTTACTGATTTGGCGCTATATAAGTCTCATTTATTATTATTAAGTGGAAGTAACCGAGAAACTTGCTTATCAATTTTTTTTTTTTTTTTTTTTTGGTAACTAGATTCTTTAGGGAGAGGAGACAAACCAACCAAGAAGGAAACCAAGAAAAAGATAAAGAAGAAAACTGTTATGAATGACAAGCTCTTGGTAAGTTCCTTGATGATCTAGATGTATTAATACTGAAGTTGAAAGCTAGTCCTACATTTGGAATATGAAGTAATGATTATATGGTCATTGTTTCTCTTCTCAGCCTGCTGAAAAAGACTTAATACGTGAAATTGGGGCAAAAGGTCAAGGAGACCCAGATGAAATAACAAGACTAATGGAAGAGGTGAGCAGTTGGTATTTTGGATTATTCTGTCTAGGTGGCTTAAATGTTTGTGTACCTTCCTCCCTCAACCTAATTATAAAATGTGCATGCCTATCAGCTATAAGTCAGGGAAAATCACCTTGGTAAATCACAAGTTTTGTTGTGTTGTTTACATCTTTTTATCCAAGGTGAAAATTGTATATGATTAAAGGTGTACACGAGTGAGGTAATGCTATTAGCATTCCAAGATCTCTAGTCCCAATCAGTAAAGTCTGACAAGCTGAAACTAAGGTTGTGCTATTAGCATTCCAAGATCTCTAGTCCCAATCAGTAAAGTCTGACAAGCTGAAACTAAGATAATGCTATTAGCATTCCAAGATCTCTAGTCCCAATCAGTAAAGTCTGACAAGCTGAAACTAAGGTAATGCTATTAGCATTCCAAGATCTCTAGTCCCAATCAGTAAAGTCTGACAAGCTGAAACTAAGGTAATGCTATTAGCATTCCAAGATCTCTAGTCCCAATCAGTAAAGTCTGACAAGCTGAAACTAAGGTTGTGCTATTAGCATTCCAAGATCTCTAGTCCCAATCAGTAAAGTCTGACAAGCTGAAACTAAGGTTGTGCTATTAGCATTCCAAGATCTCTAGTCCCAATCAGTAAAGTCTGACAAGCTGAAACTAAGGTTGTGCTATTAGCATTCCAAGATCTCTAGTCCCAATCAGTAAAGTCTGACAAGCTGAAACTAAGGTTGTGCTATTAGCATTCCAAGATCTCTAGTCCCAATCAGTAAAGTCTGACAAGCTGAAACTAAGATAATGCTATTAGCATTCCAAGATCTCTAGTCCCAATCAGTAAAGTCTGACAAGCTGAAACTAAGGTAATGCTATTAGCATTCCAAGATCTCTAGTCCCAATCAGTAAAGTCTGACAAGCTGAAACTAAGATACTGCTATTAGCATTCCAAGATCTCTAGCCCCAATCAGTAAAGTCTGACAAGCTGAAACTAAGATAATGCTATTAGCATTCCAAGATCTCTAGTCCCAATCAGTAAAGTCTGACAAGCTGAAACTAAGGTTGTGCTATTAGCATTCCAAGATCTCTAGTCCCAATCAGTAAAGTCTGACAAGCTGAAACTAAGGTTGTGCTATTAGCATTCCAAGATCTCTAGTCCCAATCAGTAAAGTCTGACAAGCTGAAACTAAGGTTGTGCTATTAGCATTCCAAGATCTCTAGTCCCAATCAGTAAAGTCTGACAAGCTGAAACTAAGGTTGTGCTATTAGCATTCCAAGATCTCTAGTCCCAATCAGTAAAGTCTGACAAGCTGAAACTAAGGTTGTGCTATTAGCATTCCAAGATCTCTAGTCCCAATCAGTAAAGTCTGACAAGCTGAAACTAAGGTTGTGCTATTAGCATTCCAAGATCTCTAGTCCCAATCAGTAAAGTCTGACAAGCTGAAACTAAGATAATGCTATTAGCATTCCAAGATCTCTAGTCCCAATCAGTAAAGTCTGACAAGCTGAAACTAAGGTAATGCTATTAGCATTCCAAGATCTCTAGTCCCAATCAGTAAAGTCTGACAAGCTGAAACTAAGATACTGCTATTAGCATTCCAAGATCTCTAGCCCCAATCAGTAAAGTCTGACAAGCTGAAACTAAGATAATGCTATTAGCATTCCAAGATCTCTAGTCCCAATCAGTAAAGTCTGACAAGCTGAAACTAAGGTAATGCTATTAGCATTCCAAGATCTCTAGTCCCAATCAGTAAAGTCTGACAAGCTGAAACTAAGGTTGTGCTATTAGCATTCCAAGATCTCTAGTCCCAATCAGTAAAGTCTGACAAGCTGAAACTAAGATAATGCTATTAGCATTCCAAGATCTCTAGTCCCAATCAGTAAAGTCTGACAAGCTGAAACTAAGATAATGCTATTAGCATTCCAAGATCTCTAGTCCCAATCAGTAAAGTCTGACAAGCTGAAACTAAGGTAATGCTATTAGCATTCCAAGATCTCTAGTCCCAATCAGTAAAGTCTGACAAGCTGAAACTAAGGTTGTGCTATTAGCATTCCAAGATCTCTAGTCCCAATCAGTAAAGTCTGACAAGCTGAAACTAAGATAATGCTATTAGCATTCCAAGATTTCTAGTCCTAATCAGTAAAGTCTGACAAGCTGAAACTAAGATAATGCTATTAGCATTCCAAGATCTCTAGTCCCAATCAGTAAAGTCTGACAAGCTGAAACTAAGATGATGCTATATGTTTGCCAGTCTGGACTATTAATGTCAAATCTTTTCTCATTTAGGGAGCCAGCGCTGACTGTGAGAATGCAGATGGAATCCCAGCCCTCACCATTGCTGTTGTTAATAAGCACTTTGACTGTATTGCTCCATTAGTGCAGGGAGGGGCTAATGTCAATTCCAAAGTCGGCCAGTAAGTACTTTGTAATATCCTTAAATTGTTAATTGTATTGATACATTCTGTGTAATACCAAGGCTTTCAGGACAACAGAAAATATTCTCAACAACATTTTTGTTGCTAATTTGCTTTTATCCACTTTTTTTTGTAGGAAAGGAAACACTGCTCTACATGAGGCTGTGCTTTTGGGATATGATGGTAAACAAGGGGTTGAAGAATTGTTGAACCAAGGTGCAAATGCTAAGTTAAAAAACAATCGTGGAGAAACAGCATTTGATGTGGCGTCTAAGGCTGGCCATGAAAGTATAATAGCAACCTTGGCCTCAACCACTGGACAAGGACTACTCACAAAAATTATGAAACAAAACCAAACAATCTCAACCAAATCAGACTTTTGATTTTCATTTATTCATTCCTCATATCACCTTTTAAAAGCAAAACCTTGATCACATTTGGATATGTTTAATGTATTTATACTATGTCTTTCATGCTTAGAAGCACCCAGGCTTGGTAAATACTCTCTCTCTATATATCATACTCAACAGTTTACTAAGGGCTGGTCAAGCCTCAGTTAAGCAGTACCTTTACTGACTGCACATTCATACCAAGCATAGAAACACCATCTCTCTGCAAGCACCTCTCTGTAAAGTATAACAATAGTAATGCTCACCATTGCTAGTTGTCTGAAAACATTTTGGGCCTGATAAAATCTGTAATCTATTGCTCATAGTTAATATTACCTGTATCTTAATGTTAGAAGTGGAAAGTAGCAATAATAATACTTATTTATATAAGGCATTATAGCGACGGTCTCAATGCGCTTTACAAGATAACAAAATGAGTACATACAGCATTGTAGAACAAAAGAAAATGAGTACAAAAATACAACATAGTAGAACAACAAATTAAAGAAACACGAATAGAATGTGAAATCTTTGATTATTTAATATAAAATAATAGTTCCTTATCTTTGCATTGGAGAGTTTTACTCCAGTTACTCTTGAAATCATGTCACATGATGTTGACTGTGGTAATTTAGTAGTAAAACCAACTTGAGGTTAACCTGAGTCACACACAATGTAGGTGCACAATACATGTAGTATGGTAGCGTTGTCACGTGATACAGAATACATGGTAGTTTGGTAGTGTAACTAATGTCAGATTAACTTGATGTCATACAGGATCTATGTGGTAGGTCACATGTTACAAAATACATGGTAATTTGTCTGCTAGCCTCAGTGCTTGAGAATTTTTTTTATAATACAATGAGAATGTAACCTTACTTAATAGTTGAGTAATTTGTGTTTCTATAAATGTCAGTTTGTCCCTACCATTTCTGTTATTTGCCTAGCTTATCTTAAGAAATTGTTTTTGCCACATTTGATATGATGCATTCTTTTTGTTTATAAAATTCTTGGATTGATAATTTAGTGAACTTCTCTTTTCTTATTTTGTAATTTACCATGAATGTCATAGTCAATATAAAGAAGGAGCTTGGAGACTTTCGCTAAGAATAATTTGGAAATAATATACAATGATATAATATGAGACCTAAATCAGTATCACAAATCTGATCTCTGTGTCAGACTAATAAAATGCATAGCTAGAGGGGAACAAAATTTTCTTTGTTTGGCTCATATTAAATTATTTCAGGACACAAACAATACTGTGGTTCCCATTTAGCTGAAAGAGAGAGTAATTTGATGTCAAAGTTAACAGACCAGAAACGTGATGCGTAAAGCTCTTGAACGTACAGGTCACTGTGTGACATCATTGTGCAGAGTGTACCGCGACCGCGAAACAATAACAATAGCCTTTCCACGTACTTCTCGTAAGAAAGGGAACCTTTTATTTACTTCACTCTTCCAATATACATGCAGCTACAAGAGAAGGAATAGTTGTTAGAATTGTTCACACATTTTTAACTCATTTTGGGTAGCAATTCTTCAATTAAAAGTAAATTATGTTTAAAAAACTGGCTCAACGTCTGGTCATATTTCATAAGATTCGTTGCTATTATAGGCCAGTACACATACTGTGCCATATTACATCAAGGTCTTGCTGCAATTGAACTGCCTACTTGTGAAATATGTCAACATCTCGGGTATTCCTTCCTTTGTTGTTGCAATTAGTCGTGTTTGCAGTTAGTTTCCAGTCAGTGGATGCAATATTAAATCCACAAAATATAAAGCTCTGGGTATGTCTCACTCTAGCTGCCATAATGTAAGGCTTTCAGAAAGTCACAACTCCACAAAAGCAGATACACAAGCAAAGAGAACATGTTGAACAAACAAGCGCCTGATAGATTCCATATTGCATTGTCAAAGTTAAACCAGAATACAAAATGCATTGTGCTTGTGGTTTTGATGATGTAACATGAGGTATTCTTCACTGAGATCTGATGTAATGTATAGTGAGGGTGTACAACATATATACTTGATTTTAGTAATACAGTAAAAAGCAATGTGATGTGACAAACAATAAATTCACAATGACACAGTCTGTCCTCAAATGACCATTGACCTCAAGAACAGGCTTCTTATACTAAATGTGATAGATACATCAATATACTTAATATAACATCTGCCCTTTTTGAAATATTGTGTAAAGCATGATTTATGGATATATGCTGATGTATGGATCAAAGTAGACTTAACCCAGTTGGCTACCTGAGGAATGAATTCAAGCAGACTAGCTGATGTATGGATCAAAGTAGACTTAACCCAGTGGGCTACCTGAGGTGTGAACTCAAGCAGACTAGCTCATGTATAGATCAAAGTAGACTTAACCCAGTGGGCTACCTGAGGAATGAACTCAAGCAGACTAGCTGATGTATAGATCAAAGTAGACTTAACCCAGCGGGCTAGCTGAGGAATGAACTCGAGCAGACTAGCTGACGTATGGATCAAAGTAGACTTAACCCAGTGGGCTACCTGAGGAATGAACTCAAGCAGACTAGCTGATGTATAGATCAACCTATAGTAACCTGCTGAGCTAACTATGGAACCAAGTTGTTAAGGTAGTGTATGAAAACCAAGCAATTTAATTTGTGTAGATAGTAGGCTGGCTATTAAATATTGCCCTGCACTGACTTTCCAGACAATGATACCAATCTGGCCACCAATTTGTTGAAACTCATCTTCATTATGGTCTATGAAACACCGTTCACTGGCTCTCTCAACACCTCTTCAATCTAAAATGAAGACCAAAATAAAAACAGAAGATTAATTACCTCCCTTGCTCAACTTTTTTTAATTTAGCATACTCCACAAAAAGAGGAAAGCCTGTTTGAAGAGAAATAATATCTGTAACCTTTTGATTTAATTAATACTACGACACCTTAAAAAGTACTAAAAGTGTTATACCATGAGCTATGGTATTACTGATTTAATTTGTGGCTAGTGTATACAAAATGAGTCTAAATATAGCAATAAAGCATAGCACATGAGACACATTCAGTGCTACATTTTACGTTATGTCCAACTTACATGTTATGAAATGAATAATATGGTGTGATTGTAGCAGATCTGTTCATAACAATCTCACACCATGCATTCTTATAACCTGAAGGAAGGAGTGTTGAAATTGACTAAAACAAGAACTTCAGCGGCAAGCTATAGATCTGCTTCCAGTAATTACCAGCTTGGTAACATTGTTTAATTACACTAAAAAAGCTCAAACTAATATTGAGCTAGCTAATTAAACTGAAAAAATTGAAATCTTTACAGAAATATTAAGATGAATCTCACCCTGTGGGTCTCTGGTAGGAGATGATTGGAAGCTTTTAAAGCTCTCAGTTGGTCAGAAAGGACAAGAGAATCTACAGTCTCCAAGAATGTCTGAGACGATGAAATAAGATCGGTGAAAATTAAATGGTTCATTACTACTGGTTGAATGTCTGATCGCTGAACATTCTACAAGAATTTTATGTTGAGAACCTGCCACAGTTCTTTAAAGGACTTTTTTCCCCCTGTAAATAGCTGCATGACAATCTCTGGCCTATATGCTAATCCATTTAACTTAAGCCGATACATATACACATCCAGAGCTGGTAGCACACTTAGTTTGTTGGATAATTAATTGCTAATCCATTTAACTTAAGCCGATACATATACACATCCAGAGCTGGTAACACACTTAGTTTGTTGGATAATTAATTGCTAATCCATTTAACTTAAGCCGATACATATACACATCCAGAGCTGGTAGCACACTTAGTTTGTTGGATAATTAATTGCTAATCTATTTAACTTAAGCCGATACATATACACATCCAGAGCTGGTAGCACACTTAGTTTGTTGGATAATTAATTGCTAATCCATTTAACTTAAGCCGATACATATACACATCCAGACCTGGTAGCACACTTAGTTTGTTGGATAATTAATTGCTAATCTATTTAACTTAAGCCGATACATATACACATCCAGAGCTGGTAGCACACTCAGTTTGTTGGATAATTAATTGCTAATCTATTTAACTTAAGCCGATACATATACACATCCAGAGCTGGTAACACACTTAGTTTGTTGGATAATTAATTGCTAATCTATTTAACTTAAGCCGATACATATACACATCCAGAGCTGGTAACACACTTAGTTTGTTGGATAATTAATTGCTAATCTATTTAACTTAAGCCGATACATATACACATCCAGAGCTGGTAGCACACTTAGTTTGTTGGATAATTAATTGCTAATCTATTTAACTTAAGCCGATACATATACACATCCAGAGCTGGTAGCACACTTAGTTTGTTGGATAATTAATTGCTAATCTATTTAACTTAAGCTGATACATATACACATCCAGAGCTGGTAGCACACTTAGTTTGTTGGATAATTAATTGCTAATCCATTTAACTTAAGCCGATACATATACACATCCAGAGCTGGTAGCACACTTAGTTTGTAGGATAATTAATTGCTAATCCATTTAACTTAAGCCGATACATATACACATCCAGAGCTGGTAGCACACTTAGTTTGTAGGATAATTAATTGCTAATCCATTTAACTTAAGCCGATACATATACACATCCAGAGCTGGTAGCACACTTAGTTTGTTGGATAATTAATTGCTAATCCATTTAACTTAAGCCGATACATATACACATCCAGAGCTGGTAGCACACTTAGTTTGTAGGATAATTAATTGCTAATCTATTTAACTTAAGCCGATACATATACACATCCAGAGCTGGTAGCACACTTAGTTTGTTGGATAATTAATTGCTAATCTATTTAACTTAAGCCGATACATATACACATCCAGAGCTGGTAGCACACTTAGTTTGTTGGATAATTAATTGCTAATCTATTTAACTTAAGCCGATACATATACACATCCAGAGCTGGTAGCACACTTAGTTTGTTGGATAATTAATTGCTAATCTATTTAACTTAAGCCGATACATATACACATCCAGAGCTGGTAGCACACTTAGTTTGTTGGATAATTAATTGCTAATCTATTTAACTTAAGCCGATACATATACACATCCAGAGCTGGTAGCACACTTAGTTTGTTGGATAATTAATTGCTAATCTATTTAACTTAAGCCGATACATATACACATCCAGAGCTGGTAGCACACTTAGTTTGTTGGATAATTAATTGCTAATCTATTTAACTTAAGCCGATACATATACACATCCAGAGCTGGTAGCACACTTAGTTTGTTGGATAATTAATTGCTAATCCATTTAACTTAAGCCGATACATATACACATCCAGAGCTGGTAGCACACTTAGTTTGTAGGATAATTAATTGCTAATCCATTTAACTTAAGCCGATACATATACACATCCAGAGCTGGTAGCACACTTAGTTTGTAGGATAATTAATTGCTAATCCATTTAACTTAAGCCGATACATATACACATCCAGAGCTGGTAGCACACTTAGTTTGTTGGATAATTAATTGCTAATCCATTTAACTTAAGCCGATACATATACACATCCAGAGCTGGTAGCACACTTAGTTTGTAGGATAATTAATTGCTAATCTATTTAACTTAAGCCGATACATATACACATCCAGAGCTGGTAGCACACTTAGTTTGTTGGATAATTAATTGCTAATCTATTTAACTTAAGCCGATACATATACACATCCAGAGCTGGTAGCACACTTAGTTTGTTGGATAATTAATTGCTAATCTATTTAACTTAAGCCGATACATATACACATCCAGAGCTGGTAGCACACTTAGTTTGTAGGATAATTAATTGCTAATCCATTTAACTTAAGCCGATACATATACACATCCAGAGCTGGTAGCACACTTAGTTTGTTGGATAATTAATTGCTAATCCATTTAACTTAAGCCGATACATATACACATCCAGAGCTGGTAACACACTTAGTTTGTAGGATAATTAATTGCTAATCTATTTAACTTAAGCCGATACATATACACATCCAGAGCTGGTAGCACACTTAGTTTGTTGGATAATTAATTGCTAATCTATTTAACTTAAGCCGATACATATACACATCCATAGCTGGTAGCACACTTAGTTTGTTGGATAATTAATTGCTAATCTATTTAACTTAAGCCAATACATATATGCATCCAGAGCTGGTAACACACTTAGTTTGTTGGATAATTAATTGTTAATCCATTTAACTTAAGCCAATACATATACACATCCAGAGCTGGTAGCACACTTAGTTTGTTGGATAATTAATTGCTAATCCATTTAACTTAAGCCAATGATACACACCTAGAGCTGGAAGCACACTTAGTTGAATGGAGAACAGTTTTCCAACAATCAAGACAATAATTCATATGCTGACCATCATGCAGGACTTGTTTATGTCATAACATTCTTCCTACCACCAATCACTTATGTTTATTACATTGTTTTATACAAAGGCAGCTTGAGGTTTACCTTTATTTTTTCAGACTTTTCAGTAATTGGAAGGTGAAAGAGACAGGCCAAGGCCTCTGGAAACATCTCAACTTGACAGAAGCAGTCCTTTAGTTTCAAGACATCTAGGTCACAGGTAACTGGACAGCTGAAATTAAGAACAAACTAATTGGGGCATGGCTAGGTAATATTAATTACTGAGGAACAAACTAATTGGGGCATGGCTAGGTAATATTAATTACTGAAGAATTACCTAAAGAAGGGAGCCCATATCAAATTCTGATTTTGAACTATTGCTTGTATTCATAATTCAAACATTTGTAAATGATACTATACCAAAAATAAATGGGACTTACTGAAATAAATGACATCATGTACTCATAAAATAGAAAACAAATTATGGAATCATAACATCAAATAGAAATGACATCAAACTTATAACATGAACAGATGAAATCAAGAGAGTTATGAAATAACAAACAAACCATATCATGAAAATTAAACGAATTCAAAAGATATTATCAAGGAACTCATGATCCAGCTTACTCCTAGTCTGTGATTACACTAACTTTCAGCTTTGAGAATAGACCTAAACAATACAAGTAATATTGAATTTGGAAAGCATAATACCTTAAAGGGGGATTTTGGAGGCTTATCAATTGTAAGATTAGTAAACAGGGATTTGTACAGTGTTCTATGGGATATGTGATCCAGCCAAACAGGGGAGCAAAATGAATCTGTGACAACCACATTCATACCATTTAAAAGGTGTTGTGGTTATGTTCAAATGTCACTTCCTCTCTTGCTGTAAATGAGTTGAGGATATGCTTTGCTGTTTCAGTCTTTTTCTGGTTATATATTGTTTTTAAGTTAACATGTACCTGTGGAGGAGGATGAGACTTCTTCTACACGCTGTCCTCTCCTCATCTGAAAGAGGAACACGAGCTGAAAGGAAATGAAAGAGAAATGTTATCAATCATTTTTGAAAAACTTGAAAGGTGTCAAAGAAAACTACAAAGAGTGATCAGTTATATACCTTACATAGTTAGATACCTTACACAGTTAGATACCTTACATATACTGCTCACTACAAAGAGTGATCAGTTATATACCTTAGTTATATACCTTACACAGTTAGATACCTTACACAGTTAGAGACCTTACATAGTTAGATACCTTACATATACTGCTCACTCAAAAGAGTGATCAGTTATATACCTTTCATAGTTAGATACCTTACACAGTTAGATACCTTACATATACTGCTCACTACAAAGAGTGATCAGTTATATACCTTACATAGTTATATACCTTACACAGTTAGATACCTTACATATACTGCTCACTCAAAAGAATGATCAGTTATATACCTTACATAGTTATATACCTTACATAGTTAGATACCTTACACATACTGCTCACTACAAAGAGTGATCAGTTATATACCTTTCATAGTTAGATACCTTACATAGTTAGATACCTTACACAGTTAGATACCTTACATATACTGCTCACTCAAAAGGGTTATCAATTATATACCTTAGTTATATACCTTACAAAGTTAGATACCTTACATAGTTATATACCTTACACAGTTAGATACCTTACATATACTGCTCACTACAAAGAGTGATCAGTGATATACCTTACATAGTTAGATACCTTACACAGTTACATACCTTACATAAACTGCTCACTCAAGAGAGTGATCAGTTATATACCTTACATAGTTAGATACCTTACACAGTTACATACCTTACATATACTGCTCACTACAAAGAGTTATCAGTTATATACCTTACATAGTTATATCCCTTACACAGTTAGATACCTTACACAGTTAGATACCTTACAGATACTGCTCACTCAAAAGAGTGATCAGTTATATACCTTACATAGTTAGATACCTTACATAGTTAGATACCTTACATATACTGCTCACTACAAAGAGTGATCAGTTATATACCTTTCATAGTTAGATACCTTACACAGTTACATACCTTACATATACTGCTCACTACAAAGAGTGATCAGTGATATACCTTACATCGTTAGATACCTTACACAGTTACATACCTTACATATACTGCTCACTACAAAGAGTGATCAGTTATACACCTTACATAGTTAGATACCTTACACAGTTAGATACCTTACATATACTGCTCACTCAAAATAGTGATCAGTTATATACCTTAGTTATATACCTTACACAGTTAGATACCTTACATATACTGCTCACTACAAAGAGTGATCAGTTATATACCTTAGTTATATACCTTACAGAGTTACATACCTTACATATACTGCTCACTACAAAGAGTGATCAGTTATATACCTTTCATAGTTAGATACCTTACACAGTTACATACCTTACATATACTGCTCACTACAAAGAGTGATCAGTTATATACCTTACACAGTTAGATACCTTACATATACTGCTCACTACAAAGAGTGAGCAGTACTATACCTTACACGTTCACCGAATTCTCCATATTAGTATAAATCCTGCAAGTACCTAACCAATCATCGTTAGTCAGTGATCTTAAATAGACTCAAATATTTATCTCTTACCAGTCTTGAATGGCTGTAGCAACATGCTGCACCAGGCAGGACCCACACAAGGAATCTGTTGAAGTTCACCAATACCACTGATACTGTGTAACACTTGTTCTAAATCACTGAACTGAAATTTAAATAAATCAAGAATTATTGACTATTATTAAAGCTTTGATATATTTGTTGATTTCATTTAGAAAATAACTTGTGTAAAAGTAAGAGGGCCTGATGTTTCGATCCTAGCAGGATCTTCTTCAGAGGCTGAATGACAAGTTACACTAACAGAAGGGACAAATATATGCACAGAATACAGACAGATTAATGAGCAGGGTGAACACAAAAGAGATAGATGTAAGAGGATTAGTAGACAAGGGATGGAAGAAAGAAACCAACAGGGGAAATAGGAGAGGTAGGAGATAAACAATGAAGGGACAAAGAGAGGATTAAGGGAAGAGGGTAGGGAGAAAACTAGAAAAGTGTGTAGAAAAAAGGTGGAAGAGAGCTACAAGAAGAGGGGTGACAGAAGGGGAAACAAGGGGATATGCAGGGGGGGAGCAGAAGAAAGGTTAGTCATGTTCTCCCTGAAGAGACATGTCATTAATGGTATGGTTGGGGAGGTTTAAGTGTTCTCCAACTGGGGTCTCAGTCTTCATGGTGTTGACTGTGGATCTGTGACCATAGAATCGCTTCTTGAGGGTGGTTTTGGTTTCGCCAACATACTGGATGCCGCAAACTCTACAAGAGATCAGATAGATGACATTAGTGGTTGTGCAAGTGATGTGACCCTTAGTCTTGTATGTGAGTTGCATGCTGTGGCTGGTGATGCAATTGGATTCAACAATGTGGTGGCTGCAGACGATGCATCTCGAAGTATGATAACATTTGAAAGTACCATGCTGAATGGGTGTAGAGTTAGAAGTTAGAGGTGGAACAGCAGCATGCACAAGAAGGTCTCGTAGGTTGCGTGGATGTCTGTAGGCGATGGTGGGTTTTTCAGGAACAGCTTGTTGGAGTCTTTCTGAAGTGAGGAGAATGTTGTGGTTGTTAGTGGTGATTTGCAGAAAATAACTTCTCAGAGCAAATATAACATAACTTATGAACATACAGCTCAAAGCACACCTTAAGAATAAAGCATAAACAACATTTTGGAGCAATTAAACACAACATTGTAACCACAGGAGAGGCTGCTTCAAGCAATATTCACAGACAGTGATGTGTGGTTATGACTGTTTCATGATTATGGTTGAGAACATGGTTCCATAACTTTTAGTAACGATAGATACAATCCAGCTATTCGTATAAACAAATTACAAATATGACTTTCATTAGTTAACCTTTCTAAATGTTACTCACCATTTTAAACTTGACCATTTGCTGGACCAAACAATTCCAGAGGTTAAAATCCATCACATTGTACTTGAGACAAAGGTCAGCAATTAACTTTAGAGCCTGAAAGGTCAAAGGTTAAATGAACCTGTGTTATTGATGGACTCTGTTTAGGGAAGCCTCGCAAATCTAACTGCCGAGTACGGACCGGTAGATTTATCTGTGGCTATAATGAGCACAGCCAGATAAAATGAGTCACACTTGAGTGCACAGTCTCCAAACTACCCTCCACGCTATACAGTTACATTCACAGCCACGGTCAAGCTTTTACTAAGCCAATTTGAACACAATAGCAAATTGAACAAAAGAGCACTCTTAATTTAGAGTCAAAAGGTATCCAAACATTCTGCAAAAATAGTGTTTATACGCAGTATTTTATCCTTCCGCAGAAGCAAAACTTCCATGAAAATAAGTAAGGAAATGTGAATAAATACTGCAGGAATCTAAAAAGCTAATTTTCTTGTTTGCCCAGTCAGCCAAGTGGGTACAATAACTTTTGTTGCCGTTTTGCAAGGACAAGTTTCCTGAAATTTTAAGATTAAAAATCTTAATAAAAATTGAAACCAAATCACAATCTAACTTCTTGTACAAGTGCACATTAGCGTGAACCAGAGTCTAACATACAGAATGCCTTAGCATAATCCTACATGTGAAGAATAGGACCTGAACTCTCTAGCAGTGAAAATATCAGTAGACGGTGGGCAATTTTTGCACTCCAGTTGTTTTTAATTCTTTTTCAACCAGCTAGTAACCTACATGGGCGAGAAAAATTACATATAGGCCCACGCTATGCTCACCGAAAGTCCAGCCTTATAAAGAAAAGAATGTGGCACTTCTTCCAATCGCATGGGAGCGTAACAACACAAAAAGATAATGGAAGCAGCCTAGTCTAACCTGTGTTTGTTCGCTCAACTTGTATCTCAAATAAGCTTGCACTAAAATTCTCACCGAATACTGTCACATATCTCTATCCATGTGGCAGTCTAACAACACACTAGTCAATGGGAAATCAAGAATAACCATCTGTTTATTCGCTGAAATTGTGTTGCAGTTAGCTCGCACTAAAACTCTCACCGAATAGTCTTATAATTCTAACCACTTGGCAGCCTGACAACACACTAAGTCAATGGGAAAATCAAGCTTAACCATTTGTACATTAGCAGAAATTGTGTCGCAGTTAGCTGGCATTTAAATTATCCAAGGTTTAGAGGGATGTACTACTGTTATGCAGAGATCAACTTTACAGTCGATGGTCTTTGTAGTTAGCATACATTTGTGGCTTAGCTTAACTATCGTGTTGCTTGACTGTTGGTATGTCAATATGGGTTTTCCGAGGTTCTTGGGGTGCATATTTTTAATGCATTGGCTGATTCACTTTTTAATCATAGTTACGAACCACTCATTGATCAAGGCTAATAATGTACAGGTCCAGGTAAAGGCTATACTTATGTGTTGATTTTGATTGAACTTTCGAGTAGCTGATTGTCACGATCGTCTATAAATGACCAAGAAATTTTATTTGTGAGGTTTGGTAACGTGGAAGATTAGCAAGAATTATATAAAGTATTGAATCTAGGACATTTGGTAGTGGCAGATTTTAGTGTATAAAATTTGGTCACTTTCACCACAATTCATTATGCTCTATATTACAGATCATCCTAGTAACAAGATTGAAACTGTTACTCTTGTCAATCTTAGTGCCTTATTGTTACATGAATTATTAACTCAATGATAATGAGATTATTAATTATTAGTTCTTAGGACTAAGGTTAAACTGCAATACCTGTTTGAGCTGAAAGTTTAAGACAGTATGCTGCAGCACAGTCTGCTATGTTTAGACTTGTCTGTAGGAGCAACATCATGATAGCAACAAATCATCCCAGAGAGTGGCTTACTAGCTTACACTTGTAACCAACTTATCAGTGATATTAGGTAGGGCTCAAGCTCACTAATCTCGGTAAATATCTCATTACCTTTATTCCTTTAGCTCTGTTTACATCTCTGTAAATATCTTGTTACCTTTGATTCCTGTTAGCTCTGTTTACATCTCAGTAAATATCTCATTACCTTTGATTCCTGTTAGCTCTGTTTACATCTCAGTAAATATCTTGTTACCTTTGATTCCTGTTAGCTCTGTTTACATCTCAGTAAATATCTCATTACCTTTGAATCCTGTTAGCTCTGTTTACATCTCAGTAAATATCTCATTACCTTTGATTCCTGTTAGCTCTGTTTACATGTCAGTAAATATCTCATTACCTTTGATTCCTGTTAGCTCTGTTTACATGTCAGTAAATATCTTGTTACCTTGGATTCCTGTTAGCTCTGTTTACATCTCAGTAAATATCTCATTACCTTTGATTCCTGTTAGCTCTGTTTACATCTCAGTAAATATCTTGTTACCTTTGATTCCTGTTAGCTCTGTTTACATGTCAGAAATATTTCATTACCTTTGATTCCTGTTAGCTCTGTTTACATCTCAGTAAATATCTTGTTACTTTTGATTCCTGTTAGCTCTGTTTACATCTCAGTAAATATCTTGTTACCTTTGATTCCTGTTAGCTCTGTTTACATGTCAGAAATATTTCATTACCTTTGATTCCTGTTAGCTCTGTTTACATCTCAGTAAATATCTTGTTACTTTTGATTCCTGTTAGCTCTGTTTACATGTCAGTAAATATCTCATTACCTTTGATTCCTGTTAGCTCTGTTTACATGTCAGTAAACATCTCATTACCTTTATTCCTTTAGCTGTTTACATCTCAGTAAATATCTCATTACCTTTGATTCCTGTTAGCTCTGTTTACATGTCAGTAAATATCTCATTACCTTTGATTCCTGTTAGCTCTGTTTACATCTCAGTAAATATCTTGTTACTTTTGATTCCTGTTAGCTCTGTTTACATGTCAGTAAATATCCCATTACCTTTGATTCCTGTTAGATCTGATTACATCTCAGTAAATATCTTGTTACCTTGGATTCCTGTTAGCTCTGTTTACATCTCAGTAAATATCTCATTACCTTTAGTAACTGGTACCTCTGATAACATCTCAGTAAATATCTTGTTACTTTTGATTCCTGTTAGCTCTGTTTACATCTCAATAATATCTCATTACCTTTGATTCCTGTTAGCTCTGTTTACATCTCAGTACATATCTCATTACCTTTGATTCCTGTTAGCTCTGTTTACATCTCAGTAAATATCTCATTACCTTTGATTCATGTTAGCTCTGTTTACATCTCAGTAAATATCTCATTACCTTTGATTCATGTTAGCTCTGTTTACATCTCAGTAAATATCTCATTACCTTTGATTCCTGTTAGCTCTGTTTACATCTCAGTAAATATCTTGTTACCTTTGATTCCTGTTAGCTCTGTTTACATCTCAGTAAATATCTTGTTACCTTTGATTCCTGTTAGCTCTGTTTACATCTCAATAATATCTCATTACCTTTGATTCCTGTTAGCTCTGTTTACATCTCAGTAAATATCTCATTACCTTTGATTCCTGTTAGCTCTGTTTACATCTCAGTAAATATCTCATTACCTTTGATTCCTGTTAGCTCTGTTTACATCTCAATAATATCTCATTACCTTTGATTCCTGTTAGCTCTGTTTACATCTCAGTACATATCTCATTACCTTTGATTCCTGTTAGCTCTGTTTACATCTCAGTAAATATCTCATTACCTTTGATTCATGTTAGCTCTGTTTACATCTCAGTAAATATCTCATTACCTTTGATTCCTGTTAGCTCTGTTTACATCTCAGTAAATATCTTGTTACCTTTGATTCCTGTTAGCTCTGTTTACATCTCAGTAAATATCTTGTTACCTTTGATTCCTGTTAGCTCTGTTTACATGTCAGTAAATATCTTGTTACCTTGGATTCCTGTTAGCTCTGTTTACATCTCAGTAAATATCTCATTACCTTTGATTCCTGTTAGCTCTGTTTACATCTCAGTAAATATCTTGTTACCTTTGATTCCTGTTAGCTCTGTTTACATGTCAGAAATATTTCATTACCTTTGATTCCTGTTAGCTCTGTTTACATCTCAGTAAATATCTTGTTACCTTTGATTCCTGTTAGCTCTGTTTACATCTCAGTAAATATCTTGTTACCTTTGATTCCTGTTAGCTCTGTTTACATCTCAATAATATCTCATTACCTTTGATTCCTGTTAGCTCTGTTTACATCTCAGTAAATATCTCATTACTTTTGATTCCAGTTAGCTCTGTTTACATCTCAGTAAATATCTCATTACCTTTGATTCCTGTTAGCTCTGTTTACATCTCAGTAAATATCTCATTACCTTTGATTCCTGTTAGCTCTGTTTACATCTCAGTAAATATCTCATTACCTTTGATTCCTGTTAGCTCTGTTTACATGTCAGTAAATATCTCATTACCTTTGATTCCTGTTAGCTCTGTTTACATGTCAGTAAATATCTCATTACCTTTGATTCCTGTTAGCTCTGTTTACATCTCATTACCTTTGATTCCTGTTAGCTCTGTTTACATCTCAGTAAATACCTCATTACCTTTGATTCCTGTTAGCTCTGTTTACATCTCAGTAAATATCTCATTACCTTTGGTTCCTGACTGTGTTTTCGCAGCATTCCTCTCACCAAACCTTGTTTGTTTGCCTGTAGGAATGTCTTCAAGTCTAGATTAAAGTTCAGCTCCTCCAACTCACTAAGATAAGAAACAGTTTGAAGATGCTCCCTACAAAAACATAAAAGAAATTGAACATTTCATTAATTGGAAAAAATTAACTATACAATTTTCAGTTTGTAAATCTCTAACATACTACATCTTTAAATCAGTAAAGCAGTCAAACGAGTGCTGTTACTTTAAATTTTCTGTTTTATGTCCAAATTTAACTCTCATCAACTGTAACCAAAAAGACAAAATATTTTCAAGAGTCAAGATTGACAAGGAACTTGTTGAGCCAATGCATGGTTCCTTGGAAAAATTTCTGATCAATTTATCATATTCAAGACTATTGTTGGACCAATGCATGGTTCCTTGGAAAGTTTTCTATTGATGGACTAATGCATGGGTGCTTGGAAAGTTTTCTGATCAATTTATTATATTCAAGACTATTGTTGGACCAATGCATGGTTCCTTGGAATGTTTTCTATTGATGGACTAATGCATGACTGCTTGGAAAGTTTTCTGATCAATTTATTATATTCAAGACTATTGTTGGACCAATGCATGGTTCCTTGGAAAGTTTTCTATTGATGGACTAATGCATGGCTGCTTGGAAAGCTTTCTGATCAATTTATTATATTCAAGACTATTGTTGGACCAATGCATGGTTCCTTGGAAAGTTTTCTATTGATGGACTAATGTATGGCTGCTTGGAAAGTTTTCTGATCAATTTATTATATTCAAGACTATTGTTGGACCAATGCATGGTTCCTTGGAAAGTTTTCTATTGATGGACTAATGTATGGCTGCTTGGAAAGTTTTCTGATCAATTTATTATATTCAAGACTATTGTTGGACCAATGCATGGTTCCTTGGAAAGTTTTCTATTGATGGACTAATGCATGGCTGCTTGGAAAGTTTTCTGATCAATTTATTATATTCAAGACTATTGTTGGACCAATGCATGGTTCCTTGGAAAGTTTTCTATTGATGGACTAATGCATGGCTGCTTGGAAAGTTTTCTATTGATGGACTAATGCATGGTTCCTTGGAAAGTTTTCTATTGATGGACTAATGTATGGCTGCTTGGAAAGTTTTCTATTGATGGACTAATGCATGGTTCCTTGGAAAGTTTTCTATTGATGGACTAATGCATGGCTGCTTGGAAAGCTTTCTGATCAATTTATTATATTCAAAACTATTAACTATTGGCAGATACTGCCAAGTAACTGGAAACTCACCACTGTTGTTGACAACTCACCATAATTGTTGCAGCGTTTGTCCTGAAATCTTCTGAAGCATCTCTGAGTCTGAGATATCAAGGAGACATTTTAATGTTCTTAGTCTTGTGGAGAAAGATGTGGACTCCTAGAAGGCATTGAGAGAAAACAACAACACAGCTAGTCATCTCAGTGTCTCAAACATTTAATAACAGCACCAACTTAAGCAAGGAGTGAACCAAACATGCAAGGAAAGTGAAAATAACTATTTTATACAAAATGTTGCTGTTTGATGTTGAGATATTCGTCACATAATGAACTACCTCTGGTGAAGTAATTTATGCATTGACTATGCCAAATTTTAAGTAGCAAATACAACCAACACAGACCTAGTTAATTCTTTAACTCTTTGGTCTTTATAGGCTTGCCAGATAAATGTTAGAATGTTTCATCCCTATATCACAGTAAGCAGATCACAGAGTTTACGTACAGAGTATATTACAGTAAGCATACCACAGAGTTTACTTACAGAGTATATCACAGTAAGCATACCACAGAGTTTACTTACAGAGTATATCACAGTAAGCAGACCACAGAGTTTACTTACAGAGTATATTACAGTAAGCATACCACAGAGTTTACTTACAGAGTATATCACAGTAAGCAAACCACAGAGTTTGCATACAGAGTATATCACAGTAAGCAAACCACAGAGTTTACTTACAGAGTATATCACAGTAAGCAAACCACAGAGTTTACTAACAGAGTGTATCACAGTAAGCATACCACAGAGTTTACTTATAGAGTATATCACAGTAAGCATACCACAGAGTTTACTTACAGAGTATATCACAGTAAGCAAACCACAGAGTTTACTTACAGAGTGTTTCATTTGACATCATGGTAAGATAGCATGACATCATGGTATGAGATCATGGTAATATGGTATGACACCGTGGTAATATAATTATATTCAAAATGTCAAAAACTCACATCATCTGCCATTTTCAGAAGAACTTCTACTGTTTTTCCTGGTTCTTCAAGCTCTAACAAGTATCTAATTCTGTAATTCCGACGAGAGAAAAGGACAAAGAACACTGTTAGTGAATACTTCTGGATAATAATAAAACTGGTCCTGAGTACAATTTAACAACGCTGCAACACTAACTATGACTGTAATCCACGAAAAAAAAGGAGAAAAAAGATGTAAAATTCTATGGTTTAATAAAACACATACATGTTTGCCATCCCCTTACCCCACCAATATTTTACAACTATATGGTTTAATAAAAAATGTACGTTTGCCACCCCCTCCCCCCACCTGTATTTTACAACTATGACTATATGGTTGAATAAGAGTTGTACTGTGAATGACATATCCATTGATTGATACTTGGCACCCCCTCCCCCCCCACCTGTATTCTACAACTATGACTATATGTTTGAATAAGAGTTGTACTGTGAATGACATATCCATTGATTGATACTTGGCACCCCCTCCCCCCCCCCACCTGTATTCTACAACTATGACTATATGGTTGAATAAGAGTTGTACTGTGAATGACATATCCATTGATTGATACTTGGCACCCCCTCCCCCCCCCCCACCTGTATTCTACAACTATGACTATATAGTTGAATATGAGTTGTACTGTGAATGACATATCCATTGATTGATACTTGGCACCCCCTCCCCCCCCACCTGTATTCTACAACTATGACTATATGTTTGAATAAGAGTTGTACTGTGAATGACATATCCATTGATTGATACTTGGCACCCCCTCCCCCCCCACCTGTATTCTACAACTATGACTATATAGTTGAATAAGAGTTGTACTGTGAATGACATATCCATTGATTGATACTTGGCACCCCCTCCCCCCCCCCACCTGTATTCTACAACTATGACTATATAGTTGAATATGAGTTGTACTGTGAATGACATATCCATTGATTGATACTTGGCACCCCCTCCCCCCCCCCACCTGTATTCTACAACTATGACTATATGGTTGAATAAGAGTTGTACTGTGAATGACATATCCATTGATTGATACTTGGCACCCCCTCCCCCCCCCCACCTGTATTCTACAACTATGACTATATGGTTTAATAAGAGTTGTACTGTGAATGACATATCCATTGATTGATACTTGCCACCCCCCCCAGTTGTATTCTACAACTATGACTATATGGCTTAATAAGAGTTGTACTGTGAATGACATATCCATTGATTGATACTTGCCACCCCCTCCCCCCCCCCCCCACCTGTATTCTACAACTATGACTATATGGTTGAATAAGAGTTGTACTGTGAATGACATATCCATTGATTGATACTTGCCACCCCCCCCTCCACCTGTATTCAACAACTATGACTATATAGTTGAATAAGAGTTGTACTGTGAATGACATATCCATTGATTGATACTTATATATACTCAGTGTACCTAAAGTAAAATATATTTCCCTTTATGACTTCTTTAGCCTTGAATGGACTTGTTAATTTGATTATAATTACTACTATTACCTCATCAGTATATATTTTCATCTGACTCTTCACCATCCTCTTGATTATAATTACTACTATTACCTCATCAAGTATATATTTTCATCTGACTCTTCACCATCCTCTTGATTATAATTACTACTATTACCTCATCAGTATATATTTTCATCTGACTCTTCACCATCCTCTTGATTATAATTACTACTATTACCTCATCAGTACATATTTTCATCTGACTCTTCACCATCCTCTTGATTATAATTACTACTATTACCTCATCAAGTATATATTTTCATCTGACTCTTCACCATCCTCTTGATTATAATTACTACTATTACCTCATCAGTACATATTTTCATCTGACTCTTCACCATCCTCTTGATTATAATTACTACTATTACCTCATCAAGTATATATTTTCATCTGACTCTTCACCATCCTCTTGATTATAATTACTACTATTACCTCATCAAGTACATATTTTCATCTGACTCTTCACCATCCTCTTGATTATAATTACTACTATTACCTCATCAAGTACATATTTTCATCTGACTCTTCACCATCCTCTTGATTATAATTACTACTATTACCTCATCAAGTATATATTTTCATCTGACTCTTCACCATCCTCTTGATTATAATTACTACTATTACCTCATCAAGTATATATTTTCATCTGACTCTTCACCATCCTCTTGATTATAATTACTACTATTACCTCATCAGTATATATTTTCATCTGACTCTTCACCATCCTCTTGATTATAATTACTACTATTACCTCATCAAGTACATATTTTCATCTGACTCTTCACCATCCTCTTGATTATAATTACTACTATTACCTCATCAAGTATATATTTTCATCTGACTCTTCACCATCCTCTTGATTATAATTACTACTATTACCTCATCAAGTACATATTTTCATCTGACTCTTCACCATCCTCTTGATTATAATTACTACTATTACCTCATCAAGTACATATTTTCATCTGACTCTTCACCATCCTCTTGATTATAATTACTACTATTACCTCATCAAGTACATATTTTCATCTGACTCTTCACCATCCTCTTGATTATAATTACTACTATTACCTCATCAAGTATATATTTTTCTGACTCTTCACCATCCTCTTGATTATAATTACTACTATTACCTCATCAAGTATATATTTTCCTGACTCTTCACCATCCTCTTGATTATAATTACTACTATTACCTCATCAAGTATATATTTTCATCTGACTCTTCACCATCCTCTTGATTATAATTACTATTACCTCATCAAGTATATATTTTCATCTGACTCTTCACCATCCTCTTGATTATAATTACTACTATTACCTCATCAAGTAGATATTTTCATCTGACTCTTCACCATCCTCTTGATCATAATTACTACTATTACCTCATCAAGTAGATATTTTCATCTGACTCTTCACCATCCTCTTGATTATAATTACTACTATTACCTCATCAAGTACATATTTTCATCTGACTCTTCACCATCCTCTTGATTATAATTACTACTATTACCTCATCAGTATATATTTTCCTGACTCTTCACCATCCTCTTGATTATAATTACTACTATTACCTCATCAAGTATATATTTTCCTGACTCTTCACCATCCTCTTGATTATAATTACTACTATTACCTCATCAAGTATATATTTTCATCTGACTCTTCACCATCCTCTTGATTATAATTACTACTATTACCTCATCAAGTATATATTTTCATCTGACTCTTCACCATCCTCTTGATTATAATTACTACTATTACCTCATCAAGTACATATTTTCATCTGACTCTTCACCATCCTCTTGATTATAATTACTACTATTACCTCATCAAGTATATATTTTCATCTGACTCTTCACCATCCTCTTGATTATAATTACTACTATTACCTCATCAAGTACATATTTTCATCTGACTCTTCACCATCCTCTTGATTATAATTACTACTATTACCTCATCAGTATATATTTTCATCTGACTCTTCACCATCCTCTTGATTATAATTACTACTATTACCTCATCAAGTATATATTTTCCTGACTCTTCACCATCCTCTTGATTATAATTACTACTATTACCTCATCAAGTATATATTTTCCTGACTCTTCAACATCCTCTTGATTATAATTACTACTATTACCTCATCAGTACATATTTTCATCTGACTCTTCACCATCCTCTTGATTATAATTACTACTATTACCTCATCAAGTATATATTTTCATCTGACTCTTCACCATCCTCTTGATTATAATTACTACTATTACCTCATCAAGTAGATATTTTCATCTGACTCTTCACCATCCTCTTGATTATAATTACTACTATTACCTCATCAAGTATATATTTTCCTGACTCTTCACCATCCTCTTGATTATAATTACTACTATTACCTCATCAAGTATATATTTTCCTGACTCTTCACCATCCTCTTGATTATAATTACTACTATTACCTCATCAAGTATATATTTTCCTGACTCTTCACCATCCTCTTGATTATAATTACTACTATTACCTCATCAGTATATATTTTCATCTGACTCTTCACCATCCTCTTGATTATAATTACTACTATTACCTCATCAGTATATATTTTCATCTGACTCTTCACCATCCTCTTGATTATAATTACTACTATTACCTCATCAAGTACATATTTTCATCTGACTCTTCACCATCCTCTTGATTATAATTACTACTATTACCTCATCAAGTATATATTTTCATCTGACTCTTCACCATCCTCTTGATTATAATTACTACTATTACCTCATCAGTACATATTTTCATCTGACTCTTCACCATCCTCTTGATTATAATTACTACTATTACCTCATCAAGTATATATTTTCATCTGACTCTTCACCATCCTCTTGATTATAATTACTACTATTACCTCATCAAGTATATATTTTCATCTGACTCTTCACCATCCTCTTGATTATAATTACTACTACTACCTCATCAAGTATATATTTTCATCTGACTCTTCACCATCCTCTTGATTATAATTACTATTACCTCATCAGTATATATTTTCATCTGACTCTTCACCATCCTCTTGATTATAATTACTACTATTACCTCATCAAGTACATATTTTCATCTGACTCTTCACCATCCTCTTGATTATAATTACTACTATTACCTCATCAAGTATATATTTTCATCTGACTCTTCACCATCCTCTTGATTATAATTACTACTATTACCTCATCAAGTACATATTTTCATCTGACTCTTCACCATCCTCTTGATTATAATTACTACTATTACCTCATCAGTATATATTTTCATCTGACTCTTCACCATCCTCTTGATTATAATTACTACTATTACCTCATCAAGTATATATTTTCCTGACTCTTCACCATCCTCTTGATTATAATTACTACTATTACCTCATCAAGTATATATTTTCCTGACTCTTCACCATCCTCTTGATTATAATTACTACTATTACCTCATCAGTATATATTTTCATCTGACTCTTCACCATCCTCTTGATTATAATTACTACTATTACCTCATCAGTACATATTTTCATCTGACTCTTCACCATCCTCTTGATTATAATTACTACTATTACCTCATCAAGTATATATTTTCATCTGACTCTTCACCATCCTCTTGATTATAATTACTACTATTACCTCATCAAGTAGATATTTTCATCTGACTCTTCACCATCCTCTTGATTATAATTACTACTATTACCTCATCAAGTATATATTTTCATCTGACTCTTCACCATTCTCTTGATTATAATTACTACTATTACGTCATCAGTATATATTTTCATCTGACTCTTCACCATCCTCTTGATTATAATTACTACTATTACCTCATCAAGTATATATTTTCATCTGACTCTTCACCATCCTCTTGATTATAATTACTACTATTACCTCATCAAGTATATATTTTCCTGACTCTTCACCATCCTCTTGATTATAATTACTACTATTACCTCATCAGTATATATTTTCATCTGACTCTTCACCATCCTCTTGATTATAATTAATACTATTACCTCATCAAGTATATATTTTCCTGACTCTTCACCATCCTCTTGATTATAATTAATACTATTACCTCATCAAATATATATTTTCATCTGACTCTTCACCATCCTCTTGATTATAATTAATACTATTACCTCATCAAGTATATATTTTCCTCTGACTCTTCACCATCCTCTTTCGATTGTCCATCCAGTGTCAAATAGTTTATGGTCTGTTTCAAAAATGAAAAGAAAGCATTTTATTAATTCAATCTATATGACAACCCTGATGAATTACAATCTAAAGTTAGAGAATGTAGCAGTGATTGATTTATATGAACATGGCAAGGACAAGTACTCATAGTTTACCACATCCTCATCCTCCTCCTGGTGGGTGAGTGGTTTACACAGCCATCTTCCCAATAAAGTCTTGTGAATGTTCTCCAAGTTGCAATCATTGATTTTAGATATTGTCTCAGCAGCTGCATGTATGTCTGTAAGAAATAAAACAAAGTAACAAGTTTAATTCCCCTGAGAAACAAACTATGACATAGAGTCAAAAATGACCTTCCCTCTCTCATACCATATATATAAACAGGATTATTTCTGTTTGGTGTGTGTACTCAGTTGGGGGGGGGGGGCAAAGGACCCTTGAAATAACAATAATAGCCCAACACTTATGAAAGTAAATTTTTTTCTTGTTTATCTGTTTCTCGTGTGTTAGAATAATAAGAATTCATTCCTCTACACATCTTCCCACACCTTGTTTGGTATTTCCAGTTTCTAAATTATATATCATATGCCATCAAGTCCTTAAAGTAGAACAATGAAAGATAAAAAAAAACTCAAAGATTCACACAGAGTTTAGTTTACATTAAACTAAACAAGATACTTTTTGAATTTTTCAAATAGAGTATCAGGAAGTTAGAAAAAAAGGGAATTAAATCATTGATTTTAGGTCTCTGTAATCGATACAAATTTATGAATTTGCAAAGCCTATAATGACCACAAACAACAACTCAGGTCAGTGAGTGATGTCACTATGATGATCTTGAGATTGTAGTGCACTGTTCAGTACATGGCTCTATGTAATTTTCATGTCCGCATGACTGTTATTATATAGTTTAATTTAGGACGCAATGTACATGACCTAAATAGATAATTAATGTTGTTGTGTTTCTTGATAATCTCACCACGTATATAAATGTTGTATGGAATTTTGCAACGATGTCTTCTCCACAAGGTCTTGTATTTCGTTCACCCATCAAGCAAGCAAAACCATAAATGTATTTGCAACAATAAAAGTCGCTTCTAAAACAGTAATCACAATTAACTGATCCCTTCATGAATCTATTGCTATGGCTATGAAGGCTATTTTCTGTTGAAAGTTTTCCAATATCAGAATCAAAGAGCAAGTCAAGGTAATTCAAAAGATTACACAATTTTTGGGTATGATATGGTATGCAGTATGAACTTGTTAACTTACATTGCAAATTTGCAGACCAATAATCATAGTAATAATTAACCCCAAACATAGGCTAGTTCATAAATCACAAAATCACATTATGCAACAAAGCAGAAACCCTTTTATTCAATAAAGGGTCAGAAATAAACTTTCCTTGGTTCATCTTTCAAAAATCCAAAAGAAAGTGCACATTTGAGCATGAGAGAAATCCAGGATTTGAACGCATATGAGTGATCAGTCTAGCGTTAACATATATTTCTCATCACTACAATGTAGCCCTATCAGGTTTGTGCTAGCCTCATGGTTTCTGCTTCAAGATCAGTCTTGCTAGCCCAAAGTAATACAACTTTACAGCTGGTGTGCTAGTGGCAATGTGTGTGCGATACCCTAAGTAATACTAGCCCAACTTTACAGCTGGTGTGCTTGTGGCAATGTGTGTGCGATACCCTAAGTAATACTAGCCCAACTTTACAGCTGGTGTGCTAGTGGCAATGTGTGTGCGATACCCTAAGTAATACTAGCCCAACTTTACAGCTGGTGTGCTTGTGGCAATGTGTGTGCGATACCCTAAGTAATACTAGCCCAACTTTACAGCTGGTGTGCTTGTGGCAATGTGTGTGCGATACCCTAAGTAATACTAGCCCAACTTTACAGCTGGTGTGCTAGTGGCAATGTGTGTGCGATACCCTAAGTAATACTAGCCCAACTTTACAGCTGGTGTGCTAGTGGCAATGTGTGTGCGATACCCTAAGTAATACTAGCCCAACTTTACAGCTGGTGTGCTTGTGGCAATGTGTGTGCGATACCCTAAGTAATAGGCTACTGACAAAATGTTTGAGATGAGAGGTTATTGTTCCCGTTCCGGCTAGTTACGGTGCTACAGTTCAATTTGTTACATGTTAATACTGACTTTATATCGACGCTAAAGTACAAAATCTTTTGTTTTGTTTCCTACTACGCATTATGAAGTCCTTTTTATTATTTCAAAGCTAAACAATGGTTAAAGTCCTGGTTTCGATCAAGTTCCAAATGCCCTGTTGAGAAAGTTGGGCATACTATCACAGTTCCACTAACACACAGTATTAATCTGTCCTCTGCAAAGGTGTTTTCTTATCTGAATTTAAGATCGCAAAAATTACTTCTATTTTGATATCTGGCAATGAGCAGCTGATGTGTAACTATAAACCAATATTCTGTTTACCTTTAATATCTAAAATGATTGAACAAATGTTTCAATACTGTTTTTCAACTTTATGCTTAAACACAACTTATTGATTCCTAATCAATATGGTTTCCATAAAAAGCACTCAACATATATGGCGACACTCAATCTTGTCGACAAAACCTTGGAAGGATTGGATATTAAGATATGCACAGCTGCACTCACCAATGACCACTGCATTCTTCCACAACAACTTACTTGTTATGGGGTCCTGGAACATCTTTAAATTGGTTCCAGAGTTACTTAAGTGATTGTTATCACTAATGGTGTTACCTCATCACAAATTTGTTGCATACTGGGGTTCCACAAGGGTCCATTTTAGGACCACAACTTTTATGATGTATATGACGATATTAACATGTCTTCTCATAAGGTTTCCTTTATTATGTTTGCTGATGACACAACTGTTTTTATCCAACAAAAACATTTAGAGAATGCTCTTCAAAATATCAGTAATGAGTTCCCCAGCATTTCTGACAGATAAATTCAAATAGATTGGCACTTAATATAGGAAAAACAGACATTAATGGTGTTCAGCAACAGATTTTGTGATTACACAAAAGTCTCACTGACACCAAATTTCTAGGATTGTATATTGATTCAAAAACTAAACTGGAAAAAAACATTTTTCTATCATCAGCAAAAAAGTTGCATATGCAAATAGTACAATTAATAGGTTGAAACTATTCTTACTTAAACTCACTTTACTGACAATTTATAATGCATATGTTTTGCCTCATTCAAACTACAACATCCTTGTGTGGTGAAATGGGGACATGTCAACACTTGATAGCTTATACAAGATCCAGAAATTGACTGTTAGAAATATTTGTAATGCTTTGTATATCTCACATTCTGCATGATTTTTCCAAAAAACCTAAGCTTGCTTTCCCCTAAATGAGCTCTATCAATATTAATTAGGAATTTTTCTCTTTAAGTTTCATAACGGGTTGCTCCCAGATATTTCTCATCATATGTTTCATTATAACAACAGATTTCATTCATACAACACTGGTTTACACAGGATCGTTATAATTATTATGTTACAAACACCTATGATGTTTACACAGGATCATTATAATTATTATGTTACAAACACCTATGATGTTCAGGACTTATATGTTCATTCTCAGGTTAGATGTTCTGGTATTGCCCTCTGGATTTCTCTAAGTGAAAATATCAGGAATAGCAAATCGATATATTGTTATGAAAGTAGTGTTCGACCTATAATCGGTTAGACAATCGGCATCGGGCCGATTATCAGACAATCGGTAAATAATCGGCATCGGCAAAATCCATTGCGCTACCGATTAGTTGGAACCGATTATTACGTTCCACATAAAGGATTGTATTTTCCGCGCTTTTGAAACACCACAACTACAAAGGGAGAAAAATTTTTGAGCATTCGATTCAATGCTATTCATAGCCGGGGAAGGTGCGCTAATCTACCGTGTATCGGTATCGTAAGTCCCTCGCGCGAGTTTGCACAAATGCTGTTCGATACACTATCCAGTTTTGTCAGTTTACATCATGCTGTATACCCGCGTAACAACACACAGTATACCCGCGATAAGCTTAGGGGAACGACTTATTTTTTTACTTCGCTTGTTGCATCTAACAGAACCACCTGTCATCATGTTAAACGATTGATACGAAAGAAAAATTGTCTTTACTAAATATAATCACCAAATCAGTATACTTTTGAACCACTTTGGCCGTTTCACCGTAGGTGAAAACTGGAAAGTGAAAACAATAACATTAGGCTTTGTTCATTGTGAGAACTACGTACATTAGGCTAGTCTGGCTGAAGAACGGTTGAGCTTCAGAACTGTTAAGTTTGAAAATGCGCCCAAGATTTTACAAATGGCATAAAATGATGAAATCAAGGCTCCAAATACACCTAAAAGTCCATAAACACGTTTGGCAACATTCCTCAGAAGTTCTACTGCATAACAGTATTTTGTGATTAGGCAAACATTCTTACGCATATTTTTACGAAAAACCCGATGAACTTTTTTTCCTATGCCGCATCTACCACCATACGTGCTAACAGTAACTAAGCTCCTTACCACAACCGACTAAAAGCAAGTCTGTTTTCCAGTGACAAGCCGCAACAAAGTCAATGGGACTTTAGTGTGTGATTTCTCCCACATGTAGTTAAGTCAATGGAGAAGCGCCATTGACTTACTGTGTATGATCGTTTGAAACAACGTTCGTTCGATCGTAACTTTTACCGCGCAGATGGTAATTGAAAACTTGAAGCAAACGTTCGGGATTTTTTTATTTTTCATAATAAAATAAAAATGTTAGCAAACTGCTTATCCACTAAAGAGCCTTTGTAAGAATATGTTATAAGTAATGTGGCGTTACATTTCGATCCTGCTAGGATCGAAACGTCAGGCCAACTTACTCTTAGGCCTACACATTATTTTTCATATCAGATCATATATTTCGATATCAGCTAACGAAATAACGAATATTTTATTTACGTGCGATATACTTTTTACTTTATTTACGTTTGAGTTGCAACACTGATAATGGTTTTCGTAGCAGTTGTAAAACCTGTCCCTAACTTTTTTGTTTTTCATTTCGTACTATTTCTCCCCCTTCTGTAGTCTGTACAGTACTGTGTTGTGGCGGGATTGCAATATTGCGACTCCTCGTTATAATCGTACATCACCCCATGTATGTATTACAGTGTTCTTTACTTGCTCCATTAATCTTTACTGTGAAAAGTTAAGTGGTTCATTTACATCTTTGATTGTATTGGCATAGAAGTTGGTAATCATGCATAACACTTAATCATACATTAGGCCAGTTCCACAAAAATTTTGAAATAATCGGTAATCGGCCGATTGTCACAGGAAATAATCGGTAATCGGTAAAACCGATTGTCATACAATCGGTCGAACACTATATGAAAGACATCTTAAACATGATCTACTCAACAGACTTGGGGCGATTACATCTGAATGTAATCGATTACGATTACGATTACTTGAGAATGTACGATTATGATTACAGCCTAAAGTTGAAGTAATCGATTACGATTACGTTGTAATGTAATCGTGATTACAATCACGATTACATTGTGGTTACTTGCACAATCCTCTGCATATCTGTTTAATATAACTCTCTGCCGGGAAATAGGGCAATGAAATAGGGCAAAGGAAGGGCATTTACAGTATATACGGACAAAATTGTGGAAGTATATCTACAATTCCTACCAGGCATTACACATAAAATATGCCTTAACACGTTTAAGATGTGTAACCCATAAGTCCAGTAAAAAATACAATTTAAACAGACAAAGAGTAAACAGACAAATACTAAAATAAAACAAATGAAGATTTTCATGCAACACTATATTTTGTAAACTAATAATTTCTGCACAGCAGCAAAACTAAAAACTCTTTTACATTATAACACCAAAATAAAACTAAACAGCTTTGAAATGGGGCATTCCACAGTACATGGGACATGGAAGGCCAAAGTAAAAGTAAATTATTTTCATCAAAAAGTGGTCAACTCTGGTAAAGCAAATTCTGATCCACTAAAATACTTAATTTGCAGTGATTTTTTCAGCAACAAGGTTAATTACATTAATTAAAGAGGTGTAAACGGTGCAAAGTTGGATGGGTTATTGGACAATGGAATGTAGGCAAATTTCTGAATAAGTTTATTGTGCTAGAGAATTCTAGAAGCAGGAGCACTTCTTTGGTCACACTAAAAGCCAATAGTAAGAATTAGTTTTAATCATTTCTACTAATTTTGCCCTTCTCATTCAAATTTTACTGTAATCATAAATGTAATACGATTACGATTACTTTGCCCTTGTAATCGATTACGATTATGATTACTTTGTAATTTTCACAAAAGTAATCGATTACGATTACTTCAAAAAATGTAATCGATTGTAATCGATTACGATTACTGATTACGATTACCCCAAGCCTGCTACTCAAACAATTTTTGTCTAGTTCTGCCTTATTATGAGCATTGTATTACTGTTTCCTTTCCCAGTTCTGTTAAACCCCTATGTGTGTGCTTTCCTATGTGTTTTCTCCATATAAAATAATTTCTTGTTTTACTTTGTAAGGGACCAGGCTATAACTATGTATTTACAAATGTACATCATTGTGATTTAATGGCAGCAATAAATGAAAAGCAACTTTTTCGCAGTGTAGTACAGTACAATGATGCAGTACGGCAGTGCCGTACAGTGTAGTGCAGTACAATAATGCAGTACGGCAGTGCCGTACAGTGTAGTGCAGTACAATGATGCAGTACGACAGTGCCGTACAGTGTAGTGCAGTACAATGATGCAGTACGGCACTGCCGTACAGTGTAGTGCAGTACAATGATGCAGTACGGCAGTGCCGTACAGTGTAGTGCAGTACACTGATGCAGTACGACAGTGCCGTACAGTGTAGTGCAGTACAATGATGCAGTACGGCAGTGCCGTACAGTGTAGTGCAGTACACTGATGCAGTACGACAGGGCCGTACAGTACAATGATGCAGTACGGCAGCGCCGTACAGTGTAGTGCAGTACAATGATGCAGTACGGCAGTGCCGTACAGTGTAGTGCAGTACAATGATGCAGTACGACAGTGCCGTACAGTGTAGTGCAGTACACTGATGCAGTACGACAGTGCCGTACAGTGTAGTGCAGTACAATGATGCAGTACGGCAGTGCCGTACAGTGTAGTACAGTACAATGATGCAGTACGGCAGTGCCGTACAGTGTAGTACAGTACAATGATGCAGTACGGCAGTGCCGTACAGTGTAGTGCAGTACAATGATGCAGTACGACAGTGCCGTACAGTGTAGTACAGTACAATGATGCAGTACGGCAGTGCCGTACAGTGTAGTACAGTACAATGATGCAGTACGGCAGTGCCGTACAGTGTAGTGCAGTACAATGATGCAGTACGACAGTGCCGTACAGTGTAGTGCAGTACAATGATGCAGTACGACAGTGCCGTACTGTGTAGTGCAGTACAATGATGCAGTACGACAGTGCCGTACAGTGTAGTACAGTACAATGATACAGTACGGCAGTGCCGTACAGTGTAGTGCAGTACAATGATGCAGTACGGCAGTGCCGTACAGTGTAGTGCAGTACAATGATGCAGTACGGCAGTGCCGTACAGTGTAGTGCAGTACAATGATGCAGTACGACAGTGCCGTACAGTGTAGTGCAGTACAATGATGCAGTACGACAGTGCCGTACAGTGTAGTGCAGTACAATGATGCAGTACGACAGTGCCGTACAGTGTAGTGCAGAACACTGATGCAGTACGACAGTGCCGTACAGTGTAGTACAGTAAACAGAGCTCAGTACATGTTATCATCATAATGACATGACAAGTCAATGAGGATCATGTGATCATCATAACGCTTTTTACGAAATGCTCAAGTAAATAAAAAAAAATTTAGGCTGTATTTACAGTATTTCCCAACATCTGATTTACTATTTTTCCGATATGTTAAAAGGAAACCACTAAGAACACTTATGATGGTTCTACATTTGAGGCTACATTATTACATTGTTACAATGATTTATAGTCTTCTTTATGATGGTTCTACATTTGAAGCTACATTATTACATTGTTACATTGATTTATAGTCTTCTGTCGTTGTCTCTCACCTGGTACTGTTGTAATTTCTCCTTTCCTCCTGCTCACTATACTCTGGTGTTGGTAAAGGGTGAAGATGAGTTCATTAGGTGAGTTTACTTGTTGAAGATGATTCTCTTCTGCAAGGTTGTACTTGTATAGTGCCCTCTCTGTTGCTAAGAATCTGTATTTCTCTGAGAGATATTTCAGAGTGACTGAAGCTTTCTCCTTCTCTGGGCTCTGTACAGTAACAAAGGTATGAATCCATATGAAGTACCACTCTAGTAGAGCTCTACAACAGTTTCAAACTAGTTGAAATTGCTAAACAATGCTAACGAATGTACAAATGCATGTTAAATAAATAGAATGTACAGAAAGCAGAATGTACAGAAATCAGAATGTACAGAAAACAGAATGTACAGAAATCTTATGTGAAGGTTAAAGGTCATCATTATTGCCTCAAAATGTGGTATACTGGGCTCTACTAATAGAAAGAAGGGGGTTAGGCCAGAATGTGGTATACTGGGCACTACCAATAGAAAGAATGGGGGTTGGGGAGAATGTGGTATACTGGGCTCTACTAATAGAAAGAAGGGGGTTAGGCCAGAATGTGGTATACTGGGCACTACCAATAGAAAGAATGGGGGTTGGGGAGAATGTGGTATACTGGGCTCTACCAATAGAAAGAATGGGAGTTGGGGGAGAATGTGGTATACTGGGCTCTACCAATAGAAAGAATGGGAGTTGGGGGAGAATGTGGTATACTGGGCTCTACCAATAGAAAGAATGGGAGTTGGGGGAGAATGTGGTATACTGGGCTCTACCAATAGAAAGAATGGGGGTTGGGGGAGGAGGCTCAAAGCCAAAGAGGAGCATTGTTAATTGGAAGATAATAGCAAATAAGTATTTGTCAAGTAAACCAACTTAAGTAGAGAAGATGTTTTAAAGGGCAATTATTGTAAGCAAATTTGAGGTGACTGCACATGTGCTGGATGGTTAGATTGAAAATCTAATACAACGTCATAAGTTGCTAGTTAATTTCCTTACCAATTTACACATTTCTCAAGACATTTATTACATGTGTACCATACTTACATTTTATACGTTTCTCATGACATTAATTACATCATACAATACTTACATTTTCTTCACTAGTTTGAACCCATTTTTCAGCTAATAGGTTACACATTTTGAAAGCAACAACTTTCTCAGGGCCTGCAATAAAAATGGAAAACCTTGAGATAATGCTGTCACAACTATGTTATACAATTCTATTAAAATTGTAATGTTATTGTTTCCCGTTATGCAACAGATCAACAATTCTTACATTAACAAGAGACTCTGGAATACCCTGGTATTTTTCATTGCAGTAGAGAGTACAAATATCAGTTATGGTTCTCTTGTAATGGTTTAGTTTTAGTTAAGAGACCCAAGGATCAGGAAGCCTTACAGTAGTTTATTTGAGACCCTATCAGTGTTAGATCAGTTCAAACAGGATCATAGTTGTTATTATAGAGGATGTGCACATTTGCAGCAATAGTTTCTCTAATAAGGGACAACAATGATAAGTAAAACAGAAGAGACACATCGGCATTTATTGACAAGAAGGTATACAATGGATCTACATGTCTCTTGATTAACCTGCATGTTGAATTGATTAACAGAGTACTACAGAGTACAAAGTTGAATTGATTAACAGGTGTACAGTGACAGAGTAGATTGACCAAGGATGTAGTTGAGATCTTTAGACATCTTGATTAACCTGCATGTTGATACTTAAACACATCTATCTTCCATCGCACAATGAACAAAATGACAGTAACTAATGTATTCTGTTGATATATTCAAGACTGAGAATTTAAAGAGGATTGATATGCAACATTTTCTGTTGCTTTGTCAACAATCCTTTATTGGCTAATGTAACCATGGTGATCTACCTTTTGGAATGTCTTTTGCCACCAGTCTTGCAGTCGCTACGGCCATTTGAAGATTCTCCACCTGGAGAAGAAGATTCTGAACAGAATCTAGCATCTTGAGGTAAACTGAGCTCTTTCCTCTTTCTGAAAGGAAGTATTGCAGACAAAATCAGAACCTGATGAACACATCATAGATTAACACAAAACAATGGAAGAGTTGACAGGACCTGATGAACACATCATAGATTAACACAAAACAATGGGAGAGAGTTGACAGGACCTGATGAACACATCATAGATTAACACAAAACAATGGGAGAGTTGACAGGACCTGATGAACACATCATAGATTAACACAAAACAATGGAAGAGTTGACAGGACCTGATGAACACATCATAGATTAACACAAAACAATGGAAGAGTTGACAGGACCTGATGAACACATCATAGATTAACACAAAACAATGGGAGAGTTGACAGGACCTGATGAACACATCATAGATTACCACAAAACAATGGAAGAGTTGACAGGACCTGATGAACACATCATAGATTAATACAAAACAATGGAAGAGTTGACAGGACCTGATGAACACATCATAGATTAACACAAAACAATGGAAGAGTTGACAGGACCTGATGAACACATCATAGATTAACACAAAACAATGGAAGAGTTGACAGGACCTGATGAACACATCATAGATTAACACAAAACAATGGAAGAGTTGACAGGACCTGGTGAACACATCATAGATTAACACAAAACAATGGGAGAGTTGACAGGACCTGATGAACACATCATAGATTAACACAAAACAATGGGAGAGTTGACAGGACCTGATGAACACATCATAGATTAACACAAAACAATGGAAGAGTTGACAGGACCTGATGAACACATCATAGATTAACACAAAACAATGGAAGAGTTGACAGGACCTGATGAACACATCATAGATTAACACAAAACAATGGAAGAGTTGACAGGACCTGATGAACACATCATAGATTAACACAAAACAATGGGAGAGTTGACAGGACCTGATGAACACATCATAGATTAACACAAAACAATGGAAGAGTTGACAGGACCTGATGAACACATCATAGATTAACACAAAACAATGGAAGAGTTGACAGGACCTGATGAACACATCATAGATTAACACAAAACAATGGAAGAGTTGACAGGACCTGATGAACACATCATAGATTAACACAAAACAATGGAAGAGTTGACAGGACCTGATGAACACATCATAGATTAACACAAAACAATGGAAGAGTTGACAGGACCTGATGAACACATCATAGATTAACACAAAACAATGGGAGAGTTGACAGGACCTGATGAACACATCATAGATTAACACAAAACAATGGAAGAGTTGACAGGACCTGATGAACACATCATAGATTAACACAAAACAATGGAAGAGTTGACAGGACCTGATGAACACATCATAGATTAACACAAAACAATGGGAGAGTTGACAGGATCTGATGAACACATCATAGATTAACACAAAACAATGGAAGAGTTGACAGGACCTGATGAACACATCATAGATTAACACAAAACAATGGAAGAGTTGACAGGACCTGATGAACACATCATAGATTAACACAAAACAATGGAAGAGTTGACAGGACCTGATGAACACATCATAGATTAACACAAAACAATGGAAGAGTTGACAGGACCTGGTGAACACATCATAGATTAACACAAAACAATGGGAGAGTTGACAGGACCTGATGAACACATCATAGATTAACACAAAACAATGGAAGAGTTGACAGGACCTGATGAACACATCATAGATTAACACAAAACAATGGAAGAGTTGACAGGACCTGATGAACACATCATAGATTAACACAAAACAATGGAAGAGTTGACAGGACCTGATGAACACATCATAGATTAACACAAAACAATGGAAGAGTTGACAGGACCTGATGAACACATCATAGATTAACACAAAACAATGGAAGAGTTGACAGGACCTGATGAACACATCATAGATTAACACAAAACAATGGGAGAGTTGACAGGACCTGATGAACACATCATAGATTAACACAAAACAATGGAAGAGTTGACAGGACCTGATGAACACATCATAGATTAACACAAAACAATGGAAGAGTTGACAGGACCTGATGAACACATCATAGATTAACACAAAACAATGGGAGAGTTGACAGGACCTGATGAACACATCATAGATTAACACAAAACAATGGGAGAGTTGACAGGACCTGATGAACACATCATAGATTAACACGAAACAATGGGAGAGTTGACAGGACCTGATGAACACATCATAGATTAACACAAAACAATGGAAGAGTTGACAGGACCTGATGAACACATCATAGATTAACACAAAACAATGGGAGAGTTGACAGGACCTGATGAACACATCATAGATTAACACAAAACAATGGGAGAGTTGACAGGACCTGACACTTTTACAGGAATCAACATGAATAGCTATGGTATCATAACAACATCATGGCAACATGAATAGCTATGGTATCATAACAACATCATGGCAACATGAATAGCTATGGTATCATAACAACATGAATAGCTACTGTATGGTATCATAACAACATCATGGCAACATGAATAGCTATGGTATCATAACAACATGAATAGCTACTGTATGGTATCATAACAACATCATGGCAACATGAATAGCTATGGTATCATAACAACATCATGGCAACATGAATAGCTATGGTATCATAACAACATCATGGCAACATGAATAGCTATGGTATCATAACAACATCATGGCAACATGAATAGCTATGGTATCATAACAACATGAATAGCTATGGTATCATAACAACATCTTGGCAACATGAATAGCTATGGTATCATAACAACATCATGGCAACATGAATAGCTATGGTATCATAACAACATCATGGCAACATGAATAGCTATGGTATCATAACAACATCATGGCGACATGAAGAGCTATGGTATCATAACAACATCATGGCAACATGAATAGCTATGGTATCATAACAACATCACGGCAACATGAATAGCTATGGTATCATAACAACATCATGGCAACATGAATAGCTATGGTATCATAACAACATCATGGCAACATGAATAGCTATGGTATCATAACAACATCATGGCAACATGAATAGCTATGGTATCATAACAACATCATGGCAACATGAATAGCTATGGTATCATAACAACATCACAGCAACATGAATAGCTATGGTATCATAACAACATCATGGCAACATGAATAGCTATGGTATCATAACAACATCATGGCAACATGAATAGCTATGGTATCATAACAACATCATGGCAACATGAATAGCTATGGTATCATAACAACATCATGGCAAAATTTTTTTTTAAAAAAACTAAAAAAAATTATGTAGAAAACCAAAGCAATAACAAATTGATGAGATTGAAGTATAAAGGAAAATAACAAATTGATGAGATTGAAGTATAAAGGAAAATAACAAATTGATGAGATTGAAGTATAAAGGAAAATAACAAATTGATGAGATTGAAGTATAAAGGAAAATAACAAATTGATGAGATTGAAGTATAAAGGAATATAAGAAATTGATGAGATTGAGGTATAAAGGAAAATAACAAATTGATGAGATTGAGGTATAAAGGAAAATAACAAATTGATGAGATTGAAGTATAAAGGAAAATAACAAATTGATGAGATTGAAGTATGAAGGAAAATAACAAATTGATGAGATTGAAGTATAAAGGAAAATAACAAATTGATGAGATTGAGGTATAAAGGAAAATAACAAATTGATGAGATTGAGGTATAAAGGAAAATAACAAATTGATGAGATTGAAGTATGAAGGAAAATAACAAATTGATGAGATTGAAGTATAAAGGAAAATAACAAATTGATGAGATTGAAGTATGAAGGAAAATAACAAATTGATGAGATTGAAGTATAAAGGAATATAACAAATTGATGAGATTGAAGTATAAAGGAAAATAACAAATTGATGAGATTGAGGTATAAAGGAAAATAACAAATTGATGAGATTGAGGTATAAAGGAAAATAACAAATTGATGAGATTGAAGTATAAAGGAAAATAACAAATTGATGAGATTGAAGTATGAAGGAAAATAACAAATTGATGAGATTGAAGTATGAAGGAAAATAACAAATTGATGAGATTGAAGTATAAAGGAAAATAACAAATTGATGAGATTGAGGTATAAAGGAAAATAACAAAGAAGGAAACAGAGTAGAACATAGAAAAAAACAAAAATTGTGACCAAAAGAAAAGTCATGAAAAGTGTAATGAAGTATGGTAATGGTGTATTCCTATACTACTTGATAGGACTCCATGCGAGCCTATTATAAGATCAGTTATCACTGGACTGTGTTACAACCTTGAATCCAATATATTTGTAAGATAAAGACTATGGGTGTACAGTGACAGAGTAGATTGACCAAGGATGTAATTGAGATCTTTAGACATCTCTTAACTTGAGAGTGTTTCTGTGTAGTCAGGTGAATACATACCTAGCTTCTGACTTGGATTCATGGAGTTGTCCTTGGTTTCATGGAGGATGTTATGAATAGTTGTAACATAAACTTGATCACTTGGAAGCTGTTAAAAAAAGAGTGGAAAAAAGTACTGTATGAATACATCACATGTATGCCATATTATTTAATTTTCAATTTTAACTGATAAATATGTTGTCTTAATTTATAATATTTTTCATGTTGAATTATCATATCAAGGTTTAATCAAACTCAAATTTGTCATCACAAAAGTGCAATAAGAAGATATCAAACCAATAACAAAGACCAATAATTTGGATAACAAAGTAGTAACTGCTTTCATGACATTAATTGCAGTGAAATGATTCAGAGAAACTATAAAACTATTCACCTGTAATAAATGTATGACTGGTAGTAGTTGGTCAATTGTCTTGTCTGTTAGTTCCTTGGCTGGCAAAGTAAAGCATCAAGTTAAAACAATATCATGATTAATAGTTAACCAAATAATTAAATGTACTTGTAGAAACCTATAAAACTGATCATTTACTTTTGTAAATATCACTTTTATTCTGCTAATGATCATTCTTTGCGATTTTGGACAATACTTATATCCAAGATTCTTATTAGTAAGATCAGTTTCTATTGGTTTTACTATTCTCTCAAAATTAAAATGATATCATTAGTCAGATAAGGTAAATACAAATAATAATTACATTACTGGTGTTAACATAATTTTTTGTCTTAAAAGAGTAAGGAACATTTAGCCAGAAGAGAACTTGAAGGATAGAGCTCATGATTACAAGTCCTGTTCTCTATAACTGAGCTATCCAGCCCTTAGTTGATATCAATAACTAAATAACCACTTCTTTTGTTTAAGGGTGACAGTCAGAAGGCACAGTGTTCTGCAAACTGCATGACCAAGGATCACATCTCACTTTCATTTGATACATCCAAGAAAAAGCAGTTGGGAAGTTATTTTGCTTAAAGGAGCATCTTTAATACTTAATTACTGAGTCTGACTCAAACTATTCTTTAAGGCGTGGCGAGAATTCACGCAGGGTGTTTTAGTTCACACAGGTTTATCACAGGGATCATGTCTTCACTTCTGTTGCTGTTTTTGTGGTGTTAGCCTGCATGCTCTTGTCTTCTCCTGTTGTTTATTTATATAGAAGGAATACTTAAGCATGTATATTAATTAAATGTTCAACCTGTTAAGCCTATATTAGTTATATGATGTGTATCGTGTATTGGTGGTGATATTTGGGCTATCCTATATTAGTTATATGATGTGTATCGTGTATTGGTGGTGATATTTGGGCTAGCCTATATTAGTTACATGATGTGTATCCTGTATTGGTGGTGATATTTGGGCTATCCTATATTAGTTATATGTGTATCCTGTATTGGTGGTGATATTTGGGCTATCCTATATTAGTGATATGATGTGTATCGTGTATTGGTGGTGATATTTGGGCTATCCTATATTAGTTATATGATGTGTATCCTGTATTGGTGGTGATATTTGGGCTATCCTTTATTAGTCAGGGTCAGGGTATGTTTGCCAGGTGCTAAAATCCAGGATGTCAGTATTAAAAAGGGTTAACAAAATCGTGTCAGATGAGGAGGTGGTTGTGGTCCAGTTAGGCACCAATAATGTGCAGAAGGAGTCACAAAACATTATTCAGTCTAGGTACCACGAATTGATGTGTCGACTAGCATCAACTCGGGCTAAAGTTGTCATATGTAGTTTGTTGCCAAGATTTGACAAAAAGGTTCTGTCAGAAATGATTGTAACTTTGAATGGTTTATTGTATAGTCTGTGTGCCGACTTCGGCTTCACATTTGTTGACATGTGGTCATCTTTCCAGGGTAGAAGGGATTTGTTCGCCAGGGATGGTTTGCACTAATAACTAATACTGGGGCCTCGTTGTTTGGTAGGATGGTGAATTACTCTGTTAAACAGCTATGTTTAAACTAAATTGGGGGGCGATGAGGTCAGGAATAATTTTGGATAAAGATTGTGTTCCTAGTGGAGGCGAATATAGGCGTTTTGGAAGCAAGAAAAGTGATAGTCATAGTTCTAACTTTAGGAGGCATTCTAAGGTACATAGTTTCAGGGATAAGCTGAAGATTGTCTTTACCAATGCTAGAAGTATTCGTAAAAATTTCACTGAATTTACTGTGCTTCTTGAGGATCTGAAACCGGATGTGTTTGGTATCACCGAATCTTGGTTAAGGGAGGACATTGATAGTGCTGAGGTTTCTCACCCGGGGTATGTTGTGTACCGTCAGGACAGAAGGGATACTCATAATGGGATTGGTGGGGGAGTGTTACTGTATGTTAGGGATGACATTGTTAAGTGTTGAGAAATCTCAGTTGCAAGGGGCTTTTGTTAATTCTGTCTGGTGCGAGTTGTCCACAAACAACTCCAAGAGGTCCAGGGACGTTATCACTGTGGGTGTTGTTTACCGCTCTCCCAACAGCAGCGATGATAATGATGTCGTGCTGTTTGATTCAATTAGAAAGGCTGCTAAAGGTGATGTTGTTATAATGGGCGACTTTAATTTTCCTGAAATTAATTGGATAGATGGTTCTAGTAGTAGGAAGGGTAGTAATTTTCTAGATGTTGTGCAAGATTGCTTTTTACATCAACATGTAACTTTCCCTACTAGGGGGGATAACATCCTGGATCTTGTTTTGAGTTCTAATCCAAGCAATATTGTTGATTTGACGGGTCTAGGAAAACTAGGAACTAGTGATCATGATATACTAGCTTTTGATGTTGTTTGCAAAGTTGTAAATTCTGTTAGCAATGAAAAAGTCCCTGATTTTTCGAGATCAGATACAGAGGCAATTGAAACTTTACTAAAGGGTACAGATTGGATTAATTTGTTTAGAGATATGAGTGCTTCTCAGTCTTGGATTTGTTTTGCTGATAAATTAAAGTTTATTATGGAAAATCATGTTCCGTGGAAGAATCGTCGTCGTAAAAGCAGTATGCCTCACTGGATGAATAAGAAAGTTAGATGTGCAATTAGGCAAAAACGTAGAATGTGGAAGTTGTTTAGGAGGACTAAATCTGAATCTCTTTTGGCCAAGTTTAAAATTCATCAGCTGAAGGTAGAATGCTTAGTCTCTGATGCAAAACTGAATTTCGAAAAAAGCATTGCCCTAAAAATTAAGGATAACCCAAAGGCCTTCTTTTCTTATGTCAGGTCAAAGCAGAAAGTTAAATATGCAATTGTTTCTCTTAGGGCACCACAGGCTGATAATATAGTTACTGATAGTCAGGAACTTGCAGATCTTTTGAACTATTTTGAACTATTTTGTGTCGGTTTTCACAAGGGAAGATGCAAGTAGTATTACAGATTTTCAGGGGAGCAGTGATAGGCCTAAACTGGATACGGTCTTATTTTCGGATGAGGTTGTCTTAAATGAGCTGCTTCGTCTAAATGTCTCTAAAGCTTCTGGACCGGATGCAATCCATCCGTATTTGAAGACTTTTGCACACCATTTCTGCGTTCCACTCTCGTTGGTTTTTAGTAAATTTATGGATGAAGGTTATGTTCCTAGGGACTGGAGATGTGCTAATATTACCCCAATTTTCAAGAAGGGTGATAAGTCTAAGCCCTGTAATTATAGGCCCGTTAGTCTCACTAGTGTAGTTTGTAAGGTCATGGAGTCTATTGTTAAAAGGTCTATGGTCTGTCACTTCAGCAGTCAGTCTTTGATCAGAGAGTCTCAACATGGCTTTTGTCAAAAAAGGTCTTGTCTCACTAATATCCTTGAGTTTATGGAAGATGTAACAAGTTCACTAAATAGGCAGAGGTCTGTAGATGTTGTGTTCCTGGATTTCCAGAAGGCCTTTGATACAGTTCCCCACCAGCGTCTTTTACTTAGGCTGAAGAGCATGGGTGTCATAGGGAATTTACTGTCTTGGATCGAGAATTGGCTTGGTAATAGGGAACAGAGGGTGGTAATTAAAGGCTGTGCTTCTTCTTGGCAGAACGTTACTAGTGGGGTTCCACAAGGGTCTGTATTAGGTCCCTTGTTGTTTGTTGCCTATATAAATGACATCGACGGAGATATTTTGTGTAAAGCTAAGAAGTTTGCTGATGACAGCAAATTGTATTCTGAGGTCTCTTCCAAAAGCGATTCTGAGAAATTTCAAGCAGATTTGGATAAGATTTTTTCCTGGTCTCAGGGATGGCAAATGCTTTTCAATATTGATAAATGTAAGGTAATGCACATTGGTAGTAGTAACCAAAAGTTTACATACAATCTTAATGGTGTGGAGTTACAGGAGGTCTCTGTTGAAAGAGACCTAGGTATCTACATTGACTCATCTCTGCAACCTTCTAAACATTGTCTTGAAGCTGCTAAAAGAGGTAATAGGGTTTTAGGTATGATCAAGAGGAACTTCAGTTTTCTGAAAGAGGACATCGTAGTTAGGCTTTATAAGCAGTTGGTTAGGCCTCATCTGGAGTATGCTGTGCAGGCTTGGAACCCTTATTTTGCTAAGGATAAGGAAGTACTTGAAAAGGTCCAGAGGAGGGCTACTAGGATGATTAGTTCCTTAAAGAGGGTTCCTTATTATAGGCGGTTACGACTGTTAAATCTCACCACACTGGAGCTTAGGAGGTTACGTGGGGACTTGATCCAGGTTTTCAAGATTGTGTATGGTTTTGACAATTTATCCTTTACCGACTTTTTCTTGTTTGCTAACAGTAGTCGTACTAGAGGTCATTGTCTTAAACTCCAAAAGTCACATAGTAGGATTAATATTCGGCATAACTTTTTTTCTAATAGGGTTGTGAATGAGTGGAATGGTTTGCCTGAGAAAGTTGTGCTTGCAAGTAGTGTCAATGGGTTTAAGAATGCTTTGGACAAGCACTTTAAGCATTGTAATCGGGTCTGAGTGTTTGTATCTTCAATTTTTTTTTCTCTCTCTATAGGGTCCTTGATGGGGACTAAAGTGTCCCTCCTGATCCTTTTTTCTACTAAACTAAACTAAACTAAACTTAGTTATATGTGTATCCTGTATTGGTGGTGATATTTGGGCTATCCTATTTTAGTTATATGATGTGTATCCTGTATTGGTGATATTTGGGCTATCCTATATTAGTTATATGATGTGTATGGTGTATTGGTGGTGATATTTGGGCTATCCTATATTAGTGATATGATGTGTATCGTGTATTGGTGGTGATATTTGGGCTATCCTATATTAGTTATGATGTGTATCGTGTACTGGTGGTGATATTTGGGCTATCCTATATTATTTATATGATGTGTATCCTGTATTGGTGGTGATATTTGGGCTATCCTATATTAGTGATATGATGTGTATCGTGTATTGGTGGTGATATTTGGGCTATCCTATATTAGTTATATGATGTGTATCCTGTATTGGTGGTGATTTTTGGGCTATCCTATATTAGTGATATGATGTGTATCCTGTATTGGTGGTGATATTTGGGCTATCCTATATTAGTTATATGATGTGTATCCTGTATTGGTGGTGATATTTGGGCTATCCTATATTAGTTATATGATGTGTATCCTGTATTGGTGGTGATATTTGGGCTATCCTATATTAGCTATATGATGTGCATCCTGTATTGGTGATATTTGGGCTATCCTATATTAGTTATACGATGTGTATAGTGTATTGGTGGTGATATTTGGGCTATCCTATATTAATGATATGATGTGTATCCTGTCATGGTGGTGATATTTGGGCTATCCTATATTAGTTATATGATGTGTATCCTGTATTGGTGGTGATATTTGGGCTATCCTATATTAGTTATATGATGTGCATCCTGTATTGGTGGTGATATTTGGGCTAGTTTGGCCAGTGTATGCTCATGCTTTTACTTCCTTCCTTGGGTCAGGATTTTGCCTATTTTCGTAACGGTGCATTAACAACTTAAATTTGATTTGAAGGTGTGGCTATTGGGTCAGTATTCATGTATTAAATATCGTAGTGGTCCTGTCTTTCATGTTGTTACCTCGCTATTTCCTCTGTGACAGATACCCCAGAATAATGATGTAAACCCCCAAAAAACAAGCAACCACAGAAAACCAGCCAACCACTAGAAAACCCAGCAACTGCACTTAACTCAGAAAACCTTTGTCCTGTTATTGTCTGTGTGCCAAGTTCTACCCCTTAACAATTTGTTTTTGTCTATGCAAATGTTTAATAGTAATTTTATGGTTTCGTCATGGTACATGTTTGTTTTGTTTTTCCAAGGTATTTAAGCTTACTCCGTCTGTTGATATTGTATTTGTTTGGGTGCCTCCTCTAACGTATCATTTCACCTGGCTTTTGTTATGTCTTCCGGTCTCTACGTTGGTTATCATAGCTTCGTAATATATCATTTTACGTCACTTATATTATATCTCCCGGTATTTACATTGTTTTTATCATAGCTTCGTAATGTATCATTTTACGTCACTTATATTATATCTTCCGGTATTTATATTGTTGTTTTAATAGCTTTGTAATGTATCATTTTACGTCACTTATATTATATCTTCCGGTATTTACATTGTTTTTAATAGCTTCGTAATGTACAATTTAACGTCACTTATAGTATATCGTCAGGTATTTACATTGTTGTTTTAATAGCTTCGTAATGTATCATTTTACGTCACTTATATTATATCTTCCGGTATTTACATTGTTGTTTTAATAGCTTCGTAATGTATCATTTTACGTCACTTATATTATATCTCCCGGTATTAACATTGTTGTTTTAATAGCTTCGTAATGTATCATTTTACCTCAATTATATTATATCTTCCTGTATTTACATTGTTGTTATAATAGCTTCGTAATGTATAATTTTACGTCACTTATATTATATCTTCCGGTATTTACATTGTTGTTATCATAGCTTCGTAATGTATCATTTTACGTCACTTATATTATATCTTCCGGTATTTACATTGTTTTAATAGCTTTGTAATGTATCATTTTACGTCACTTATATTATATCTTCCTGTATTTACATTGTTGTTTTAATAGCTTCGTAATGTATCATTTTACGTCACTTATATTATATCTTCCTGTATTTACATTGTTTTAATAGCTTCGTAATGTATCATTTTACGTCACTTATATTATATCTTCCTGTATTTACATTGTTGTTTTAATAGCTTCGTAATGTATCATTTAACGTCACTTATATTATATCTTCCTGTATTTACATTGTTTTAATAGCTTCGTAATGTATCATTTTACGTCACTTATAGTACATCGTCAGGTATTTACATTGTTGTTTTAATAGCTTCGTAATGTATCATTTTACGTCACTTATATTATATCTTCCGGTATTTACATTGTTGTTTTAATAGCTTCGTAATGTATCATTTTACGTCACTTATATTATATCTCCCGGTATTTACATTGTTGTTTTAATAGCTTCGTAATGTATCATTTTACCTCATTTATATTATATCTTCCTGTATTTACATTGTTGTTATAATAGCTTCGTAATGTATCATTTTACGTCACTTATATTATATCTTCCTGTATTTACATTGTTGTTATAGCTTCGTAATGTATCATTTTACGTCACTTATATTATATCTTCCTGTATTTACATTGTTTTAATAGCTTCGTAATGTATCATTTTACGTCACTTATATTATATCTTCCTGTATTTACATTGTTGTTTTAATAGCTTCGTAATGTATCATTTTACCTCAATTATATTATATCTTCCTGTATTTACATTGTTGTTTTAATAGCTTCGTAATGTATCATTTTACGTCACTTATATTATATCTTCCTGTATTTACATTGTTGTTATAATAGCTTCGTAATGTATCATTTTACGTCACTTATATTATATCTTCCGGTATTTACATTGTTGTTATCATAGCTTCGTAATGTATCATTTTACGTCACTTATATTATATCTTCCGGTATTTACATTGTTTTAATAGCTTTGTAATGTATCATTTTACGTCACTTATATTATATCTTCCTGTATTTACATTGTTGTTTTAATAGCTTCGTAATGTATCATTTTACGTCACTTATATTATATCTTCCTGTATTTACATTGTTTTAATAGCTTCGTAATGTATCATTTTACGTCACTTATATTATATCTTCCTGTATTTACATTGTTGTTTTAATAGCTTCGTAATGTATCATTTTACGTCACTTATATTATATCTTCCTGTATTTACATTGTTTTAATAGCTTCGTAATGTATCATTTTACGTCACTTATAGTACATCGTCAGGTATTTACATTGTTGTTTTAATAGCTTCGTAATGTATCATTTTACGTCACTTATATTATATCTTCCGGTATTTACATTGTTGTTTTAATAGCTTCGTAATGTATCATTTTACGTCACTTATATTATATCTCCCGGTATTTACATTGTTGTTTTAATAGCTTCGTAATGTATCATTTTACCTCATTTATATTATATCTTCCTGTATTTACATTGTTGTTATAATAGCTTCGTAATGTATCATTTTACGTCACTTATATTATATCTTCCTGTATTTACATTGTTGTTATAGCTTCGTAATGTATCATTTTACGTCACTTATATTATATCTTCCTGTATTTACATTGTTTTAATAGCTTCGTAATGTATCATTTTACGTCACTTATATTATATCTTCCTGTATTTACATTGTTGTTTTAATAGCTTCGTAATGTATCATTTTACCTCAATTATATTATATCTTCCTGTATTTACATTGTTGTTTTAATAGCTTCGTAATGTATCATTTTACGTCACTTATATTATATCTTCCTGTATTTACATTGTTGTTATAATAGCTTCGTAATGTATCATTTTACGTCACTTATATTATATCTCCCGGTATTTACATTGTTGTTTTAATAGCTTCGTAATGTATCATTTTACGTCACTTATATTATATCTCCCGGTATTAACATTGTTGTTTTAATAGCTTTGTAATGTATCATTTTACGTCACTTATATTATATCTTCCGGTATTTACATTGTTGTTTTAATAGCTTCGTAATGTATCATTTTACGTCACTTATATTATATCTCCCGGTATTAACATTGTTGTTTTAATAGCTTCGTAATGTATCATTTTACCTCAATTATATTATATCTTCCTGTATTTACATTGTTGTTATAATAGCTTCGTAATGTATAATTTTACGTCACTTATATTATATCTTCCGGTATTTACATTGTTGTTATCATAGCTTCGTAATGTATCATTTTACGTCACTTATAGTACATCGTCAGGTATTTACATTGTTGTTTTAATAGCTTCGTAATGTATCATTTTACGTCACTTATATTATATCTTGCGGTATTTACATTGTTGTTTTAATAGCTTCGTAATGTATCATTTTACGTCACTTATATTATATCTCCCGGTATTTACATTGTTGTTTTAATAGCTTCGTAATGTATCATTTTACCTCATTTATATTATATCTTCCTGTATTTACATTGTTGTTATAATAGCTTCGTAATGTATCATTTTACGTCACTTATATTATATCTTCCTGTATTTACATTGTTGTTATAGCTTCGTAATGTATCATTTTACGTCACTTATATTATATCTTCCTGTATTTACATTGTTTTAATAGCTTCGTAATGTATCATTTTACGTCACTTATATTATATCTTCCTGTATTTACATTGTTGTTTTAATAGCTTCGTAATGTATCATTTTACCTCAATTATATTATATCTTCCTGTATTTACATTGTTGTTTTAATAGCTTCGTAATGTATCATTTTACGTCACTTATATTATATCTTCCTGTATTTACATTGTTGTTATAATAGCTTCGTAATGTATCATTTTACGTCACTTATATTATATCTCCCGGTATTTACATTGTTGTTTTAATAGCTTCGTAATGTATCATTTTACGTCACTTATATTATATCTCCCGGTATTAACATTGTTGTTTTAATAGCTTCGTAATGTATCATTTTACCTCAATTATATTATATCTTCCTGTATTTACATTGTTGTTATAATAGCTTCGTAATGTATAATTTTACGTCACTTATATTATATCTTCCGGTATTTACATTGTTGTTATCATAGCTTTGTAATGTATCATTTTACGTCACTTATATTATATCTTCCGGTATTTACATTGTTTTAATAGCTTTGTAATGTATCATTTTACGTCACTTATATTATATCTTCCTGTATTTACATTGTTGTTTTAATAGCTTCGTAATGTATCATTTTACGTCACTTATATTATATCTTCCTGTATTTACATTGTTTTAATAGCTTCGTAATGTATCATTTTACGTCACTTATATTATATCTTCCTGTATTTACATTGTTGTTTTAATAGCTTCGTAATGTATCATTTTACGTCACTTATATTATATCTTCCTGTATTTACATTGTTGTTTTAATAGCTTCGTAATGTATCATTTTACGTCACTTATAGTACATCGTCAGGTATTTACATTGTTGTTTTAATAGCTTCGTAATGTATCATTTTACGTCACTTATATTATATCTTCCGGTATTTACATTGTTGTTTTAATAGCTTCGTAATGTATAATTTTACGTCACTTATATTATATCTCCCGGTATTTACATTGTTGTTTTAATAGCTTCGTAATGTATCATTTTACCTCATTTATATTATATCTTCCTGTATTTACATTGTTGTTATAATAGCTTCGTAATGTATCATTTTACGTCACTTATATTATATCTTCCTGTATTTACATTGTTGTTATAGCTTCGTAATGTATCATTTTACGTCACTTATATTATATCTTCCTGTATTTACATTGTTTTAATAGCTTCGTAATGTATCATTTTACGTCACTTATATTATATCTTCCTGTATTTACATTGTTGTTTTAATAGCTTCGTAATGTATCATTTTACCTCAATTATATTATATCTTCCTGTATTTACATTGTTGTTTTAATAGCTTCGTAATGTATCATTTTACGTCACTTATATTATATCTTCCTGTATTTACATTGTTGTTATAATAGCTTCGTAATGTATCATTTCACCTAACTTAAATTATGTCTTCCGGTCTATATGTTGTTGTTATAATAGATTCGTAATATTTTATTATTGACTGAATTTTGTTCATTTCCTCCACTTTCACCTTGCTTTCATGGCATGAGTGCAAAATAAAAAGGGGTACACCCGCCAAACGCCTCCTGGCTCGTTACTTAGAGACACACACAGTGACAACCCTTAAATTGATACAATTTTATTTCATAAGTGAAATTGGGATTACATAGCAGGGAGTCGAGACATGACTTTTCCAAAATAACGCAATTTCAAAAGTTAAGTTGTTCTATTGCAATAATATAGGCACTCCATGCAATGATTGAAGTCAGGGGTATTGCCTAAAGTATTGGATTTGAGTGAGGGGATTGCTAGATCAGTACAATACTTACACAGAATGATTGAAGTCAGGGGTATTGCTTAAAGTATTGGATTTGAGTGAGGGGGTTGCTAGATCAGTACAATACTTACACAGAATGATTGAAGTCAGGGGTATTGCTTAAAGTATTGGATTTGAGTGAGGGGGTTGCTAGATCAGTACAATACTTACACAGAATGATTGAAGTCAGGGGTATTGCCTAAAGTATTGGATATGAGTGAGGGGTTGCTAGATCAGTACAATACTTACACAGAATGATTGAAGTCAGGGGTATTGCTTAAAGTATTGGATTTGAGTGAGGGGGTTGCTAGATCAGTACAATACTTACAGAGTATCTTCCATCGTAAAGACTTGAGTAAACCATGGAATGGTAGTCTATCTTTGTATTCAGCTGTTACCTACAAATGATTAAACATCTCAAGTCAATCTCAGGATATCTGACTTGACAACAAACATAAATATTTAGAAACATTTACTTCTGATAGTTTGACAATGTTGTCTGCAACCAAATTGACAGTCATATAAATATGATAATAGGTTCATTAGAGATAACACTATAGTAAGTTATACCAAGTTTTCACAAAGATGATTCAATATGCTCTAACATGACATTGCTAAACCATGTTATGTCAGAAGGTTCTAAGATTGGTAGACAGTAAACTATATCTGATCACCATGTGTCTATAACACCAATTGAGAATAAACTAATCGTATTATGACAGTTGTTAGAGATCTCCTCTCTGTCAATCCTACCAATGATATAAAGGTCATTGCCTGCCTAGATAATTGGTAAGCTAAACTTGATGAATCATAGCTACACAGTAACCTATACAAAGCTTTTTAACAGTATAAGGTTATGGTATTGCAAATGTTACACATGTTGCTGTCTGCCCACAAACTGACAGTCATAGGGAGAAAATACACTTCAAGTACATTGCAGGAAAGAAAAGAGCCTTGTCACCAAATATAAAATCATGAGTGTTTAGTTCCACATACCTTGTAATCATCTGAAGTCTGTTGACTGACTTCAGCCACTGATGGGGAACTGATTCTCTTGTAAACCTGTAAATGTCCTAATAACTCCAGTTGCTGGGGAAATAGAATATATATCTATACAATCAAGATGTGTCAGGCAGTGAACTTAACAGACCTGCTTTCCTGTTTTGCATTTAAATGTTGCTGATCTCACATTTGAGTTATTTGTGTTAAAAAAGCAAGTGTTTGATCATTTCTGCCTTGGTATGATATGATCACAACACTAGATCTTTAATAGTAGTTACTTTATAAATGAAGTCCCTGCCCTGGTATGATATGATCACAACACTAGACCCTTAGTAGTTACTTTATGAATGAAGTCCCTGCCCTGGTATGATATGATCACAACACTAGGCCATTAGTAGTTACTTTATAAATGAAGTCCCTGCCCTGGTATGATATGATCACAACACTAGATCTTTAATAGTAGTTACTTTATAAATGAAGTCCCTGCCCTGGTATGATATGATCACAACACTAGACCATTAGTAGTTACTTTATAAATGAAGTCCCTGCCCTGGTATGATATGATCACAACACTAGATCTTTAATAGTAGTTACTTTATAAATGAAGTCCCTGCCCTGGTATGATATGATCACAACACTAGACCATTAGTAGTTACTTTATAAATGAAGTCCCTGCCCTGGTATGATATGATCACAACACTAGACCATTAGTAGTTACTTTATGAATGAAGTCCCTGCCCTGGTATGATATGATCACAACACTAGACCATTAGTAGTTACTTTATGAATGAAGTCCCTGCCCTGGTATGATATGATCACAACACTAGACCATTAGTAGTTACTTTATGAATGAAGTCCCTGCCCTGGTATGATATGATCACAACACTACACCCTTAGTAGTTACTTTATGAATGAAGTCCCTGCCCTGGTATGATATGATCACAACACTAGACCATTAGTATTTACTTTATTAATGGAGTCCCTGCCCTCAGTGCCAGAGTAATTCTTAAGCATCTTCAGGATGAAACCAATCCTCTCATAGTCGTAACTGTCAACCTGAAAATTAAAAAGCAAACACTGTTGAAATATAAAATACAGTGAAAAAAAGAAAAAAAGTGCAGTACATGCTATTACTATTTGTTCTCAGAACCTTCAGTCTTACATTTAGAAATGATATTTAATTAAGATTGATTTTGTAAATTGGAGAACACTAACATTGTAAACTTATCTGCCTGATCTGATTGCCCCCCCCCCTCCCATCTTTTTTCATTTTCTTACATTGCTACTCACCTCCTCCACCTGATCTGATTGCCCCCCCCTTCCATCTTTTTTTATTTTCTTACATTGCTACTCACCTCCTCCACCTGATCTGATTGCCCCCCCCTCCCATCTTTTTTTATTTTCTTACATTGCTACTCACCTCCTCCACCTGATCTGATTGCCCCCCCTCCCATCTTTTATTTTCTTACATTGCTACTCACCTCCTCCACCTGATCTGATTGCCCCCCCTTCCATCTTTTTTCATTTTCTTACATTGCTACTCACCTCCTCCACCTGATCTGATTGCCCCCCCCCCTCCCATCTTTTTTCATTTTCTTACATTGCTACTCACCTCCTCCACCTGATCTGATTGCCCACCTCCCATCTTTTTTTATTTTCTTACATTGCTACTCACCTCCTCCACCTGATCTGATTGCCCCCCCCCTCCCATCTTTTTTTATTTTCTTACATTGCTACTCACCTCCTCCACCTGATCTGATTGCCCCCCTCCCATCTTTTTTTATTTTCTTACATTGCTACTCACCTCCTCCACCTGATCTGATTGCCCCCCCCTTCCATCTTTTTTCATTTTCTTACATTGCTACTCACCTCCTCCACCTGATCTGATTGCCCGCCCTCCCATCTTTTTTTATTTTCTTACATTGCTACTCACCTCCTCCACCTGATCTGATTGCCCCCCCCCTCCCATCTTTTTTCATTTTCTTACATTGCTACTCACCTCCTCCACCTGATCTGATTGCCCCCCCTCCCATCTTTTATTTTCTTACATTGCTACTCACCTCCTCCACCTGATCTGATTGCCCCCCCCCTTCCATCTTTTTTCATTTTCTTACATTGCTACTCACCTCCTCCACCTGATCTGATTGCCCCCCCCCCTCCCATCTTTTTTCATTTTCTTACATTGCTACTCACCTCCTCCACCTGATCTGATTGCCCCCCTCCCATCTTTTTTTATTTTCTTACATTGCTACTCACCTCCTCCACCTGATCTGATTGCCCCCCTCCCATCTTTTTTTATTTTCTTACATTGCTACTCACCTCCTCCACCTGATCTGATTGCCCCACCCTCCCATCTTTTTTTATTTTCTTACATTGCTACTCACCTCCTCCACCTGATCTGATTGCCCCCACCTCCCATCTTTTTTTATTTTCTTACATTGCTACTCACCTCCTCCACCTGATCTGATTGCCCGCTCTCCCATCTTTTTTCATTTTCTTACATTGCTACTCACCTCCTCCACCTGATCTGATTGCCCCCCTCCCATCCTTTTTTATTTTCTTACATTGCTACTCACCTCCTCCACCTGATCTGATTGCCCCCCACCTTCCATCTTTTTTTATTTTCTTACATTGCTACTCACCTCCTCCACCTGATCTGATTGCCCCCCTCCCATCTTTTTTTATTTTCTTACATTGCTACTCACCTCCTCCACCTGATCTGATTGCCCGCCCTCCCATCTTTTTTTATTTTCTTACATTGCTACTCACCTCCTCCACCTGATCTGATTGCCCCCCTCCCATCTTTTTTTATTTTCTTACATTGCTACTCACCTCCTCCACCTGATCTGATTGCCCCCCCCCCCCACCTCCCATCTTTTTTTATTTTCTTACATTGCTACTCACCTCCTCCACCTGATCTGATTGCCCCCCCCCCCCTTCCATCTTTTTTTATTTTCTTACATTGCTACTCACCTCCTCCACCTGATCTGATTGCCCTCCCATCTTTTTTTATTTTCTTACATTGCTACTCACCTCCTCCACCTGATCTGATTGCCCCCCACCTTCCATCTTTTTTTATTTTCTTACATTGCTACTCACCTCCTCCACCTGATCTGATTGCCCCCCCACCTCCCATCTTTTTTTATTTTCTTACATTGCTACTCACCTCCTCCACCTGATCTGATTGCCCCCCTCCCATCTTTTGTTATTTTCTTACATTGCTACTCACCTCCTCCACCTGATATGATTGCCCCCCACCTTCCATCTTTTTTTATTTTCTTACATTGCTACTCACCTCCTCCACCTGATCTGATTGCCCTCCCATCTTTTTTTATTTTCTTACATTGCTACTCACCTCCTCCACCTGATATGATTGCCCCCCACCTTCCATCTTTTTTTATTTTCTTACATTGCTACTCACCTCCTCCACCTGATATGATTGCCCCCCACCTTCCATCTTTTTTAATTTTCTTACATTGATGCTCACCTCCTCCACCTGATCTGATTGCCCCCCCCCCCTTTCCATCTTTTTTTATTTTCTTACATTGCTACTCACCTCCTCCACCTGATCTGATTGCCCCCCCCCCTTCCATCTTTTTTTATTTTCTTACATTGCTACTCACCTCCTCCACCTGATCTGATTGCCCCCCCCCTTCCATCTTTTTTTATTTTCTTACATTGCTACTCACCTCCTCCACCTGATCTGATTGCCCCCCCCCCTTCCATCTTTTTTTATTTTCTTACATTGCTGCTCACCTCCTCCACCTGATCTGATTGCCCCCCCCCCCCTTTCCATCTTTTTTTATTTTCTTACATTGCTACTCACCTCCTCCACCTGATCTGATTGCCCCCCCCCCTTCCATCTTTTTTTATTTTCTTACATTGCTGCTCACCTCCTCCACCTGATCTGATTGCCCCCCCCCCCCCTTTCCATCTTTTTTTATTTTCTTACATTGCTACTCACCTCCTCCACCTGATCTGATTGCCCCCCTCCCATCTTTTTTTATTTTCTTACATTGCTACTCACCTCCTCCACCTGATCTGATTGCCCCACCCTCCCATCTTTTTTTATTTTCTTACATTGCTACTCACCTCCTCCACCTGATCTGATTGCCCCCACCTCCCATCTTTTTTCATTTTCTTACATTGCTACTCACCTCCTCCACCTGATCTGATTGCCCGCTCTCCCATCTTTTTTCATTTTCTTACATTGCTACTCACCTCCTCCACCTGATCTGATTGCCCCCCCTCCCATCCTTTTTTATTTTCTTACATTGCTACTCACCTCCTCCACCTGATCTGATTGCCCCCCACCTTCCATCTTTTTTTATTTTCTTACATTGCTACTCACCTCCTCCACCTGATCTGATTGCCCCCCTCCCATCTTTTTTTATTTTCTTACATTGCTGCTCACCTCCTCCACCTGATCTGATTGCCCCCCTCCCATTTTTTTTTTATTTTCTTACATTGCTACTCACCTCCTCCACCTGATCTGATTGCCCGCCCTCCCATCTTTTTTTATTTTCTTACATTGCTACTCACCTCCTCCACCTGATCTGATTGCCCCCCTCCCATCTTTTTTTATTTTCTTACATTGCTACTCACCTCCTCCACCTGATCTGATTGCCCCCCCCCCCACCTCCCATCTTTTTTTATTTTCTTACATTGCTACTCACCTCCTCCACCTGATCTGATTGCCCCCCTCCCATCTTTTTTTATTTTCTTACATTGCTACTCACCTCCTCCACCTGATCTGATTGCCCTCCCATCTTTTTTTATTTTCTTACATTGCTACTCACCTCCTCCACCTGATCTGATTGCCCCCCACCTTCCATCTTTTTTTATTTTCTTACATTGCTACTCACCTCCTCCACCTGATCTGATTGCCCCCCCACCTCCCATCTTTTTTTATTTTCTTACATTGCTACTCACCTCCTCCACCTGATCTGATTGCCCCCCTCCCATCTTTTTTTATTTTCTTACATTGCTACTCACCTCCTCCACCTGATATGATTGCCCCCCCCCCCCTTCCATCTTTTTTTATTTTCTTACATTGCTACTCACCTCCTCCACCTGATCTGATTGCCCCCCCACCTCCCATCTTTTTTTATTTTCTTACATTGCTACTCACCTCCTCCACCTGATCTGATTGCCCCCCTCCCATCTTTTTTTATTTTCTTACATTGCTACTCACCTCCTCCACCTGATATGATTGCCCCCCCCCCCACCTTCCATCTTTTTTTATTTTCTTACATTGCTACTCACCTCCTCCACCTGATCTGATTGCCCTCCCATCTTTTTTTATTTTCTTACATTGCTACTCACCTCCTCCACCTGATATGATTGCCCCCCACCTTCCATCTTTTTTTATTTTCTTACATTGCTACTCACCTCCTCCACCTGATATGATTGCCCCCCACCTTCCATCTTTTTTTATTTTCTTACATTGCTGCTCACCTCCTCCACCTGATCTGATTGCCCCCCCCCCCTTTCCATCTTTTTTTATTTTCTTACATTGCTACTCACCTCCTCCACCTGATCTGATTGCCCCCCCCCCCTTCCATCTTTTTTTATTTTCTTACATTGCTACTCACCTCCTCCACCTGATCTGATTGCCCCCCCCCCTTCCATCTTTTTTTATTTTCTTACATTGCTACTCACCTCCTCCACCTGATCTGATTGCCCCCCCCCTTCCATCTTTTTTTATTTTCTTACATTGCTGCTCACCTCCTCCACCTGATCTGATTGCCCCCCCCCTTTCCATCTTTTTTTATTTTCTTACATTGCTACTCACCTCCTCCACCTGATCTGATTGCCCCCCCCCCCCTTCCATCTTTTTTTATTTTCTTACATTGCTACTCACCTCCTCCACCTGATATGATTGCCCCCCACCTTCCATCTTTTTTTATTTTCTTACATTGCTACTCACCTCCTCCAGGATGTCATTTAGGTTTGTTACCAGCAGCCTTTTATCTTGGATCTTTCTGGAAGCTTCCTCCAGTTTACAAACATCCAGGTAAAATGTTATATCTGTTCTTTGTTTATGCTGACCAGAGTTTGGAAGTAAACACTGCTTCAAGTACATCAACATAGCTCCATCTCCACTCAGGTTAAAGTCTCTGCAAGAAGAAAATCAATCATTTAGTTGGTTTAGCAACAATACAGGTCAAATCCCTTCTGTATACACAGAAATTGTCAAATAAATAAGGACAAATCACAAACTTTTCAGTACTACCTGGAACTAAACCAATCATAAACTTTTCACTACTACCTGGAACTAAACCAATCATAAACTTTTCACTACTACTTGGAACTAAACCAATCATAAACTTTTCACTACTACCTGGAACTAAACCAATCGTAAACTTTTCACTACTACTTGGAACTAAACCAATCATAAAATTTTCACTACTACTTGGAACTAAACCAAACATAAAGTTTTCACTTCTACTTGGAACTAAACCAATCATAAACTTTTCACTACTACCTGGTACTAAACCAATCATAAACTTTTCACTACTACCTGGAACTAAACCAATCATAAACTTTTCACTACTACCTGGTACTAAACCAATCATAAACTTTTCACTACTACCTGGAACTAAACCAATCATAAACTTTTCACTACTACTTGGAACTAAACCAATCATAAACTTTTCACTACTACTTGGAACTAAACCAATCATAAACTTTTCACTACTACCTGGAACTAAACCAATCATAAACTTTTCACTACTACCTGGAACAAAACCAATCATAAACTTTTCACTACTACTTGGTACTAAACCAATCATAAACTTTTCACTACTACCTGGAACTAAACCAATCATAAACTTTTCACTACTACTTGGAACTAAACCAATCATAAACTTTTTATGTATTCAAGGTTATTTAATTGTGTAGGGACCTCTATATTATCAGTTGTATGCAAGTAGTTATCCAGCTACCGCCTTACTATTCCATATCACATGTGTATCATTCAGCCATGTACCACTTTCATGTAACTTGTAAGAGATAATATAGTTATACACACCAGTTGTTTACATTTTAAACAGTGCTTTTATGTTTATTATTGATGGCTACTATTACAGCTTATACAAGGCAAGGTTAAGGATTCAGCAGGAACTACCTGATAGTGTTAGAAGTGTATACTGTTAGGGGTTTGGTTTTGTGTACGGATCGAGTACTGGTCTGACTCGGATTTCTGGCCGTAACAAAGGTACTGTACATATTTACTTAGATTTTCCAATGTAACCACAAGATCAAACAATATATATATTCATAGTTTCTTTGTACAACCCTACATGAGGGTTACCGTGCTAATAGAGTAATCTACAATGAGACATGCTATATTCACCTGCAGAATTCCAGGATCAGTGTGAGCTCTATCTGATGGTTGCATGTGATCATTGGTAAAACTTTTTCAAGTTCTTCAGCTGCTGGTCGTTGAAATGCATCCTTGAACGAAATCTGCAAAGATAGAAGAAAGTAATAGCACAACATATTCAGTATATAAATTAACAGCAATTGCCAAAGTTACCTTTAGACTGCTATGCTGCCCTCAAAAATTACCTGCTTGCCCTTTCTGCTGCCCCTTCTCAGCATCTATGGCTTCTTTACAGCTTTAACTTAATTAAACACACTCTATTAAGTATTTTCATGTATAATTCTCCAAAATATTCAAACGTGACAATTTAGTTTTGGTTAACTTGTAGATAATGTGTATATAATGAGTGATGGTACATGTATTGAGGTGTATGTAATGAGTGATGGTATATGTATTGAAGTGTATGTAATGAGTGATGGTATATGTATTGAGGTGTATGTAATGAGTGATGGTACATGTATTGAGGTGTATGTAATGAGTGATGGTATATGTATTGAGGTGTATGTAATGAGTGATGGTATATGCATTGAGGTGTATGTAATGAGTGATGGTATATGCATCGAGGTGTATGTAATGAGTGATGGTATATGTATTGAGGTATATGTAATGAGTGATGGTATATGTATTGAAGTGTATGTAATGAGTGATGGTATATGTATTGAGGTATATGTAATGAGTGATGGTATATGTATCGAGGTGTATGTAATGAGTGATGGTACATGTATTGAGGTGTATGTAATGAGTGATGGTATATGTATTGAAGTGTATGTAATGAGTGATGGTATATGTATTGAGGTATATGTAATGAGTGATGGTATATGTATCGAGGTGTATGTAATGAGTGATGGTACATGTATTGAGGTGTATGTAATGAGTGATGGTATATGTATTGAAGTGTATGTAATGAGTGATGGTATATGTATTGAGGTATATGTAATGAGTGATGGTATATGTATTGAAGTGTATGTAATTTGTGATATTTTAATAAGAATATGTACTCCAACTTCTAGACTGCAGGTCAGAGATCAAGCTCCTAGACCAAAGGTGTAACCTGCTGGCGCCATGCAGTAAGGCACACTTTTTGTGGCCTGTGTGTTTTTCAAAACCCTTATAATGCAACCAGTACACCGCACACAAAGTAAGGAATTAAACAGCAGAAGGACAATGGGCATGTGGAAGTCTTTGATCATTGCATGTATTACTCCCACTTACTATAGTATAAATACACTTAAGTGTTGTGACCAGCTGATTGGGGGCCTACTATATCCATTTCATGTATTACTCCCATTTCACTGTAGTATAAACACACTTAAATGTTGTGACCAGCTGATTGGGGGCCTACTATATCCATTTCATGTATGACTCCCATTTACTGCAGCATAAACACACTTAAGTGTTGTGACCAGCTGATTGGGGGCCTACTATATCCATTTCATGTATTACTCCCATTTACTGCAGCATAAACACACTTAAGTGTTGTGACCAGCTGATTGGGGGCCTACTATATCCATTTCATGTATTACTCCCATTTACTACAGCATAAACACACTTAAGTGTTGTGACCAGCTGATTGGGGGCCTACTATATCCATTTCATGTATTACTCCCATTTACTACAGCATAAACACACTTAAGTGTTGTGACCAGCTGATTGGGGGCCTACTATATCCATTTCATGTATTACTCCCATTTACTACAGCATAAACACACTTAAGTGTTGTGACCAGCTGATTGGGGGCCTACTATATCCATTTCATGTATTACTCCCATTTACTACAGCATAAACACACTTAAGTGTTGTGACCAGCTGATTGGGGGCCTACTATATCCATTTCATGTATTACTCCCATTTACTACAGCATAAACACACTTAAATGTTGTGACCAGCTGATTGGGGGCCTACTATATCCATTTCATGTATTACTCCCATTTACTACAGCATAAACACACTTAAGTGTTGTGACCAGCTGATTGGGGGCCTACTATATCCATTTCATGTATTACTCCCATTTACTATAGCATAAACACACTTAAATGTTGTGACCAGCTGATTGGGGGCCTACTATATCCATTTCATGTATTACTCCCATTTACTATAGCATAAACACACTTAAATGTTGTGACCAGCTGATTGGGGGCCTACTATATCCATTTCATGTATTACTCCCATTTACTATAGCATAAACACACTTAAATGTTGTGACCAGCTGATTGGGGGCCTACTATATCCATTTCATGTATTACTCCCATTTACTATAGCATAAACACACTTAAATGTTGTGACCAGCTGATTGGGGGCCTACTATATCCATTTCATGTATTACTCCCATTTACTATAGCATAAACACACTTAAATGTTGTGACCAGCTGATTGGGGGCCTACTATATCCATTTCATGTATTACTCCCATTTACTATAGCATAAACACACTTAAATGTTGTGACCAGCTGATTGGGGGCCTACTATATCCATTTCATGTATTACTCCCATTTACTATACCATAAACACACTTAAATGTTGTGACCAGCTGATTGGGGGCCTACTATATCCATTTCATGTATTACTCCCATTTACTATACCATAAACACACTTAAATGTTGTGACCAGCTGATTGGGGGCCTACTATATCCATTTCATGTATTACTCCCATTTACTATACCATAAACACACTTAAATGTTGTGACCAGCTGATTGGGGGCCTACTATATCCATTTCATGTATTACTCCCATTTACTATACCATAAACACACTAAAATGTTGTGACCAGCTGATTGGGGGCCTACTATATCCATTTCATGTATTACTCCCATTTACTATACCATAAACACACTTAAATGTTGTGACCAGCTGATTGGGGGCCTACTATATCCATTTCATGTATTACTCCCATTTACTATAGTATAAACACACTTAAATGTTGTGACCAGCTGATTGGGGGCCTGCTATATCCATTTCATGTATTACTCCCATTAACTATAGTATAAACACACTTAAGTGTTGTGACCAGCTGATTGGGGGCCTCCTATATCCATTTCATGTATTACTCCCATTTACTGTAGTATAAACACACTTAAGTGTTGTGACCAGCTGATTGGGGGCCTACTATATCCATTTCATGTATTACTCCCATTTACTGTAGTATAAACACACTTAAGTGTTGTGACCAGCTGATTGGGGGCCTACTATATCCATTTCATGTATTACTCCCATTTCACTGTAGTATAAACACACTTAAGTGTTGTGACCAGCTGATTGGGGGCCTACTATATCCATTTCATGTATTACTCCCATTTCACGGTAGTATAAACACACTTAAGTGTTGTGACCAGCTGATTGGGGGCCTACTATGTCCATTTCATGTATTAATCCCATTTACTGTAGGATAAACACACTTAAGTGTTGTGACCAGCTGATTGGGGGCCTACTATGTCCATTTCATGTATTACTCCCATTTACTGTAGCATAAACACACTTAAGTGTTGTGACCAGCTGATTGGGGGCCTACTATGTCCATTTCATGTATTACTCCCATTTACTGTAGTATAAACACACTTAAGTGTTGTGACCAGCTGATTGGGGGCCTACTATGTCCATTTCATGTATTACTCCCATTTACTGTAGTATAAACACACTTAAGTGTTGTGACCAGCTGATTGGGGGCCTACTATGTCCATTTCATGTATTACTCCCATTTACTGTAGTATAAACACACCTAAATGTTGTGACCAGCTGATTGGGGGCCTACTATGTCCATTTCATGTATTACTCCCATTTTCTGTAGTATAAACACACTTAAATGTTGTGACCAGCTGATTGGGGGCCTGCTATATCCATTTCATGTATGACTCCCATTTACTGTAGTCTAAACACACTTAAATGTTGTGACCAGCTGATTGGGGGCCTGCTATATCCATTTCATGTATTACTCCCATTTACTGTAGTATAAACACACTTAAATGTTGTGACCAGCTGATTGGGGGCCTCCTATATCCATTTCATGTATTACTCCCATTTACTGTAGTATAAACACACTTAAATGTTGTGACCAGCTGATTGGGGGCCTACTATATCCATTTCATGACTCCCATTTACTATAGTATAAACACACTTAAGTGTTGTGACCAGCTGATTGGGGGCCTGCTATATCCATTTCATGCTCACCCCTGTTCTTGATGCTTAGACAGATAGAAAGAAGTAGTTTACAGACAAGACCTGAACACATTGTAAATTATGTTAATACGTTTACCTTATGCTTTCTTAATTTCTGTCCCCAGGAGGCCAACTTCTTCAGTTGTTCATATTTTGCTTTGACACTCTCATCCTTCAAACAGAAGGATGCAAACTCTTGTCCTACCTCTGAGATAGCCTGTGAGTAGAAAAAAAAACAACATTTGCTCCATATCTATCCACATAGAATCAAACTTAGTCTCTAAATAGTCATGGATATCCTCCGTATGGTAACATGTATTCCCTGAACAATAATCAGCAATCAGTTTCTTTCATTAAGTCACAATTATTCCTGAAACAACCACAGCATAAACTGTCCTCTGTGCTGATAAATATAGAAATTAATGACATGGGTATGTGGTAAATTAATATATTATATTAAATTTTTGTTTTCATCTAGAACAGTCAATGTTAACAGTCATTCAATACAGTCAATGTTAGTAGTCATTCAATAAAGTCAATGTTAGTAGTCATTCAATACAGTCAATGTTTGCAGTCATTCAATACAGTCAATGTTAATAGTCATTCAATACAGTCAATGTTTGCAGTCATTCAATACAGTCAATGTTAGTAGTCATTCAATATAGTCAATGTTAACAGTCATTCAATACAGTCAATGTTAATAGTCATTCAATACAGTCAATGTTTGCAGTCATTCAATATAGTCAATGTTAGTAGTCATTCAATACAGTCAATGTTAACAGTCATTCAATACAGTCAATGTTAATAGTCATTCAATACAGTCAATGTTTGCAGTCATTCAATACAGTCAATGTTAGTAGTCATTCAATATAGTCAATGTTAACAGTCATTCAATACAGTCAATGTTAATAGTCATTCAATACAGTCAATGTTTGCAGTCCTTCAATATAGTCAATGTTAGAAGTCATTCAATACAGTCAATGTTAACAGTCATTCAATACAGTCAATGTTAATAGTCATTCAATACAGTCAATGTTTGCAGTCATTCAATACAGTCAATGTTAGTAGTCATTCAATACAGTCAATGTTAATAGTCATTCAATACAGTCAATGTTAACAGTCATTCAATACAGTCAATGTTAATAGTCATTCAATACAGTCAATGTTTGCAGTTATTCAATACAGTCAATGTTAGTAGTCATTCAATATAGTCAATGTTAGTAGTCACTCAATATAGTCAATGTTAGTAGTCATTCAATACAGTCAATGTTAGGAGTCATTCAATACAGTCAATGTTAGTAGTCATTCAATACAGTCAATGTTAGAAGTCATTCAATACAGTCAATGTTAGGAGTCATTCAATGTTAGGAGTCATTCAATACAGTCAATGTTATAATACAGTCAATGTTAGTAGTCATTCAATATAGTTAATGTTAATAGTCATTCAATACAGTCAATGTTAGTAGTCATTCAATACAGTCAATGTTAGTAGTCATTCAATACAGTCAATGTTAGTAGTCATTCAATACAGTCAATGTTAGTAGTCATTCAATATAGGCAATGTTTTAGTAGTCATTCAATACAGTCAATGTTAGGAGTCATTCAATACAGTCAATGTTAGCAGTCAACAATATAGGCAATGTTAGTAGTCATTCAATATATTCAATGTTAGTAGTCATTCAATATAGTCAATGTTAGTAGTCATTCAATACAGTTAATGTTAGCAGTCATTCAATACAGTCAATGTTAGTAGTCATTTAATACAGTCAATGTTAGTAGTCATTCAATACAGTCAATTTTAGTAGTCATTCAATACAGTCAATGTTAGTAGTCATTCAATATAGTCAATGTTAGTAGTCATTCAATATAGTCAATGTTAGTAGTCATTCAATACAGTCAATGTTAGGAGTCATTCAATACAGTCAATGTTAGTAGTCATTCAATACAGTCAATGTTAGAAGTCATTCAATACAGTCAATGTTAGTAGTCATTCAATACAGTCAATGTAAGTAGTCAATCAATATAGTCAATGTTAATAGTCATTCAATACAGTCAATGTTAGGAGTCATTCAATACAGTCAATGTTAGAATACAGTCAATGTTAGTAGTCATTCAATATAGTTAATGTTAATAGTCATTCAATACAGTCAATGTTAGTAGTCATTCAATACAGTCAATGTTAGTAGTCATTCAATACAGTCAATGTTAGTAGTCATTCAATACAGTCAATGTTAGGAGTCATTCAATACAGTCAATGTTAATAGTCATTCAATATAGTCAATGTTAGTAGTCATTCAATACAGTCAATGTTAGGAGTCATTCAATACAGTCTATGTTAGTAGTCATTCAATACAGTCAATGTTAGTAGTCATTCAATACAGTCAATGTTAGTAGTCATTCAATACAGTCAATGTTAGAAGTCATTCAATATAGTCAATGTTAGTAGTCATTCAATACAGTCAATGTTAGGAGTCATTCAATACAGTCTATGTTAGTAGTCATTCAATACAGTCAATGTTAGTAGTCATTCAATACAGTCAATGTTAGTAGTCATTCAATATAGTCAATGTTAATAGTCATTCAATACAGTCAATGTTAGTAGTCATTCAATATAGGCAATGTTTAGAAGTCATTCAATATATTCAATGTTAGTAGTCATTCAATACAGTCAATGTTAGAAGTCATTCAATACAGTCAATGTTAGTAGTCATTCAATATAGGCAATGTTTAGAAGTCATTCAATATATTCAATGTTAGTAGTCATTCAATACAGTCAATGTAAGTAGTCATTCAATACAGTCAATTTTAGTAGTCATTCAATACAGTCAATGTTAGCAGTCATTCAATACAGTCAATGTTAGTAGTCATTCAATATAGGCAATGTTTAGAAGTCATTCAATATATTCAATGTTAATAGTCATTCAATACAGTCAATGTTAGAAGTCATTCAATACAGTCAATGTTAGTAGTCATTCAATACAGTCAATGTTAGGAGTCATTCAATACAGTCAATGTTAGTAGTCATTCAATACAGTCAATGTTAATAGTCATTCAATATAGTCAATGTTAGTAGTCATTCAATACAGTCAATGTTAGGAGTCATTCAATACAGTCTATGTTAGTAGTCATTCAATACAGTCAATGTTAGTAGTCATTCAATACAGTCAATGTTAGTAGTCATTCAATATAGTCAATGTTAGAAGTCATTCAATACAGTCAATGTTAGTAGTCATTCAATATAGGCAATGTTTAGAAGTCATTCAATATATTCAATGTTAATAGTCATTCAATACAGTCAATGTTAGAAGTCATTCAATACAGTCAATGTTAGTAGTCATTCAATATAGGCAATGTTTAGAAGTCATTCAATATATTCAATGTTAGTAGTCATTCAATATAGGCAATGTTTAGAAGTCATTCAATATATTCAATGTTAATAGTCATTCAATACAGTCAATGTTAGAAGTCATTCAATACAGTCAATGTTAGTAGTCATTCAATACAGTCAATGTTAGGAGTCATTCAATACAGTCAATGTTAGTAGTCATTCAATACAGTCAATGTTAATAGTCATTCAATATAGTCAATGTTAGTAGTCATTCAATACAGTCAATGTTAGGAGTCATTCAATACAGTCTATGTTAGTAGTCATTCAATACAGTCAATGTTAGTAGTCATTCAATACAGTCAATGTTAGTAGTCATTCAATATAGTCAATGTTAGAAGTCATTCAATACAGTCAATGTTAGTAGTCATTCAATATAGGCAATGTTTAGAAGTCATTCAATATATTCAATGTTAATAGTCATTCAATACAGTCAATGTTAGAAGTCATTCAATACAGTCAATGTTAGTAGTCATTCAATATAGGCAATGTTTAGAAGTCATTCAATATATTCAATGTTAGTAGTCATTCAATACAGTCAATGTAAGTAGTCATTCAATACAGTCAATTTTAGTAGTCATTCAATACAGTCAATGTTAGCAGTCATTCAATACAGTCAATTTTAGTAGTCATTCAATACAGTCAATGTTAGCAGTCAACAATATAGGCAATGTTAGTAGTCATTCAATATATTCAATGTTAGTAGTCATTCAATACAGTCAATTTTAGTAGTCATTCAATACAGTCAATGTTAGCAGTCATTCAATACAGTCAATTTTAGTAGTCATTCAATACAGTCAATGTTAGCAGTCATCAATACTGTCAATGTTAGTAGTCATTCAATACAGTCAATGTTAGTAGTCATTCAATACAGTCAATGTTAGCAGTCAACAATATATTCAATGTTAGTAGTCATTCAATATATTCAATGTTAGTAGTCATTCAATACAGTCAATGTTAGTAGTCATTCAATACAGTCAATGTTAGTAGTCATTCAATACAGTCAATGTTAGAAGTCATTCAATACAGTCAATGTTAGTAGTCATTCAATACAGTTAATGTTAGCAGTCATTCAATACAGTCAATGTTAGTAGTTATTCAATACAGTCAATGTTAGTAGTCATTCAATACAGTCAATTTTAGTAGTCATTCAAGACAGTCAATGTTAGCAGTCATTCAATACAGTCAATGTTAGTAGTCATTCAATACAGTCAATGTTAGCAGTCATCAATACTGTCAATGTTAGTAGTCATTCAATACAGTCAATGTTAGTAGTCATTCAATACAGTCAATGTTAGCAGTCAACAATATAGGCAATGTTAGTAGTCATTCAATATATTCAATGTTAGTAGTCATTCAATATAGTCAATGTTAGTAGTCATTCAATACAGTTAATGTTAGCAGTCATTCAATACAGTCAATGTTAGTAGTCATTCAATATAGTCAATGTTAGTAGTCATTCAATATAGTCAATGTTAGTAGTCATTCAATATAGTCAATGTTAGTAGTCATGCAATATAGTCAATGTTAGGAGTCATTAAATAGTCAATGTTAGTAGTCATTCAATATAGTCAATGTTAGTAGTCATTCAATACAGTCAATGTTAGCAGTCATCAATACTGTCAATGTTAGTAGTCATTCAATACAGTCAATGTTAGTAGTCATTCAACACAGTCAATGTTAGCAGTCATCAATATAGGCAATGTTAGTAGTCATTCAATATATTCAATGTTAGTAGTCATTCAATATAGTCAATGTTAGAAGTCATTCAATACAGTCAATGTTAGTAGTCATTCAATACAGTCAATGTTAGTAGTCATTCAATAAACTCAATGTTAGTAGTCATTCAATACAGTCAATGTTAATAGTCATTCAATACAGTCAATGTTAGTAGTCATTCAATATAGTCAATGCTACTAGTCATCAATATAGCCAATGTTAGAAGTCATTCAATATAATCAATGTTAGCATTCATTCAATACAGTCAATGTTACTAGTCATTCAGTATAGTCAATGTTAATAGGCCTTCTATATTGTCATTTTAAGTGTTAGATACAGCTATTGAGCCTTACACTCACCATTATTTTCTTATTGACATATCCTGATGACTGAGTCTATCAACTTACCATAATTTTCTTGTAGTTATATCCTGACGATGCACAAAGCTGTTTCAACTTCTTTGAAGCTGATGGTTTACGTAAAAGTAGCAGAAAACTCAATGCCAGAGACTGATTTACATTTTCTGCTTCAAAAATCTGACAAATAGAAGAAGACAATTCTATATTCAAAGAACTAATAACGAGATGCCAAATTCAATGTATTCTTAAAACAACAACATAACAATGAAAACGCAATCATTTGCAATGACAAACCCGAAAAGACAGTTGCTCTACAGAGGTAGACTCAACCAAGGAAGGATAAAACCTATGATTATAAGTCAAATTACTGGCATGACAAAACCATGGAATGCTAAACAGGACCATAGTCAATAATGACATGTAAAACCACATACTGAGTTACGTATAAATGGTTATCTACTAATAAACAAGGTAATTTTGTGCTATTACATTGTTATTATCTAATCACTCTCATAGGAGGGGTATTGTAGTTCCTTTCCCAGTTTGGGCCATATACAGCTCTGTCAGTTGCCATTGCAACAGTTGCCATGGTAATGGTTAATTTTCCTGAGTAGAAACTCTCGGGGGGGGGGGATCACCCATGGTTGGGTAAGTCCATGACTAAGGGAACTCTCGGGGGGATCACCCATGGTTGGTAAGTCCATGACTAAGGGAGGGGGGGTCACCCATGGTTGGGTAAGTCCATGACTAAGGGAGGGGACAAAATGTGTCTGTGTGTCCAGTTTGGTATCAAAACCTCCTAACTGCTGAGTTGATTTCTTTAAACTTTGTGTGAAATTTGGTTGAAATCTATTTTTTTTTTATAACTCCCAGGAGAAACATTGAAATGGAACCTTTGCAGGTATAATTGAAATGTCAATTAGTTCTTTCCTCTGATTGCCAGATTGCAAAGCTAATACTAAATTGGTTCATTTGAAATCAGTGCTTGCTGGCGATAAGATATGCAACTCTGTGGATTGACAGTTATTTACAGTTCATCAGTCTGTAGATGTAAGACACCATTTATAATAGATGTATCCAATTGTCTTCAATGGGACTAAAGTGAAGATAACATTTTTGAAACATCAAACATATCTAACTCTCTAGTTATCCCTTTACAGATTTTCATTAGTTTAATCTGTGTGAGTACAGTATTGACTACATTGATGCTTACTTTGTCCAGGAGCAGAGAAGCACACCTCTCAGCCACAGCAAAGTCTTTACCCAGGATTGACTTCATAGTTTTCATTTCTTCAACAATGCCATCCTTCATCTAAAGTAAAATGGAACATTTAGAAACAATATTCAATAAACTGTGATGAAAGAAATAGATTTGACTTCATGGAAACACTAACTCACTCTGTGAGGAAATAGCATATTTGATTATGTGATGCAAGTGTTACCAGACAATTATTAACTAGAGCTGTGAAGAGTCACATACCTTGGGGTGAACTAAGGTGGCAGCAATGATGTTACCATCAATATAGCCAATACCAGACATCATCACCTCCACAGCAACCATTAAAGTCATCTGATGGTGGTTGTTACCAGTCAGGTATTCAATTAGCTCATCCCCAGTAGTCTGCAACTGGGGTAGGTAGTAGACTGGTGGACTGCTTCCTTCAGTTGGATCTATGAATGAAATCAATACCCTCAAATCAATATTACATAAGATAGGAATATTCATTGCATAATCAATTTGTACAGATGTAAACATTGATCAGGCAAGTGAAACAAACTTAAGGATTGACAGAGCAAAGCTTACACAATTTCAGGGTGATCATTACAGGCTAAACGTAATTTAGGGTGGATCAAACAAGCTTACAATGAGTCAAGCTAGAAATGGCTAGGCTCACAATGAGTCAGGCCTGATGAGACCAGATTTATACCAAGCAGGTAAAATAAAAATGACTTGAGTAGTGGTTTATAAATACCAGCTGAGTGTTGTAATGACTGGCCAAGAAGTATACAGAGCTGGTAGGTCCGTATGCATTAGCGTTACACGGGTCCAAAAATCGGGAACCGGGTACCCGAGAGCCGTTACCCGTCGGGTATCCGGGTACCCAGAAAAAAATGGTTTACCCTCGTGTGTCGCGTCTTTCAAGAAATTACATATTGCAGTGTATAAATTTAAGAAATTTCAAGTGGTTGTCCCCAGGACAACCAGCTCACCAATTTTTGGTTGTACTGCTGAAATTTTGGTAGTCCTGCAGTGGAAACATGTAAAGTACGTTATATGGTTTTGGGATGGCCAAAGGAACTCCAATTAGGAGAAGATACATTTCATTCAACTTCATCACCTTGTTTACAACATCTTCTAACTTTGAGCCCCATATTGAAGACAGGGAATTTGGCAAATTAGTCTAACACAGTGGACGGAGAAAGAGAGATATATGGAGGGGACGTTCAAAGAGAATATCTGAGTTTGTTATGAACTGTTCCCTTGAAAATAAATAAATAACCAGTGCTGGAAAACCTTGTTCAATTTCCCGCGAACACACTGCCGATTTCCTGCCGTAGTTCGCGCAGCAAACACAACGAGCACACGTAGCGCCTGAGCATAAAAGCGTGGGGTCCAGGGGCCCGCCTTAGTTACCCGGTGGGGTCAAGGGGGCGAATGCCCCAGAAAATTTTGGTATTTTTGCGTGTCTGGTGATAAAAAATTCGCAGCTGAGGATGCAAAATACTGACAACTTTTTGAATTTAAATTGTTAGGAAGCTGATGAAAATTTTAAAATGACAAGTTAGAGTAGCTATACTATGTTATAAAATGAAAAAAGATTGAATCTGTCTTGCAATCTTTAAAAAGTTTAACTTACAAAACTTCCGATATTATGAAACAAACAACGTTCGGCAAAGCCCCGTTTCTAGACTGCCTAACAATGAATAGCTTGCACTATATGTTCATCAATTTACAACTGCAGTGTTTAACCCTACTTAAATACTACGGTAGGCTACATGTGCTGAATTTCCCAGGTACCTTGCCAAACAACTGTGAGCTCATCCCCTGTCTAACACCTGTTTGTTTATATTTTTTGGCACGTTTCCAAGGAACGTTTCATGGACTAGTATTAATTAGGTCAGTCAGTAAAGGATTGGTAAAGTTATGCGAATTATTATCTTAGACGTTCAAGAAAAGTAGGTAAAATATCCCCGTAACAGTAAGGTAAGTAAAACACACCTCAAGCCAACTGACTCCTCCTCATGAACAAAACAATATATTCCCCATGATACACGAGGCACAGTCCACACCATACACGCATTCAGTAGCACGATATCAAGGCCCCTACAGTAGGCCTAGCTATGGCCATCTTGATGAAAGTAAACCTTGTAATCACATGTTTTAGGCCACTTGGCATGATTAACTAATGCTTAATATTGTTTCCATGTTCTTGTAAAAAAGGTTAACTTCGCAATATACAATTACTTGTGTTTTTGTAGTTACGTGAGATCCGTAACCGGCGAGGTGGTTAGGCTATTTGCTATACACTTAACTATGGTAGGAATTTGTATTTTTGGAAATTCTAGAAAATACTTTCTTTTCCCCGCTTAACACCAGATGTGGTCTTAAGGTTTATTCATAAATGGGTGTACTAGAGCCTTGTTTACATGATATTAGTTGCATGTAGCGCAATATGCCAGTTTCACATGAATATTTCGAAAGGTTTTTGCTCGATCTTTCGTAAAATTTGAAAGGTGTACCAACTTACTTTTCGTACACAATTGCTAATTTCTCTACTGATTTTCAGTTTTTTTTCTATACAGTCAAGTGAATACGTTGTGCATTTAGTATTAACTTATCACGAATGCAAAAAAGATGCAGGGATTTCCAGCAGACAAATGTTTTCTTTGCGGGATTACTGAGTCAGTTGAAGGGAACACTAGAGGGAACACTGAACAGCTGTACTGTATCGAGGGGGGAGTCAATATTGACTCCCACCCCCTTCGATACAGTACAGCTGTTCAGTGCGTCATAGTACTGGCCAAATGAAAACTATTGTATAGTGTGTACATGCGGTAGGGCACGTAGCAGTGGTGGATGGGCGGGGTCTTTGCCCGTGGGGGTAAATCTGAACTCTGATTGGCCTTTGTTGACAAACGGACGGAACAGAAAATACCATGAATCTTGAACTGAGTGGTCCATGTCAATGTGAGGGCTCGGCCTTTCTCAGGCTAATAGAACATGCGTATACGTCTGCGTATATTATTTATTGGATGAAGGTAGAGTTTGGAATGAGTTTCTTCTTATGTGAAATGTAATTTTACGTTTTTGGTTTCACGCTTGTTTCCGTGTCTTTTTCAGTTTGTTTCACGGAACATTCACCAGCCTTTTCGAAAGTTTTTGGTTGTCCACCAGGCAACCAGTAATTCACGATTTGACAAGTTTTGGTTGCCTGGCAGGTAATTTGGTCGTCTCGGACGACTGGACGACCGCTAAATTTACACACTGTATTGGATGCTACTGACAATGTTTTCATGTTCAAATACGTAGGTGTAAGATAAGGTATAAAACCTACCTCAATAATTTCTATTTGCTTTTGTTTCTTTCATTAACTTGTTAATAACTTCATATAATTAACATCACTACTAACATCGCACTGCCGCCACTGCTTATGTTTGAACTCAACCTCTATTGGATCAGACCATATAAATACCCAATTTAGCTCTTATACAGTTTTTACTACTACTATCTATTATGCAGGGCCAGGGTTGCATTAGTCGCGAGATTGCACGATTTGCCCAATTTGATCGCATTTTGATAAACGTTTATGAAAAAAGCCACTTGCGATTATTATTTTTTAGTTATCCTGTCTATAATTCATTAGTAACATATCGTAAAATTCCTTGTCAGTCTTTCCTTCTATGTAATAAACGAATGATTAAATAATAATTGTGAGAATTCTTTCAATTTCTTCCACATGGTAGCCTAACACCACACTAAGTCAATTGGGAAATCTAGCCTAACCATCTGTTTATTCGCTGAAACTGTGAAGCGGTTATAAGATATCCATGGAATACTTTCAATTATTATTGTTACCTTCGACCACATGGTTGCCTAACACCACACTAAGTCAATGGAGATATCTAGCCTATCCATCTGTTTATTCGCTGTAATTGTGACGCAGTTATAAGATATCTATGGAATACTTTCATTATTGCTGTTATCTTCGACCACATGGTTGTCTAACACCACACTTAGTCAATGGGGTAATCTAGCCTAACCATCTGTTTATTAGCTGAAATTGTGACACAGTTATAATATATCCATGGAATACTTTCGTAATTGCTGTTATCTTTGAAAACATGGTAGCCTAACACCACACTAAGTCAATGGGAGAATCTTGCCTAACCATCGGTTGGCAAAAAAAAAAAAATAAGACTTTGCGTAGGATTCTGGTTATAAATTAGGAACGGGGTAGTATCCCGTCGGGCGGGTACCCGGATACCCTGTGCAAACACTATTATGCATTGTACATTAGTTTACAAATACCAGCTGAGTGGGTATTGGTTAGCCAAGAAGTATACAGAGCTTGTAGGTCCTTATGCATTGAACATTAGTTTACAAATACCAGCTGAGTAGGCATTGACTAGCCAAGAAGTATACAGAGATGGTAGGTCCTTATGCATTGTACATTAGTTTACAAATACCAGCTGAGTAGGCATTGACTAGCCAAGAAGTATACAGAGCTTGTAGGTCCTTATGCATTGAACATTAGTTTACAAATACCAGCTGAGTGGGCATTGACTAGCCAAGAAGTATACAGAGCTGGTAGGTCCTTATGCATTGTACATTAGTTTACAAATACCAGCTAAGTGGACATTGACTAGCCAAGAAGTATACAGAGCTGGTAGGTCCTTATGCATTGTACATTAGTTTACAAATACCAGCTAAGTGGACATTGACTAGCCAAGAAGTATACAGAGCTGGTAGGTCCTTATGCATTGTACATTAGTTTACAAATACCAGCTGAGTGGGCATTGACTAGCCAAGAAGTATACAGAGATGGTAGTTCCTTATGCATTGAACATTAGTTTACAAATACCAGCTGAGTGGGCATTGACTAGCCAAGAAGTATACAGAGCTGGTAGGTCCTTATGCATTGTACATTAGTTTACAAATACCAGCTAAGTGGACATTGACTAGCCAAGAAGTATACAGAGATGGTAGTTCCTTATGCATTGAACATTAGTTTACAAATACCAGCTGAGTAGGCATTGGTTAGCCAAGAAGTATACAGAGCTGGTAGGTCCTTATTCATTGTACATTAGTTTACAAATACCAGCTGAGTAGGCATTGACTGGCCAAAATGTCTACAGACTTGGCAGGTGCTAACATAGTGTTCACTAATCTATACATACCAGCTGAGTGGGGCACTGGCTGGCCAAGAAGTCGACAGAGCCGGTAGGGTACACCTTCTATATTGTTGGTAGGCATACATGATTTGATGAAAGTAGCTGCTCTTGGCAGTGCCTCACTGGATTCCATCACCATACTGTCCTCACAGAAAAACTCATCAATCAGCCAATCACTGCTGCCAAATCGACCTGTCTCAGAATCAGAAATCTGTTCCAGAAATACAAATATCATAACTAGTCAGAATCAAGTATTTTAATTGGGGATTTCAGTATTTTATTTCTGCATATTTACACAGACGAGATGATTATTACATTTCTGCAGAGGCTTTTATGTATTATAAAAGGTCTTGTTGCATCGCAATCAAATTATAAAGATCATACCAGTAGTGTACGCCATTTATGTGGTAACTCTGAACTATCTAATGATACTGTAGTATGTCCTGAGACCAATTACTATTTATGTGGTAACTCTGAACTATCTAATGATACTGTATTTATGTGTTAACACTGAACTATCTAATGATACTGTATTATGTCCTGAGACCAATTACTATTTATGTGGTAACTCTGAACTATCTAATGATACTGTATTTATGTGGTAACTCTGAACTATCTAATGATACTGTATTATGTCCTGAGACCAATTACCATTTATGTGGTAACTCTGAACTATCTAATGATACTGTATTATGTCCTGAGACCAATTACCATTTATGTGGTAACTCTGAACTATCTAATGATACTGTATTATGTCCTGAGACCAATTACTATTTATGTGGTAACTCTGAACTATCTAATGATACTGTATTATGTCCCGAGACCAATTACTTTATTTGACTCTCCCTTCAAAACTTGTGGATAAGAGAAATTTGTAATAGATCTTTCATTTATTTATCTTCTATTAACAAGTACACATGCAATGAAATAAAACTATTTCTATTAACTCTCTCCCTGTCCCTCAAATAACATTTCTGTAGCAGTGCGAGCCATTCCCAGGACACATTTAACAAGTATCCTTGAGTCATTAGTTCATTGTTGCAGTGATTTCATTTATACTTGTTAACTGTATAGGTTATACCTACATATCAGAGTCACACAAGATGGGAGATTTGTTGCATTGTATAGAGCAGCTGAACATATTGTATGACCATCACTCAGCATTCTATAGTGTGCTAGTTACACAATACCAACAGCAATACTCACATTAACACAAGAATAATAACAGGGAGGATTCATCTCCCCAATCACTAAATATCTTTCAGTCTCTTTTTTATTTCCTTAATAGTAAAACCAATGGAACTGGATATTAAGAGATAGAATCAAGACAACACTAACCTCAACTGCGCTCCCGTAATCTCCTGTTTCACATTGTCTCTCAATGTCTTGGAGCAGCCGCAGATGTTTGGACAATTCAGCCAAGTCACAAATATTATCTATAAGAAAGGAAAGAGCATAAATCTACCAGTGTCATGTCTCCTTACAGCTCTTGTCTTTGATATCACAATCAGGACATGACACAATCACATCATTTAGTTGACTATTACTTCCTTTTTCATTCAGTCATTGTTTTTGTACTTAAGTGGTTTAATTGCAACATTCTAGTTGCTATTGTTGCATAGTGGAACTTTTCCCACAATGCAATATACCCACTCCTTGAGAGAAGCATATTTGATCTAAATAGGAATGTAAAGCATACTGATAATGATGATTCAATACAAGTTTATTATGCCAGAGGTTAACAGTAAAACTATCTTACCGATAGAATCTCACCATCAACCCAGAAATAAACTCTTCAAAAGTAAAATAATAAAATAAGGACTGACAGTAAAAATAATACCACAATGCTGCTGATTTACATGAGATCTTATACCTTTATCCATTAATCTCATCCTCCATATTTCCCATGATGCTTTGAGTGGTGTACCATTATCCTTACCATTACTTGCAGATGTCAAAGCAGTGCAGCAGAGTTCATAGAGAGTGTGGAATAGGTCTGCGGTATTGCCCATAGCAGATACCAAGGATGTAATCTGATGAGGGGTGCAGTGTCCTCCAACTTCACAAATACTTAAAAGAGCGTCAAACACTACTCTAGCACCTTCTTCACTGCAGTCAGGGTAGCATAGGTCTCTGTAACAACCAACCGAGAGGATCACCATACAAGAAATTACACCATTATATCTCTCTTTATGGCACATTCTAGTTATAAAGGTTTCAGCTTACACCACCCACAACTCCCTATTTATACCCAACAAACCACCCCTCCTATAAAAAGAAATTTAAATGTTGTTCACTCACTTAGCCCATAATGAAAGCCTATAGAGATATAGTACACTGACATAGCTCACAATGAAAGCCTATAGAGATGTAGTACACGCACTTAGCCCATAATGAAAGCCTATAGAGATGTATTTCATTCACTTAGCCCATAATGAAAGCCTATAGAGATGTAGTACACTGACATAGCTCATAATGAAAGCCTATAGAGATGTATTTCATTCACTTAATTAGCCCATAATGAAAGCCTATAGAGATGCACTTAGCCCATAATGAAAGCCTATAGAGATGTACTTCATTCACTTAGCCCATAATGAAAGCCTATAGAGATGTAGTACACTGACATAGCTCATAATGAAAGCCTATAGAGATGTACTTCATTCACTTAGCCCATAATGAAAGCCTATAGAGATGTAGTACACTCACTTAGCTCATAATGAAAGCCTATAGAGATGTATTTCATTCACTTAGCCCATAATGAAAGCCTATAGATGTACTTCATTAACCAGGCCCATAATCAAAGCCTATAGAGATGTACTTCATTCACTTAGCCAGTAATGAAAGCCTATAGAGATGTAGTTCATTAACTTAGCCAATAATGAAAGCCTATAGAGATATAGTTCATTAACAGCCTATAGAGATATACTTCATTCACTTAGCCCATAATGAAAGACTATAGAGATGTACTTTATTCACTTAGCCAGTAATGAAAGCCTATAGAGATGTAGTTCATTCACTTAGCCATAATAAAAGCCTACAGAGATATAGTTCATTAACAGCCTATAGAGATGTACTTCATTCACTTAGCCATAATGAAAGCCTATAGAGATGTATTTCATTCAATTAGCCAGTAATGAAAGCCTATAGAGATGTAGTTCATTAACTTAGCCAATAATGAAAGCCTATAGAGATGTAGTTCATTAACAGCCTATAGCGATGTACTTCATTCACTTAGCCATAATGAAAGCCTATAGAGATGTAGTACACTCACTTAGCCCATAATGAAAGCCTATAGAGATGTAGTTCATTAATTTAGACCATAATGCATTCTTATAGAGATGTAGTCCATTAATTTGGCTAGGAAAAAATTATTTATGTATTAAATAGTTCAACTTATGTATAATAATAAGGTATAACTGCAATAGCACTTTGATTAGTAATTGTTTTGTTTGGTAAAATTGCAGCCCAAATGCTGCTTTTGAGACAAAGTAAATTAAGAAGGGTCATTTGTTCAGACATAGCATCCAGTTCTGTTCTTTGTTCTCGGTCTTCATTGTTATATGTGTTTGACGGACGGACGCATCTATCCTACTAATTTCACTTATATATCTGACACATAAAATAAAGTAATATCTTTGAAATAAATGTATGTGATACAGCATAGTTTTTTTTTATATGATATGACTTTAGTCTTTGCATAATTCCCATTGGTTTAATATAACAAACGTAGTGATATCACAAACCTGCAAATGTTGATAACCTCTTTAATATTCTTCTTCTTCAGAGCCTCTGTTATCAGTAAACTCTTCACTTCCTCCTCTCTCAGATGTAAACATTTACCAAACCTATAGTACAAAAGTCAAGAAAGTAACAAGTAGAAATCTCATAAGAAAACAAAGAGAATTTAACTAACAGCAGACTCATTATTATAAATGATGATTTACACTGAAATGATATTGACTTGGTTTCCACAATAACAGATGAACACACAGAGATACAATACTGATATTAACAACTCAGACATTATTATCATCATGACAAGCTATTTGCAGTCAAAATGTAACTATCAAGCATCAGATGTCTCCAAGCTGGATCTCTTAAGAAGTCATAAGGTTATTTACAGTAACTCTTTCATAGCACAATACAGAAATAGGGACTTAGCATAATAAATGTTAAACAGTGTTTTCTTCTCTTACCTTGTGGCAACACTTAACTTCTTTGATGGATCACTCATTCCTACTGTGTTTTCTTGTAAGGAATTATTCATGCCAGACATCAATGTTTGTGACTTGTCCCAGGTACTCGCATTTACTTTGAAATTTGTTGATGAAGTTTTGATCTAACCAAGAAAATGAGTTTAAATTATAAACAGTGATGTATGTGAAAACTCCTGACAACACCTAATGGGGTTACTGTCAGGATGTCTAAACCTTGGCAAAATGATACAAAACAACTTTTACAGTTTTGTCTTTCTAACCTTTGTTTTCACAAGTTCAATTCTACCGAGCTTTGCTTAATTTTATTGCCCACCACAAACTGTGTATTTGTTTGGCTCAGAACTGAGCATAATCATCTCAATAACTTATGGAATCAGTCCAAGCATACCTGCTTAATATATCAATTGGACAAGGCTTTCAGATCACACTAAACCTGCAGGACTTCTTGTCTCCAGAATACACAAGATGGGGTGCTATGCTTCTCTCTTCAGTCAGATTAATGTCTTGAGAATTGTTTGGTCAATATAAGTATCTCAAATGCGCATGCATGAACATTTATTGTCTCTTCAATCTAATTTGGAAATCTATCTTTCCTCACTTTCTAACTTATGGCAATATTTTAATTCTCACATTATTAGTAGATATTTTGTTGCAAGAAAACTCAAGAATAATATGAACATTATGGAAAATATTAAGTTCTGTGCTACTTCATGTGATTAAAGCAATCACTGTATTGTGCTGACCTTCTTGCCTGGTAAAGTGTGACAGAATTCAGCAAGCTCAGCAAGTTTCTCTTCATTAGAGCTCTCTTCATTGAAATAATGGAAAACATCAAACTCGCTCTGAAATCACAAACAGAATATAACATTCAAACCATAGACTTGTTTGTTTCCCTTCATTAGAGCTCTCTTCATTGAAATAATGGAAAACATCAAACTCGCTCTGAAATCACAAACAAAATATAACATTCAAACCATAGGGGCGATTCCGTGAAAACAGGGACATGACCCCAAATTTTCAAAATCATTTCTGCAGCCATTTTTGGCTTCTAATATACTATAAACACATTTAGGGTCTGGGTTATGTACTTTTTTTTCCAACTATATCACGTTCTTCTACCAAAAAATGTGAATACCTGACTAATGTTGATTTTTGAGGGAATATTTGAGGAAATAGTATGGATATTTCAAAGTCTCAGATTTCCATATTTGAAAGCAACCTAAATAAATTTGTTATATATGTATTGGTAGTGCCATTAGTGATATATTAAAATATTAATCACAATTCCTCCAAACAGTTTTGGTTTGTAGGCATATATGGCTGTAACGACACATAGCTGATTTGAGAGCGTAATGCGAGTTACCGAAAGACCAAGTTTTTAACTTTTTTTTTTCACTGGAGCAGATAATTTCCTGCCATTTCATATTATGCTTCTAGTCAAAGTAAAGAGTATAAAAATAGTTGAAAGAATTAGAAATGTACCTAGTATATAGATATAAATAGCCATTGAAAACTGTAATGCGAGTTACCAGTAATGCGAGTTACCGCTGTAATGCGAGTTACCACATATTATTCCAATCTCACTTGCAGTACTACTGATCAACAAAACAATACAGCGCACTAAATACTTATATAAGGTGTGCACAGTAGTTACTTCCTGTACCCAGAATGCACTGCAACCTCCATTACATCACATGTGACCCTTAAGACAGTTTCAACAGACATTGATGATTTTATCACCTGACCTTTGTGGAATCACGGACCTTCCAAGTTGCATTCAACTGTGACATCATCAAATGAGTAAAGTTAGCCTATTCTTTCTCCATTTTAACACTAGCATTTTCATGGGATATTAATTGCTTAGTACAATATTTAGGACAAATTGTGAGAGCTTAGGTTATATTAGTCTGTAGCCTATCACATAGTAATCAATATGTTCAAGGATGGGCAAATATTGTAAATCATGACCATTATAATGTGCCTAACATCTTGATGGAAATTAGTCTTGATGTGAAAGCTGATGCTGCCAAGGGTGTGGGCACCTCAGAATTAGTGGGGTGGGCAGAGGGGATGGGACGGACGGGGAGTTTGCATAGGGGATGATTGGGGCTGCTGGGGGGGATGGGGCAGGATTGCAGAGGCTTGGTCAGTTGGAATAGATTGGTGTGGTTTACCAATTCAAATGTGTGTTCCCCAAATATCATGATGTGCAAACCCCTTTCCCCAATATGAGTGTCTTATCACTACAATGTGAAAATCAACCTTTACTCCAAAGCATTTCAAATCCCCAAATTACACAAAATAAGGCAGGCCACCGGATTTCACAGGAATTGATAACTGGAAATGGCCAAACCCCAGGGATGACAAAACTTTCTATCGACGAAGCAAGATGATAAAGAAGTTGGGAACACCTTTGATTGCTAATAGTTGTGGCCAATTCAAGTTTGCATCAAAATTCTAATTTGATACAAAACACCATCCATTCAAGGTTATCTAGAATGGCCATATATAGCTACCACCATGCCCTCATACCGCATGATGAAACATCTATTGTGTTATTGTTGATAATGTTATTATACTGATAGAATTAGGAACAAGGATTGTTTTATTAGTTTCATGCTTTTCCTAAGAACCCTAAATACAAATTTCCAAAGAACCAATCACTAATTAACATGCCAAAGAAACTTTTCTTGTAATTCACTATATAAGCTGTGAACCTGTTTAACTTTCAGTAGATGTTTTGATACATTAAAATGGAAGAGGAGAGCTACCAGTTTGCTTGGATTAGCTTCATTGGAAATTTGGATTGATAATTCAAGAGTGTACATTGCAATCTTGTAATTGTAAGTCAACAATTTTGGATTAGCTTGATTGGAAATATGGATTGATAATTCAATAGTGTATTGCAATCTTGTTAGTCAACAATTCTTCAGTTGATTTTCTGGTTCAATCAACTTCGATTATTATTGATATAATTGTCAGGATGTTTTGCAAATTGTTGCAAAATGTTGTTAATAGTTTCGGAAAGATCTTTACAGTTTCTAAGAGTTTCCAAGAGTTTCAAAAATGGCTTTGGAGCATATCTCTTTCAAAGAATTTGATGAATAAAGAGCAAAATCGATGACTGGAAAAAGTGTAATGCGAGTTACCGTAATGCGAGTTACCAGACTTTTCCCCCCTCAATACCACATCTGAAGTTGTTTCATATATTCTACTGCTGATTTATAAACATCAGTAGGGTAGATATCTTGTACATGTATGCAATTGAAGAAATCATTCTTTGTTTGAGCACAGTGCCATTTTGTACCGGTGTCAATTTTTCAGGTGTCCTTTTTCCGTAATGCGAGTTACCGATATTTGGAAGCGCACCATACATTAAGGCGAACACAATGATAATTCTTGATGATTTCATATTGTAGCTATGAATGTTGGGTATAACACCACAGAAAATTGAGAAGTTACACTAACCCATATTCGAGCCACAGCACTTGGATTATAAAAAAACAGCAAAAAGTGTAATGCGAGTTACCATGGAATCGCCCATAGACTTGTTTTCACAGAACACATCAGGAAGAAGGCAACATTACCATCAACAAAGCAGGAAGGACATAGTGAGTACCAAATAGAGAATATTGGGAAGAAATCAATAATGCAATAGCTGTGAGGAGACAGGTAAGCACTGAGGATTAAAGAAGCAAGCAGAACACAGTAGTGAAAGAACTGTACAGAAAATGGTGTGAGCAGATAATTTGCAATAAATATGAGTAGAAATCTAAGAAATGGGCATATAAACATTTCAAGATGCATGCAAATTTCAGCCATTTGCGATGACCTAAACCAGCAGAAATGAACTACTATTGTTTTCCCTGAAGTGAAATGAAGCCAACACAACACAATGACAGGACACTTCAAATGTTTAAAGGTTAGCCTGCATTGATGAGATGGTAAGATAAAGAGGAGAGAAAAAAAGAGGAGAAAAAAGAGGGGGCAAAATAGAGGGGGAGGAGAGGAAGGGAAAAGAAAAAGAAGAAAGAGAGAAATAGAAGAAAAGGAGGGAGGCACACCAAGAAAAGAAAGAGGAACAGTGACATCATAACAGCGCTGATCCCTGTATATACACAGGGTTGCCAGTGACAGATCAAGGATTTCGGAAGGGGTGTGCGCCTCACCCTATCCCTTACACCGACAGCTCCATTTTTGACGTTTCCATTTTTCCTCTCTCACTAATGTATACATATATATGGTCTATCATAACGCATGTGTGTGTATGGATGCCTTAAACAATTGTATTATGAAACCAAACTGTGGCTGGTCTCGAACTCAACAGAGTCGTCGGGGAACATGATGCATTTCGGTATTAGACCAGGATCTATATGTGAACTGCACTAGACATGTGTCCTTCGATGCAACACTGCCATCCACAGATAAAATGTTATACACTCTGACCTGAATGCTAATTGTTACCCCAAACATAGTACAGTAACTCGTACAATTAATCTAAGAATAAATTCTGCATGCGATTGGAGAATTGAGCACATCTCCTGTGAATATCATGTCGTGGACCCAAGGGTGTATCATTGGCGAGGGGGGGGGTGGGCGCATCACTTCTTGAGATTGTTCCCATCTGCATGAAAACGTGTGCCCCACAACCCTACGCCCCACCCCTCTAATCGCTTCCCAATGAGTTACGAAACTTAAGTAATGACCTTCGCCCGTAGTACCAAGACCTTGACAAAATCCAGCAACACACCACTTCATCGATAACAAGTGATCGGGTTGTGTATTAGTGACGTCTAGAGGTCGTGCACTGACCAATGTAGAGTGTGACCACTCCTGAGTTTGCAATTTCCCAAGATCAGGCCCCGAAAAATCCCAAGGACACTGTACTGTAAAGATATTTAGCAATATCTAGGGATGAAAATCAAAAGATCTTCCCTAAACTGAAGGCAGATTGAGAATCGAAGCCTTCAGTGTGTAATGAACTTGAAACTGTGCGTCTTTCGAAATGAAACAAATGTGGGGCATTGCACAATAATTTCAGTCTCATTTCAATTATTAAAATTTGTAAAACAAACAGCAGATATCACATCATATCAGTGAATATGAAAATGGCATTCCAGGATGAACAGACTCCAAACTGTCTATATGTGTAGTCATAAGCATAGGCATATGCATAGGAGCCCAATTTCATTGGGGGGGGGGGGGCTGTTATGACTTGCCCGAAAAATATAACCAAAATTTTCCGCACGCTTCGCACGCGTTCAACATGTTAATGATTATCATATGGGAATGCATGGGTTATTACAGCACATGCCAATTACATACAATCAATTTGCAGTGTTATTACCGAAATGGCGAATTAGTCAGGCAAGCTTAGAACTTTAACAAGATTTTCTTTTAAAGTATTGATTGCCTTTAGCTACATCATTGCAATTTATTTTTCTTTCAGTAGGTGCTCCAAAAATTCTCAACATATTGTCTGAATTTTCACAAATATATTTGGTTGGGGGCTGCAGCCCCCACCCCCCACCCCACCTCCTACGCCTATGTGTGTAGTGTTCGGTTTCGGAAATATCTGCTATTTTTAAACAAAGTTTTATAAGAGGTTTTAATAATTGTACACCAATAAATTAACTGTGTCTGAATTTTCAAAAATTCCCTGACCAACATACTTCATCTACTTCCCTCAACTTGTGCAATTTTCACCGGTCTGTTAGGGGTTGAAGGAGGTTTTTCAATATTGGTTGTCCATAGATGATATTTTGTGCAACATTATAGGTATGTTTTGCAGTGAATTTATTCATGAGAAATATTTTCAATTCTGAACGAATAATGGGCTTAAAACCTTAAAAAGTGTGGCTGACGAGTATTGTGGGCCGCAACGTAAAATCACCTACAAAAGCAATGATCCACATGAGATGCGATGAGGTCGAACATGATGTGGGACTGGTGACAATCTTCAAAAAGGTTATGGATGGAAAAAAAAATTTGGGGGAAATACTTGGTTCTTAGGCAAAAGTGTACATCTAATTGGTGATTTTCAAGCCCAAGAAGTGCCATTGCCAGTGATCTGGGGGGGTATCAAAACCAGAAATGTTCTTGAACGTTGCGCGCCAACCGTTCCTGGCGCTCCGCTTAGATAGTAACTCACGCCCCCGGGGGAGAAAATCCTGGATACGCGCCTGGACACCAAAGTTTACACATGGAACCGCCTTTTGATGGCCCGGTCTTGTCGGAATAAACATGAATTTGTTATGAAGTTTTAGTTTATTAGTGAAAGCTAGTCTGTTATCAATCATTTTCATTTACAAAGAAGCAAGTTAGCCATTCATAAAGGAGGAGAATATATTATAACTAATAACAAATATGCCAAACATGACGCTTGTAAATGTTATTGTTTTGTGTTGCTCATTTATTTGGTTCTGTAAATGTACAACTCTTCCTAAACTTGTAGAAATGTTGTATCTATTCTGTATCTTACCAGTAGATTCCTCAAACTACGTCTACAAAGAAACTTGTAGAAATGTTGTATCTATTCTGTATCTTACCAGTAGGTTCCTCATACTACTTCTCCAAAGAAACTTGTAGAAATGTTGTATCTATTCTGTATCTTACCAGTAAGTTCCTCAAACTACTTCTACAAAGAAACTTGTAGAAATGTTGTATCTATTCTGTATCTTACCAGTAAGTTCCTCAAACTACTTCTACAAAGAAACTTCTACAAAGAAACTTGTAGAAATGTATCTATTCTGTATCTTACCAGTAGGTTCCTCAAACTACTTCTACAAGAAACTTCTACAAAGAAACTTGTAGAAATGTTGTATCGAATCTGAATCTTACCAGTAGATTCGTCAAACTACTTCTACAAAGAAACTTGTAGAAATGTTGTATCTAATCTGTATCTTACCAGTAGGTTCCTCAAACTACTTCTACAAAGAAACTTCTACAAAGAAACTTATAGAAATGTTGTATCTATTCTGTATCTTACCAGTAGGTTCCTCAGAGACTGAATTTCCTGCAGTTCTGACATCCACTCACAATTTTTAGACAAGGTAACATCAGGCTGTTTCAACAACATTCCAAGGAACTTGATTGTAGCCTGGCAAAAGATAAGTCTCTCTGCTTTCTCCTACAAGATAAATGTTCATACTTGGCACTTTAGATAACATACTTTGTTACATGATACATTTGTCCATAATTATAACATCTTTTGACAGGTTCTATGTGACTGTTTCTGAGAGATACATCTCTCCATAATTATCATTACCTCTTCAGACAGGCACCTTGGGATTGGTTCTGAGAGATACATTTGTCCATATTTATAATTACCTCTTCTGACAGGGACTATGTGATTGGTTTTGAGAGATACATTTACCCATATTTATAATTACCTCTCCTGACAGGAACCATGTGGTTGGTTCTGAGAAAAACATTTGCCCATGTTTATAATTACCTTTCCTGACAGGAACCATGTGTCTGTTTCTGAGACACATTTGTCCATATTTATAATTACCTCTCCTGACAGGAACCATGTGGTTGGTTCTGAGAGAAAGATTCGCCCATATTTAAAGTTACCTCTTCTGACAGGTACTATGTGACTATTTCTGAGACACATTTGTCCATATTTATAATTACCTCTCCAGACAGGAACCATGTGGTTGGTTCTGAGAGATACATTTGTCCATTTTATAATTACCTCTTCTGACAGGGACCATGTGATTGGTTCTGAGAGATATATTTTTCCATATTTCACCATAATCTCTGCACACTCAACAGCAACATCCTTCTCCAGATCACAGAATAGTACAAAGCAATCATCAAGCTGCCAAATCAAAATGTTTTAGATAATTATGACTCAAAATGATGATACAAGAAAGTTCTGTGGATGCTTTGGAATAAACAGGTTGGTGCTATTGTAGCTATTTTGTGCACTAAGAGATGAAATTACAATGACCCAACCCACTGAAATTGTGAACCTTTTTTTGCATTTCATGTTCTTTCTATTACCAACTCCTTTGAAAGGACCCTTGTAAAATGATCAAACCTTTACCATACTTGGTTAATTCCCGGTCAAAAGGTAATGGCTTGGCACTCTCTAGCAAGTATCTCACAGAGCGTGATAATGCATGTACATTGTCAAGGAATTCACACCTATCCATGGACCTTTGGTTTGTTGTTTAGAGTATGGTGTGTTTTGTTTGGTTGAGTGAGTAAGCTGCTTTACATTTCTCTGCTTGAGTGAATAACATTCTTCCAAAGTCAGTAATGAGGAAGTACACAAAATGTAAAGTTACTCTCACATCACTCTTTAATTGGAAATGCTATTGTTCCTTGAGTTTTAACAGCTGATGTAAACACCAACATTAGCATTACTTCTACAGTGTGCTCAGTCCAGAACTACACGTTGTAAATAAATTATGCAATCTACATTCTGAATACTTATCTACATTTTGGGGTGCTAGAGAACATAGTAGCAGCATTGACCCAGCCTTGCTAACCATTTAAGCCTACTTTTATCAAACATTCTTCAGATGTAGTCTTTTATATTTCTTAGTATTGAAGGAAAGCAGAATTCAGTATTGACCTCTAACCTTGTTTTGTCTGAGAAGGAAGGTCATTCTGATGATATAAGCTACCAAAGGGGTGATCTGTTGATGGGCCTCCACCAACTGTAGAGCATTCATCATTACTGAGTCCTGGTCTCTCTGTAAAATGTTGTATATTGCCATCTGTCAAAACAACCATGCAATAATGTGAAATGAAAATCACATTCTATAAATGCTGGAGCAGCGAGGGATTATTGAGCAGAGTAATTGAAAGGGTTCTAATTAATAATATGATTTGTATTGACTCTATACATTAATGAAGACCTCTACACACTACAGAATAAGAAAAAAGACAGCTGTCAGCTTGTCTATCACCTTTCTTCTTTTTGTAAGGGGAACATACATGAATTATCTTCTATGACCTAACCTTAATAGACTCTTCTTAGTTTAATGTAGCTATAAGTTACCTGTACAATGTCTGTGTTACGGAGATCAATGTTTTCTAGTTTGTATTGTCCCAGCATTCTGCAGAGTTCAATTAACTTGTAGTTATCCTGCATTTGGTCAGCCCTAATAGAAAAAAGAAGTAAAGAAATACAATGAAGCTTTCTGACAAAAAAAGGTTTCAAGACAAAATCGAACATTAAAACTGATGCACAGTTAATTAACACTCACATAAAGGACCCTTTAGGACAATGCTTCACAGGTACATTCCCGCTAGGACACTGCTTCACGGGTACTGTCCCCATTTGGACAGTTTCACAGGTACCTTCCCCGCAAGGGCACTGCCGCTTGGACAGTTTCATGGGTACCTTCCCCACTAGGATTGTTTCATGAGTATCCTCACCACTAAGACACTGGTTCATGAGTGTCTTCCCACAAAGACACTGGTTCATGAGTGTATTCCCCACTAGGACACTGTTTTTATGAGTATATTCCCCACTAAGACACTGTTTCATGAGTATCCTCCCCACGAAGACACTGGTACATGAGTGTCTTCCCCACTAAGAGACTGGTTCATGAGTGTCTTCCCCATAAAGACACTGGTTTATGAGTATTTCCCCACTAGGACACTGTTTTTATGAGTATATTCCCCACTAAGACACTGTTTTCATGAGTATATTCCCGCTAGGGCAGTTTAATGAGTTTCTTCCCCTCTAGGGCTGTTTCATGAGAGCCTTCCCCACTAGGACACTGTTTCATGAGTATTCTGACTATCATTCCCACTAGGGCACTGATTCATGAGTACCATCTCCACTAAGACACATTTTACGGATACCTTCCCTGTTAGGGCTGTTTCATAAGTATCCTCCCCACTAGGACACTGTTTCATGAGTATCCTCCCCACTAAGACACTGGTTCATGAGTGTATTCCCCACTAGCACACTGTTTTTTTTTAGTATTTCCCCACTAGGACACTGTTTTTATGTGTATTTCCCCACTAGGACACTGTTTTTATGAGTATCCTCCCCACTAGGACACTGCTTCATGAGTATCCTTCCCACTAGGACACAGTTTATGAGCACCTTTTTCCCTAAGACAACGGTTCTTGAGTATCCTCCCCTTTAGGACACTGTTTCATGAATATCCTCCCCCACTAGGACCCTAATTTATGAGTATTCTCCCACTAAGACACTGGTTCTTGAGTATTCTCCCACTAGAACACTGTTTCATGAGTGTCTTCCCCACTAGGACACTGTTTCATGAGTATCCTTTACACTAAGACACCGGTTCTTGAGTGTCTTACCACTAGGCACTGTTTCATGAGGTTCTTCCCCACTAGGACACTGTTTCAACAGTGTCTTCCCACTAAGATACTGATTCATGAGTATCCTCCCACTAAGACACTGGTTCATGAGTGTCTTCCCCACAAGGACACTGATTCATGAGTATCTTCCCTAATAGGAAACTGGTTCATGAGTATCCTCCCACTAAGACACTGGTTCATGAGTATCTTCCCCACTAGGACACTGTTTCATGGGTATCCTCCCCACTAAGATACTGGTTCATGAGTATCCTCCCACTAAGAAGCTGGTTCATGAGTGTCTTCCCCACTAGGGCACTGTTTCTTGAGTATCCTCACCACTAAGACACTAGTTCATGAGTGTCTTCCCCACTAAGAGGCTGGTTCATGAGTGTCTTCCCCACTAGGGCACTTTTTCTTGAGTATCCTCACCACTAAGACACTGTTTCATGAGTATCTTCCCCAATAGGACACTGGTTCATGAGTATCCTCCCACTAAGACACTGGTTCATGAGTGTCTTCCCCACTAGGGCACTGTTTCTTGAGTATCCTCACCACTAAGATACTAATTCATGAGTATCCTCCCACTAAGACACTGGTTCATGAGTGTCTTCCCCACTTGGGCACTGTTTCTTGAGTATCCTCACCACTAAGATACTGGTTCGTGAGTGTCTTCCCCACTAGGGCACTGTTTCTTGAGTATCCTCACCACTAAGATACTGGTTCATGAGTGTCTTCCCCACTAAGAGACTGGTTCATGAGTGTCTTCCCCACTAGGACAGAAGGATAAGCTGAGATACAAATGAAAGCTTGAACAATGGAAACTTACAATGGGTCATCAAGTTTTAAGCAAGTCTGCACAAGGTCCACTAGGCCACTACTCCATGGTACCTGAGACCTCTTCATCAAACAAAGCACAGACTGGCAAAACAGCTGACGAGAAAGAATATGGGTACAGAAATATTTAAGGCTCTGTTTCAAAGGGATTCTCTTTTTTGTTCCAACATTACAGATAATTTGGAAGATGCCAATGTGAAGAAAAGAAATGTCTTGTAATGTTACAGAATATGATAAATATGACTCACTCCTGAACAGTTACACAGACGAAGATAACTATAACTCACTACTGAACACAGTTACACAGACTAAGATAACTATAACTCACTCCTGAACACAGTTACACAGACAAAAGATAACTATAACTCACTCCTGAACACAGTTACACAGACAAAGATAACCGTTACTCACCCCCTAACACAGTTACACAGACAAAGATAACTATAACTCACTCCTGAACACAGTTACACAGACAAAGATAAATATAACTCACTCCTGAACACAGTTTCACAGACAAAAAAAACTATTACTCACTCCTGAACACAGTTACACAGACAAAGATAACCGTTAATCACCCCCTAACACAGTTAAACAGACAAAGATAACTATAACTCACTCCTGAACACAGTTACACAGACGAAGATAACTATAACTCACTACTGAAACAGTAACGCAGACGAAGATAACTATAACTCACTCCTGAACACAGTTACACAGACAAAAGATAACTATAACTCACTCCTGAACACAGTTACACAGACAAAAGATAACTATTTTTTTTAATTTTTTTTTTTATTAACTTTATTCGTAACCAGGGGTCCTGTCACTGGTAAACCAGTGTTCTCCCCAGGATCCCTGCACATATAAAACATACAAAATATAACAAACAGAACACATAAATAAATACAGAAGATATAGATATAAAAATATAAAAAATATAAAATAAAAATAAAAATAAAAAAATAAAAAATAAAAAATATATATATATATATAAAAATAAAAATCTAATTCGATTTCAAAGATTCCAGAAAGCCAGGCCATTTCTAATTGCACATTTTAGTTTATTTTTAAAGGTATCAGTGTTATTGCACATACGAATATGCCGAGGCAGTGCATTCCATTGATTAACCCCATGGCAAGTTTGACGACGTCTCCCCCAAATAGTGTTGGAATGTGGAAGGCAGAAACCACCAGAGGTAGAAGCTCTTGTGGCAGATTCACTCGAGGAGACATGGGCATACTTGTCACAGAGATAGTCAGGAGCAGCTGCTATGTGGATTTTATGCATAAAAACCTGACGGTGATAATTCCATCTTTGCTCTATAGGGATCCAGGATAGAGCTGAGAGAACATCAGCTGTAGGTGCAGTCCTAGGAAGATCTAGAATAATTCGACCAGCTCTTCCTTGCAGAGATACCAGACATTTTTTATACTTGGCACAGGTGTTAGACCAGGTACAACTAGCATAATCAAAGTGGGGGCTTATCAAACTATTGTACACCATAATCCTGTATTTGTGTGGAAGATACTTCTTAACCCTACCAAGTATCCCAAGACGGCAGGATATTTTCTTGCAAATCATAGATAAATGGTCTTTGAAAGTTAAGGTACTGTCCAAAAGCACCCCAAGGTACCTAAAAACATGAACCTGTTCTATATCATGTGAGTCATAATGGAGAATGAGAGGGTCAGCTCTCTTCATCATGGTTGGTGTGCCAAAAAGCATACTTTTGGTCTTTTTTACATTCAAAGTCAATTTTTTTTTGACCAGCCACTTGCCAATCAGAATAAGATCTGTAGAGAGAACCTGCTGTATTTCACTTATTTTCTCAGAGCTATAAAAAACAGCTGTGTCATCTGCATATAAAATTGCCTGGCTTTCACTTGTGGCAGATGGAAGATCATTTATGTATATAGAGAATAGTAATGGCCCAATGATAGATCCCTGTGGAACGCCAAATGCAATTCCCATCATATCTGAATACTGGTTCTCAATCTGAACAATTTGGTATCTGCCCGCAAGATAAGAGCCGAACCAATCCAATGCAGAGTCAACAACTCTATATGACCGAAGTTTGTCAAGCAAGATGTCATGATCAACTGTATCAAAAGCTTTTTTAAAGTCAAGGAACAAGATGCCAGTGTAGTTCTTTCTTCCACAGGCACCGTCCATGTTTGACAAAATATCATCAACCACATAGCTGAGAGCCGTAGTAGTGGAGTAACCAGGTCTGAAGCCTGATTGCCATTTGTTAAGGATCTTGTTACTAGTTAGATACTGATACAGTTGATCATGAACAACTCTTTCCAAGATTTTTGACACAACTGGCAGAACTGAAATAGGTCTATAATTGTCGACCTGACTGCGTGTCCCATCTTTGAAAACTGGTGAGACCTTGGCAGTCTTCCAGTCAGAAGGGAAAACCCCATGAGAGAGTGATAAGTTGATGATATAAGTAAGAGAAGGAGCAATGTGGGAGGCAGATAGCCTCAACAAACGAGCACTTATGTTGTCAAGGCCAGTGGCTTTCCCGGCAGACAGGCCCTTTAGTTGCTTCTCAATCGAGTCAATGCTAACTGTCTGGAACCGGAAATTACATAAAGTATCATTTGTGGAAGGAGTGTGGGGTCTAGAATCAAATTTACTAGCTAGCTCACTTCCAATGTTAGCGAAAAAATTGTTGAAGACATTAGCAATTTCACACTTGTCATTAACAACAATACCATTATCAACTATGCTAGCAATGTTATGGTGTTTGCTACTATGCATTGCTTCTTTAAGGGTAGACCATAATTTAGAGGAGTCATTTTTAGTGTCCTCAATTTTGGTTTTGAAGTACTCACATTTTAGTTGGGAAGCCAGATTATTGAGTTTGTTTCTACATTTTTTGTACCTGGCCCAAGTGTCCAGTGAACCATGTTTCTCAGCGACCTTCTTCAGGTGATCCCTCTCCCAGGTCATCGAGATGAACTCATCAGTGACCCAGGGAGTGTGCTCACCTTTAACAGTCACAGTTTTCAGAGGTGCATGGGCATCAGACACTTCATTAAAGAGAGTTTTCCAAGTATACCACATGAGGTCAATATCATCCAGACCTTCAATACAGGAAAATGGGATTTTGGAGATATCATCACTAAAAGCTTCCTGATGGAACCGTTTGAAAGATCTAGTAGTGATCTTTCTGGGAATATGTTTGGGTTTGTTAGCCCTTCTAACAGCATAAATCAGCCTATGATCACTCAGACCAGTGGGTATCACTCCTGACTGAGTGACATAATTTTTACGGTTCACATAAATGTGATCTAAGAGGGTTCGTGAGTGAAGAGTCACACGGGTGGGCTCGGAAATCATTTGACTGAGTTCATTCCGACGTGTATAATCATGCATATCCTTAGTAAGACCTTTCTTGCAAGTGGGAAGAAGATCTAAATTGAAATCACCTAAAATCAAAGTTTCATAATTACAATCCAATGCATTTGATATATTGTTCAATATGTCATTCAGGTAAACAAAATCTGAGTTGGGAGACCGATACACCGAGCCAATCAAAATTGGTCTGGAAACTATACTATAGCGGGTCTGGAAACTATACTATAGCTCACTCCTGAACACAGTTACACAGACAAAGATAACCGTTACTCACCCCCTAACACAGTTACACAGACAAAGATAACCGTTACTCACCCCCTAACACAGTTACACAGACAAAGATAACTATAACTCACTCCTGAACACAGTTACACAGACAAAGATAAATATAACTCACTCCTGAACACAGTTTCACAGACAAAAAAAACTATTACTCACTCCTGAACACAGTTACACAGACAAAGATAACTGTTAATCACCCCCTAACACAGTTAAACAGACAAAGATAACTATAACTCACTCCTGAACAGTTACACAGACAAAGATAACTGTTACTCACCCCCTAACACAGTAACACAGACAAAGATAAACGTTACTCACCCCCTAACACAGTTACACAGACAAAGATAACCGTTAATCACCCCCTAACACAGTTAAACAGACAAAGATAACTATAACTCACTCCTGAACACAGTTACACAGACAAAGATAACCGTTACTCACCCCCTAACATAGACAAAGATAACCGTTACTCACCCCCTAACACAGTTACACAGACAAAGATAACAGTTACTCACTCCTGAACAGTTGCACAGACAAAGATAACCGTTACTCACCCCCTAACACAGTTACACATACAAAGATAACAGTTACTCACCCCGTAACACAGTTACACAGACAAAGATAACTATAACTCACTCCTGAACACAGTTACACAGACAAAGATAAATATAACTCACTCCTGAACACAGTTACACAGACAAAGATAACCGTTACTCACCCCCTAACACAGTTACACAGACAAAGGTAACCGTTACTCACCCCCTAACACAGTGACACAGACAAAGATAACAGTTACTCACCCCCTAACACATTTACACAGACAAAGATAACCGTTACTCACCCCCTAACACATTGTTATGCAAAAGAAGATAACCATTACTCACCCCCTAACACATTGTTATGCAAAAGAAGATAACCATTACTCACCTTGGAATCAGTGATGTACTGTGATATGGATATGGCTCTAGATTGTAGGGAATTGCAGTGATACTGAAAATAAAATAAAACCGTATTAGTAACACAAGATTAAACTCCAAATAAATATTTATAGTCATAAACATACAATATCTATGATTGTAGAGGAGGAGCCATCTTTTCAACAACAAAACAACAACAAAAACATGTAAGACATAACTACTGCTACAAAACATAGTTATGTCCAATATTGACCAAAGTATCTATGACAAATTTTAATATTTTGCCATACAGCCTTTAGAAATACTTACCATGATGTATTCACTCATTAACTTATCTAGATCTAAGTGGTTGTGTTCAGCATATGGTTTCACCTGGTTCTCCACAACTCTAGGTACCAGCTCAATAGCTGCAACCCTGTTTAACATCACAAAGGCTATTGATGTGACCGTTTCCTGGCAAAGAAAACAGTAGGATATCCTCCATCAAAAGACAGAAATGCAGTTCATGTTAACATTACAAATTGTTCGACTTGCATGAAACAGTCATGGACTCCAGAAAAATAAGTGTGTGAGAAAAGTGAAGTATCCACATCACCTACCTGAGTGTAGTCTTGAAGTGATAAACTACACTGATACATGTCTTTTATATTCCTCAAGCCCATAAGCTGTCCTAGTAGAGTCTCCAGACTGTCTAAGATCTGGCTGTCTTCTGTAGCACAAACCTGAACAACAGAAGAATATAAACAATAAGTGAAGTGATAGCTACAAAACACAAGACTAAACAAGTTCTCAGATGTGTATTATGTCTACTGGAAAGTCTATCAAATCTAAATAAATACAACTTTACTGCAATTCTGCAGGCATGCTGGAATTTTATAGCTATAGTGAAATCTAGAAATAGACTGTAAATATGCCAATTTTATTGAAATTCAGCACTTAACATATGTACTGTGCTTTGCTTAAATAATATGAAGGAATAACTAGCACAAAAACTCATTCAGTTTGGAAGTTTCATCAATCTACTCTCAGGGTTGATATATATAGTTTGCAGATTTAGGTATCTCTTAAACTACAAATAAAATGAATTTTTGGGGCATAGTTACCTGTGTGCCTGATACCAATATATTGTGCAGGTACCATCAAGTTTGTGCAATAAGTCTAGAAACTGGTTTTCAATTGAGTCATTCATTTTAGAAGCAATTAGTAGATTACAAACCTGGCCAATCCTCGTATGAGTTTGATATGCACTGAAAAATATCTGAAGTAGATCTATGCCATTCCCAGGCCAGGAATTCTGTAAAAGTTGATGAAGAAAGCTGTGTTGACGTTTCTCCTAAGCTGTATTATATGATCACCAGTATCATGAACCGATGGCATGTTAAGCAAGTTACAATATATATATATATATATATATATATATATATATATATATATATATAAATATATATATATATATATATATATATATATATATATATATATATAAATATATATATATATATTTATATATATATCTATATATAGTTATATATATATATATATATATATATATATCTATATATATCTATATAGGAATAACGGAAAAACTGTTAAACAACTATGCTACATATAGAGAAAGGCTGGATCTATAGTGAGATACAATAATTAAATTAGGTAATTGATTGGAAGTAAAACAGGCAATGTTTGGTTTTTGCAGAGCTTTCAAGCAAAACAAGCTCTTCTTCAGTGCATGATCACCGAAAGTGACAAGGAGTAGCAGGAATTGAAACTATTTTATAGAGAAGAGTGTCGGCATGGTTGTTAAGTCAAAGCAACTTACTGATTTCTGCTGAATTGAGCAGAAGTTTTAGAAAACCGGATTATTTTAATCTGATTCCATCGTAATTGCAAAGGAATTGTTTTGGTTTATCTAGGACGGCAAATCGTTTCTGATGTTTAAACCTAACCACGTGTGTGGTTTCAAGTTTTGTCGAGATAGAAATTCTTTCTCAAGGTTTCCAATAAAGATGTTGACAAAAGACAGTGCCATTTTGGTACCCATTGCGGTGCCATAAATTTGGAGGTAGTGTTTGCTGCCAAATACCAGATTATTGCTAGTCAAGATTAGTTGCATCAATTCGGCAAATTTCTCTCACATCCAAGGTAACTAACAGAGAAGATAGGGGAAGATTTTATGAATTTTTTGAATTTTTTCTTTGATATATGTATCTTATATATATATATGTATATATATATATATATATATATATATATATATATACATATATATATATATATAAGATACATATATCAAAGAAAAAATTCAAAAAATTCAATAGGTATTATTAATTCATTTTAATAACTTCAAACGTTATAAATTCATAATAGCTGTGTTAGAAATCGTGTTAACTGGGATCCCTAATGATCTCTCTCATCTGTGACAAGTTCCTACATTGTTTGTTACATTTGATTTAAAGTATTCAACACAGATGAGAATTACAGCACTTACTTTGTCTCGGATTTCCATATTGCGCACTCTATCTCCAACCCAATCAGCAAGTAATTTCTAGAGTAGAAGGCGATGAGAAGTTTTTTTAAATCCCACATAACTTAAACAAAACATCAGTCAGTCGATTAGTGGAGAACCATTCAGGGGTTCTCAGACATTGTAGTTGAACCATAGTAGGAATACACTGACAGATACTGACTGTCTAGTAATATATGATATACTACATGCTAAATACACCTTCCTAAACTTACCAGATTGCTCTCAAGTCCTGTTACTCTCAGAAATGTTCATTAATGTAAATATGAAAGTGACATGTAAATCATTGTTTATACTTAGCATGATGATGTTGCTTACATTATGTTGATTCAAGCAATGTTAATAAACCATAATGTGTAATCTTGCAATTAGCAAAAGCAATGTTATTTCCAGGAAAGTTAGGAAGTATTAAGTACCTTTCCACCAGGATAATCCCGAAATACAAGAGGAAAGAGGACATCTCTCAGCCAAGGGATGATACTAGCAGGGCAGACATCCGTAGGAATGGAGTCAAGGATCAGCTTAAACAATTTCAAATCCATCTCTCCCAAAATCTCCTCCTTAAAAACCAAGATTAACATGAGTATTGATTATCATCAGTGTTAAAGATGTTTAAAATGTTCTTGTATTATCACATTGGAATTACTCGAAACAGTTACCACATTTATTCAATTGTTTTGGATTAAGTTTCATCTTCATAAGTACATATGAGATAGAAAAAGACTGGGAGAGTTTATTGGAAACATGTCAGGCCATAGTAGACACATTCATTGTTCATAGCTTCCCATGTTGCCATCTCTAAATATTGATTGAAATAACAGTTCTGCAACAAAAGAATCCCTACAATACACCATTCTCAATACTAGACATTAGTAGTTTAACCAGAATGGAAAAAGGCATTGAGGTTTCGATGACGTTATTAGTTGCATCTTTTTAGGAATCTAATACATGAAGCCTCCCTTCATATTTACAAGGCCTCAGGTTCCTTCTAGGATATGACACAAACAAACACGATTCATTATCTCTGCTAGAAAATAATGACAATAAACTTCTGGAAATATCATGTTCACAAATTTTTGCTCAAAATTTTGATCGCTGGTGAACTCAAATAACTTAGTGAGATTGACCTCAAATAACATCTCACCTCCACAAAATAAATTTAGAATTCTACTCCACAATATATTAAATCCACATGCAAAGTATGAGATATTGCACGGTTACAGGATTTTCACATTTGGACCTCTGGTGACCTCAAATTAAATTTGACCTCAAATAACAATAGGCTTCTTCAGCATCCACATGCAAATTATGAGATCTGTCAAAGATTTCTCTTCATTGAGTTTACAAGGTTTTCCCATTTTGACCTCTGGTGACCTCAAATGGACGTTGACTTGATTAAGAAAAACAAAGAGCTTCTTCTTCTCAATATGAGAAGTGCACTTAGTTCAAAATTTGGCAAGCTTCCTTACTGGAGATATTGGGGTTACAAGCAAGCTGTCGTACACACATATGCCATCATGATTGCATAGGTTATATTTATTATGGAAACCTAAAACACTATGTATTCTACATACCTTATGCCTGAGACATAGGGCCATGGCTGGGGCTAACATGGAAGCCTTCAGAATCTTCATCAGTTCTTCAACTACGGTAGGTTGTAGGAAAGAATGCCACTTATCCTGACTGAAAGAAGCAAAACTTAAGCTCTGATGTAAGTTCCATTTGCAGTCAGTCAAATCTCATTACTAACAGATGCCTGATTTACTTGTGGTAACTCTGACTCATGAGGTGAATTTGTGAATCCAATCCTAAAATATTCATTTGACTAAGGTTTTTCTTTTAGTATACCCAATAAATATAATAATAACAAATGATAACAAGCAACCATGAACTTTGGAGCTGATCTCATCAGCAAAATTACTTTGCATTCCAAACAAATAATCCATTGTAACAGAAAGATGCATGTTATCTGGAACAACCTAGGCTTTTCCACAGAGCTAGTACATGACATAACAAGTTCCCATCATGTGCCAACACTCAGTCTATAATCCATTCATTAGCACTTTGACTGATCTACCAACATTAATTAATGAATTACATAGCATTACCTACTTTCTCACATATCACCACTTGTGGTTTGCTTTCCTTCTCTTAATAATTTGCAATACAACCAAACAATTGAAAATTCAGTTAGTAATTAGCACTTACCTAAAGCAATGCTCTCCATGAACCAATTCAAATGTTTTCAATTCTTTCATTTTTGCAAGCAGCTGAGGAAAAAGAAGAGAAAGAAATATTTAACTTTTAATATTAAAGTAAAACAATCCAACATCAATGTTAACTGGAAACAAGGCATGGATGAATGGTATATATAGTGAACTATGTAGCATGTCAATTTAAGTTAATTATATGTAGTATTTTAAACTGCCGTCATATTATCTTATATGGAAAGTAGTAATTAGCGAAAGTACAAAATCTCACCTGAATCTTGAGGTCAGTGACATTCAGATCCTGACTGTTACAAACCTAATGAATACAAAACAAAGGAACTATTTAGACCAGCACAGAAGAGGCAATGATCAATTGGGAGACTTTAAGGTTCTCTACAGCAGTGTATCTCTTCAATAAGTATGGTTCCTATAGCTATATCAATTTATCTATATCAATATCTGTATGTATCAATATCTGTATGTATCAATATATCTATATCAATATCTATATCAATATATCTATATCAATATCTATATCAATATATCTATATCAATATCAATAAATCTATATCAATATCTATATCAATACATCTATATATATATCAATATCTTTATCAATATATCTATATCAATATTTATATCAATATTTATATCAATATCTATATCAATGTACCTATATCAATATCTATATCAATAACTATATCAATATCTGATATTCTACCAAAAGTGAACTTGAAGCAAATGGGTGTGATGTCATAGTTGCACTCTGACAAATGTTTTGTTTTTTGCTTTATTTTTCAGTCTACTGATTTGACCTTGGATTAGGTTGGGTTACTAGGTTGTCTAAAGGGGATGTGAAGTTTACAAGATACCAATACCTATGGTACATTCACATTATTGATGCATCCAATTATGTAGTATTAAATTAGGTGAAAATTTTAAAGGAAAACAAAACATAATTTATCAGTGTGCAACAATGACTTCACACATGTTTGCTCCAAGTTCACTTTTGGTACGAAAGGTGGTAACTTCAACTGTCAATATCTCCAAAACAGTACATAGGAATTGAATGCAAATTTCACCCAAATGCTTAAATTATTTTCCTCTTTAACATATCAAAAAGACTGTTTAACATAGCAACAATGACTTCACACATGTTTGCTCCAAGTTCACTTTTGGTACGAAAGGTGGCAACTTCAACTGTCAATATCTCCAAAACAGTACATAGGAATTGAATGCAAATTTCACCCAAATGCTTAAATTATGTTCCTCTTTAACATATCAAAAAGACTTTTTGACCTGGACTATTCTATTAAAATTACCAGTAGGTAGGGTTCCTATAGCTATATCCATATATCTACAGTATTATACTTATGATGACCAATAAGTACAGTTCCTATAGCTTATATCAATACTTAAGATGACCAGTAGGTAGGGTTCCTACAGCTATATCCATATATCTACAGTATTATACTTATGATGACCAATAAGTACAGTTCCTATAGCCATATCAATACTTAAGATGACCAGTAGGTAGGGTTCCTATAGTATATCCATATATCTACAGTATTATACTTATGATGACCAATAAGTACAGTTCCTATAGCCATATCAATACTTAAGATGACCAGTAGGTAGGGTTCCCACAGCTATATCCATATATCTACAGTATTATACTTACGATGACCAATAAGTACAGTTCCTATAGCCATATCAATACTTAAGATGACCAGTAGGTAGGGTTCCTATAGCTATATCCATATATCTACAGTATTATACTTATGATGACCAATAAGTACAGTTCCTATAGCCATATCAATACTTAAGATGACCAGTAGGTAGGGTTCCCACAGCTATATCCATATATCTACAGTATTATACTTACGATGACCAATAAGTACAGTTCCTATAGCCATATCAATACTTAAGATGACCAGTAGGCAGGGTTCCTATAGTATATCAATATATCCAAAGTATTATACTTAAGATAACCAATAAGTACAGTTCCTAAAGCTATATCAATACTTAAGATGACCAGTAGGCAGGGTTCCCACAGCTATATCCATATACCTACAGTATTATACTTACAATGACCAATAAGTACAGTTCCTATAGCCATATCAATACTTAAGATGACCAGTAGGCAGGGTTCCCACAGCTATATCCATATACCTACAGTATTATACTTATGATGACCAATAAGTACAGTTCCTATAGCTATATCAATACTTAAGATGACCAGTAGGTAGGGTTCCTATAGTATATCCATATATCTACAGTATTATACTTATGATGACCAATAAGTACAGTTCCTATAGCCATATCAATACTTAAGATGACCAGTAGGTAGGGTTCCCACAGCTATATCCATATACCTACAGTATCATACTTACGATGACCAATAAGTACAGTTCCTATAGCCATATCAATACTTAAGATGACCAGTAGGTAGGGTTCCCACAGCTATATCCATATATCTACAGTATCATACTTACGATGACCAATAAGTACAGTTCCTATAGCCATATCAATACTTAAGATGACCAGTAGGTAGGGTTCCTATAGTATATCCATATATCTACAGTATTATACTTATGATGACCAATAAGTACAGTTCCTAAAGCTATATCAATACTTAAGATGACCAGTAAGTAGGGTTCCTACAGCTATATCCATATATCTACAGTATTATACTTACGATGACCAATAAGTACAGTTCCTATAGCCATATCAATACTTAAGATGACCAGTAGGCACGGTTCCTATAGTATATCCATATATCCACAGTATTATACTTACAATGACCAATAAGCACAGTTCCTATAGCTTATATCAATACTTAAGATGACCAGTAGGTAGGGTTCCTATAGTATATCCATATATCTACAGTATTATACTTATGATGACCAATAAGTACAGTTCCTAAAGCTATATCAATACTTAAGATGACCAGTAGGTAGGGTTCCCACAGCTATATCCATATATCTACAGTATTATACTTACGATGACCAATAAGTACAGTTCCTATAGCCATATCAATACTTAAGATGACCAGTAGGTAGGGTTCCCACAGCTATATCCATATATCTACAGTATCATACTTACGATGACCAATAAGTACAGTTCCTATAGCCATATCAATACTTAAGATGACCAGTAGGTAGGGTTCCTATAGTATATCCATATATCTACAGTATTATACTTATGATGACCAATAAGTACAGTTCCTATAGCCATATCAATACTTAAGATGACCAGTAGGCAGGGTTCCCACAGCTATATCCATATATCTACAGTATTATACTTACGATGACCAATAAGTACAGTTCCTATAGCTTATATCAATACTTAAGATGACCAGTAGGTAGGGTTCCTATAGTATATCCATATATCTACAGTATTATACTTACGATGACCAATAAGTACAGTTCCTATAGCCATATCAATACTTAAGATGACCAGTAGGCACGGTTCCTATAGTATATCCATATATCCACAGTATTATACTTACAATGACCAATAAGCACAGTTCCTATAGCTTATATCAATACTTAAGATGACCAGTAGGTAGGGTTCCTATAGTATATTCATATATCTACAGTATTATACTTATGATGACCAATAAGTACAGTTCCTATAGCCATATCAATACTTAAGATGACCAGTAGGCAGGGTTCCCACAGCTATATCCATATATCTACAGTATTATACTTACGATGACCAATAAGTACAGTTCCTATAGCTTATATCAATACTTAAGATGACCAGTAGGTAGGGTTCCTATAGTATATCCATATATCTACAGTATTATACTTATGATGACCAATAAGTACAGTTCCTATAGCCATATCAATACTTAAGATGACCAGTAGGTAGGGTTCCCACAGCTATATCCATATATCTACAGTATTATACTTGCGATGACCAATAAGTACAGTTCCTATAGCCATATCAATACTTAAGATGACCAGTAGGCAGGGTTCCTATAGTATATCCATATATCCACAGTATTATACTTACAATGACCAATAAGTTCAGTTCCTATAGCTTATATCACTACTTAAGATGACCAGTAGGTAGGGTTCCTACAGCTATATCCATATATCTACAGTATTATACTTACAATGACCAGTAAGTCATTTCAAGGTTTTAATCTATGATTTTGACCAGTTTATTGAGACACCAGCAGGATTGTTCTGACGTTAATAAATGGTCCTGTAGGTCGGTCACAATGTGTCATTAATCAGACATATAGAGATGCATAGCTATCAGCTGGAAATGCCCTCTTTAATCAAACACAGCTAGAATTGGGGAGAGAACTTCTCAAGTGTCACTTGATGCACTCAGTGTTGACATCAAGGTGTTGAGCTAGAGATCTTAGAGACACATGGAAAGTTGGTTTTAAGTCAAATTGGTAGTGAGAACCTAGTGTGGCTAACATTATATATATCAACATGGTTATATGTAATAAGGCAACGAAGGCTCAAAATGAATCTTGTTAAGTTACAAAGTTGTCCTAACTCTGTTATAGACATAAGACAGCAATATCTGGTTGGCTGACAGACTTGGTAATCCCACATCACTGCAGATACTGGCTATGAACCTCTCATCAGTCACATTATCCAGACATTCTCTCAATTCTTTCATCTGAATCGAAACATTCTCAGACACTTCAGTCTCCTCCAGTGTCATTTGCTTCATTAGATAATTGGCCTTTGTTTTATGCACCATCTGAAAACAAGATAGAAAAAGTAACCTATAAAGCATCAATAATCCTTATCTTTTTACATTTTTCATTCAAATTCAAATGTTAAGCACAAAAAATATATCTGCTACAAAATATGATTTTAATCATTTTGGTCACATGTCATGATCACCTTTGATACAGGTTGACGTTTGCTGTTGCTTGTGACTGCTATAGAACACAACACTAATTAGACATGTGGGCACAAATTGTCCAACAAAACAGTTCCATTCAAGGAAAGACTTCGCAATTCCAAAGGGACTGTTTCGTTCATGACGTTGGATTAATGGTTCAATTGTTGGCAAAATTTGATGTAGGGCAAATTTTAATGGTGGTCCAGTCATCCAAGTTGACCAAATTTCTGTCCGGAAAACCAAACTCAGCTGTGGAGGTTGTCCATTGGATGAGTAGTTATTTACATCAAATTCAGAATGCATTGTAACTAAATATCCCAAAATAGGTAAAATGATAAATTGGTATCACCCCCAAAGCTGGTGTGCCATTCACCAAACCTACATATGTCTCATACAGTGTATATAATGGTGTTCTATTCACCAAACCTACACATCTCTCATACAGTGTACATATTGGTGTTCTATCCACCAAACTTGCACATATCTCATACAGTGTACATATTGCTGTTATATTCACCAAACCTACACATTCTTATACAGTGTACATATTAGTTATTGCTATTTTGATACATATTTTCAGAAACCAAATTTGCTGTTCAGACAACCAAAATGTAAGACCTGTTTGTCTGAGGACAACCAGAAAAGATCTTTAAAACTTTGCCCTGCAACACCTCCATCAGACATGTTTCAGAAGTTCATCTTATCACCAAATTAAAGAATTATTAAACAAAATGAATTGTGGGAAACCTGCACAGATACAATGATGTGTATGAAGTCTTTATTGCAGTAAACAAACACATTATGACTGCAAAGTGAAAAGAACTTGTCTCAAGTGGTGTTACTGACATGTGTTTCACAGAGCTGAACCATGGGTCAATATTTTATTATAAGCTAAGCCCTAAGTTTCTTCTGGAATTGTGCAGCCACTAACCTGTAAATCTAAACCAAAGAGCTTAGCAAACTCCTCTGCTTCTCCGAACTTTGACAGATGCAGTAGTCGATGGAATCTAGTTTCTGGGAGAGCTTCAGTCAAACATCTTACTCTGAGAGTGGACACTTCTCTATTATCAACATCCTCATCACCATACTTACTTGTTCCCTCTATCATATAGATAGTTTCCTAGAAATAAAACAAAAATATTTTATTATATATGTATTAAATGTTAATGATTAGTACATTAAACAGAAAAACACTAATTCAAAACTGCAAACTGGTAAAAACAAGGTATGCTTTAGAGCTGGTAGCCTTTCTGACTGTCAAGTACAGTAGCACGCTGAACACTACTGTAAATCATAGACTGTAACTCAATGACCTCTATCAAATTCCCACTTTGTACTCACCAAGAGTAATCCTACATACCAACTGTACATAACCTGAACACTGTACCAACTGTACATAACCTGAACACTATACCAACTGTACATAACCTGAACACTATACCAACTGTACATAACCTGAACACTATACCAACTGTACATAACCTGAACACTATACCAACTGTACATAACCTGAACACTATATCAACTGTACATAACCTGAACACTATACCACCTGTACATAACATGAACACTATACCAACTGTACATAACCTGAACACTATACTAACTGTACATAACCTGAACACTATACCAACTGTATATTAACCTGAACACTATACCAACTGTACATAACCTGAACACTATACCACCTGTACATAACCTGAACACTATACCAACTGTACATAACCTGAACACTATACCAACTGTATATTAACCTGAACACTATCACGCTGAACACTACTGTAAATCATAGACTGTAACTCAATGACCTCTATCAAATTCCCACTTTGTACTCACCAAGAGTAATCCTACATACCAACTGTACATAACCTGAACACTGTACCAACTGTACATAACCTGAACACTATACCAACTGTACATAACCTGAACACTATACCAACTGTACATAACCTGAACACTATACCAACTGTACATAACCTGAACACTATACCAACTGTACATAACCTGAACACTATACCACCTGTACATAACATGAACACTATACCAACTGTACATAACATGAACACTATACCAACTGTACATAACAGGAACACTATACCAACTGTACATAACATAAACACTATACCAACTGTACATAACATGAACACTATACCAACTGTACATAACCTGAACACTATACCAACTGTACATAACCTGAACACTATACCACCTGTACATAACCTGAACACTATACCACCTGTACATAACCTGAACACTATACCAACTGTACATAACCTGAACACTATACCAACTGTACATAACATGAACACTATATCAACTGTACATAACCTGAACACTATACCAACTGTACATAACCTGAACACTATACCAACTGTACATAACATGAACACTATACCAACTGTACATAACCTGAACACTATACCAACTGTACATAACCTGAACACTATACCAACTGTACATAACCTGAACACTATACCAACTGTACATAACCTGAACACTATACCAACTGTACATAACCTGAACACTATACCAACTGTACATAACCTGAACACTATACCAACTGTACATAACCTGAACACTATACCAACTGTACATAACCTGAACACTATACCACCTGTACATAACATGAACACTATACCAACTGTACATAACATGAACACTATACCAACTGTACATAACAGGAACACTATACCAACTGTACATAACATGAACACTATACCAACTGTACATAACATGAACACTATACCAACTGTACATAACCTGAACACTATACCAACTGTACATAACCTGAACACTATACCACCTGTACATAACCTGAACACTATACCACCTGTACATAACCTGAACACTATACCAACTGTACATAACCTGAACACTATACCAACTGTACATAACATGAACACTATACCAACTGTACATAACCTGAACACTATACCAACTGTACATAACCTGAACACTATACCAACTGTACATAACATGAACACTATACCAACTGTACATAACCTGAACACTATACCAACTGTACATAACCTGAACACTATACCAACTGTACATAACCTGAACACTATACCAACTGTACATAACCTGAACACTATACCACCTGTACATAACCTGAACACTATACCACCTGTACATAACCTGAACACTATACCAACTGTACATAACCTGAACACTATACCAACTGTACATAACATGAACACTATACCAACTGTACATAACCTGAACACTATACCAACTGTACATAACCTGAACACTATACCAACTGTACATAACATGAACACTATACCAACTGTACATAACCTGAACACTATACCAACTGTACATAACCTGAACACTATACCAACTGTACATAACCTGAACACTATACCAACTGTACATAACCTGAACACTATACCAACTGTACATAACCTGAACACTATACCAACTGTACATAACCTGAACACTATACCAACTGTACATAACCTGAACACTATACCAACTGTACATAACCTGAACACTATACCACCTGTACATAACATGAACACTATACCAACTGTACATAACATGAACACTATACCAACTGTACATAACAGGAACACTATACCAACTGTACATAACATGAACACTATACCAACTGTACATAACATGAACACTATACCAACTGTACATAACCTGAACACTATACCAACTGTACATAACCTGAACACTATACCACCTGTACATAACCTGAACACTATACCACCTGTACATAACCTGAACACTATACCAACTGTACATAACCTGAACACTATACCAACTGTACATAACATGAACACTATACCAACTGTACATAACCTGAACACTATACCAACTGTACATAACCTGAACACTATACCAACTGTACATAACATGAACACTATACCAACTGTACATAACCTGAACACTATACCAACTGTACATAACCTGAACACTATACCAACTGTACATAACCTGAACACTATACCAACTGTACATAACCTGAACACTATACCAACTGTACATAACCTGAACACTATACCAACTGTACATAACCTGAACACTATACCAACTGTATATTAACCTGAACACTATACCAACTGTACATAACCTGAACACTATACCAACTGTACATAACATGAACACTATACCAACTGTACATAACCTGAACACTATACCAACTGTACATAACCTGAACACTATACCAACTGTACATAACCTGAACACTATAATAGTTATTGATCAGACAAGTCCCACACAAACATACCATCATCATCATCATCACATGGCTTCACTTTGAATATATGATTCAGAAACCACTCTAGTTCTTACATTTAATAATATGCAAATATTTCTATAGCACTTTATGCAAAGGCCTCAAAGCGCTTTAAACAAGTACACAAATATGCAAGACAAATCACTGTAAATTTTGGAATAAATGTGTTTTTAAGAGACGCTTAAAACAGTCAACCGATGGTGCATTGCGAATTGAAGATGGTAGATTGTTCCAGAGATGAGGTGCAGCAGAGATGAAGGCTCTTTCTCCATAAAACTTTGTGTTTGGGGTATGGCTGGTGGCAAGAAGACACTTTGTAGACAAGCGAAGTTGGCGTTGAGGATGATACTGAGGAATTAAATTTGTAATGTAACCAGGGGCAAGGGAGTGTTGTGATTTGTACGTTAAGAGGAGGAGCTCATAAATTGACCGATGTTTTACTGGAAGCCAATGGAGTGATTGAAGCAATAATAAATACAATATTAATAATATTAACAATATTAATAATAAAAAATAATTAATACAATATTTCAAAATAAACCAGGTTTAGCTTTTGATCTTTAGGAGTGATGTCCAGTTGGTGTGAGGAGCTTAGTACATTAAACAGCAATTTACCTAGGTTCCTAGTTGTTTATAACAAGCTATAATTATTATTTTCAGGTACACCAGTGTAATCTGGAGCAAGTCCATCATGTATTTACAAAGTTGTGTAATAATGATTTGTAACTCACAAAGTATGGTGGCATGTCAGCTAAGAAAGAGTATGGTTTGACTGCCAGAGAGTAGACACAGTCCATCCCAGGCAATGAAATCACCTTGAGGAAGCTCTCTCCATCAATGGATGTTACAGCTACAACCTGAACGGAGGTATCATCACCTCTGTCAAATGTTTAATGACGTAAAAGTAATGAATTTTAATGTATGAAACAAATATCATCATTTATAACAAAATGGAGAAAGTAAGATACTAATAATAACAGAAGTATCCAGAACTATGAGAAAGGCAGATACAATAATAATAATAATAATCAGCAGTTATCCACTCAGCCACAGCACCGGTATACAAGCATATTGTATCACCAATGATACAAACTAGCACATTTCAAACTTCTTGGACCTACACAAAATATATCCACAACACCTAATACTTCTACAAATTAATGGTGTTCAAATTGGCCATTCCTCTGATAAGGTCATCCATACAATTCTTGCCATTTAGCTGATTAACTATTCTTAGTTTCCAGTTTTGAATTCTCTGATGCAGAATTATACAGAACCAACAAAGCACTAGTTTATGATTCACAATAGCTACTAGATTTTTCACTTCATCTTCTTCCAGCTCCATTTAATCTCCATCTTCTCGTAATCAATACTCACTTTAAATTACTGAGTGATCAATACTGAGTAATCAATACTCACTCTAAATTACTGAGTGATCAATACTGAGTAATCAATACTCACTCTAAATTACTGGAGGACAACACAGGATTATAATTGATCAGAATGAAATCATTAATCTCCATCGCAGACCAACGAGCAAGTTGAATCAAATATCTCTTATCAAATGCAGCAAGAACATTCTGCAGAATGAAAGATAACACAAAACTATGAACCTAACAAGACTTGTTAGATTAACCTCATTTAATAAGTATAAATTAACGACACCAGTTCATGGATGTACTTCACACAAGCTCACATTTACAATACTTCTAGTGTTCTTCTCACGGTCTCTTTATGAATATGTTTAATAAATTGATTGATCATCACTAGGATTATATGTACATTATATATTATACATGGGTGCATATCAGTGTTAAGGTTAACAGACAGAGCACAAACTCGGTTTCACAAATCAGCAATATGTGAATCTGCTAGATGAGTATTCCGGGTTTTTTCTTCCACTTAAATGAACAACTTACCTTATCATCAAGGACAAAGATGTAGTCATCAAATACCAAACATTTTTGGAAGCTGTCACCTGAAATAAATACAGCAGTATTAATTCTTAGATGTCACCAACTGGTTTAGGACTTAACTGTGAGAATAATACTATATTTATTTATCCACATATAGCCCATCAGTATAAGCTATTATAAACAGCAGGGGAAAAATATCAAGGAAAATATAATAAGTATCAGATTACTCATAGCTGGATATGACTGTTCTGTCACCAATAGCCAAATCACCAATAGCATAGTGTACAGTATGTTGAATGTTGAAAACTGCTGATCTGAGCGGAAGAGATATTATTCAAAGTACCATGAAACTATTAAATTCTACAACTGAGAGCACAGGTGTTTCTTCCACTTCCAACACAACTACACAATGTACTAAACTATTGTTGGCCAGAAGGGCATGTTGGCTCAATAGACAAAACTACCCTACCCTACTTAAAACTGTTTCTGCTATGATTAACTAGAGAACTTTACTCTGATAAGTACTACTTCAGTATTGAGTATGAATCAATTTTGCTGACAAAATGTAAATCATATTTGCCTAGATTCGCCATCACTCAGTTACGTAAAGTATAAGTTTTCATCTTACCTTGCAGGTATCGTGATGGAATACACTGATATAGCTCAGTGACGTCTGACTTCAATTTCCACACAGCCAGCAGATTTGTACCAGATCCCTGCAGAGAGTACAGAGTGAAGTCCATGTATGCAGTATGTGAATTATGTAAAGTAGCTACTACATTCTGAGGAAACATGTTCACAGTGATGGCGTGATGACAAAATATGAATAATTTGAATTAATGGTATATTTAATGTAGTAATACGATGTCATTCATGTATATTACACATAGTACAATATGGTGTACTAATAATGAGATTCAGGACATCCATCCCATTTGAAATTGTACCATTCATACTAGCACCAGTCTTATTAGTTTATTCCTTGTTTTCTTGTCATGGTTTATTTGTTGTGGAGTTAGGAATAACTTTATGGGCATATTCCTGCCATGTTTTTGCACCTCTTATCATCTAAAATACTTTTGAAGTACCAAAACTCCAAATACAAGTTTATTCCCATAGAATGCTTCGAAACTTTGTATTTGTAGCAGTCACATTCAAGTATTAAAACAAACATGCTTGGGGTAATCGAATCTCTAATCTCAATAATTGATAAAAAACAAACTCACAGTAGTAACAGCATAAGCCCCATCTGGCTGTGTGTAGGAGGCAAGGCTCCTTGGAACATTGATAACTGAAGACACATCAATGGTATCATAAACCATCATCTAAAAACAAACAATCAAATCATCTGGTAGTTAGTAGTTACCTTCTAAAGTAAAAATAGATGATAATCAGAACCCCCACATTGCCATGTTTGGATTGTTATCAAGTCTTTCTTAATATTTAGATCATACCACACAATTCTATGAACTAAGAGTGACTTTAAACAAAGATGAATGAAATATGCAGCTTCAGCTTTGGTATTAATCTGAAGGTGCTATCTTCAGATTAATTGATTTAGAGACAGTAGCATAGATGCAACTGCAAGTCATGTAAAATTCCAAAGAGAATCTAAACCATCCAAGAGCAAAAGCCAGGAGATAAAACACAGAAGTGTCTGCCAGCGGCAAGGCACATACAATTCCTGAAGATACCATATGGAATAATATTATCAACATGAACATCAAATACCTTCATTGATATCTCTGGGCAAGGCACATACAATTCCTGAAGATACCATATGGAATAATATTATCAACATGAACATCAAATACCTTCATTGATATCTCTGGGCAAGGAACATACAATTCCTGAAGATACCATATGGAATAATATTATCAACATGAACATCAAATACCTTCATTGATATCTCTGGGCAGGGCACATACAATTCCTGAAGATAGCATATGGAATAATATTATCAACATGAACATCAAATACCTTCATTGATATCTCTGGGCAAGGCATATACAATTCCTGAAGATACCATAGGGAGTAATATTATCAACATGAACATCAAATACCTTCATTGATATCTCTGGGCAAGGCATATATAATTCCTGAAGATACCATATGGAATAATATTATCAACATGAACATCAAATACAGTAATGTTATTAGTGAAAAAAAGTGTGCGTCCCAGGGACGCAAGCCCCCGAAAAAGTTTGCGTCCTGTAAAAAAAGCTTGCGTCCCAATCGAAAACCAATTACGTTTATTGTATGACCTACTGTTACTTATACTAGTGTAGTATCACAGCCTATACTTTTTGAAAGTTATACACTATATAGGGCAGAAATGCTCAGTGCCTTAACTTCGCTATTTTTCAGGGGCGGCCAGGGGCGCCCCTCCTTTCAACCACCCTGCCATTTCAACCCATTTTTACCCCGTCCCCCCCCCCCCTACTTCATCCGTCCTACTCGCCAACTCAGTAGATCCGTGCTTTGACCTTGCAGCGATTCCAACAAACAACTCTTCAAAAATCCCAGTACCTACAGTGTGCATATCTCTCGCGAAATTCCAGTTCACTGTACTACTGCATGTATATGTCTGTTCGAGCTTCATTTCAACTACACATGCGCAATCCTTAAAATCTGATCCAACAGTTATCCTGGCTCTTTGCAAGCAATCATCTATACGAAAATTACAGTAGGTCTATGTGAATAGTTTTTACGCAATGTAGATTTTAAAAAAATCAGTTCAATGTTCTAAAGTACAGTAGTTTACACACAAATGTTGCTCCAAAATAACATTTACTGAAGCACGTGGATAATTGGACCTCGAAAAAAATTTTGCAACAAAAACTACTGATGGTAAGAATGCACATTTTACATTAACAACTATTAATACAGAGAGAAGAAACATACTGTGAGCTGAAATATTCTGTTCAGGATCAGAGATGTTAGCTTCCCACAAAATTCATAGATTGTCTCCACTCATTAACATTTTCTGATCAAAACAATGATTCAAATATCACTAAGCCTCTTCGTTGTCAAAAGGTATACGTACTGTATGTGACAAGGCCTAACGTTATGATATTGGAGTGCACACACATGATAGCCTGTACTGCAAAATACTTCACTATCTCTATACAGGGGAAAGTAAGTTGCAAGTAATTGTTGTTAAACAACATACTCTGTGTTCACTGAGCACTACAGGTGCAAGAATTTTCAGACAATGGATGGGGACTTATAACCAATCAAATCACGGGAATTTTGGAAAAGCATCATTGTCTATTTTTAGCATGAAAAGCTCCGTAATGGGGTGTTGTTAACCCTGTACCTTTCGGTTGATAATTATGATATATTTATTTTCAAACAAATTCAATGATCTGTTGGAGTAGGATAAATTTTGCTTCTTGTAAGAAGAAGTTGTGTTTTTTGAAAAGAAATAATGTTCATTCCAAACTCTGTTTTGACAGTTTTTTTTATGTTTTCCGTAGACCTAGTTGTGAGTGTGTATACTTGGGGTTTGTTTCTCAAAAAAAAGTTTGCGTCCGTAGGACGCAAGCAATTTGAAGATTTTGCATCCCTGGCCAAAACATTGCATCCCGGACGCAGAATATTGCGTTCGTAACAATGCTGAAATACCTTCATTTATATCTCTGGGCAAGGAACATACAATTCCTGAAGATACCATGTGGAATAATATTATCAACATGAACATCAAATACCTTCATTGATATCTCTGGGGAAGGAGCATGTGAATGGTCACACAGAAACATCTGTAGCTGTAGTCAAAGATGTTCAGTGGTAATCATATGTTCAGTGTAATGTCTGTAATTGCGAAGTTGATTGCCATTTGATGTCAGACAGGGAAGGTTGTGTTAGGCTGAGATACTCTTTGATTGATGCTGCCACATAACAGTATGTGTTTTTAATTTTCTCTTCTCATCTGTGCTTAGTTCCAACAATTTAAACATTTTATGACTGACACATAGGATAGGAAGACAATACCTTTTGAATGACTTCTACATTTCCAATCTTGATTGCTGAAAGAATAAAGACAAAAAGGCACCAGTACTCCATATCGTAAAATTGACCAGCATTTTAAATCATTGCATTTCCCTGAAGCCTTTAGTATTCATGATAATGTTGGTATTGTCATATTTATAAGACAATGTACTATCAGCAGGTACTTTACAGTTCAAACTTGCTGAATGTGGTCATGACACAGAATCTTACTAATGCTACAAGGTGCATGTTACCATGGGTGCAATTGTTGATAATTAATGCTACCTTTTCAATTACAGCCTGGAGATTATTTGTGTCAAGCCAAGACAGAGAGACATACACTGCTATACACTTTACAAATGTCATATTTTTCCATTTTAAAGCCTTCTTTAATGTGACTCAGTGTTGCTATGGGGTAACCAAGATTGGTAAATGCGTGGGTTAGGACTGTTGTCCTGAAGGACAACAAATTTGTTTGATTTTATCACTATCAAATAGTCTATATCCATGTTTAACCTTTGCACATTATGGACATTTAGGAAATAAGACTTTAGTCATTACTTATTATATACATTACCATGCTTGTATCATCACCTACCCTTAGTCCCTTGTAGATGTAACACATCAGTGGTATCCTTTATAATGTTTGATTTATGTGATGAATAGTTACATGTTAGTCATAGCATTACTAACTCACCACTGCTAAAAGGACCAGTGTGGGTCATTAGAACTAAATATTGTATCCATCAGCTATATTGCAGGCAACATGATGATGATACACACACATACCTGATTGTATTTCAGTAAAACTAATCTTTGGAAATCTAAAGAGGGTTGTGGAGGTCAAAACCAGAAAGTTCCAGATATCTGTGAAGTAAATAGCAAATTAATATATTGAGAGTTTATGAAAAGCAGGAAACTAATATTCCCACAATCAAAATGCACTTCAATTGAAACACTGTTCTCAGACAGTGTCCAATTTATCAACTGTACATCTATTTGTGGTGCATTTCAAGCTGACCTTCGTCAGTTCCTGTTTTGTTGAGTGAGTAGGCGGCGGGTAAATCATTGTATAAATGGCCACAGCTCAGTGAAAAGCAAAATGAAACAATGATTACAGGCAGAACTTGGTGTGATATGTCAAAGTGTCAATAAAATTAAAAATTTTGAGGACATCATGATATGTATCTTTTAGTTTTTGAGTCAGTCATCTACAGTATGAACAAATGGGTTAAGTTACCTTATGTGTGACACTTGAATGACCATTCAATATATTATTCATACTTTGTCATTTCAGCAGCATTTCACATTGCACAAATCTGAATTCTTTCTTCAGTACTTAATGGTCATAAAATTCAAGATCAATTTTTATGTTAGCAGATAATGCAGTATGACGGCCTAAACCTGACACCAAGTGGCTTCTATCCCTCGGGCAACCAAGTCATACTTTATGGTTGTCTGAAAGCAAATTTGGTTGCAAACTACCAAAGGATGTGGACATGAAGGTTTGTTGAAAGCAACCAGCTTTGGACCAGTAATTATATTATAGACCTATTCTATAGATTATAGACCAACCATTATTTACGTATATTTGGGTATCTCCAAAAGTGATGAAGGATTATACCAATTTATCATTTTACCTACTTGTAGGTGACAATGTAATGTGAATATGACAAGAACAACTAGCCAACTAGCCAGACAAGTCCCAAAGCTGATTTCAGTTGTCTGAAGAAAAATCTAGTAGTCTTGGATGATTGTTCAACTAGAATGCAAAAATGCATTGTGGTTTCGATGATGTAAGATGAGCAGTTTTCTTCATGAATCTGACGTAATGTATAGTGAGGGTGTACATGTTTACAAGGGTTTCACGATTGGACCTCTGATGACCTCAAATGACCTCTGACTTAACCAAAAACAATAGACTTCTTAAACTCAATGTGGAACTTCTACACACTAAATAAGAGGTTGGCCCAGCTTTCCGTATTGAGATATCATGATTCCAAGGTTTTTACAATTTGACCTTGGTGACCTTAAATGACCTTTGCCTTCAACCAAAAACAATAGGCTTATTTTACACAATGTGGTACTCCTACACACCAAATATGAGGTCTGCCCATGATTCCCTTGCGATATCGTGTTTATGAGGTTTTCACATTTTGACCTCTGGTGACCCCAAATGACCTTTGACCTCCACCAAAAATATTAGACTTCTTGTACTGAATATAGAACTTCTATAGTCTAAATATGCAGTCTGCCCATGCTTCCCATCTTGAGATATCATGTTTACAAGGTTTTCACACTTTGACCCCTGGTGACCCCAAATGGCCTTTGACCTCCACCAAACACACTAGGCTTCTTTTAATTAATGTGGTACTTCTACACATCAAATATGAAATTGGTCTGACCTTTCCTTCTTGAGATACCATGTTTACAAGGTTTTCACACTTTGACCCCTGGTGACCCCAAATGATGTTCGACCTCCACTAGAAACAATATATGCTTCTTGTACTCAATGTGGTACTTCTACAAACTAATTATGAAATTGGTCTGACCTTCCCTTCTTGAGATATGGTGTTTACAAGCTGGGCGTCACAAACGCACTCACACACACACACACGCACATACACACGACATCATGAATGCATAGGTTACGATTATCATGGAAACCAAAAACTGATAAAAAATAAACTTGAAAACAGTTCACCTTCTTCTGGATATGGGCATAGTTCAGCTCCTTGGAAAAACACTTGTTTGCCATTGGTATTTTCTGCAAGTGTCTGTGTGAAAAAAAGTCAGTTTATATGTATTCTTGAAGATTTCATCATGGTTGTTGATTTGACATTACATTTTTTTTGACTTCATGATTTCTTTGTTTATTTGAAACAATTCGTTGAAAATGGAAATAGACATCATCCGTTTTGTATTTCGGTTTTCATTTACCTGTGAATAGAGTATCTTGCCCATGCCACTGTGAGCAAAGTGAATGTTTCCATTTCTCTCAGCGATGATAAGGAATGTTGCATCGTCACTCCACTTTATGAGATCAACCACAGATTCTGTGTAGAGTCATTGCAAGTGAGAAGTAAATAACTTGATTTAAACTCTCATATACGCATTCACTGCATAGGTGAGAATAAGGGTGTACTGTTAATAGGTGTACTGTTGTTCTACAAAGGTACTATTGTGCAAAAAGAACCTGCTAAATGCATCCTATGATCCCTGTATATACTGTATGGATAAACAAGAGGACATTTTGCTGTGCAATAGTATAAGTATTGCATGATACTTATAAATAGTTTGCTTTAAGTACAGTAGATCCATCGTTTATGACAGGTTATTCCACCCTAGGATACATTCCTATGGACACACTGTATGAGATCTATCAAAGACAGGTTTTCTATCCTAGGATACATTCTTATGGATACACTGTATGAGATCTATCAGGTACAGGTTCCACCCTAGGATACATTCCTATGGATACACTGTATGAGATCTATCAAGAACAGGTTTTTCTATCCTAGGATACATTCCTATGGATACACTGTATGAGATCTATCAGGTACAGGTTCCACCCTAGGATACATTCCTATGGATACACTGTATGAGATCTATCAAGAACAGGTTTTTCTATCCTAGGATACATTCCTATGGATACACTGTATAAGATCTATCAAGAACAGGTTATTCCACCCTAGGATACATTCCTATGGATACACTGTATGAGATCTATGAGGTACAGGTTATTCCACCCTAGGATACATTCCTATGGATACACTGTATGAGATCTCTCAGGTACAGGTTATTCCACCCTAGGATACATTCCTATGGATACACTGTATGAGATCTCTCAGGTACAGGTTCCACCCTAGGATACATTCCTATGGATACACTGTATGAGATCTATCAGGTACAGGTTTTTCTATCCTAGGATACATTCCTATGGATACACTGTCTGAGATCTCTCAGGTACAGGTTCCACCCTAGGATACATTCCTATGGATACACTGTATGAGATCTCTCAAATACAGGTTATTCCACCCTAGGATACATTCCTATGGATACACTGTATGAGATCTATCAAGAACAGGTTTTTCTATCCTAGAATACATTCCTATGGATACACTGTTTGAGATCTCTCAGGTACAGGTTATTCCACCCTAGGATACATTCCTATGGATACACTGTATGAGATCTCTCAGGTACAGGTTATTCCACCCTAGGATATATTCCTATGGATACACTGTATGAGATCTATCAGGTACAGGTTTTTCTATCCTAGGATACATTCCTATGGATACACTGTCTGAGATCTCTCAGGTACAGGTTCCACCCTAGGATACATTCCTATGGATACACTGTATGAGATCTCTCAGGAACAGGTTATTCCACCTTAGGATATATTCCTATGGATACACTGTATGAGATCTCTCAGGTACAGGTTATTCCACCCTAGGATATATTCCTATGGATACACTGTATGAGATCTATCAGGTACAGGTTTTTCTATCCTAGGATACATTCCTATGGATACACTGTCTGAGATCTCTCAGGTACAGGTTCCACCCTAGGATACATTCCTATGGATACACTGTATGAGATCTCTCAGGTACAGGTTATTCCACCCTAGGATATATTCCTATGGATACACTGTATGAGATCTCTCAGGTACAGGTTATTCCACCCTAGGATATATTCCTATGGATACACTGTATGAGATCTATCAGGTACAGGTTTTTCTATCCTAGGATACATTCCTATGGATACACTGTCTGAGATCTCTCAGGTACAGGTTCCACCCTAGGATACATTCCTATGGATACACTGTATGAGATCTCTCAGGTACAGGTTATTCCACCCTAGGATACATTCCTATGGATACACTGTATGAGATCTCTCAGGTACAGGTTATTCCACCCTAGGATATATTCCTATGGATACACTGTATGAGATCTATCAGGTACAGGTTATTCCACCCTAGGATACATTCCTATGGATACACTGTATGAGATCTATCAGGTACCTGTGTTCATACTCCCCTAGGATATATTCCTGTAGCTTACCAAAACTCAGAATCACAAGTAGTCTCTGACAGTTTTCATCAAAGATGGAAACCTGTTTATCAGCTGCAACACAAACACCCTTTGTTGATAGAGATGAGGAAACTACTGGTAATTGAGCTGCCTGTGAAGAAGAGTGATGTGCTATGATGCATTTAAGTGATACATGTGTAAGTTAAATTGGGAGGGGGGGGGCATAACTAGGACATGGGAGGGAGGGGGCATAACTAGGACATGGGAGGGAGGGGGCATAACTAGGGCATGGGTATTGTCAGTTGAGGGATGGGTTCTTGTAATTGGTGCTTCTAATTTAAATGACTAATGTCTGTCTTCTGTTTGCTTGTTTTATGGAGTAAGCCCTCAGGATTTTTGAGTTGACTTCCTTCACACCATGTTTTCATATATATGCATTCCATTTTATATTTAAATTTTGTATGATATGTAATACACGGTGTAGAAATTAATAAACAAAACGATGTTTCAGTTTACCTGTTCACTACTGGAGATGGTTGCTAATGTGTTCACTTGATAAAGAAGAGATCCAGACTCTTTCCTTGGTCCAAAATTACAAGTTTCATCACCTCCAAAATCAAATTCAACATCATTCCAAGGCATTCTTCTCTGTAGTCCTTACAAAAATAATTATTTTCAAGAGGATATGATGAATCGAATGGCTTCAATAAGAAACAACTCAAATCTGAATTGGAGAAAACAGCATATGCACTTATCAAGGAATCGATAAAGAGTAAAGGACAAAAGGAATAAATTGACAAAACCTTTCTGTTCTAAGCATGGCTTCACCCAGGAATAAGAAATGGGGAGTTGTGAAATATACTCCCAACTTCTAGAGTGAAGTCACTAGACTAAGCTTGAGTGATTGGAAGCTAATGGAATAGTACAAACAACGATGGTTATGGTGTTTTAGCAAGCAAGTAGGTACGAAGTGGAGACCAATCATGAAAGTGTAATATCAATCTGCATGTTAACAACAATATATATTCATTCCCATTTTTTTTTTTTAATTGTTTGTTACAAAGTTCTCTCATTCTTTGATTCATTTGTCAATATTGAAATGTAAAAAAATGTAATAAACAATATTTTAAACATTTTTTTTTTTTTTAACTTGACTATAAACACCACATGTGGCAGGAAATGTGCACACAGTACACATACAACTACTGTAAACTCTTACTGTAGTTCTTGACTTAACACACAGTACACATACAACTAAACTCTTAAGTAGTTCTTGATGTAACACACAGTACACATACAACTAAACTCTTACTGTAGTTCTTGACATAACAGAACGGCTGGTGGGTGGAAATCTTGACATATAACATTTTGAGAAAGCCTGTACAAAAATTTGTAAACATTCTTCGGTACTCATATAGAAACAAAATACACTATCAACTTAGTTGCTTCCAGACCCTTACTAAACGTGCAAAATTGATAGAACCAAGGATAACATCACTGTACACATACCATAACATTAAGGCCTCTTCTTCAGAATTTAGCTACATCATGAAACCTTTGCGGCATTTAATAATAATAATAATCACAACTAAGATTTATAATGCGCTACTTATACACAAAATAGTTGTCAAAAGCGCCATACATAAAAATATGAATAGAAAGAAAAGACAAAAATAATAATGCAACAATGAAATATAATAACAAATCAAATTGAAAAATGTTTAGCATAGAGGTAGGTTTTTAGTTTAGATTTGAAAAGTGATTTATTAGGTATACATTTTAAATGGTTTGGGAGGGAATTCCACAATTTGGGACCAGAAACTGAAAAAGCACGGTTGGCATATTAACCCCATTGGTCCTAGGTTCAAGGAGGGTAATAAATTTTGACTGACGGGTGGCACGCTTGTATTGCTTTACTATTAGAAGTTCTGAAATGTAGTTTGGAGATAAATGGTTATAAATACAATTGTGGATTAAAATAACGACTTTGAAATGTATACGCGTTTCAATTGGAAGCCAGTGTAATGCTTTAAGAAGAGGGGTAACATGTGTAAACTTAGCTTGCTTGAAGATAAGTTTGGCAGCCCAGTTTTGAATTTTTTGCAAACGAATTACCAGATTTTTTGGAAGGCCAATGAAAACAGAATTACAGAAATCAAGACGGGATGTAACAAAAGCATGGATTAATTGCTCACTCATTTCTTGGGAGAGATATGGTCTGACTGATTTAATATTCCTTAAGTATATACAACAAGATTTAATGACATAAGAAATGTATTGTTCAAGAGAGAATTTTGAATCGAGTATTACTCCTAAGTTGCGAGCCTTATGACATGGATTTACAATCACTCTGCAGAGATTTAAAGTTATGTTTGGTAAGGGTTTCCGTCTAGATTTTGGGGACATCAATAAAAACTCAGTTTTAGAAGGATTAAGCTTCAGTTTGTTAAGTTTCATCCAATTGTTGATTTCAGAAAAGGTGCTCTGAATTAAATTGACTTTAGTTTGGATATCAGTTGGGTCATCTAGGTTAACTTTAGTCCATATCTGCGTATCATCTGCATACATATATGTGAAAAGAGATGTTAGACTTACTAGCCAATAAATCATTGAGACTTTGAGAGGCTTAGTATATAAAGTAAATAATAAGGGACCTAAGACACTTCCCTGTGGGACACCAAAATTAAGTTTATGGTTTGACGATTCATGGGTTAAAATTTGAACCTTGAAATTCATGTGATGACTATGAATAGAACCACTTTATTTTATTTTATTTGGCATTACTGTAAGATTCTTAATTGGATACACTACCACCAAATTGATTAGGCCACTGATATGCATTTTTTTTTGAAAAACACGAGCCAATCCTTCCATTACTTCAGGTTTACCATTTGTTACTCTGTTTGATGAACTACGTTCAACACTTTGGCTGCAAGTCTTATAAAAACTGTCATCAAATGGAGCTGTGAATTAGCAGAAATGTTAAAAGATGATATGTGATGAATAAAACTGATTTCTGTGAAAATTCTATCCTACCATTAGCAGACTATACTGACAACTAAGCCTAGCCAAAATAGCAAGCCCTAGCTTGTTTGAAATATTCGTAAACCAAAGTGTGTTACGCAAACTTGATTTTCAAAATACAATCTTTTCATCAGTTATTGATGGTTTAATAGAATCAAAACTGCATCCATGATACTCTCTTCATAATATTTATTTTTTGGAGTGATTTGGTAGCGGTTTTCAATGTATTATCGTTTTTATTCTCACCAGATCCCCAGAAGCATTGTGCATGTTAGTGATAGGTTACATAGTTTTCATGATTATCTTCTAGTTCTATCACAACAATGTAATGCAGAATTGATGCAGTGCTTATTGCATGTGTATTCCTGAAAAGTTTTCTTTCATCCTGACTTCATTGGACAGTTGGAATGTTGCAAGTGTTAAAACATGTACACGATTTGCAGGCCTTTTTATTGTTTTAAAAGGGTGGAATGTTTAATGCAAGAATATAGTTGGTAATTGAGTTTTAAATGAATTTTGTGTTGAATTTTTAAGGGTGAACAGTAGGTAACTGCATTTATTTTCTTTACGGCAAAACCATATTTTTGGTCGTAAGTGTGTCATCTGCAGTCATGGAAAAAAATGGAGTTTACCATTCATGTTTTTATCACTGGCTGTTGTTCCGTATTATTATTATTATTACTATGTATTTAAGAGAGTGCTCTACAAAAGATCACAGCACTTTACAGAAGCAAATATAAACTACACAATAATAACAAACACCAAGCCTAAACTCAAGCAAAATACAAACATTACTCCACAGTAAATAAATATGTTTTCATCAGACCTTTGAAGACTGAGACTGAAACGCCACTCCTATACCCACAGGCAGCTGGTTCCTAAGGCGAGAACCAATAACTTGAAAAGATTTATCACCAGTTTTACGCTTTGAGCTTGGAATCATTAGTCTGGTGGTATCAGATGGGGAGCGGAGACTACGTCTCAAATCATCAACATTACTTAGAGGAGCATTATACAAAGAAAGAAATCAATCAGATAGCTGGGAGCCTCACCATGAAGAGATTTAAATACATACAAAAAGATTTTGTACCTAATCCTGTCCTTAACCAGCAGCCAGTGTAGAGTACACAGAAGCTGGGAAGAGCGCCAATCGGGTCCACAAGAAAAAAACAAACGCACAGCTCTATTTTGAAGGCCCTGAAGTTGCCTAAGAATGAGATCACTTTCCTTAGCACCATAATATACTAACGAATTGGCATAATCAATGTGTGACAGGACCAAGGCCCTCAATGCATGGTGACAAGGTCTACGAATTCTCCACAAATTCCGAATATGAAAATTAACACTCTCACAAACACTATTTATATGCTCAGACATCCTCATGGTGGAATCAAAAATGACACCCAGGTCCTTACAGATGATAATCTATAAATAGAATCATCACCAAGCTTTAACTTAATAGTTGGCAGGGATCCTATGTGTGACAAGGTAATGACCATGAATTCTGTTTTTTCTTAATTTAATTACAACATGTTCTGTGACATCCAAATGTTCATCTCAGAAATACAGTCTGAAAGCTTACAAAGGACAGGTTCAGTCACCAGCATCTTTGGGATCAAACTCACAAAAAAGTTGTGTGTCATCAGCATATAGGTGAAATTGAACATTATACTGCCCGATGATATCACCAATGGGATGGGTGTACATTATGAACCCCAATGGTCCCACAATTAAACCTTGCGGCACAGATTAATTTATAATATGTTGCTCAGGAAAAACATCATTAATGGAAACTTGCATACAACGGTCTTGAAGAAAGGATCTAAACCAAGTTATAGCAGCAGTGCCAGTGATACCAAATCCACACTCCAGTCTACTTATTAGAATGGAGGTGAGATGGTATCAAAGGCTGCAGACATATCAAGCAAGACCAGCAGCACTGCCTTATTTCTATCAAGAGAATGTAAAATGTTACTCCTCACCTGAAGGAGGGCAGTCTCCGTGCTGTGGTGACTCTTATACGCACTTTGGCTTATTTCATCAAGATTATTAGCACTAACATGGTCAATTACTTGATATGAAGCAGCTCCTTCAATAACTTTACCAATAAATTTGATATTCGCAACAGGCCGGTAACTCGTTAAAGCATTATGTTCTAAAGTGGTTTTCTTAAAAACTGGCATAATTATATATTGTTTTAGAATACAGTACTGGGAAAAGCACTAGATAAAACAGAGTTATTGACAATTCTGGTAATGGTTGGTAACAAAATTGGGAGATTTTGCTTAACAAGCCAAGAAGGGAGCAAATCTATAGAACAAGTTTTACTTGACAAACAGACCAATTATTTTAGCCATTTCCATTTTGGTAAGAGGTTTGAATCCCGACATTAATACATCAACCCGAGCCTAGTCAAACGATTCATTGGCAGCCTGCTCAATATATTAGGGAAAACCAGTGCCAGAGACAATATTTGATAGAATCTTGTGAACCTTTGCAACAAAGAATGCCAAAAAATCACTAGCAAGTTCAGTGTCTGAATCTGCACTAAGTAGGGGCCAAGAGGAATTATTTAATAAACGGTTCAACGTTTTAAACTTGTCCTTGCTGCTAGCACCAATGATATTTATCATTTATTTAGTTTTACTTATAGCTTCTACTATAAGTTTGCCGACTGCTTCCTTCTGCGCAACAAACACGGTATTATCATCATCAGAACTACTCTTACCCATCTGCGTTCTAGACGACGTCTCTTACGTCTACCATGGTGGATGTCTTCATTGTACCAAGGAAGCCTAGGCTTGACTACGCGTTGAGGGGTCGTAATTGGACACAGTTCATGAAGAACGGATGTAATAGCTGATTCATACATATCACGCAGCACGTTAGGATCATTACAATCAACTGTTATCCAACTAAAGCATTCATCAAGCTGATCATTAAGTTTCTGCATTTCAAGCTTTCCATATTCAGGAGAGGTCTTACAGTAGATATCTTCGTGGGTGAAGGTTTCTCACACCTCACAGTGCACCGAATAACATTGTGATCAGAGTATAGTGGGGGGGGGGTGTCTATGATAATCTTGTATGATGTCATCATCAAACCGGGTTATTACCAAATCAAGAGTATTCACATATCTGTGAGTTGCACTGGTCAGCAATGTGTTGACGAAAACCAAGGTTCAAGAGAATTGATGATTAGTTTCCCATTTATCAAGGCAGTCTATTTGAATATTAAAGTCACCCAGAATGACCAACTGCCCAGGAATACACATAGTTCATCTAGAAACACCTCAAAATCAGTCAAGAATACAGACGCTTTCAAACCATTCGCCGCAGAGGGTGGAGGTCGATACACAGCCACAAACTGAACAGACTTTGACTTATCAGTCACACAAACATGCTCAAGTAGCATATTGAAAACCAGTAGCGAATACGATTAACTGCAAAGTTCTCTTATATAAAGGTCTCTAGGAGTGTTACCTCAGTGGTTAAAACCGGTACCTTCCAATCATAAGGTCCCCATTTCGAGTCACTCCAAGATCAATGTATGTCGTCCAGTTACAGAGTTGTTGACAATTGACAATTCATAATCATGTATGTTAAATATGAATGTAAGAGACTGACTTCGGTCAGCTTGCGGCTTTGATAAGCCAATGAGGCTTCTTCGCGAGTTCCTGCTTGCAGGAGGATCTAAGATACATACATACATACATACATACATACATATAAAATACAATGCCACCACCTTTAGAACCACTACATGATATATTTAAGAAATTGTAACCAGGTGGGGAACACTCTCTTACAATTACAGTGTCATTGTCAGTTAGCCATGTCTCATTAATGCATTTACATCTAGAATGCAGAAGATCTGCTCTGAGAAAGTCATTATAGCTATTTAGTTTGAGGAAATTGGGGGAGGGGGGAAATACATATAGGGCCTATACATTTATTTTTATTGGAAGAAAGTATTTAACAGCACAGCATAGAGGTGATCTATCATTTATCCTATCATTTACACACATTTTCTATAACAAAATAAGCCTACTGTGGTCAAACTAAATTCATGTGAGTGGGACACTAATGTGAAAAGAAAAAAAAAAGATGTAAGCAAGCTCTTTTTCAAGATACTAGTTCATATGCCCTAGGTGTTTAATATTTTATCTGTGAAGGAAAACCAATTCAGTTGAGGGCTGCCATGAGTATATAATACAGTACTGTGCTGTCTGTATGCACTATTAACTTAAAGGGTTTGAAGACTTGCGCAAAAAGAAACGTCTAATGCCGGTAATCTGACCTAGTTTCAAATATGGGGTAACAGAAGTATTAGACACCACAATCGATCCCAGAAAATACACACACAGCTTACTACCGTCGGTAATTAGACACTAGTGTACAGTCAGTTCATGCAGCTGCGGTCGATACCCACAGCACAGTATACAAACGATACAGCCCTGGACATCTCAGGTCCAGCTAAAGATAACAAGGTATCACGTTTCATTACTGTCTGCATTTGTAGCGGCACAAACAAAACGTCACTTGCAAGCAACAGAAAGTTAACTTTTTCAGATGGCCGCACACGGTTTGAGGCAAGTTTTTAATGCCTTTAACTATGTGTTCAGCTCAATGGCCACTTGGTAAAGCAACAACATAAGGTAATACTGACTCCCAAATTCTGCCATGAAAGTAGCTCTGGCAAACAGTATCAATTAATCATAGACTGAGATAAACTGGCATTAAATGTCAATTGAATGAGGGTAGGCTAAGGGATAGGAAAGTAGGCTGAGTTATACTGTATAGTCAGTATTGCGAAGTTCGCCATACTGCGAAGTTCGGGCACCCTAAGAAATACACGATTTTCACCATGAAAACCTACAGGAAGAGCCAAATTTCACCAAAAAGTACGAAGCTACAGTTATTTTCTCTCCAAAATGACCCGTGTGCAAGAAATTACTTACATATTTGTCAATAAAATGACGAAGATCTATGAAGTCTGTTATAATTACTGAAAGAGCAACAGCGCCACCAATTTTTACCAGCGCCACACTGTGGGTTGCGTGGCCGAACTTCGCAATACTCTAGCAAGAAATACCAGTTCCACAATCACGAAGAATCTTCTTGGAAAACAACGTGAAAACAGTTTGCAGGAAAGAAAGTTTGGCCGTGTATCGTACTATAACAAAATTCTCCCACCATATGAAGTATATTTTCAAATGCTTTATACCAGAAGATTTAGTTTTGGGGTGTTTTAAGTCTTAAGTGGGCGAACTTCGAAGTCACCATCCTACTAAGTACTAAATATAGACCTTCAGGGCAATTGACACACATATGGATGAGTACCTTATCAGGTCCTTTTTCACAGCTTTGGACCATTTCTGGCAAAGGATGGATTTGCCTCATGCTGGCATTTTTACATTAGCCTAGGCCAACTTAAAGTACTTTATTTTAGAATTATAGTATCCTTACTACCCTAGGCTATAGCCTAACACTACAGTTACTAGTTAGATCTAATTTGCCTAACAGTAACACTAACAATTAACAGTTACTTTTTTAGTTAGGCCTAAATAGGCCTCGGCCTACTGTAGTTACGGTGTAACCTCTAGAATGATGAACAGTTTCATTTAGACTAGGCTAATGTGCTACAAAACGACCATCTAAGATTCAATATTGCCTTGTTCTCAACATTTATTGGCAAGCTTTCTTGCCATTATTTATTTACTTACTTTGACCAGTTAAATTATATATGAACTTCAAGATCGGACTCAATACGCGGGTTCGATCTTCCCGCGGCCATTTGTAAGACCAGTCTAAATCAAATAGGGATGTAAAAAACTATCAGACTCGAACACTTGTAGGCAGGGTTACTAGACGCACGGAATAGAGGTTAAAACAAAAGAAACAGCATTCGTTACAAATTTATATTCTCAATGAGGCTTATGGTAGACAGCAATTATTATGATATGTATTTCGCATGTATTGACCATGTCATTCACTTAACTTGTTGTTTAAAAGTTTCAACGGCAGGACGTGTTTTTAAAAGTAAACTTTACTGTGACATGAACACAGAAAATGATCAATTTCTATTATATGGAACTGCAACTAACCACGACATGAACAAGCGATTGCTATCAGGCAACGTCAGAATCAACCTTGATCAATATTTACAGCTATAGTCCATCGGGGCAGGCTCGATATCGTTCACTGTCGTTGCACATATTTAGTACCAAGGTTTGATCACATATTATGGTGTGTTTTCATATGCTAATTACAATTCTCGATGTGGATGGTTCGGGAAGAGTTATCTTAAGAGTAAACAGCAGTTTAAGACGGACTCATTTAGTCCGCTTTGCGTTGTTAGGACTTCTCCGAACGCAGCGATTTTTTCAGTCAAGAGCCAATCAAAATCCTTATTGTATGGCATGTGATATGTCAGCTGATACAGAAACTGCTCGGCTCGGCGTGATGTATATGCACAGACTGAGTGTATGTAACGTTTGTACGTGTTTACATAACGTACTGCACAACGAGAGAACGATGGGCTGAAAGTCTAACGAAATTTACAGCCAACAGTTGGTAAACCGACGTCAAATATGCCGAGATATGAAGCAGTACTGAGGGTGGCAAATTTCCATGCCTAGAAGGTGCTTCCATGATTCAATGCACGAACGATGAAGGTAATTCAAGGCCTGCTACTAATACTCATGTTAGACTTACTGTGACAAGAAAGTATACATGTCAAGTGATACGAATGCCAACTATGAAAATTTAGGACAAAGGCTCTTCAATACTATACTACTACTAGTTTGCCTTAGACTAGAAGTGATTAACGAAGCACCCGTAAAGGATAGATCGACAGCTACTATATGCTGGTATCTGTTATTTTATGATACCATTTATTTCATGTTTTATTTGTCATGAAACAAAGAAATGAAGTCACCACCAGTGTAGGTTCGATAGGCAGACTAACGTTAGGCCTATCAATATTCAATGTCGGCCTAGGCCTATGGTCTAGCCTCTAGTCTTGGATTAATTTGTCAAACAGTGCCTAACTAAGCCCAGAGCATGTCTCTATGGCTGCTGGTAGTACTGGCACACACACTAACAAATGTAGCGTGTAATGTAGCTTTTATACAGGCCACTAAGTATATAGGCCTAGGCAATGCTACAGTATTGCCTAGTCTCAGATCCCTTCTTATATTTTGTACACCTAACAAAGCGAGTTGGCATATGTAAGTTTCCAGCTAATTTAGCATCAGCATGGCACTCGATTAAGTTGCACCTATAGTCTTATTACAGCTCTTGAAAAATTTGGAATAAAATATTTTATATCAAAGCATCTTGCTTGGTTTATTTTACTTTGATGCATATATGGGGAGGCCTTCTTTTAGTATGGGAAATCCGGTCAAGTAGCGTTGCATGTGTTCTCAAACCTTTGTAGTGTGTGGGTTTGTAACTACTGTAGATGCCCTACCAAGCTCATGGCTCCAGACTTACACTGAAATAAATGGAATATCAGATGGCTTATTAGTCAGTTGAGTTACAGTGTAGACAATTAATGCGAACCACAGTGATCGAGAGGACAATTCAAAATACTGTATCAACCAAACAAATTTGGTTTTGATTTGTTGCAGATGAAAGTGCAGGCCCATTGGCACCAAAGACAAGGATATTTGTGGTACTTCCTCTACAGAGATTTCTCTGGCACAATCAGGACTCAAGTTTTCGAAAAGAAGAAGATCTGTTTGTGGGCAGACAGAACAACTGTCTCAGTGTCTGACACGAGATGCTGAAAAACGGCTCAAAGAAGCTGCTGAACAGAGATGTGATGAAAGGATGACAATGCTATTGCCCAAGACATTCTGTCTACACATAACAGAGGAAGACTACTTCTTCCTAAGCAAGTGGCTTTGGGTGTTGGTCATGTTGACAGTGACGAGGAAGTCATATAACTCAGAAAGGATTGTTTGTGTAACCAAAGCATAACCTGGTCAATGTTTTGGTGTTGTTTATGTTGATTATTTTCTTTCATTTTCCAATTTTGTTAAATTCATTTGATCTTTTCCATTCTTTTTCTTATTTTGTTTTATTCATTTGACAATGAATAACTTACTTTGGTAGACTGAGGAGTTCCCTAAAGTTTCACTTTTATGCTACTACTACAGGGTAACAGTTTGTGGTCAGGTGGCCCTGTGTGACCTTTTTCATTTTTGAACATAGTTATTGTTTTGTGTGGCCCTTGTTTTCTAGGAATACATGTACTGGCTCCAAGCCTCTATCACTTTTGAGAACTGTGGGAGAAATAAACAGTTTAATAGCTATTTTGTTTTGGTAGGAATATTCTTGGTGTTGGATGTGTATCTACAAATTTATTTAAGGACACTGATGAGACCCATTTATTAGTTTAGATTCGGGTCAAGTAATGTGCCTGGTAATTATTTAGTAACTTAATTGACAGCTGATAGGTCAATGGGCCCAGATACCAGGGAGTGAAGAGCAAGCTGGTCTAGAGCCATCCAGTGAGCAAAGCTACCCCAGAGATGTCCCCAACAGAGTGAACCTGCCTCTGATCGAAGTAACCCAAGAAAGTAATTATATTTCGGGACTTTTAATTTGGTTGACCCGCCCCCCGATTGTGTTCTAACTTAGAACTTTTAGGCATTTTATTTTCAAATAATTTCAGTGGATTTCTTGTTAGACGTAACAGATCTGATAAGGTCTGTTAGTTACCCATTTATATCATTTACTTTTTTTTTAAGTTTAAGTGACCCCATTGTTTTTAATACAAGATTCATGTGCATAGTAAACCTAGTATTTTTCATTATGTTTACTTTTGTGTGAGAGTTACGCCTTTTCAAGTTGTCCCCACGATCTCAGTGTCATCCGGTCCTTCTCTCATGGGAAGGTGCTACTTGTAATTTTCCCAAACCTAAAAACATATATTTTTGCCTGGTCACTGCGTTTTTGACAAGCTACATTTGCGTTAAAGGTGAGTCTTAAGGCAGACTTCAGGAGAGGGACAGTGTTTAAAATGCATTTGTTCAAATTATGTTTAACACAACATAAATTTGTTGTTTTCGAAAAATAACACTGCTTTAAGAATCCAACAACTCCTAAAATATTCTTCGGACATTCCTCTTTTACTTCAGCCAACACATCCTGGTTCTTAATACTGTGTTTAATTATTTTATCATCTTGCTGTGACAAGTTTAATGCTCTGTTTAATTGTCGTACAGTGCAACGTATAAGAATGACGTTATTTGTTTATTGTTTACTCTTTACATAACACCTCTCTTAGTACCCAACAACTGTTAAAATGTTCTTCAGACGTTCCTATATAGGTTTCAACCAGCATTACCTGGTCCTAAGTACTGTTATTGCAAGAACATTTAAATTATGTTATCATCTTGCTGTGACAAGAAACTGCTCTTTTTTCATTATCTTACAATGTATAAGAGTGACGTCATATGTATATTGTTTACTCGTAAAATAACACCTCTCCTAACACCCAACAACTATTTAAATATCATTTTGATATCGCTCCATTACTTTCAACCAACACATCCTGTTTCTAAATAAGTGCAAGAACATTTAAAATATGTCGTTTCCTTGTTGCTGTTACAAGGAACTCCTGTTACAAGGAGTTTTAATTGTCGTCCAACCTATAACAGTGACGTCATATGTTTATTGTTTACTTGTAAAGTATTACCTCTTTTAGCATCCAAAAACTCTTCAAGTATTCTAAGGACATTTTTTTGCAACATCCAACCAACAAACCTTGGTTCTAAATAGGTTTAGTAACATTTAATAACTATTATCATGTTGTTGTGAATAGTCGTTGCTGATTTTCAATTTAGCCCACACTTCGTAGTGAGGTCATCTGTTGTTTACACGCAAGATAACATCTCTCCAAGCATCCAACAACTACTAAGATAATCTCAGGACACGGCCCTGTAAAACTGTCAACAAAAACATCTAGGTTATAATAAGTGCATGACCATTTAAATGCCATTTTCATGTTGCTGTGACAAGGAACTGCTTTGTTGTAATTATCGTACACCGTACAAGAGTGACGTCATTTGTTTGCTGTTTACTCGAAAAATAAGACCTCTCCAACATCCAACATCGCGAAAAATGTTCCCAGGACATCCCTCTACAACTTCCAACCAACAAACCTTGGCACTATATATGTGCAACGAAACTCGTATTTTGAGCACTTTTTGAAGCCTGCCCTGATGGACTATGTCGTCATATGTTTATTGTTTACTCGTAAAGTATTACCTCTTTTAGCATCCAACAACTCTTCAAGTATTCTAAGGACATTTCTTCACATTATCCAACCAACAAACCTTGACTCTAAATAGGTTTAGTAACATTTAAAAACTATTATCATGTTGTTGTGAATAGTCGTTGCTGATTTTCAATTTAGCCCACACTTCGTAGTGAGGTCATCTGTTGTTTACACGCAAGATAACATCTCTCCAAGCATCCAACAACTACTAAGATAATCTCAGGACACGGCCCTGTAAAACTGTCAACAAAAACATCTAGGTTATAATAAGTGCATGACCATTTAAATGCCATTTTCATGTTGCTGTGACAAGGAACTGCTTTGTTGTAATTATCGTACACCGTACAAGAGTGACGTCATTTGTTTGCTGTTTACTCGAAAAATAAGACCTCTCCAACATCCAACATCGCGAAAAATGTTCCCAGGACATCCCTCTACAACTTCCAACCAACAAACCTTGGCACTATATATGTGCAACGAAACTCGTATTTTGAGCACTTTTTGAAGCCTGCCCTGATGGACTATGACGTCATATGTTTATTGTTTACTCGTAAAGTATTACCTCTTTTAGCATCCAACAACTCTTCAAGTATTCTAAGGACATTTCTTCACATTATCCAACCAACAAACCTTGACTCTAAATAGGTTTAGTAACATTTAAAAACTATTATCATGTTGTTGTGAATAGTCGTTGCTGATTTTCAATTTAGCCCACACTTCGTAGTGAGGTCATCTGTTGTTTACACGCAAGATAACATCTCTCCAAGCATCCAACAACTACTAAGATAATCTCAGGACACGGCCCTGTAAAACTGTCAACAAAAACATCTAGGTTATAATAAGTGCATGACCATTTAAATGCCATTTTCATGTTGCTGTGACAAGGAACTGCTTTGTTGTAATTATCGTACACCGTACAAGAGTGACGTCATTTGTTTGCTGTTTACTCGAAAAATAAGACCTCTCCAACATCCAACATAGCGAAAAATGTTCCCAGGACATCCCTCTACAACTTCCAACCAACAAACCTTGGCACTATATATGTGCAACGAAACTCGTATTTTGAGCACTTTTTGAAGCCTGCCCTGATGGACTATGACGTCATATGTTTATTGTTTACTCGTAAAGTATTACCTCTTTTAGCATCCAACAACTCTTCAAGTATTCTAAGGACATTTCTTCACATTATCCAACCAACAAACCTTGACTCTAAATAGGTTTAGTAACATTTAAAAACTATTATCATGTTGCTGTGAATAGTCATTGCTGATTTTTAATTTAGCCCTCACTTCATAGTGAGGTAATTTGTTGTTTACCCGCACGATAACATCTCTCCAAGCATCCACCAACTACTAAGATAATCTCAGGACATCCCTCTATACCTGTCAACAAAAACATCTTGGTTCTAATAAGTTCAAATGCATTTAAATGCCGTTTTTGTGTTGCTGTGACAAGGAACTGCTTCGTTGTAATCGTCGTACATCGTATAAGATGACGTCATTTGTTTGTTGTTTACTCGAAAAATAACACCTCTCCTATCATCCAACATCGCGAAAAATGTTCCCAGGACATCCCTCTACAACTTCCAACCAACAAAGCTTGGTACTAAATATGTGCAACGAAACTCGTTTTTTAAGCACATTTTGAGGCCTGCCCCGATGGACTTCTAAATGTACATACAATTTATGAAAATCTGTAACATAAAAGCTCATTTGTGCCCAACCGAGTTTTGGAAAGATCGGAAAATGTAGGCTACGAGTGATATGGTCTTAAATGGCATAGTTATAGAGTTTTATCATTAGTGAACAACAAAGAGACCAGGCGCGTATCCAGGATTTTCTAACCCGGGGGGCGCGAATTACTATCTAAGCGGAGCGCCACCATCGGTTGGCGCGCAGCGTACAAGAAAATTTCTTGTTTTGAAACCCCTCAGATCACCGGAAACGGCACTTCTCGGGCTTGAAATGACCAACCAGATATACACTTTTTGCCTGAGAACCAAGTATTTCCTAATAGTTTTTTTTCCATCCATAACCTTTTTGAAGATTGTCAAGCCGGCACACATCATGTTCGACCTGATCGCATCTCCTATGGGTCTTTGCTTTTGTAGGTGATTCTACGTCGCGGACCACAATACCCGTCAGCCCCACTTTTCAAGGTTTTAAGCCCCATATTTGTTCAGAATTTGAAAATTCACATTTCTCGTGAATAAACTCACTTCAAAACATACCCATAATGTTGTACAAAATTTCATCTATGGACAACCAATATAGAAAAACTTCCTTCAACCCCTAACAGACCGGTCAAAATTGCACGAGTAGAGGGAAGTGTGATGCAGAATGTTGGTCAGAAATTTTCTAAAATCCAGACACAGTTAATTTATTGGTGTAGAAATATTAAAACCTCTTATAACGGCTATTATAAAACTTGGTTGAAGGAAATGAAAAAATAGCAGATATTTCCGAAACCGAACACTACACACATAGGCGTAGGAGGCGCGGCGGCAGTGGCGAGCTAGGGGTATTGGTCAGGAGGGGCGAGAATGGTCTGTAGGGGCGCTTTCGACACTATCTAAGCGGAGCGCCACCACTGGTTGGCGCGTAGCGCACAGACAATTTATGAGTAGAGATGCTCTCTAGATCGCCGGAAATGACCCTTTCAGGGCCTGGCTAATTTGCAGATAAACGAAGAATAGGGTGTCATCGCCAAATTACACCAAAAAAATGTGACAAATGTCAATAAGTAGATGAGAGCGCAATAAAAAAGTCAATAATCTAGAATAAGTAAAAAGTGGTAAAGAGCTGAAAAAGGCGCCAGCAATCCATTTGAGTCCGTCAGGGGGGGGGGGGCATCCGCCCCCTGACCGTATGGACGCTCCACCACTGCGCGGCGGGGGTACAGCCCCTAATTCGCCATTACTAATGTAAAAGAAACTTTTGACATAATTGGACCTCCATGCTTTTTATACATCTACATGAGACATGTCGTTGTTTACATTAGCATCCCGCGGTATACTGCGCAATTTGAACGGACTGTACGGTACATGATGGCATGCGATGTAATAACCGATGCTTGCTTATATGATATTGACATTGACAAGTTGAACGCGCGCGAAAATTGTTGGTTATTTTTTCAGGCAAGTCGGACAGTTTTGAGGATTTTTGAGGATATCTGCTGTTTGCGTTACAAATTCGAACAGGCGCGTAGCGAGGAATTTGCCAAGGGAGGGGCGAAGCCTGTAGGCAAATTATCTAAGCGTAGCGCCACCATATATAGGTTGGCGCGAAGCGTACAAGAAAATGTTGGCCGAAAATGCCTCCCAGATCGCTGGAAATGGCACTACCCAGGACCATTTGTTAGCGCGAAGCGTACAAGCAAATTTTGGCCGAAAATGTCTCCCAGATCGCTGGAAATGACACTTCCCAGGCCTTGTAAGTTGCATCTAAGCACTTTCTATTTTGAAATTACTTAGCGATATCATTTAAAAAAATGCTGAATGGGGGGGGGGGGGCGGTCGCCCCCATCCCAAAATGCGTCATGTTCCCCGACGACACGGTCGAGTTCGAGACCAGCCACAGTTGGTTTCATAGCACAATTCTACACACGCGTTATGATAGACCATATATAGTATATATATAGATCATTAGTGAGAGAGGAAAATGGAAACGTCACTAAAAATGGAGTTGTCGGTGTAAGGGGGTAGGGTGAGGCACACTTTTACGAAATCATTGATCCGTCACTGGCTACCCTTCAGCGCTGTAATGATGTCACTGTTCCTCTTTCTCTTCCCGGTGTCTTCGCGTTTTTCTTTTACTCCCTCCTTTTCTCCTTCTTCTCTCTTTCTTCTTTTTCTTTTCCCTTCCTTCCTCTCCTCCTCCTCTTTTTCCCCTCTTTTTTCCTTTTTTCTTCTCTTTTTTTTTCTCTCCTCTTTTTCTTACCCGGGGGGCGCGCGCCCCCAACGCCCCCCCTGGATACGCACCTGGAGACTGGGGAACGGACTTTTTGGAAATGCAAAACACACCTGTGGGCCTATAAAGTGCACTGTGCACATCACGGGTACTTGGAGGGGTAGGCCTATATGGGAACACGTCCTATACCTAACCCATGATTCATTCATTTATTTAGAATAAAAGTTTTAACATGAAATTCAAAATTGTGACAACATTTTAATGTAATAGGGCATGACGTTTCGATCCTAACAGGATCTTCTTGAAAGGTTGCATGGACAAGTTACAGTAACAGAAGGGAAAATACCCGCATGTATTTATCAAATACATGTTCAAATACACATGTAGGCCTATAAATACATGTACAAAAGCATGTACAAATCAGTGGCGGAGAAACAGGGGGGTTGGGGGGGGGGTTTTAACCCCCCACTTTTTGAAGAGGGGTGGTTGGCCCACACAATCAACCCCCCTAGTTTTTGCCAGTAATGTTCTGTTATGGCCTATGTTATGTGCTCCAAATTGCATAATAAATCAAATGATTAAATTTGAAATTGTTAAAGTCATTTCAACCTTTTACCTGGTAGGCTACATCAACAATTAACGACCGAAAACCGAGTTAGAATTGACCCACACATTATTTCTAGCCCCTTTCCCCCACCTTGCGCATTGGAACTTGTAGCTCATAGCGCTAACTTCACCCCACAACAGACATACACAAAATAACGTTTTGTTGCTGTTGAATAGCTTTGGAACTGTATACACTTGCCAACTTCAACGAGGTGAAGGAAGGAAAAGAAAAAGAAGAAAGAGAGAAAAGGAGAAAAGGATGGAGTAGAAAATACGCAAGAAAAAGGGAAGAGAAAGAGGAACAGTGACAAAATTATTCGAATTTGTAAAGCAAACAGCAGATATCACATCATATCAGTGAGCATGAAAATGGCCTTCCACGATAAACAGCCTCGAAACCATGGACGCAGATCCTGGTGAGGACAGCGGGACGCGTCCCCACCAACTTTTTCAGTAGTGGGGACATGATATACCGTGTCCCCAGTGGCGTAGGAAGGTACTTTTGAGTGGGGGGGCTGAAGACTGATGGCCGGCCTGGGGAGGGGTCTAAGGGGAGGGGGTGTCCCCCTCGCCTTTGGAATTTTTTGGCATTTCCAGGTGGCCTCAGATGCAATTTGGTGCAACATAGCACACTTCAACACCCACTCCATTTTGTAAAGAATTTTGCATTTTCACCTGGCCTTAGATGCAATTTGGTGCTTCAAATGAGATTTTTTTTTCTCATTTGGAAATGAAAAAGGGGTTTTCTGACTTGCGGAGCGGGGGGCGGAACGATACTTCCGCCCCCATGTTTTTCACTGGAGGGGCTGGCGCCCCCAGCCCCCCGGTTCCTACGCCCTTGCGTGTCCCCACCAATTTGTCTTGACCAATAGCTGCATTTCAAGTTCCCCTGTTTTGAACTTTGGCGCAGTTTGATCCAGCATTGTGCAAATGACATGCAGCAGTTCTCATTTGATTGTATTTTATCCACAGTTGTTAAATATAGGACGGAAATCGCATTTGCGGCAGTCTATATTTGTTTTCTGGGAGAGGACCCCAGACCCATCGTATATACAAAAGTCTACTTGGACGCCCATGTATTTCTCCAAACTAAATTTCTAAGCCATGAGATCTAAAACTTAAGGAGGTTTAGGAGCATCATTAGGTCTGGGAAGTGTTATTTCCGGCGATCTGGGAGGTATATTTGCCCAAAAAAATCGTACGCTACGCGCGAACCCATGGTCGCGCTCCGCTTAGATAGTGTCATAGAACAGACACGCGTCCCCACCATTATCCAAGACTGATCTGCGCCCATGCTCAAAACTGTCGATGTGTGTAGTGTTCGGTTTCGGAATTATCTGGTATATTTTTATTTCCTTCAATTTTCGAAAATTCCCTAACCAACATTCTTCATCATACTTCATCATTCTCGTGCAATTTTGACCCGTCTGTTAGGGTTTGAAGGAGGTTTTTCTATATCGGTTGTCCATAGATGATATTTTGTGCAGAATTGTGAATTTTCAAATTCTGAACAGTGGGGCTGACGGATATTGTGGGCCGCGATGAAGAATCACCTACAAAAGCAATGATCCACAGGATATGTGATGAAGTCGAACATGATGTGTGACTGGTGACAATCTTCAAAAAGGGTATAGATGAGAAAAAAGTATTTGGAAAAAACTTGGTTCTCAGGCAAAAGTGTCCATATGGTTGGTCAGTTTCAAGCCCGAGAAGTGCCATTTCCGGTGACCTGGGGGTACCAAAACCAGAAATTTGCTTGTACGCTGCGTGCCAACCAATGGTGGCGCTACGATTAGATAGTAATACGCGCCCCCGGGTTAGAAAATCCTGCATACGCCCCTGGTTAAATGCAGCTTTTCAAGGCATGGGCAGTGCCATTTACTGCAATCTGGGCGGCAATATTTGCCAAAAAATTCTTGTGCACTTCGCGCCAACTTATGGTGGCGCTCCACTTAGATAGTGAGCCAGCAGTTATGACTTTTTATTTCATCAATGGCCTGCAACCCCCCCCCCCACTTCTGACAAGAAATCTCCGCCACTGGTACAAATACACGTACATACATTTTAATTTCATGTCATATAACCAAGGTCGTAAATACACCATTTTCAAGAGGTTCCCAGGCGTTTTCAGATATTCTTTGTCCTCTCGCAAAGCGATTTTTAAAGCACAATATAGCCTACATGTGAAAGAGAGAGATTCTATGAAATTTTATTCAAAGCCTTAGTGGTGGTCCACTGGGAGAAGCCCATAGGCGTTTTATGAATTTGAGATATTTCTTTTTCTCTTGTAGAGGAATTTAATTTCCCGCAGAAGATATTCCAAGCCCGGAAATTGCAGTGCTTTCAGACGGTGACACACCGTCCTCTTAGAGTCTATATCAATCCTCCCGAATGTTCTCCTCTCAGGAAAAGTGCCACACAGCAGCAGGACTACATTTTTTTCATGTTATCAATCAGAATCTGGTGTTTTGTGGCTTGCATGTTGAAGAGCATGTATGGAAATACATGTGGTGCAAAATATGGGTCAATTGAGGCAATTTTAAAGCCCTAATTGAAATGTAATTGAAGCCCATGTGGGGGTTCAGGATGCTAAACCCTCGGAAGGTGTAGCAATTTGTTAGCCCAATATTAACCAACTCTCGGGAAATTTGTATAGCGGTCAGGGATATTGTTTTTTTGTTTTACGGCAGCCGACGGGGGGGGGGGGGGGCAGACGGGAAAAATCCCAAAAAAGTATCATCCAGGTTTTGACTCAAAAGGGCACGTTTTTAATTACGCATATAAATTTGTCTGCAAGAGATCAATACAAAGGCACATTTTACTCACAAAAATGGGAAAAACTTCACATAATAGCAATATTAACTTATTAGATAACACAAACACTTGATACAGCACAATGAATTAATCACTGGCGGATCCAGGGCCTTTGTTTGGGAGGGGACAAAGTGGCATTAGAGTGATATGGGGGAGGGGTCTAAGGGGAGGGGGTGTCACAAAATGTTTCCCAGGTGTAATTTTCTAAAATATTTATAAAACAAAGTTGGGATCATCTTTCTCAAGGAATTTTATTTCTCATAGGTTATAAATTTCTTACAACCAGCCTGTAACTGCAAAATGTTGTTAAACTGTAAATCCTCATGCTCATACATTAACATAGCTCCCAACTCTTGAGAAGGCAAATGCTGGTCCATGCCACGAATCGCTGTCCTGGGGGAGGGGTATAAGGGGAGGGGGTGTCCCCCTCCCCTTTTGAATCTTTTTGGAATCCTGGTGATGCCTACATGTAAAATGGTGGCACTTAGAAAGGCTTTTGTCACCCAAAATTTTCTGAGAAATATGCATTTTTTGGTGTGAAACATCAATAAATTGAATAGTAGGTGATAATTCATTCTTTCCCGTGGCATGAAAATGTTCGCTGCTTGCCCCAATGAAAAGAAATATAGGCTAATTTGAGGTTCAAATGATGCTGTAAAGGAGGTTTTATACTCTATTATGCTAAATGCTAAAGAAACGATGGTTGCTAAGTCAAAATTTGATGCAATTTTTTTATGTATACTTGACAATTACAATGCGTTTTTTCGGACGCTTGTGCGGGTCAGCGGGTTTGGGTGTTAGAATGCGGGTCTAATTCCCGCGAATTGCGGGTCAGTTGGGTGCTCTGCATTTAATTTTAAACCAGAAAACGAAAAGGTTTAGACTAGTCTACCGCTGCTATTCCTCTCGATTTTTTAAATTCCAATCATGTGATTTAGCGGATGTTCGGAAACACTTTTTGGCTCACCTTTGGGGGGGGGGGCATTCCCCCCCCCTTGGATCCGCCAATGGAATTAATTGTTACCTCCGTTATAGCATCTGCGTCGCGAACCGCCCCATATTCTCTTTGCCTCGTTTTAAATGTTGAAAAGTACCCAAGGACATGGGCGGCGGAAGCACTTTTAATCTGGGGGGGGGGGGGGCACCGACATCAAAGGGCACTTTGCAGAAATTCGATTGGACTGATGTAGCCTGATATTTAGTACCCTTTATAACTCTTATTGTATTATCTTATTTGCGTAGGCCTATACACATCACTTCATAAACGCCCCCCCCCCCCCTCAAGGAAAATATGCATACTAGCACTGCAATATCCAATGTGCAAATTGGGAAACAAGGAACAAGTTTTCTATTGAAGTTTTCTATGAGACAAATGAGGTGAAATCATGCTAGTTGCTAATGTAGGAATCTTCCGAATTAAGAGTTTATTTCTCGTTAATATCTTAACAAATTGTTTCCATTCGAAATAGCTTTGAGTTTGACCCACATAAATTCATTAAAAGTCAGGGGCGTAGCCAGGATTTGCGAAGTTGTATGCACGACTATCAGGCGCGTATCCAGGATTTTCTAACCCGGGGGGCGCGAATTACTACCTAAGCGGAGCGCCACCATCGGTTGTCGCGGAGCGTACAAGAAAATTTCTGGTTTTGATACCCCCCAGATCACCGGAAATGGCACTTCTCGGGCTTGAAAATGAGCAACCAGATGTACACTTTTGCCTGATAACCAAGTATTTCCCAAAAGTTTTTTTCCATCCATAACCTTTTTGAAGATTGTCACACATCATGTTCGACCTCATTGCATGTCCTATGGATCATTGCTTTTGTAGGTTATTCTACGTCACGGCCCACAATATCCGAAAGCCCCACTTTTCAAGGTTTTAAGCCCATGCATTACTTGTTGAGAATTTGAAATTTTCACTTTTCTCGTGAATACAATCACTTGAAAACATACCCACAATGTTGCACAAAATTCAATCTATAGACAACCAATATAGAAAAACCTCCTTGAACCCCTAACAGACAGGTCAAAATTGAACGAGTAGAGGAAAGTATGATGCAGAATGTTGGTGAAGAAATTTTCGAAAATTCCGACACAGTTAATTTATTGGTGTAGAAATATTAAAACCTCTTATAATGGCTTTTACAAAACTTCGTTGAAGGGACAGAATAATAGCAGATATTTCCGATATCAGGTATATCGAAACCGAACACTTCACTCATAGGCGTAGGTCCCGTAGGAGGCGGGGGCTGCAGCCCCCCCCCCCCAATTGTTTTCCCATTTTTTTCGGGCACCTACTGAAAGAAAAATAAATAGCAATGAATAGCTTAAAATGATCTCCTTGGTAATTTAAATAAAGTTCTAAGCTTGGCCGACATAACTACTGTAAAAGACTGAGAGTTTTGACATAAATGGATCTGTATGCTTTTTTCTCCATCTACATAAGACATTTCGTTGTTTACATTAGCATCCGCCGGTATACTGTGCAACTTTCACGGACCGTAAGGTACACGATGCCATACAATGTAATGACCGATCTTGCCTATATGATATTGGCATCGACATGTTGAATGCGCTTTGCGCGCGAAAAATTTTGGCTTTTTTTTCGGGCAAGTCATTACAGCCCCCAAGTCCAATCTGGCTCCTACGCCTTTGACTACACACATTGACAGTTTTTGAGGCTGTTCATCGTGGAACATGCATTTCAATGCTCATTGATATGATGTTATATCTGCTCTTTGCTTTACAAATTCGAACAGGCGTGTAGCGAGTAATTGCCAAGGGAGGGCGAAGCCTGTAGGCAAACTATGAGTTGGCGCGAAGTGTACAAGAAAAATTTTGGCCGAAAATGCCTCCCAGATCGCTGGAAATGACACTTCCCAGGCCTTGTAAGTTGCATCTAAGCATTGTCTATTTTGAAATTACTAGTGATGTCATAAAGAAATTTGCTCGGGGGCGGTCGCCCCCTTCCCGAAATGCGTTACGTTCCCCGACGACTCGGTCGAGTTCAAGTACATTAGTGAGAGAGGAAAAACGGAAACGTCAAAAATGGAGTTGTCGGGGTAAGGGGTAGGGTGAGGCGCACACCCCCTCCGTAATCCTTGATCTGTCACTGGCTACCCTGTGTAAATAATAGGGATCTTTCTCTTTCCGAGGTCTTGGCTATCTTCTACTCCCTCCTTTTCTCCCTTTTCTCTCTTTTTTCTTTTTCTTTTTCTTTTCCCTTCCTTCCTCTCCTCCTTTTCTTTTTCCCCCCTCCTTTTCCCTTTTTTCTTCTCTTTTTTTCTCTCCTCTTTTGCTTACCCGGGGGGCGCGCGCCCCCAACGCCCCCCTGGATACGCACCTGACTATCTGAGCGGAGCGCCACCATCGCTTGGCGCGGAGCGTACAAAAAAAAATTTGGTTTTACAAACCCCTCGGATGGCCGGAAAAAGGCCCTTCCCGAGTGTTCATTCTGGTTCCCTGGCCTCTTGCTAACTTGAGACACCTCAATTTTTATGTAGAAAAAGGGCACATTTTTAACCCTGAGGAAAAGTGGGGGGCACGTGCCCCCTGTGCCCCCCGGTTCCGCCGCCCTTGCCCAAGGAAAGGGTCAAGCTCAATTTCGTAGTTGGGAGCATGGGTGTTGATAAAGAGTCGGGACGTAACTCATACTCTGTAGTGGGTGAAAGCTGGGGCACACTCATGCATGTCGTCCACTCTTTTTTTTTATCATTCGGAGTCCTTGTTGGATCGTCATCATGTAAAACAACATTTTCCTTTCTATTGGTAGCTTAAAAGATTGATTAATAACATGCATTCCTACACACACAAAAATGACAAGAGTGCCAGATAATCATATTTTCTATATGGTACGTAGCAATCCATGAAATGTTCGATTTTTCTTTCAAAATTTTCGATAAAAAGCAAAGTCTCAAAGAAACGCCCATGTGATGCGCAATTCTTCAGACAAAATAACAATTTCAGTACAGAGTAAGTATTAAAAATCGATATTTCAATGTAAAATTTATAATAAAATAAAAAAGTGAAACCCTTAAAGTTTTAAAATAAAGAAGATACATTTCCAACGACCAGTTGAGCCAAGGCAATATCTACAAAATTAACATTCTTGAGGTGATAACCCATACCCTCCGCTTTCCCCCACCCTCTCTCTCACACACTTTGTGATAGCTTCTTTCGCTCGTGGTAACAATTAATGCCCCCCCCCCAGTGGCGTAGCCAGGATTTTTTCAGTGGGGTGGCGCTGGGGGCTTGAACATTTCCTGGGGGGGGGGGGCTTGACCATTTTCTTGTTACTATCTAATCGGAGCGCCACCATGAGTTGGCGCGCAGCGTACCTAAAAAGTTTAGCTGAAAAGGCCTCCTAGATCGTTGGAAATGACACTTCCCAGGCCTTCTAAGCTGCTCTAAAGTTTTCTCAACATCCTTTATTTTGAGATCCACTGTTTTGATATGGTTATCAAATAGTTTAGTGAAATAGAAGAAAAAAAACAATCTGGTATATCATGACATATCTTTTGTGAGTTTGACACCATTTTTCGACAAATCTGTAAATTGCGCGTGGAAAATAAAGAAAGATTGACTGGGCTTTCAGCCAAGTAACATACTGAAATGACCGAGCTATATGTCAAACTGACATCAAAGATTGTATCTGAAATATTATTAGGGTGATAGACTGATTGGCCGGCAGTTAGAGCTAGGGGTATTGGTCAGGGGGAGAGAATGGCCTGTAGGGGCGCTTTCGACACTATCTAAGCGGAGCGCCACCACAGGTTGGCGCATACATGAGCTTCATCACAATCCTTGTAGTATCTTTGTGAGTGCTCATGTTTTCGAAAAAATAGATCGAAAACCCCGTACAGTTCTTGGAAAGAGTTTCGTACAACAGAATTAAGTGCCGATAAATTAAATACCGCCGTACGTTAGAGCATTTTGTCGGTAAACTACACCAACAAAATGTGACAAATGTCAATAGGTAGATGAGAGTGCAATAAAAAAATCAATAATCGCGAATAAGTAAAAAGTGCTAAAAAGCTGAAAAGGGCGCCAGGGGGGGGGGGGGCTTCCGCCCCCTGACTGTTTGGACGCTCCGCCACTCATGTTGGCCGGTAGTTTTCAGCGATAGTGTTGTCTCCTTTCTTGAAAATTTGTTTTTTTTTAGCGGTTTTGAGAGCATCAGGGTACGTCCCAGAAGTGAAAACCCGATTGAAATAGTAACAGGGTATAGGCAATGACGCGAGCAATGATGTGAGAAACATATGTATGATGTCAGCATTTTTACCTTTTAACATCTTCTTTGGCATTCAAGTACCTGGAAACCTCCTTTCTATAATTAGGGTATAGTATTGCTCACTAGCCTGTTTGATCAGTTAATGCGCACTGGTTACACGATACTGATTGGCTGTTTGTATTAGTATTTATTTGTATGTTAGGGATTATGGATATTTTGAAAAAGAGTGACAAAGGCAAAGTTTCCCGAACAGTCGAACACCTAGATTCAGTAGTAAACATTATATGTTTTGTAGTCTTGTAGAGCAGGAATTATATTATTCGACGGTCGTTAACATGCGTTTTCAGTACAGTGCGACTACTGTAGACTTCTCGGCCTATGCGCTATGTCACGTCAGGTTTTTCAGCAACTATAGCCTATTGCCGGTCCGCGGTCGAAGGGTCGTTCATGAGTGGTCATCATGGAGATTCGAGGCCATTCAGACCAATATATTTTTCGCAAATGTAATTTTTTTTTGGACATCCAAAATCCCAGTGGGGGGGGGGGGGCGACAAGCTTTCATGGGGGGGGGGGGCTGTCGCTCCCCACGCCCCCAGTAGCTACGCCACTGTCCCCCCTACACACACATACGTTTTGAGAAGCAAATCGACGCCAGTAGTGGAAAGGGTGTTTTGTGTGTGTGATGCATATGTATAGGTTTGTGTGGATGTGACCGTTGCAAATGAGGGACATAAATCTGACAAATTTGCACATTTCAAGACTTAACTATCAATGGTACTATTTAAGAAAATTCACCCAGGGTCAGGGGCGTAGCGAGGGTTTTTGTTGGGGTGGGGTGTGGAGAATTTAATTTGCCGACGGATCTGGAAGTGGTGACTGAAATTGGGGAGGGGTCTAAGGGGAGGGGGTGTCCCCCTCCCCTTTAGAAAATTTTTAGTTTTGATACGTCCTTAGATGCAATCTGGTGCATATTTTAAGTCAAATTTGGCACGGAAGAAGCTCGTTCTCCTTTTCTCTATTCAGCTTTCCTTCTTTCTTCCCCTTCCGCTCTCTTCACCTTTTCTCCTTTTGCCGACAGACCCAAAATTTGCCGACAGCGACCAAATTATTGGGGGGGGGGTGTGACCCCCCACATCCCCGCTCGCTACGCCCCTGCCCAGGGTACATCCTGGGCACGGAAGCTAAACAATTTGATCCCTAGTTCCCGAGTGAATGACTCCCGTACAGAGCCGTCTAAATATACGGCTCTGCTCCCGTATAGTCTTGTATCACATTATTTATCGGAGACGTATATTAGAGACCCAATAGTAGGATCTCTAACGTATATCAGAGCCGTATCGGCTCTGACGTATATGGCTGTATAGCGCCCACACTTTCCAAGCTACGGAAAAGTCTGTGTAGCTAATACTACTGACATCGAGTTGTTCATACATCTGTGTCTTCAAAGTTCTGGAAATGATAATTCATATGGAATATATAAACACCTTATTTTAGCACAATTTAGTGCGTTTTATGGCATTTAATGCAGTTCTGAATAACATGGCTTGAACCGTAACGTGCTTCAACAGGTCCGTAGGTAAACAGTTTAGCTTATCAAGTTGTAGTGTTGAACTACTCCAATGCGCATTGCACTTTAAATACCAGCCTAAGCTTTCCTACTATGTAATACGCAACAACTAATGTGTGCTGAAGCAGTTGAGGAAGCCTATCGTTGGTTACAGTACAGTAAATCATTGTAGTACTAGTAGAACTGTATAACCTAGTTAAAATAGTAGTAGTGACTTATGTGGTGTAGGACATAACAATCGACGTACGATGCCACATAAAGCTACAAGCAACCAGTTGGGCAATGACAAGTAACCATTAAATTTTGTGGATGGCCTCAATACGGTATTCAACAAGTTGAAAGATTGTCTGAAATGGTGTCATCGTGATCGAATTGGAATCGAAGTATGTCCCGTCGTAGCACGTTACTACCCTAGAACTCGAAAGAAACATAATCAGCAGGATGGGGTCTCATGCATTGGAAGTGGCAAGACAAGGCTTTTGGGGTTCAGTGACTGGCGGTTGGTTTTATGATCCACACCAAGGAATATTTTGCAACACCCTCCACCTTTACCTGTGGTTATTTCTTCTTTGCTTGCCCTTTAGTATTCAGCTGGTAAGTTGAAGCAGTGACAAACAGATACTGTACTGTAGCTAGTTGTTTCAACAAGTTGTAGGTCACTCGAACTCAAAGTTGCTTTTCAGTTTTCACACTGACCCAAATTTGTCGGCCTATCACCAAAAATGAATAATAAAATATAAAGTACGTTCTGTAAGATAGCATGGGTTTCTTTGGACCAAGATTTACAAGAGAGGCTACAATAGGCCTGTGTAGGCTGCAGCATTGCTAGGACTATAGAGCATGTGAATTTGTGTAACCATTCTAATTCTATTTGCTTTGACAGGAGAATCAGGGGACTCACTGTGCCTATTCTTACTGATCTAACGAACTACCAAATTGAAGTCCATTCACTATTAGGGATTTTCGTAACTTGGGTCAAGAGATTGACTCTAGATAGTCACTGCATTACTTCATCTCTATGTGGAAAAAATGTTGCTGAACATCAAAATTTATATCAGTAAATTATAACTTGTTACAGTGTAGGATAGTTGGCAATTCCACCTGACGTTTGCTATGCTCTCATAGACAGTTTGTGTCTTTTCACCTACAAAGCATATAAATAATGATAAAAGTTCAACTGTTTTCCAATCATTTTTCAGGCCTTTGGAAGTTCAAGTGTTGCATGGGCGTTATACTGTGTTACAGTTACTATCATCTTTTGTTGCATCAAGTCAGTTAGTTTCAGAATGCACTTGATGTTCAACAAGGGAGAAGAACCTAAAACAGAAGAAGAGACATCTGGTGACAAAGAATCCTCAGACAACAAGAAAGAAGGTAAAACAGATCAAGATGTAGAGAAAGCTACTCCATCAGATGCTCAGAACAACCAAAAGTAAGTTAAATACCTTCAAAGGCATGAAGGGAGAGTAAAAGAATATGACTTTTTCTCCATCACTTATTTTATTTACTGTAATCTTATAGAATATCTTTTTAAGATGCTTAAATATATACCATTGTTCCCAATGGAAACATTAAGTTATTTTGTGAACACTTTTAGGTTTCATTTCCAGACCCCTGAGCCTTATTATCATAATCCACATATGTACATGGGCATGTAATGTTCCATCAATGGCATGCCTAACGGAAATCAGGTTTAAGAAGTCAGCTCAAATAACCTGTGTGAAAACTAAATTGTCCTGGTTAGTCAGGTATTCCTCCGTCAACCTACCATACTGCCTTTTTGTGTGAGCTCACCACATTCAACTGATCGGTCCTAAAGAAATATATCTGTACAGTTAAACACAGTGCAACTCCATGCAGGTCCAGAGACTGTTGTATTATATGCATACATTAAGATGGGAGATAGTTGGCAAGAGTCAAAGGATAGTAGACTCACATAAAAAACTTAGTGTTAAAATGTACATCTGAACAGGGATTTTTGCATTTAACAGAACATTTTGTGAGTTTTCATACAGTACCTTTCACCTTGTGTTGTAAACTCTAACTATCAGTACTGTAGGTCAGTGTGTACTTGACTGTACAGGTTGATCAGTATGATAACACTAAATGATGCTTACCAGTTAGGAGTTGTAATCTAGTCTTGTTCTTTGCGGCTTAATATATTTCTAGTACATCATTTAATGTACAGGTGTGGTGAATCTATCCCTTTTCAACAAATTTTGTAAGGTGCTGAAATAAAGCCGATTACTCTTAGATGAAAATTGATTAAGAATGAAACATTTAAGGTTATGCAAACCCAACCGCCTAGTCTAATTGTATTTGTGTCTATGTGTAGAAATCAGGACACAAGACTCTTCTTTGAAACTGGTATAATAACAGATACTGCACCTTCAAGTCTCCTATTGCAACTCACTATATAAGTTAAAGAGTGTGTAAATAGTGTACCTACAGGGCATGAGTTGAACAACACAAAAAGAAGTACCACCCATGGAGTGGATATTTTCAGATCTACAGTAATAGCATTTCACACCTGTTCTCTAACTTGTTACATTCATGAATCAGAGCCAGCAAAATGGAGAGATTCCTAATTTACTGTGGGGCCCACCTCAGCAAGGTAATAACAAATTATACAGAGATGGCAGGCCTCTAATTTCACAATTTTTAGGGCAAGGCCACTTTGGCCTTGAATGGGGCAAAATTTTAAAATGGCACCAAGGCCAAGAGGTAAGGCACCAAGGCCAACTTGCATCTTAACGAAGGGTACAAGGCCATAAAGAATAAACATCGTGAAACAATTTCTCTTCAGGTCCTGGCAGCTGTTTTAATGGTCCAGAACAGTAGAAGGTGGTCTCTCTCATTTTGCTTTCCTTTTTGTCAATAAAATTATTCAACCCCTAGATAACTTAGTGAATGGTATACACAATAGATAGGGCAGATGACTCAGTGCCTTAGCTTCGCTGTTTGACAGGAGCGACCCGGGCCACCAATTCTTTCGCCCACCCTGCCGTTTCAACCAATTTTTACCCCTCCCCTTCGTCCGCCCTTGTACTTCCCTATTCGCCAACACCGAAGTACTAGCTCGATGCTTTGACCTTGCAGCGATTCCAACAACCAACTCTTCAAAAATCCCTGTACCTACAGTGTGCATTCCACACATTCCAAATTCCACAGTTCACTGTACTAATATTACATGTACATAGGCCTATTCGAACTTCATTTTCAACTACACTACCACACGCAAAAAGAGAGGACTTGACGCATGTGCGCTCAGCCAGGTCCTCCTTTGATGCCCTAGGGGTGCCCACCCTACCGAGGATAACCCGATGGTAGACGGGAGACTTCTTCACTATGCCCACCAATGGGAAACTCTGGGTCCGGATTCTTGGGTGTTGGACGTGGTGTCTGGGGGATACCACATAGAATTTTCAATCGTACCCCACTTACCTCCAGAGGGTGGAGAAAGGGGGCACCACACCAACTCCCAAGGACCTGGACCAATTCTGCGATCCTGGAAACAGAAATCCAGGCTTTGCTAGACAAGGGTGCGGTAGTGGGTGTAGCATACACTCACTTCCGGACTTCTGGAATACCTAATACGTTACAGTGAGGTGGACAGGAAAGGAGGGAACACGTCTTTCTTCCTCACTCCGAAAAAGGACAAGTCCTGGAGGCCAATCCTGAACCTCCGGCCACTAAACAGCGTTTATAAAACCCAAATGCTTCAGGATGGAGACTCTCTCCATCATCATTCCATCCCTCAACAAGGGCTTGTGGACTGCGATGGTGGACCTGAAGGACCACATACCTTCACGTACCCTTACATGCGACACACCAACTCTTCCTAACCTTCACTTATGAAGGAACAGATTTCAAGTTCATCGCCCTACCGTTCGGCCTATCCACATCACCAAGGGTATGCCCCCGGGTAGCCAGAGCAGCAGTGAAAGAACTTCATCGCAGAGGCATCCCCCTCTTCATATATCTGGACGACTGGTGCTGGGCAAATCGTACCAAGATACGATACACAACACCTCTCTCACTGTAGACCTCCTCACACACTTACTGTAGGGTGGGTCATAAACAGGGAGAAGTCACACCGCGATCCAAATCAACAGATCAAGTACCTCGGGAACCTCCCTAGACTTCACCACAGGAACAGTCAGCCCATCATCAGAAAGGACCACCCGGTTGTCTCGACTGGCCGAATATGTGGTCAACAGCAGACGACAATGTTAAAAACCTGGCTTGGGCTAATGGCCAGTCTGGTAGATGCCTCCCTTACTGCAGATTGCGCATGAGACCACTCCAAGTGCACCTCTATACCTGGTTTCATTACAAGGCCAACCATCTAGACTTAAACTTGATTTTGAGATGTGGAGAAAGTAGGTCATATTTCAAAGTAGACATCACTGGGTCTACTGTAGGCCTCCATAACCATCAAACTGCTGTAGCAGTGCAGCCTCCTGTGCGAGAGAAGAATTCTGGTGGAAGTACAGTAGGAGTTGGTACAGTACTTGAATACCTGATATGGTTTTAGGGAATACGGTCGTTTATCCAGTATTTCATAATTGCTACATGAAATTTGAACACTAAATTATTCCCTTGCTGTTGTGTTGGCAAGTTGTGCATGTTAGGTGAGAAGAAAAGAGTCTGGCTCTCACAGGGAACATTGCATGATTAAGTGTCTACACTTGAAACAAATGTCACTTTCATGTACTGTTAACTAGTACTGTATTGGTGATTCAAAATAACCTGTTGCCAGTGAATGTATAGTAGCTGATCTAAGGTTAAACTTTTACAGTGATTTGATAAAACTATTATGATTGTCTTTGCAGTCCATTTGGAGGTTGGGTTGGAGATAATGATGACGGTAAAAACACAGTTGAAATGAAGGAAATTAAAGTTCAAGTCACCCCTGAAGATTCACCACAGGTATGTCACAAGTGTGTGATCTCAAGATCCAGAGTCTTAAATTTTATTTTATAAAACGTTATTAATTTCCTCTGTATATTCTTCTGAAGAGATCATACTTGTTTTTGGTTTGGATTTCTAGATGAAATTATATAAGTTGTTTGAAGTTAACATGCTATGTGAGGGTTAGCTAGTCAATGGAATATGAACAGTTTTTACCACTAAGCAGAGTTGATGTACAGTAAGTTTCCTCTCAAATATGATGATAGCTTTATTACTGTTGTGTTTTGTGAAATGTAACATCTGAATGAATTTGGGTTGTTTCTGTTTTAATTTCATAATGTGCAGTACCTAGTGTATATAAATCTGTGCAATATCTTATTTCAGGCCACTTTCAACTCACAACTGTAAAGTTATACATTTTAAAGCTTTGCATATCCCCTGTCTAACCATGACTTTATTACCACTTCCATAAGTCATGTGAGGTACTGTAGGAATTAAAACAGTACTGTAATACAGAATAGATGCTGTAACATATGACATAACCCATGATGGAAGTAACTCACACCATTATGAGTGTTGTAGGAATAATAACAGTACTTTAGTACAACCCTACTGTAGTACAGAATAGATGCTGTTACATATGACATAACCCATGATGGAAGTAACTGACACCTATGAGTGAGGTAGGAATAATAACAGTACTTTAGTACAACCCTACTGTAGTACAGAATTGATGCTGTTACATAGGACATAACCCATGATTAGGGATGCACCGGATATCCGGTCCGGCCGGACTATCCTGCCGGATAGTGAGCAATTATCCGGTTCTGGTTCCGGCCGGATATTTTTCAAAATCTGGCTGGATCTTTTTTCAAAATCTGGCCTGAATTATTCCTTAAAAAGGTGTTGGTATTAACTTAAATCAATATAAACTATTTCCAAAAATTAATAATAACATTCAAAGTAAGGAAAAATTAGGTTTAACACGTTTAATTTATATTTAATCTCATAAATGGGGTCTTAATTTCACCTTCTTTATAATATGCGTATCACCTAAGATTTGCTCCTTGTTTCATACTTCTACTTTTTATTACTGATTTTCTTTTGTGTAATGAAAAAATCCGGTCCGCTGGATTTTATCCGGCCGGATTTCATGTACTATCCAGCAAAATCCGGTTCCGGCCTGATCCAAAAATTTGGATCCGGTGCATCCCTACCCATGATGTAAGTAACTGACACCATTGTGAGTAAGGTAGGATTAAAAAAGTACTGTAGTACAGACTAGATGCTAAACCATATGACACAACCCATGATGGAAGTAACTGACACCATTGTGAGTGAGGTAGGAATAATAACAGTATTGTAATATAGAATAGATGCTGTTACATAGGACATAACCCATGATGGAAGTTACTGACACCTATGAGTGAGGTAGGAATTAAAAAAGTACTGTAATACAAAATAGATGCTGAACCATATGACACAACCCATGATGGAAGTAACTGACATCATTGTGAGTGAGGTAGGAATAATAACAGTATTGTTATACAAAATAGATGCTGAACCATATGACACAACCCATGATGGAAGTAACTGACACCATTGTGAGTGAGGTAGGAATAATAACAGTATTGTTATACAAAATAGATGCTCAACCATATGACAAAACCCATGATGGAAGTTACTGACACCTACTGTACGAGTGAGGAATAATAACAGTATTGTTATACAAAATAGATGCTGAACCATATGACACAACCCATGATGGAAGTAACTGACACCATTGTGAGTGAGGTAGGAATAATAACAGTATTGTTATACAAAATAGATGCTCAACCATATGACAAAACCCATGATGGAAGTTACTGACACCTACTGTATGAGTGAGGAATAATAACAGTATTGTTATACAAAATAGATGCTGAACCATATGACACAACCCATGATGGAAGTAACTGACACCATTGTGAGTGAGGTAGGAATAATAACAGTATTGTTATACAAAATAGATGCTGTTACATAGGACACAACCCATGATGGAAGTAACTGACACCATTGTGAGTGAGTTGGGAATAATAACAGTATTGTAATACAAAATACAGTAGATGGCGTTACATAGGACATAACCCATGATGGAAGTAACTGACACCATTGTGAGTGAGTTAGGAATAATAACAGTATTGTAATACAAAATAGATGCTGTTACATAGGACATAACCCATGATGGAAGTAACTGACACCATTGTGAGTGAGGTAGGAATAATAACAGTATTGTAATACAAAATAGATGCTGTTACATAGGACATAAGATAACCCATGATGGAAGTAACTGACACCATTGTAAGGTAGGAATTAAAGCAGCATTTTGCGTCCTTTTCTATGATTTTTCTCAACCTCACTGACTCCACTACAGGTAGGGGCCCCTCAGAATGCTGGTGCCCCTCAAAATGTAGGTGAACAAATATTATTTGCTAGAAAAAAAACTGAACCTGTCATGAACTTTCTATTATACTTTTCAGATAGGATATATGTATGATGAATTTAAAATTGCCACCAACTCAAAAATTATTTTATAGTTTCCAAAAAAATATATGGGTACAATCATCTATTTGCTTACCGTGCATCTAAAATTTGCTATTAATTGAAGTGTACCTTCTTGGCACTGCATCAAAAACGGACAACTAGGGGGTAATTTACATTGCAAAATTACATGTTTGTAGAATGATGATCAGTGAAATACAGCACTTTGTACGTAACTTGATATTTTTGAAAACATCATTACTTGATCAGAATCAGCATTTTGAGGGGCATTAAACCAGCGTTTTGAGGGTCAATAAAAACAAATATGAAAATTTAATAAATCCATTATAGTGTAATATCAAAACTGTATTTTTACATGAAACATATAATTTTACACTAATAACACCAAAAATAAACACTTACCTCACATATTTTGTAATTTAACTACGTTAAATAAGTTGCTCTCATTTTTTATTTAAATGTTCTGAGAAATATTTACTATTTCCTTCTACAGTATTCCCTCAATTCTATGTCCTTTACATTTACTAAGATATGTACAATTCACAACATACTGCCAAAATGACTACTATATAAATAAAGATCTCATTTGGATGTAAGTTTTGCTACCTTTAAGATTTTTAACATTGTGGGTCAGTTCAACTGGGTGGGTGCTTATGGGTTGGCGCAAAATACAGTACCACACACATACAGTATAAACGAATATTAATTACACTTTAAAGAACCTACATTCACATGTAACAGTTTCATGTAGCTGAAGAAAGAACAATCTGTTTTTAAGTGTAATGATTTATATTTAACAGGTAATAAACAACTTTATCATTTGAAACTTTAATTAAACAACTAAAGCATCATCAGAAAGACAAACTTTAAAGGGTAATAACTAAACTATAAAATTAATCAACTTTTCATTTCACATACACATGTTTATTGATAAATGTATTTCTACATTCTTCCACATTTCACCATCCCTGGTTGCACTTCTGCTTCATACACTTCACCATAAAATATGGGAGCAGACTCTTTTTCCATTTCCTGTGGCATACCCTTATCTACTCCAAATGGCTTCTCTAAACATCTCACACAGACTTCATCTCCCACCTTTTGTAGAACTCTACCAATAAACACCTCTTCTTCATATTTCACCTTAACCCACATCGACACTTTCACATCCTTCATATCCAACTTTCTTAACCCCATCACATCTACACCTTCAACCTCGACAGCATCTACACCTTCAACCTCAACGTCATCTGCACCATCAACCTCAACCTCTTCTGCATCTTCAACCTCAATATCATCTACAGACATCTCTTCAACAGATGAGTCATCAACAAGAAGTCGCCGACGCACACGCTTCCCTTGTGTGCAAGCAGGCAAAATCATATCAGGCTTGACTCCATTTTCATTTTACATGCAGCTTTACTGCATATAATTGGGAAGCCAGCACATTCAAGCATTTGGGACACAGTTTCAACTTCTCTGCCTCACACTTGCCATCTGGTTTCAAGCAAACACACTGTGACTTGCACTTCAAAAATGTCTCTAGATTACACTGTTTCTTCAACTTATCGTCTTGTCTGGCTTTGTCCCTTGCTTCGTTCTCTTTATTCAATAACTCCACTGACTCTTATATTTGTTGTCCTTCCATGGATCCATAGACTTGAGTTACCCTCATGTTACTTGTTACCTTTGGTTTTGGCTTCCCTTTCTTAATTGTCAGTAGTCCATCAATCTCCTCCAATGGTGTTCTCTTGAATGAATTTTCAAGCTTCTGGATGGTTTCTAATGAGTTCTCCAGTTTTTGCGTATAGTACTGCTTGGTGTACTTCTTGATGCCAACTGGCGACTCAACCATTGATGTGTTGGAAGTTGATGATGAAGGTCCTGCTGTTTCATCAGTTTCATCTTGAATAACAGATGATGCTTGAACAAATTTGTCCTTTTGCATCCATTCAACACTCAGGCCATGGTTAGTTACACCATGGAGCTATAAACCTGGGATTTATAGCTCCATGGTTACACCAACACGTTTTGCTGCATTTCTTATTATTTCAAGTTTGTTTGCCCACCGTGGCCAAACATCTGCCAATTTCTTCCTGAAACCATCCCTGTTGACTGTGCATTCTGCTGAAAAGAGTTCTCCCTTGCTGTTATGGTATTCACAGTGCAAATTTTGATTGATTTGGTCATGTAATTGTGTGACTCCAGTGGTATCAGGTGGAGTGATGAAAAGATGCATTTCTTTTGCTCTCAAGAACCTCAACACCTCAATATCAAATCTGGAACTGTGGCCATCAGAAACAATGACAACTGGTCTTGCTACCTTCTGTGCTGCTTAGTGTCGATCTAATAACTTGTATGCTGACAACAGGGATTCATGTGCTTGAGAACCACGTTCAGTTGTTGATATAAGAAGATTTGGAATGTTCTTGACAGCAATGTCAGGAGCCATATGTACAAGTGTAGATAGTTGAGTTAGAAGAAATCCAAAGTATTGTTAATTATCTTTAGGATGTTTGTTGGTTACTTTTGCTCTTTTATTACTTAAGTGGGGAATATTTTTCCATTTGTTGACTGTCAATATGCCAAGGAATGGGAAAACCAAAATTTTTTTTGTAAAGGAGGTGTCATATTTTGTATTTTTCATTAGGGAAAATCAGCATTCTGAGGGGCAATACACCAGCATTTTGGGAACCTCAGTGGGAAAAAATACAAGAAACACAATCAATTTTAAATAACTGTTAGAGAGTTTAAAATGAGAGAACCAGTCAAAATGTGTTGTTAATTCATCACGTTCCTGGAAAATTATTATCAAAATTGTTGACCAGCATTTTGAGGGGCAAGTGTTTTTTAGTGTGGTTTTTCTCCATGCAAAAAAAAAATAATAAAAAAAATATTTTCATGTTTGGACCCAAATGCAATCTAAGTTAATAGTTAATCTTCATAATTATTCATTGTTTTACCCAATAATGTAAAACTGGTGAGCTGTAGGTGACTTACAAAAAACACCTACATTCTGAGGGGCCCCTACCTGTATGCCATAACGATATACATAACTAGCTTATCTATTGAAATCTTACTTCAAATGGTGGTATAAAAGTCGAAAAATTTGCAACTTTCAACGGCTCATAACTAAACCCGCATCTCTGATTGGTTGAATTCAAACTAGTGGGTTTGGGGGAAGTGTATGCGATTAATTTTATATGTGATATTTGTCGTGGACACTTTTCTCGTTATCTGCAAATATCCTTAATTACTCGCCAATTAGCGTTGTTGGCAGGGAAAAACTTGGCTAATATATTAGTTTTCTGTTTTGTGATATGTAAAAAACTCGATGGACATGTCAAAAAAGTAGAAAACGGCGACCAAACGCAAAATGCTGCTTTAAAACAATACTGTAATAAAGAATAGATGCTGTACATTGGACACAAACCGTGATGGTAGAAACTGACCTTATGTGTTCTATGTATTCATTTAGACAAAATATATCTCTTTTGTGTGTTGGAGACTGTTATGGTCAATGAATGTGATATTGTCAGTAATCTTGCAAATCTATGATCATGTGCAGGCGCTGGAATCAGGCATACCATCTACCAGTGTCCAGGTTGAAATCCACAGACCAAAGAACTCCACTGATCCAGTGATAATACCAAAAGCTTATGGTGCGGAAGCTTTTTCAAGGCGCCCGGCTATCAGTGTTACCTCCAGGATTGACCCTGTGGATGAGGAGAAAGGTAACTTGATGCAATTACACATTAGTTTATTTTACCATATCCTCAATGTATTTGTTCAAAACTGTTTGTCTAGAACCAAACATACAATTGACTCCAAATCCGTCTAGCTGATTGTGAAGGAAACTGTAAGGGAACAAATGAATGAAATGCTTAATATATGCTTTGAGTTGCCAAAGATATTACAGACTTGTGAAAAAGAGAGATGGTCAGGAAATAACTGTTCCTTAGTAGACAGTATCAATATCCATTGATTGCAACATCAATGTTCGCTTGGCTCAGTTTTTTTGATGATTCATTGTAATGTATTTCCAGCTTCACAATCAGCTAGACGGATTGGAGTCAATTGTATGTTTGGTTCTAGACAAACAATTGGTCATGACTGTATTTTCAGTCTTCAAATGAAGAGTCAGTTTTATGTGAGTTAGTATCATGGATCTGCTAGAGTATGTTCTATCATGTGTTCATGATAGTACATAGTACTGTACTTAGTTTCATTTCTTGATTATTTTGGGTGACCAATATCAGAAGGCAATAATGACTAATTCTGGCTATAAAGGTGAAGTTCATATATCATTAAAGGGATGACCAATGGAAATTCAGCATAGCATACTGTATATAGTAAACACTTTAAAGGAATAGACAATTATACTGTCACTGAACAAGATGCTGCATCAAGCAGTGGTCTTGAAACTGTAGCTGTATGCAGTTTTTATTTTCTTTTGTCATGTGTTTTTTTACTTTAGAATGATATATAGAACTGATTATAGTGTACAGTTAGTATGGCCCAGCATTGTTACGAATGCAGGAATTTACTTCGCTCCTCGCTTACCTGTCTCGCCACAACCTTAGCACCCTCATTCTACCGCGCCTAGAATGTCCTGGTAACCTTTTTAACACTGTGCACCCTCTGTGACCCGGCTTCACGGGTCACTGCCCATCCTTCTCATTCTACCAACCAAAGCGTCTACATCGTTATTTTCGAGCGGATATTATTCCATCGATTTCTGTCCAATTTTGGTTCCTAGAATCGGAATTTTTTTTTTCCACCTACTGTTTGCTGAAGCATTCTAACCGTTGCAGCCCGATAAGTATCCTTTTCCTATTCTTGGGAGGTTTTTTAGGGCTGGGTTTTGTTAACGGCGCTCGCGCCGTTTTTTCTGTGCAGAAAACTTGCGTGGGTAGCAGTTCTGCGATTTGTTTACCGTAGTTACGCTAGTTCCCGCCTTTTTAGGCTACACACGCTATCACGCTTTTCCCTCACCCACTGTTTAGTTGTTCAATTTTGTTGTTCACTTTTACTCTCCTGCCTTCATTATTCGTTATTTTCGTTAATTCGTTGTCTTCTCTCCTCCCTGCCCTTCGTTAACTTGCTAGTTAGTTAGACTTTGTGGGTCGGCTTAGGCCTAATTGTTACCATTGTAAGCCGCGGGCCTCTAGCCGAGGCACGGTGTTAAGCCTAGTGTGTTTTCCCACAGATCTTATTGCTTCTCTCCCCCTTTTTAGCTTCCCTCTCCTATCGTTTTGTTAGATTCTTCTTCCTTAACCGGGGTTTTTCAGTCATGTCCAGAAGCCAGTTGAAGTGCGTTAACTGCTCTATGTTCCGGCCAGGGAGGGCCTGGGATGAGCACGATCTCTGTCCCAAGTGCCGTACGTGCACGAGGAGGGACCCCTGCCTAGTGTGTATCAACTTCACCCCCAACCAATGGCTAGACATTGATACCTGGCTAGCAGGCCAGAGAAGCAAACTTCAGGATAAACTCGACCTGCTCCCCAACCCCAGTGGGTCCCGAACAACGGGAGACCGAGCACAGTTAGGAGAGGAAGAAGAAGGAGAGGTGTTGGAGAGGGGCCCAGTAGGGGCCGAGGAAGAAGGAGAGAAAGGGAAAGAGAGAGAAAGAGAAGGAGAGAGAGAAAGAGAAAGAGAGAAAGAGAGAGAGAAAATGCCTCCCACGGTCCCGGCGACGTCCGGATCAGTCATGACCAAGGGGAAAGGCAAAGACAAGGGCAAGGCTCCGGCCAAGAGAAAAGTGCCCAAGAAAAAGTCCGGCCTCGCCGGCACCGAGAAGGCTTCCCAATCTGGGTCGCAGAGAAATAACCCGCCGGAGAGGCAGGTGCCACGGGCACCGACAAGCCCAACTCGAGCTCCTTCCGGGGCGCACAGCAGAGAGCCAGAGGCCGGAGGATCGCTGTCCAACCAGAGCCGGTCCCGGAGCGGGGACCGAGAACCACAGCCATCACGATCCCCAGCTGGGATCCCCGACCGAGAGAGCAGAGGAAGGAATCCCTCACGCAACCCGGCCAGACGGGACCGCACCCGATCACGGTCCCGATCCCCCAGACGAGGTACCAGGAGGGGATGGTCGCCAGCATCAGACCAGTCTTCCGACTCCTCCGATGATGGATACCGTAGGGCTAAGAGGAGGTATCGACCACACAAACAGCGTCACGAGGAAGAGCCCTCGTGGCTAGCCCAATTGACAGGTCTCCTAAAGCCGCTCCTCGAGAGAGAACAATGTGAGAGCTGAGGCAGAAACAGAAGCCGGGAGCCAAAAAGCGGCTACAACGACCACTACGGTCCCGGAACCCCCCCTGGAACCGGAGGCAGTCACCCTCGGAGAGGACACTCTAGACTGCAGAGCCTCCGTAAATCTATCGGGTCTGGAGGACAACTCTGACGTCCCCCCGGAGTTCGACCCTTTGGAAGAGGAGTTCCCAGGCATCTTCGAGGAAGAGGAAGCTCCCACGGCGGGAGGCAGTTTACCCCCGGAACTAACCACGCGGGTGGCAGAAATCTTCCGCAAACACCTTGGGTTCGAAGACACTCCCGAAGTGACAACTAAACCGACCCGAGTTTCCAAACTCACAGCCACAGGGGAGACCTCTACCCGTCCGAAATCTACCATTCCAGTCGACGCCTCCTGTTATGACAGGTTCGAGGCTATCGCGGACAAAAAGAGGTGGACCGCGTTCCCGGCAAAAGCGGAACGAGCCATCAGGGTCCCAGACGAAGCATGGAAAACCCTTTTCAAATGCCCGACCATACCGCAGGAGGCTAGAGAAAAGCTAAGGTCCGAGCAGGGCTCTTCCTCCTCACACATCTTCAAAAATCCTAGCCAGAAGAAGCTAGAGGAGCTCCTAGTTGATGTCGACCTGGCCGCACGCTCCGGAATGAAGTTTACTTCTGTTCTCATGCTGACCGCGGAGGTGCTGATGAGATATCACCAACAACTTCCACAGGACGATACCTACGTGTCCAGAAACGAGGCAGGCCAACTTTTACTACTCCTCGGACCGCTTGTGAGACTGGCCTTCGACCAGTTTGCTAGAGTCGCTATACGTTCAGTCAAGGCCAGGAGGGAAAACGTCATCTCCTCCATCCGCTGGCCGTCCGTGGAAGCTAAGGAGAGAATGCTAGCCCTGCCCTCCTTGGGAGACGACCTCTTCGCTGGTAGCTTCCAACAAAAACTCCAGGAGGAAGTCTCACGCAGAGAGACATTGGCCAAATCGGAATTCCGCTCCTCTGAGAGATTCAGGTCAAGACCGCACCGCCTAAGAGAATCTAGACCAACCAGAGGAGGCAGAGGAACGTCCCTCAGGACACCCATGAGAGGTACCCCACGGGGCAGATCAAGAGGAACAACTAGCCGACCACCTCGCCCGTGGGGAACACGAGGCTCAGGCAGAAGCCCGGCGACGACCCGACGGGACGGCGACCGCTCCTCCACTAGACCACCGTTTGCCGCCCGGCCCTAGGGGTGCCCACCTCACCACGGCAACGCCGCAGGTGGGGGGGAGACTGTCACTTTTCACCCAGCAATGGGACATTTTGGGCGGGGACAAGTGGGTATTGGAGACGATCTCACAAGGGTACAAGATAGAGTTCACCTCCGCCCCGCCCTCCGGGGAGGGGGGAAGACCTACTCCAATACCCACCGACCCCGTCCAACAAGCAGCACTAGAAGGGGAAGTATCAGCCTTGCTGGCGAAGCGGGCAATTGTAGAGGTGTCGGGAGAGGCGGGACCCCTCTTCCGCTCCTCCCTGTTTCTAACACAAAAACGGGACGGGTCTTGGCGCCCGATCTTGAACCTAAAACCCCTCAACAAAAATTACGTAGAACCAAAACGTTTCCGTATGGAGACCCTAAATTTAATCCTACCCCTGCTCAGAAAGGGCATGTGGGCGGCAAGCGTAGACCTACAGGACGCCTACTTACATATACCAATACATCCACGTCACCAGCGGTACCTAGCCTTCCAATACGCCGGAAGGAGATTTACATTCAGGTCACTCCCGTTCGGCCTGTCTACGGCACCAAGAGTCTTCACAAGAGTGGCAGGAACGGTAATCGCCTACCTCAGGAAACAAGGAGTAACGCTGTACGCCTACCTCGACGACTGGCTCATAGTAGGAGAGTCGAAGTCCAGCGCGGCACACAACGTACAGAAAACGGTGCAGACCCTTCAGGAACTGGGTTGGATAATCAATCAAACAAAATCCCAGCTAACACCAACACAGACGATCCAGTTCCTGGGGGCCAGACTAGACCTCACCACAGGCATAGCCAGTCCCTCAGAACAAAGGATAGAGGCAGCCAGAGCGGCCACAGCCCAGATCATATCGTCACAAGAGTCACCCACAGGAACGTGGCTCCGAGCCCTGGGGCTAATGTCCAGCCTGGTCGACGTGGTGACATTATGCAGACTACGCATGCGTCCGCTGCAACTCCACCTGCGGAAAACGGCCAACCTACTAACCCTGGACCAGACAGCGCCGATCCGCCGATCGGAAGACATCACCCCCCATCTACAATGGTGGCACGACACAGGCAATTGGGACCAAGGGGTCCCCTTCACCACCAGTTTGCCAAACACATCGGTCACGACGGACGCCTCATTGACAGGGTGGGGAGCCCACTGGAAGAACTTGACAGCCTGGGGGACGTGGTCCACAGCAGAAAAGTCATGGCACATCAACTCACTAGAGATGTTGGCTGTCAAACGGGCCCTAGAGTCGTTCCACGAACACCTGAAAAATACAGTAACCACCGTCTTCACGGACAGTACCACCGTGGTAGCGTACATAAACAGGCAGGGGGGCACTCACTCCGAGAGGTTATGCCAGCTGACCTGGGAAGTCCTGATGACAGCCAAGGACTCCGGAATGACATTACGGGCGTCCCACATCGCCGGAAAACTAAATGTGATGGCCGATGCTCTATCCAGAGGACAGATGGACCCAAACGAGTGGGCACTGTCCCAGAAAACATGCAACAGGATCTTCGAAATCTTCGGCAAACCAATGGTGGACCTGTTTGCGACGGCGGAGAACACCAAACTCCAGATTTTTTGCTCCAGACAATTCCACCCCAGGGCGCACCACATCGACGCCATGTCCTTCCCATGGAACAATCTGGAAGCTTACGCCTTCCCGCCGCTCTGCATGATCGGCCAGGTCCTGAGAAAGATCCGCCACTCCAGAGGAAGAGTCATACTGATAGCCCCCTTCTGGCCCCGCAGACCATGGTTCGGGGAGCTCCTACAACTTCTAATGGACACCCCAGCGATCCTACCGGACACGCCCCATCTGCTGTCCCAAAGACGGGGGACCCTCATCCACCCAGACATCAAAGGGCTACAACTAGTTGCGTGGAAGTTGTCAGGACTTCCCTTCGACAGAGGGGCTTTTCGGAAGCGGCTGCCGCGATCGCGGCCGACGCCAGGAGGGCAACAACCGTTGCTACTTACGATTCCCGACTACGCAAGTTCGGGGAATGGTGCCACAACAGACAGGTACTGCCATCCGAAACCTCTTTGGCACAGGTGGTAGACTTCCTTCACTCCCTCTTCGAGGAAGGCAAGCAAGTGTCGACCATCAAGAACTACAGGTCGGCAATTACCGTTATACATCGTGGGTTTGCAGATGGGTCCACCCCAGGCAGCAACAGGGACATCTCCCAGCTCATCAGGGGGATGGCGAACAGGCGCCCCCGAATCAGGCGACTCGCGCCCTCGTGGAGTTTGTCAGCAGCGCTGCAAACACTCACCAAACCGCCGTACGAACCCATGGCCTCAGCCTCGCTGGCATCTCTTACAAAGAAAACGCTATTCCTGATCGCTCTGGCGTCAGCAAGAAGAAGAAGCTGTCTCCACGCTCTCTCCACCAAACAGAACCATATCAGGTTCGAGAACCACGGGGTAAGAATGGTCCCCGATCCGGCCTTCCTAGCCAAAAACCAGGTCCTATCCTTCCTGCCGGGGGACATTTTTATCCCCGAAATAAAATCCCTCTCTTCAATCGCAGAGGATAAACTGTGGTGCCCAGTCCGAGCTCTCAAATGGTATCTAAACAAGACCCAACACCTTAGAGGAACAACCACGACCTTGTTCATCTTACCGAGAGCACCTTATTCAGCGGCGTCCAAAGACACCATTTCCCGATGGCTGGCGGAAATCATCCGCCCGTTTACAACCGGCACAATTACACCGAGAGCCCACGACATCAGGGGAGTAGCGGCCTCAACAGCCCTTTTTGCGGGAGTCCCAGTGGAGGACATTCTCAAGGCAGCAGCCTGGCGAACGCCAACAACATTTGTTACCTGCTACCTTTCGGACTCTCTACAGGCTGAGACGGCGTTTTGTAGCGCGGTGATGCGAGGTCCGGCGGGTATTAGGTCCCACCCCTCGGGCCTCCCACCATCGGGCAGTGCCACTCGGTGCTAAGGTTGTGGCGAGACAGGTAAGCGAGGAGCGAAGTAAATACTCCAAAACTTACTGGTTTGGATATTTACGAGTGACGAGCTTACCTGTCTCCATTCCCGCCTCCCTCCCCCGAGGGGGGTGGGACGCAGCCGGACGGAGGAGCGGTCGCACTGACCTGACTATACACCTTCCTGTACAGGCCAAGAGACCTGAGAAAAAAAGGAAGGGCCTCCACCGAACGAGTCCTCGCCCGGCCACCTAATTTTATCGGTGAGTCCATGGTAAAAATGTGTTTTTTTTTTGACGTAGTATCGTGTAGGAACGGGTAGTAACTCGTAGTAACTTGTAGTAACCGGTAGTAACTCGTAGTAACGTGTAGTAACTTGTAGTAACCTAGTTCCACTGTGAGTTACTGGGGTTTTTAGTGTCGTATAACCCCTTCTCTATGAACTAATGTTCTTCTCACTTCGGTTCTCTCGTGACTTACCTGTCTCCTCACTACATCTACACTACAGTGTTCGGGGCGTTGGGCCTAACTTAAGAGTATCTCCTGCTATTTTAGGCCTCCTTGTTAGAGTTAAGGGGTCAGACGTGGACGGGGTCGTAGAGGGTAGTCTCCCTCCCTACTGGGGGGAAGTACTCCCCCTCCCGTCAGTAGCGTCAGAATTCGATGTTAGTTCAGGAGTCGAGGGGGTAGTCTTCCCCTTCTGTCGGGGAGGACTACTACTCAACTCCAAGGCAGAGACCACTTTGGAGGGCTTTGGTCTCATGAGAAGGATGGGCAGTGACCCGTGAAGCTGGGTCACAGAGGGTGCACAGTGTTAAAAAGGTTACCAGGACATTCTAGGCGCGGTAGAATGAGGGTGCTAAGGTTGTGGCGAGACAGGTAAGCTCGTCACTCGTAAATATCCAAACCAGTAAGTTTTGGAGTTTCTGTGTCCCCGACCGGTGTTTTAGCCAGGGATGCAAAATCTTTAAATTGCTTGTGTCTGGTGGAAGCAAAGTCTTTTTTGGGGGGTGAAGGGGGGGATGGGGGAAACAACCCCAAGTACATAAACTCACAAGAGGCCTATGCAAAACATAAAAAGGACATTTTTAAATGAATATCATTCTTTTCAAGAATACCACAACTTCTTCTCTTAAGAACTAAAATTACTTCCACTCCTAGTCCTACAGATGCTTGAAATTGTTTGAAAACAAATAAATCATAACAATCAACTGCAAGGTACAGAGTTAGCAACATTTCATTACAGAGATTTTCTTGCTAAAAATAGTCAATGATGCTTTGCCATATTTCCCATAATCTGATTGGCTCATAGTCCTTTACCCATTGTCTGGAAACATTCTTGTATCTGTAGTGCTCAATAAACACAAAGTATGTTGTTTAACAACAATTACTTGTAAGGTTACTTTCCCCTGTGTAGGGATAGCTAAGTTTGTTCTATAGACTATCATATGTGGGCACTCATATATCATAATGTCAGGCCTTGTTGACAACACATTTCGACAAAAAGTGATAATGGTAGGAAGTTGTAGTTGAATGTTTCTATGAATATCATGTAACATTTGAATCAGTGTTGTGATCACAAAATGTTATGAGTTGAGACAATTTATGAATTTTGTGGGAAGCTAACATCTCTGATACTGAAAAGGATTCTCATCTCACAGTATGTTTGTTCTCTCTGCATTGAGTTGCTAAAGTAAAATGTGCATTCATAATACAGAAATTTCTTTGTTGCAAACTTTTGCGCGGTCCCTTTGATCACATGCTTCAGTTATTTTTTGTGTGTGCAACGTTCATACATCACCAAAAGTAGCCATTGAAGCTTGAGTTTCCCCGGACAATTCCCACCCAGATAATTCTCACCTTGGACAGTTCCCACCCCAGACAATTCCCCTGGACAATTCCCACCCCGGTCGACTCCCCACCGGACAATTATCCCCGAACAATTACTGTACCTTCCGGACAATTTTTCCCCTGGAACCTCCCCCCGGACAATTTTCCCCTGGACAATTGCCTTCCGGACAATTTCCCCCTGGAACCCCCCCCCCCCCCCGGACAATTGGCCCACAGATAATTGTCAATCGGGAGCACCAAATTGGGAAGATTTTATAACGCTAGTACCAATAAAAACTGTGTGTGCGTACTTTATATTAGCATAACCAACAGGCCCATCTCACCTGAGAAAAAATAATCGCCAAGTTAAACTGAGATACAGTACAAACAGTGAGTATCTTTGTGCAAGATTCTCGTGCATTAGTGATATATTTATTTATTTCCGTTTTCTGTGTGTAAACCATGTCTGTGTGTTTGTCTGTGTGTCTGTGATGCCGCTTGTAATTATGATAACTGAATGATGCAAGATCTGATTGGTCTCATACTTGGTGGATAGGATACCCATAGTGAGATGATGGTCCCTATCGTTTTTGTTGCCAATCTCATAATATTCATAAGAGGACGGACTCCGTATCTTGGCAACCGAATGGCCAATTTTGTTAAAACTTGTTTGGTTGCACTGGTAGGAGGTGGGGTACATGCGTAGGTTAATACCTAATCCCATCTCATAATGTTCATGATGGGTTGGGCCAAATGTAATTTCGTTGAAAATTGCTCGTAATCACTCTAAGTCAATGACGCAAGTTTTGATCATTTCCATACTTGGGTGGTTGATTACCTATAGTAAGTAGATGGTCCCTATTGTTTGTGGTGCCAATCTCATTAATGTTCATGAGTGGGCGGGGCTTCAAACAATTCTTTTAATGCTTCAGTGGGGACACAACAACAATATGAAAAACTGAAATCTCCTGTTGCAGTTAGTCCAAGCAGGGGGATTGTCCAGGGGGAAATTGTCAGGGGGAAACAGTTATGGGGAAATTGTCATGGTTGGGAATTGTCCGGAGTGGGAATTCGCCAGGGGCAATTGTTAGGGTTGGCAATTGTTTGGCTGGGAATTGTCTGGGGGGCAATTGTCAGGATTGGGAATTGTCCGGGTGGGAATTGTCCGCGAGGCAATTGTCCGAGTGTAATCGTCCAGGGGAATCGTCCTGGGGGGAGTTGTCCGGGAACCTCTCACAGCGATATTTAGGATAGGCCAGTCTGTGCCCTGTATCTACCCAGCCCGTGGGTAGTGCGTGTCTCCCAACAGGTATGCATAACATTAGGGTACGTGTGGTTGTGGGTTGATTGCAGCTATTGCTGATTTTGCTTACAATATTTTGAGAGGAATTAGAGATTGTGCAGAACTGATTGTGAGGATAATGTTGTTAGAGTTTTGTACATCAACTTAGTGAAAAAGTTGTACTAGCCCATCGGGCTTCTATTCTAGTTGTTAACTGGCAATAGCCCGAGTGTGTCTTGAAACAGCCCCGGACTAGCAGGCTTATGTATTTGTCAAGCCCTGCTGTAATGTGAAAGGGGTTGGATCTGGCCAGGGTTGGGCCTCCTTGCCTATAGTGGTTGGAGAAAAGGAATACTTTGTTCAAATTTGAATAAAATTGCATCAGGTAACTGGTAACTTAAGGGGTTCATAAAGTATGCATTGCGTGACGTCTAGACCATCAAGTGTACACTACTGTAAATAGTCTACGGCAACATTTCCCCCTTCCAAATTTGACAGTCATTTTGTTGTTGTATATTAGCTACAAGTTTCATTTTTTAATTTGATTATTATTTTGTTCATATTAAAGACCTATCACTATAGGCTTCCTTTGTGCACAGGCTAATGTGTTGTCAGGGATCATTATTGCTAAGTACTGTGTGTTCCTGTACAGTTATTTTAAAGTGCATGTTTCATGGAGGACTGCATGGATGAGTTTTTCTGAGTGAATGCAAACACTTTTAAGACATTGTGTCCCACAGATGCAACTTTTAAATCCTAGTAACAATACTGATGGCCTCATTTACCTGTATAATGCAAACAGAGTTTTCTTAAACACCTACAGTAGCTTCTTCAGCTCTTCCCCACATTTTGCAATTCCACTTATTCCATCTTTGTTATTATTTAAGTGGAACAAATGGATCTGAATTGCAAAATTTCACATTCATGTTCAGATTTTGTGATTCTTCTGGCAGCATTTGTTAGTGGTAATGAATTTATTTGTTTGACTCTTACAGAAGAGGAGGAGCAAGATGAAGATGAAGACTCTGATCTAGAAGAATCTAAAAATAGTTTGAGCATCAGTCCCAGCCCAAAGATCACAACAACATCATTCCTACATGACTATTTAGGTATGATACCAATTGGCACTAGATTGGCACTAAATAATTATTTAGAACAAGACACTAGTTGATACTTCACTAGATCCATCATTCCAAGATGACAACTCATGCAAGGTATCAATTAATACTTCATCAAGTGCATCATTCTAAGGTACCTATTAATACTTCATCAAGTGCATCGTTCTAAGGTACCAATTAGTACTTAATAAAGTGCACATTCTAAAGGTACCTATTAATACTTCATCAAGTGCATCATTCTAAGGTAACAATTAATACTTCATCAAGTGCATCATTGTAAGGTACCTATTAATACTTCATCAAGTGTATCATTCTAAGATACCTATTAATACTTCATCAAGTGCATCATTCTAAGGTACCTATTAATACTTCATCAAGTGCATCATTCTAAGGTACCTATTAATACTTCATCAAGTGCATCATTCTAAGGTACCTATTAATACTTCATCAAGTGTATCATTCTAAGATACCTATTAATACTTCATCAAGTGCATCATTCTAAGGTGCCAATTAATACTTCATCCAGGTGCATCATTCTAAGGTATATACCTATTAATACTTCATCAAGTGCATCATTCTAAGGTACCAATTAATGCTTAATCAAGTGCATCATTCTAAGGTACCTATTAATACTTCATCAAGTGCATCATTCTAAGGTACCTATTAATACTTCATCAAGTGCATCATTCTAAGGTACCTATTAATACTTCATCAAGTGCATCATTCTAAGATACCAATTAATACTTCATCAAGTGCATCATTCTAAGGTATATACCAATTAATACTTCATCCAAGTGCATCATTCTAAGGTATATACCTATTAATACTTCATCAAGTGCATCATTCTAAGGTACCAATTAATACTTAATCAAGTGCATCATTCTAAGGTACCAATTAATACTTAATCAAGTGCATCATTCTAAGGTAACAATTAATACTTCATCAAGTGCATCATTCTAAGGTAACAATTAATACTTCATCAAGTGCATCATTCTAAGGTACTGTACCTATTAATACTTCATCAAGTGCATCATTCTAAGATACCAATTAATACTTAATCAAGTGCATCATTTTAAGGTAACAATTAATACTTCATCAAGTGCATCATTCTAAGATACCTATTAATACTTCATCAAGTGCATCATTCTAAGGTACATATTAATACTTAATCAAGTGCATCATTCTAAGGTACCTATTAATACTTCATCAAGTGCATCATTCTAAGGTATCTATTAATACTTCATCAAGTGCATCATTCTAAGGTATCTATTAATACTTAATCAAGTGCATCATTCTAAGGTACATATTAATACTTCATCAAGTGCATCATTCTAAGGTATCTATTAATACTTCATCAAGTGCATCATTCTAAGGTATCTATTAATACTTAATCAAGTGCATCATTCTAAGGTACCTATTAATACTTCATCAAGTGCATCTTTCATGGATGAATATTATTAAAAGAAAGATATCAATTGACACTTCATCATGTGCATCATTCTAAGGTGACAAGATAAGGAATGTACCAACTGGAGCTTCATCAATTGTCTTAATCTTAGATGAAATGAAATACCAATTGATATTTATTATTTCTTTTCTTCTGTTTCAGTGGAGGGACATGAACTTCAATGGAAAGAAATCAAACCGCACACCCAAGTCAGAGCCAAGTCAGATGATGTATTACATCAAAGGAGAATGACAGAAAGTTCAAAGGTCATTAGTAAAGGGATTCCAGAAGTGACTGTTGCATGTGAGGATGAAAGAGATGTCGAGAGACGAAAAGGAGCACTAAGAGGTGAAGTTACTTCAAGAAAGAAACCAGAAATAAAAGCCTGCTCCAGTTTACCTGGAGAGACTGAACTATCCTTGACAGAAATTGAGCCCTTAGGGGTTGATAGGAGTGCCAGGCGGCGTCGAATACAAAAGAGAGATTTAGAAGAAGGGACCAGTAGTAGTGCAATGGAGAGAGCCTTTGGTCCCCCTCCAGGTGAATCAAGCGAGCAAGGGCGAAGGCATAGCAAAGCAAGAAAACGTAGAGAAACAGGACGAAGACAGGCAAGAAGGGAGGGTAATTCCCTGGAAAATAGGGACTCGTTGGATGATGAGTCTGAAGATGACAGTCTGTGGAGTGCAATTGAAAAGGAAGTTTCTGGTAGGAAAGGGGCTTATGAGGTCACAGAGAAAACTAAAACAGATCCATCTGACCTATCTGTGCACCCAAAGCCAAGACCTGAAAAACCAGCTCGTTTGAGAGTGAGGGGAGATGACGAAACTACTTTACAAGGACCTGTTCTTCCTGATCGGTGGGTTCCTCACACATGTTTTTATAGCTTTCCACCAGCTGATAATTTAGTTAGTAGTCCTGACACTAATGGCGACTCCAGTACTTTGACCCCTTCAGCCGCCTCACCTCACCTCACCCTGTCTAGCTCAGCTACCAGTTCAGAGGACAGCACACTAATGTCAGAATCATCAGCCTTTATTGGTTCCAATCAAGAGAGTTCATCAAGTTCCATGGGCTTGCAGTGGCTCTTTAGTCATCCCGAAATGTTTACCGCGACAGGTAATATATGACATGTAATAGTTACTAATGCTATTACTGAAGTACTTCTAGCCCTATGACAGGTAATATATGACATGTAATAGTTACTTATTCTATTACTGAAGTACTTCTAGCCCTATGACAGGTAATATATGACATGTAATAGTTACCTGTTCTCTTACTGAAGTCATTCTAGCCCTATGACAGGTAATATATGGAATGTAATAGTTACCTATTATCTTACTGAAGTACTTCTAGCCCTATGACAGGTATTATATGGAATGTAATAGTTACCTATTATCTTACTGAAGTACTTCTAGCCCTATGACAGGTAATATATGGAATATAATAGTTACCTATTCTCTTACTGAAGTAATTCTAGCCCTATGACAGGTATTATATGGAATTTAATAGTTACCTGTTCTCTTACTGAAGTACTTCTAGCCCTATGACAGGTAATATATGGAATGTAATAGTTACCTATTCTCTTACTGAAGTAATTCTAGCCCTATGACAGGTAATATATGGAATGTAATAGTTACCTATTATCTTACTGAAGTACTTCTAGCCCTATGACAGGTATTATATGGAATGTAATAGTTACCTATTCTCTTACTGAAGTAATTCTAGCCCTATGACAGGTAATATATGGAATGTAATAGTTACCTATTCTCTTACTGAAGTAATTCTAGCCCTATGACAGGTAATATATGGAATGTAATAGTTACCTATTCTCTTACTGAAGTACTTCTAGCCCTATGACAGGTAATATATGGAATGTAATAGTTACCTATTCTCTTACTGAAGTAATTCTAGCCCTATGCCAGGTAATATATGGAATGTAATAGTTACCTATTCTCTTACTGAAGTACTACTAGCCCTATGACAGGTAATATATGGAATGTAATAGTTACCTATTCTCTTACTGAAGTACTACTAGCCCTATGACAGGTAATATATGGAATGTAATAGTTACCTATTCTCTTACTGAAGTACTACTAGCCCTATGACAGGTAATATATGACATATAGTAGTCACTTATTTCTTTTACTGAAGTACTTCTAGTGAAGTGAAGTGTGATTATACTTTTATTGCATGACATTGTGTTAGGGTTATTGTGTACAAGAAGCCTATTGTTTACTGTGAAGTTCAGTGGTCATTTGGGGTCAACAGAGGTCAAAGTTTGAAAACTTTGTGAACATGATAACTCAAAAAGTACAACTTTGTTGAACTTCATACTTGGTATACAAATTCAGCTTGTTGAATGCAAGAACCCTATTAAAATTGGTGGAGGTCAACGGTCATTTGCGGTAAACATTTAAAAATGAAATAAAAGTGAAAATCTTGCAAACCTGATAACACAGAAAGTTCATTTTTGATTCCTTGCCGAAAGGAATCTATGCGATGGTGATGGCGTGTGTGTGTATGTATGTATGTATGTATGTATGTATGTATGTGTGTGTGTATGTGACGCTTTGCTTGTAAACACGGTATCTCAAGAAGTTGAAGTTGGATGAACTTCAAACTTGGTATGTGGGTAGCCCTTAGTAAGTAGATGATCCCTATTGTTTTTCATGGAGTTCAAAGGTCATTTGAGGTCAACAGAGGTCAAAGTCTGAAAACCTTGTAAGCACAATATCTCAAGGAGTAAAAGTTTTTGGAATTTCAAACTTAGTATGTGGGTAGCCCTTAGTGAGTAGATGGTCTCTATCTTTTTTCATGGAGGTCAAGGGTCATTTGAGAGGTCACCAGAGGTCATAGGCGGAAAAAATTGTAATCACGGTATCTCAAGAAGTACAAGATGCTTCAACTTGAAAATTAGACTGTGGATTGACCTAGGATAGCAGATGATCCCAACTCTTTTTCATGGAGGTCAAAGGTCATTTAGGGTCACCAGAGGTCAAAGGCAGAAAGCCATGTAAACATGATATCTCAAGCAGTAAAAGATGCATGAACTTTAAACTTGGTGTGTAGATAGCACTTGGTGAGCAAGTAATATTTATTGTTTTTTCATGGAGGTCAAAGGTCATTTGGGGTCACCTGAGGTCAATAGTTAAAAAACTTGTAAACTTGATATCTCAAGAAGTAAAAGTTGCTTGAACTTTAAACTTAGTGTGTTGATAGCCCTTGGTGAGCAAGTAATATCTATTGTTTTTCATGGAGGTCAAAGGTCATTTGGGGTCACCTGAGGTCAAAAGTTAAAAAGCTTGTAAACTTGATATCTCAAGAAGTAAAAGTTGCTTGAACTTTAAACTTAGTGTGTTGATAGCCCTTGGTGAGCAGGTAATCCCTGTGTTTTTTTTATGGGAGCCAAAGGTCATTTGAGGTCACCAGAGGTCAAAAGCTGAAAACCATGTAAACACAATATCTCAAAGTTGACTTGAGCTTTAAACATAGTATGTTGGTAACTCTTAGTGATTAGATGATCCCTGTTATTTTTCATGGAGGTCAAAGGTCATTTGGGGTCCCCTCATCAGAGGTCAAAGGCTGAAAACAATAACTCCCATTGACAGGGTCTGACATGTTTTTTTTTTTATAAATATGCTCATTTTAGGAGATACAAGGCAAAGCAAAAAATGTTTGTCAATATTTTAATATATGGTAGGACTCTCTGTGCTCTATAGATGAAACTAACTCCCACTTCCATCGGACACCTGGTTCTTAAGTTATGAGGTGCCAACGGTTGGATTTGATACCTTTTTAGCAATAACATTGTGTATGTACATTGGAGTGCATAACAATTTTAGGATGAAGTGCACTTCATCAAGGGGAACATTTTTCATAAAAACGTATGGCCATCCAAGGTCATTCAAGGTTGCTTATGGGCAAAAAAATGCCCACTTACGTTAATTTTTGCAACAACTTCCAGTGACGAAGTCTGACATGGCTGATATATTGGGACATATTGTGAATGAAGTACAGTAGGTGCACGTTTTACTAAATAACAGTTATGTAATCCAAGGTCACCAAAGGTCAGTTATGGCTCTTGGGGGCAATAACTTGTGAAACTCCCAACTGATGGGGTCCGACATGGTTTTTCATGTTTTCCATGAAGGTCAAAGGTCACCACAGGTCAAAGTCTGGAAACCGTGTAAACACGATATCTCAAGAAGTAAAAGTTGCTTAAACTTTGTATGTTGGTAGCCTTTGATGAGCCGATAATCCCTATTGTTTTTCATGGAGGTCAAAGGTCATTCAAGGTCATTGTTGGTTATAGTCAGAATAAGTAGAATTATACAGAAGTGAAGTTTGTTTGACCTTCGACCCTCTTCGCATAGAGATGCATTACTCAATTCTGCAAGACTTGCCATTTCTGCTCAGCATTTCAGATCGGTAGAAAATCTTCTACCTAAAGTTTATTCATATGGGCAAGGAATCACTAAGTCTTTTGACTTTCTGGTTCTTGACCTTAAACTTATTGTGTAGATACAGCTTGGTATAAAGTGCAAGAGTCGTATTGAAATTGGTAGCTCTAGGTAAAGATCACATGAGGTCAACAGACATCAAAGTATGATAACTCCAAAATTAAAGCTACAATTAATCTGTGAATTCTCCAATGATATGATTTACATTTGGTGAGCATAGTTTGGAAAAGTTAAGTTTAGTTTTGTGAAGTGTCTCTATAGGTCTTCAACCAAACATACCTGGCATCCAGGTAATAAAATTTGCTTCAGAGTTCGTACTGTTGCTTTAAACATGCACTTAAGCCTGGTATAAGGGTTTCTCCCTACAGTGATTCCACAGGGGGTCAACAGGTTGTCTCAAATGGCCTGCAAACTGGCTCTGGGGGGTCAATAGGTTATTTCAAATGGTGGCAAACTTGGCCATTTTCTCAAAAGTATTTCACAGTATATAAGCAATGTCATGTAACACTGAATAACTATTTAAAGGGATTAGCTAGCTCAAAGTTGGTCAAATGTGTTTATATTTCACAAAGGAAGACTGTTCTTTCTGGATATTGAAGCATTTGGTTTAAAATTCTATACCTGTAAATCCTTTTGAGTGATTGACATTGTTGATAACCACAAGGGATTTCTACAAACCTTTTCTGTTTTTACTTAATTCTTGGTAAATTTAACTCACTTCCTCTGCATTAGTCAGATAATACAGTATTTTGAATTTTAAGCAAATTGTATGGCAAAGAATCACAAAGCTAACTGGCTATCTGGTTAATATGTGCCACACCAGAGTGTTGCTAATGTGCCTTCTGTACTCCATTGTTATGAATAGTGTACTATTAATTATACTATTATTATAGTAAGTTGTAAAGGCCTGTTCTGTATGCTTTAATAGTGCCTAGATTAGGGTTGGGCGATATTTGCTTTTTAACGTCACGTAAATAGTTAAAAAACTATCGCAATATTTTGATAATTACGATAATTTTTTTCTTGTTGTTTTTAAAAACAACTGCCGATTTCCCACCGGTGTTTTCGCTCAGCGAACACACCGAGCACGCGTTGCATGTGAGCATAATGGCATGGGGTCCAGGGGCCCGTCTTAGGGCCCGGTGGGGTCAAGGGGTGGAACCCCTTGTGGGGACCAGGGGGCGAAGGCCCCCGGAAAATTTTAGTATTTTGCATGTCTGGCGATAAAAAATTCGCAGTTGAGGATTCAAAATACTGACAACTTTTTTAATTTAAATTGTCACGAAACTGATGAAAATTTTAAAATGACAGGTTAGAGTAGCTATATTATGTGATGAAATGAAAAGAGATTTAATCTGTCTTACAATCTTTAAAAAGTTTAACTTACAAAACTGTCAATATTATGAAACAAACTACGTTCGGCAAAGACCCGTATCTAGACTGCCTAACAATGAACAGCGTTCACTATACGTACATCAGTTTACAACTGCAGTGTTTAACCCTACTTAAACATCATGGTAGGCTACATGTGCTGCAAATTTTCCCAGGTACCTTGCCAAACAACTCCCCTGTCTAACACCTGTTTGTTAACATTTTTGGCATGTTTCCAAAAAAACTTTTCATGGAGTAAACTATTTTGGCTCCACTCTAGAATTAATTAGGTCAGTCAGTAAAGGATCGGTAAAGTTATGCGAAATATTATCTTAGACGTTCAAGAAAAGTAGGTAAATATCCCCATAACATTAAGGTAAGTAAAACACACCTCAAGCCAACTGACTCCTCCGCATGAACAAAACAATCTATTCCCCATGATACACAAGGCACAGTCTATACCATACAGACATAGCACGATATCAAGGCCCCAATAACTACAGTATGGCCATCTTTATGAAAGTAAACATTGCAATCCCATGTTTTAGGCCACTTGGCATGATTAACTAAATGCTAAATATTGTTTCCATGTCCTTGGAGAGAACGTCAACTTCGCAAAATACAATTATAGTTGTGTTTTTGTTGTTACGTGAGATCCGTAACCGACGAAGTGGTTAGGCTATTTACTATACACCTAACTATGGTAGGATATTAATTTTTCCTTTTTTTGGGGAAATTCTAGAAAATACTTTCTTTTTCCCTCGCTTAACACCAGATGTGGTCTTATGGTTTATTCATAAATGGGTGTACTAGAGCCTTGTTTACATGACATTAGTTGCATTTAGCATGATATGCCAGTTTCGCGTGAATTTTTCGAAAGTATTTTGCTCGATCTTTCGTAAAATTTGAAAGGTGTACCAACTTACTTTTCGTACACAATTGGTAATTTCTCTACTGATTTTCAGATTTTTGTTCTCTATTCAGTGCATGTTGTAAAGGACGGGGTTTTACGATTTTCAAAAGTCAGTAAATGAAGTTGATAAACTTTATTTCTTTTCAACTTTCTTAACCATGGATTGCTAGAATAATATTTACACATAAAACAGAGAAAGGATAATTGCATTTTTTTTCCACATTTATTTCAAATTTCTTTCACAAGAAATTATCGTCATTTGTTCAATCCTCAAAAAATATTGTCTTGAAAAAAAAATTATTGTGATAATAATAATTTTCGATATATCGCCCAACCCTAGCCTAGATGCTTCAAGCAAAATATATTTTGTGTTACCAGTTGATTTTAAAACTAAGCAGCTCATTCCTATCTTTTCATGTTCTACATTATTTCCATGCATGAATGGACTAGTTTAATCGTTTGTTGTATTCTTTTGGGACGTAAGCTTCCATGCATACATTTGTTGGTAAAATAACAAGGTATAGTATGTTAGACCGGCAGCCCAGTGCACTTTGATCAAACGAACGAGGTACCAATATCTGAGTATTGGAACATTTGTGGAAAAACCCAGTATATCCAAAAGTGGATGTCTGCCGTGGTCGCTCTGCTGCATGTGGCCCCTGGGGCCGGTTAAAGGGGGCCCAAAAATGCATCTGATCAAACGAACGAGGTACCACTTGAAACCAATGTCAACTTAATGCATGAATGCCACATAGTACTGAATGGCCCATGCCAGACAAATTTTCTGCTGCAAAGGGCCCGCCAGACGCCCAAGAAGGGCCCCTAAAAAAATGCATCTGATCAAACGAACGAGGTACCACTTGAAACCAATGTCAACTTAATGCATGAATGCCACAAAGTACTGAATGGCCTATGCCAGACAAAATTTCTGCTGCTAAGGGCCCGCCAGACGCCCCCAAATATGGCCCAAATGCCCATTAGCGTAGCATTGACCCAGATTAAATATGCAAGGTACCAATCAAAACTGGTTTGGAATGTTCGGGTTGATCTTACAGACTATGGAAATCATCATGCCAGACAAATTTTCTGCTACAAAGGGCCCGCCAGACGCCCCAAAAGGGCCCATAAAAATGCATTTGATCAAACGAACAAGGTACCGCTTGAAACCAATGTCAACTTAATGCATGAATGCCACAAAGTACTGAATGGCCCATGCCAGACAAATTTTCTGCTGCTAAGGGCCCGCCAGACGCCCACAAATATGGCCCAAATGCCCGTTAGCGTAGCATTGACCCAGATTAAATATGCAAGGTACCACTCAAAATCGGTTTGGAATGTTCGGGTTGATCTTACAGACTATGGAAATCATCATGTCAGACAAATTTTCTGCTACAAACGGGCTAACAGACACACTAAAAAAGGGCCCCCAAATGGGCCATGATCAATCATAGTTGGTACCACACAAAACCAATATTAAATGCAAAGGTACTTTCCACAGAGTAAAGAACTGCCAATGCAAGACAAATTTTCTTCTGCATAGGTCCCACCAGATAGAAAGTATAGGTGGCCCAATGCGGCCCTATATGGGCCTAATGAATTGTATATCGATGCAGACTATATGTGCCTTGTGACATGACATTTGTAGCAATCCACAGAGTAAAGAAATGCCAATACAAGACAAATTTTCTTCTGCAAAGTGCCCACCACATGTAAAAAAAATTATGCAGTTTAAATAGTTAAGATACCACAAGAAACCAATCTATAACAATCAAGAACATCCTGAATTATTCAAATTCCTTCCCGCTACATAGGCCAATGGAATAATGAGATTAGTATACTAGTAGGTGTATCAATTACTGAACATTTCATTGAGCAAAACAAAAATGACGCGAACTCAGTTTTGGAGGGAGATCCTGACAGTTATAATGCATTCTCAAATCCATTCTTTTCCTTTTATCCATTCTTTTTCCTTTTATCCAGTCAGTACTTTGTATCGTGAGCAGTGTTTAACTTGGCAGTTACTTTGTTTCGCTGGAAACACTGGAGCAGATTAAAATCAGTTTATGTATTGTAAATAAGAAACCCAAAATCATTTTGTATCTTAAAACAATGTGTTTACGTTAGCATTGTAAATCTACAAAGTTTAAAATCTTGAGAAAGAACGCTTAAGTGTATCTTAAAACATACATGTAGTCGAACAAAAGAGATTGTTTTGTTTCTTACGCTCAGACAAAGAAACAATTATCAAACAATGGTGAAAATGCTTTATAACGTGTACTTAACGATAAAGGTTTGGGTTGAAACTGTCCAATGTGGTTTTTAAAAGATACATAATTGAAGCATAGAAATGTATATGTACCTTTATGCTAGGTACACTCTTTAAAGGACTTAAAATGCTAAGATTGAACAAACAAATACTGATATCACCACGTATGACTCCATTCCTTGATACAAAATATAAAATGAGTAATTGGCCTATATTACTCCATCTGGTCTTTTAGAACTTCCATCATTACACTAATTCAATTCGAATAGCTTGTAACAAGTCCAACAAATAGATGTGGCATCCATTTTTCAGAAATATGAATGCTAGATGAGGGTTTTTGTTTTCATCTATGAAGGAATCTTTTACCTTTCAAGAAAGTCATCTTGCTAGTTTAAAATGTACTAAAATCATAATTGGCAAAGATAGTAACAAAAGATCACTATGTGATTACTCTGAACATGACACATGTTAGGTTCGAAGTATAAGAACTGAGAATTCATGTCTCTTGACAGTGATTAAACACTGGAGTGTGTGCATTGTAAAAAGACACTGCATTTGCCATTCAGACAGATCTCAAAAGAATCATTAGTAAGTTTATGAAAATTAAGTATTCCCATGAACTTGATTCTAAAAAGACAATGGAAGCTCAAATCTATGTTTCATTGTCGGAGTCATCACTCCAAGATGGTTCAGTACTTGAATCATCGGCATCAAACTCGGAAGCCACGTCTGGTCGGCTACTTTGAAAATCTTCGCTCAGTTCCCTCTTGGAATAGATGATCTGGGAGAGCCGGTCCCTCAAACCAGTCAGGGCTGTAGCACCCATTCTTGCTCTTCCAACCGTAGTTCTGTGGATCCAAGCCAGGCAAGACTCTTCCTCAGAGTGTTAGAATTATAATGTGGGGAACTGTAATTTTTGCCCAGGCCAGCAAATCCCAAAATATTTAGAGGCTTAGGTGAAAGTGTTATCTTTCTTTTGCTTAGAGCAGCGAATAGCTAAATAAAATAAAACACTGGTCTTGTGTACAGTAACTCCAATTTATGCTGGAAACTATATAATCATGAGCTTGAAATGTCATGTTACAAGGCACATATATCCAATTCTTTAGACCCATATATATGGCCACATTGGGCCACCTATTCTTTCTATCTGGTGGGACCTATGCAAAAGAAAATTTGTCTTGCATTGGCAGTTCTTTACTCTGTGGAAAGTACCTTTGCATTTAATATTGTTTTTGTGTGGTTCCAAACCGGTTTTGAGTGGTACCTTGCATATTTAATCTGGGTCAATGGTACGATAATGGGCATTTTGGGCCATATTTGGGGGCGTCTGGCGGGCCCTTAGCAGTAGAAAATTTGTCTGGCATGGGCCATTCAGTACTTTGTGGCATTCATGCATTAAGTTGACATTGGTTTCAAGCGGTACCTCGTTCGTTTGATCAAATGCATTTTTATGGGCCATTTTGGGGCGTCTGGCGGGCCCTTTGTAGCAGAAAATTTGTCTGGCATGATGATTTCCATAGTCTGTAAGATCAACCCGAACATTCCAAACCGATTTTGAGTGGTACCTTGCATATTTAATCTGGGTCAATGCTACGCTAATGGGCATTTGGGCCATATTTGGGGGCGTCTGGCGGGCCCTTAGCAGCAGAAAATTTGTCTGGCATGGGCCATTCAGTACTTTGTGGCATTCATGCATTAAGTTGACATTGGTTTCAAGCGGTACCTCGTTCGTTTGATCAAATGCATTTTTAAGGGCCCTTTTGGGGCGTCTGGCGGGCCCTTTGTAGCAGAAAATTTGTCTGGCATGATGATTTCCATAGTCTGTAAGATCAACCCGAACATTCCAAACCGGTTTTGAGCGGTACCTTGCATATTTAATCTGGGTCAATGCTATGCTAGTGGGCATTTGGGCCATATTTGTGGGCGTCTGGCGGGCCCTTAGCAGCAGAAAATTTGTCTGGCATAGGCCATTCAGTACTTTGTGGCATTCATGCATTAAGTTGACATTGGTTTCAAGTGGTACCTCGTTCGTTTGATCAGATGCATTTTTTTAGGGGCCCTTCTTGGGCATCTGGCGGGCCCTTTGCAGCAGAAAATTTGTCTGGCATGGGCCATTCAGTACTATGTGGCATTCATGCATTAAGTTGACATTGGTTTCAAGTGGTACCTCGTTCGTTTGATCAGATGCATTTTTGGGCCCCCTTTAACCGGCCCCAGGGGCCACATGCAGCAGAGCGACCACGGCAGACATCCACTTTTGGATATACTGGGTTTTTCCACAAATGTTCCAATACTCAGATATTGGTACCTCGTTCGTTTGATCAAAGTGCACTGGGCTGCCGGTCTATGTGCATATGGTATGTTTTTGCTTTGAAATATATGCTAAGTTTAAAAAATTTAAACTATATTCCTGCAGAGGTTACTATTGTTTTTTTATACCAGCAAAGTGTGTATGCTAGTTAACATTTATTTGTAGTTTTCAATGTAAGGTATGATTGCTTTTATTGTTCAGATGACAGTACTCCAGGAAACACTGAGATACACAAAAGACTTTCTATGTGTCGGGACAGAGCTGAGGAAGGAGCAATACCTAAAAGGAGAGCAACTGAAATGGTTCCCATCACTGGTGCAGGTATACCATCTTTCTTGTCCATTGGAAAGAAAACTTGAAAATATAACAATTTCATAAAGAATGCAAATAACTCACATTATACACGTACTGGTAGTCAGTCATGTCTCCCAACAAAAGCTCAGTAACTTTATAGCAGGCTATAGCTATAAAACACCCTAACACTAATAAGGTCTCAAAGAGTGCCAAATATCTGCCAGCAGATACAAACATGCACCATATTCCATTAGTGAGTGGACATCACTTAATAACCTCTCTTTTTTTAAATTATTTGCAAAACTAACCTTGCACATTAATTGTTTTATGAAGTTAAGGATACTCAGTAGCAAACTTGTGACTAGCAAATGCAAAGCAATACAGACCAATTGCACATGTTTGTAAGAATGATTTAGGCTAGTTATTATTAAAGCATCTGGCAAAGTCTTTCAAGGACTTGCATCCGTTATTTTATAAAAGGTCTTCAATTGGTAACGTGTCGTTGTGTCGAAATGATGTCTATATTGTCATATGTCATATTTTGTTCAGTTTTATGCTTTTCAAAGTTACTGAGTTTATGTTATTTGGTTTAAGTTGTTAAATATTTAAAGTCCCTCTGACTGCTATGCTAATCCATACTGCTACTTTGAAGATTAGTACATTGATGAGGTTGGTTTCTTTTGTTGATATTAATTACAGTATTGTTGTGTCTTACTATAGCTGATGATAATATAGACAGTCTTCAAGAAAACCCTGAGATTAGATTGGAGAGGAGTGGTAGTGCCAGCAGGCAGCTGATAGCAAGAGTGATGAAGAGAATGCTACCCGAAGACTCTTTCAGAGCACAGCTAGAAGGAGCAGGTAACATCTATGCTCATGTTCCTCTTCATAAACCTCTTTTATTCTCCTTATTATTATATTCCATTATTCTTGTCAAATATGTTAAAACAATCCGTCTATTTTTGAAATCTCTTGATCGGATCTTCCTGTTTCTCTTTTAAAGTTTAACACCCTGCCAACCTTCCTTTCACTGTTCTGTATTTGGATGAGGATAAACAGCACTTGATAATTTTATAGCTTTCATTCCAAGCTGTTGCCATTTATCTCTTTGACTTTTAATAGCCATCTTCTGTACCTATTTCATTGCTCCTGAATAAAACGAAAGTTTAATCATATTAACTAAATCTTCATTCATTATATCTAAGAGAATTAATAAGGTTGATTTTTCCTTCTCCCTGCTTGCTTCTTTCTGTGAAGTTATGCTGCAATGTAACAAAATATCAAATATTTGGTGGTGGATAGCATGCTTGCTATAACTACTAAATTTGATTGAATGGTCAGTAGGCATTACTAGGCAGTTTATTACTTGGATGAATGTTGCAAGAGTGTTTACAAAGGGCACATCATATTGATCGGACACTGACATTGTTTCCGCATTCCTGCGATAGTTCCAGTTGTTTTCGTTCTTGTTTTCATTGATGGGTATATTCCTAAAGTTTCTGAGTTTTTGGGAGATTTTGAGATAGACAGCTGCTGTCCTTCTTACAGTCAACTCCAATTTACGTCGAAGAAGGAGCTATGTGAGAGCAACTAATGAATCCAGACAGAGGCAGAGAGAGCGAGAGAGAGAGCGAGAGAGGAACGAGTTTCAAAGGGAGAGAAGGAGAGCAATAAGGAGACGATTGAGTGAGATTCTTCCTTCTCAAATCAAATAATTATAATCTCAATTTGGGAATAATAAACTTCTGTTTGAAGCTCTGCTAAAGGGTTTTCAAATTTTGTAACACTTTGACAGAATTAATTAAATTGTCTGCTGCATAGATTAAGTCAGCAGAAGTGTCTAGTAGGTAATAACTGTGAGATGCATGAAATGTTGGTTGTTTATAGGAATTTAGTCACCAGAAGTATTGCATATTAGTCCGATGTAAAGCACAAGAAATGTTGGATGTTAGGATTAAAGCACAAGAAATGTTGGATATGAGGCTGTGAGACTTATGAAATGTTGCATATTATGCTGTGAGACATCTGAAATGTTGGATATTATATGCTGTGAGACACATAACACATCACTTCTCAGCCCTTTACAGTTGATCATTTCCTGCACTCTTTATTTCCTCATGGTAAACCTTAAAACTTTCATTTAGCTCTTCCTTCTTGTGTGAAATTTTTCAACCACTATGAAACATCCATGTGTAGAACCAGTTTTAGAAGTATGTTCTCAGCCTCGAAAGTCAGTGAAACTGATGCTAAATATTTTCATCATTATCACTGAAGGTTGTTAAGAGGATTTCTTATGGTCCAATGTTAAGCTTTTGTTGGTATTCGATGGTAATTGTGATTTGGTTTATGTCAATTTTGGCCACCTCTTTCCTTTTTCAGTTTTGTAACTTCCAGTCATATTGTACTTAGTGTTATGATGACACAAGAAACTTGTCTAAACTCTTTGTCAAAGCTGTCATTTGTAATCAGTGAAAGCTACCTGGAGAAGAGAAGCTGGGACATAACACATTGTTAATATGTTGTTATCTTTTAATCAGGCTAATTATTTTAATGCTAATTATTTTAATGCCCTTGGTGGCAATCCAAGGGCCCTTACCAGATTAAACAGTTTCAATCACTTCTTTGTACATTATGGGTCTAGTTAGTGCTGAGAAGTAACAGTGATGTAGCTGTTGTACTCAGTGTTGTTTTTATTTAGTCAGGTGATTGTACTTTTTGGAACAATTTTATGAAATTCTAGACACTAATTGGGCAACATTAATAATACATTTTATAGTGTAACAAGCCATGCATAGAGGAGTATGTACACTACATGAACATGAACAGGCTCTGCATATCTTTATGTGATATTAAACTTTTTAATGTAATCTTGTGCATCTATCGCCATGGGCGGAGCTTTGTATCATTATTAATCAAAATTGTTACTATGAAAAGCAAGCATACTAATAGTTTAAACATTTAAAGGAGGAGCTTTGTCTGTTGTGCAATTATTTGCCCATACATAGGTGTGCTTGTAGGCTATAAAGGAATCATATCGTGTTTGTATGCAACAAAAGACTCCACCTAATTGCTTGTGTTATGTATAAAACATTACTTGCAAAAAATTGCACAACTGACTACCTCAACAATTTGTGAACCAATTAATCTTGACATTCAGATCATATTTATATGTGATGGTTCTTTATCTTATATTATACTCTTCTACTGTCTGTTCTGTATATTTTGAGGTCTGTCATTTCAGAAGGGGTTCATTGGAATATTTAATTTCTCCTTCTATAAGTAAGGATGGTATTGATTGGTACCTTGTACTCTTTGCTAGATCCAGGTGATCCCAGCATGGAGAGACCTCCAGACGGAGAAACTGCTGCTGTTTCTGTTTCCATAGGACGAGGCAGGTACAGAGCTTCCAGCCATGATGATACCTCACCTGGAGCTGTCCATACCTACACTGATGATCAGGGTAAGTACTCCCTAATGATACTTGAAATAGATATCACCTAAGTACATAATGCACATAGTAACACAGTACTGGATAACAGGCCTGCAACAGTCTACTAAGTCAGGAAGCTAATATACTGAGTTAATGGTAATGTAACGATTGCCAGGCTTACCTCAAAATATTATGTACAGTTTAGTTTTGGTGTTAGTTGTCTGGTCTGCCTTGTTATCGTTATCATTCTTATTTTACTGTAATTTTAAGCTATCAGAACTTTACAATGTTGCAACAGTAAATTTTTGTTGAAAATATACCTGCTCCCAATATTATGTTATTTTAATGTAACATTGGTTTAATGTCGTATCAGAATCCCACCAAATCTGTTGGCTGATTATGGATTACCAAAGAGGGCAGCTGGCATGCTTTAGGAGGGGGTGTTTGTTTGGAACATGCATTGTTGCAATGTAATTGTTTAATGTAGCCTTTTGATAAAAGATAAATATGTTGCTGCTTACATTTATTGTCTTTGTTCCTTAAGGCCTGTTGCCATGACAATTTAAGTCTTAGCATTATGTGACTATGATACATCCTGTGTCACCAATGCATCTATTGTTTCTATGGGTGATTTGATATTATAGTCAAAGGTTGTGGTCTATTCATCAAATGGTGCCCTATCTGGGCCTGTTATATTGTTACCATGGTAATGTAAGTACCAGCATTGTATAACTATGCTTCTTATGCAGACCTCATGTTTTTCTTGTTGTTACCTAGGTAACATCATATCATACACCTTTATTGAACCAGGGAACACTACAAAAGTGGATTCTGACCTGGACCTCGAAAGTCCATCCAACTGGGACACCAGCAAGGCTAATGCCATCTGGTATGTGTTTTATTCCTTGGTATAGAAACCTTCCTAGAGGTAAAAGTTGTGTGGTATGTGTGTGTGATATATTTGTGTGGTATGTGTGCATGTGGTAAGTGGTGCCTTGGCTTTTAATCTGATAGCACTACATGCTTAGCTTCAAGAATCCTACATTCAGTCGTTCTCAGTCGCTATCATATCCTTAAAAGTCATATTACAAGTTGTGAATTTGTAAGGGAACTCTGAGTGTTATTGTTTATCTGCAGGGATGAGAGCTCTAGCTGCCAGTCAGATACCACTGTTTACACCATTCCTCAAAGTGCCCGTCCTTCATCTGAGCCTGATTTAGATTTCCTGTACAATCAGTCTGGCTCCTCCTATTGGGATATACCTCCAGGTATCTTAGGTGATCAGCTGGAAGCCATCCTTAATGAATACCGAAGAGGGGCCTTTGAACTCAATATGGATGAGACCTCCACCAACCGGGCCCGGTTTGGAAGCAGTCAGTCTTCAAGGAAACCAGTAGTACACAATTATAGGTTTTGGATCTTGCCTTGGAGATCAATACGAGTCACTTTTGATAGGTTGAAATTCTTAGCACTTTTTGACAGGTAAGTTGTCTTTTCTTGTTCAAGTCATATGAGCTGTCATTCACTATAATGATGAATTCAATAAATCTTTAACATCAAGGAATAAACTTGTCAAGCTCTCTGCAGGGATGGAGAGGTCTCAAAGATGAACTTGTTTCAGATGTCTTATCACATAAATTCTTCTTCACAGTAATACTGCAAGGGTGTTCTTTCTTTTGCTTTCCTTGATTTCATATTATGCAAGAGAAATGAATGGCAGTTTCGCACCTGTAACTTAGAAGAATGGTACCTCAATTGTATTGAATATTTGTGAGATGTTAAATATTTCTCACCATTATTATCTCATATAATATATCTTGGTATGATAGATATAGTTTACAGTTTATCGTACATATAGGCTGTATCATCTAACAGAATCATTGATCAGTCATTAGAAAGGATTTATTATCTCATATAATATATCTTGGTATGATAGATATAATTTACAGTTTATCGTACATATAGGCTGTATCATCTAACAGAATCATTGATCAGTCATCAGAAAGGATTTATTATCTCATATAATATATCTTGGTATGATAGATATAATTTACAGTTTATCGTACATATAGGCTGTATCATCTAACAGAATCATTGATCAGTCATTAGAAAGGATTTATTATCTCATATAATATATCTTGGTATGATAGATATAATTTACAGTTTATCGTACATATAGGCTGTATCATCTAACAGAATCATTGATCAGTCATTAGAAAGGATTTATTATCTCATATAATATATCTTGGTATGATAGATATAGTTTACAGTTTATCGTACATATAGGCTGTATCATCTAACAGAATCATTGATCAGTCATTAGAAAGGATTTATTATCTCATATAATATATCTTGGTATGATAGATATAATTTACAGTTTATCGTACATATAGGCTGTATCATCTAACAGAATCATTGATCAGTCATTAGAAAGGATTTATTATCTCATATAATATATCTTGGTATGATAGATATAATTTACAGTTTATCGTACATATAGGCTGTATCATCTAACAGAATCATTGATCAGTCATAAGAAAGGATTTATTATCTCATATAATATATCTTGGTATGATAGATATAATTTACAGTTTATCGTACACATAGGCTGTATCATCTAACAGAATCATTGGTCAGTCATTAGAAAGGATTTATTATCTCATATAATATATCTTGGTATGATAGATATAATTTACAGTTTATCGTACATATAGGCTGTATCATCTAACAGAATCATTGATCAGTCATAAGAAAGGATTTATTATCTCATATAATATATCTTGGTATGATAGATATAGTTTACAGTTTATCGTACATATAGGCTGTATCATCTAACAGAATCATTGATCAGTCATTAGAAAGGATTTATTATCTCATATAATATATCTTGGTATGATAGATATAGTTTACAGTTTATCGTACATATAGGCTGTATCATCTAACAGAATCATTGATCAGTCATTAGAAAGGATTTATTATCTCATATAATATATCTTGGTATGATAGATATAGTTTACAGTTTATCGTACATATAGGCTGTATCATCTAACAGAATCATTGATCAGTCATTAGAAAGGATTTATTATCTCATATAATATATCTTAGAATGATAGATATAGTTTACAGTTTATCGTACATATAGGCTGTATCATCTAACAGAATCATTGATCAGTCATTAGAAAGGATTTATTATCTCATATAATATATCTTGGTATGATAGATATAGTTTACAGTTTATCGTACATATAGGCTGTATCATCTAACAGAATCATTGATCAGTCATTAGAAAGGATTTGAGATCATTAGAAAGCAATGCAAAACTGATAAACTGACCACCTGCTTCAATTTTGTACAATAGACAAAAGCAGTTGATAAACTTAGTAATTAAAGGCCACTAATTAAAAGACAATTGTTATCAAAGCTTTTTAGCAGAAAGTATGAATGTAGTAGATGAATAATGAAAATTGTGTGGTTATTTAACTTGTCAACTTTGCTTTTTGCTCTTCCCTGGTAGAAATGGAACCATACTAGAGAGTTTCTTTTCTGTGTTGTTAGCAGTACTGGTTAGTTTCCTAGGTTACTTCATCCTTTCTAAGGGCTTTCTTCATGACTTTTGGATGTTTTGGTTCTGCTTGGTGATAGCTAGTTCCCAATACTCACTCATCAAGGTTAGTGTAAAGTAAATGCTTGAAAGTTACATCGTTTTATGATTATATATTTCAAATGGTATATACTCACGCTTACAGTAATTCACTTTTGCTCACAATTCCTGTGATGTCTAATGAAGAAATTTACTGATTCAATTGCAAAACCATTTTATATTCTGTCAATTGTATTGTAATTTGAGGTTGTTTTCCTTGTGTGATGTTATGATGGCAGGTACAGGTAATTCCCAGCAGACACGCATTAATCCTTGTTTATGGTAATATGATGATCTTTATTCACAGGAAATGAGTGATAGGATCACAAACCTACTGCATTGCATCATGTATAGTAAAGCTACTGCAATGTATAGTGCCATTATCACTTCAGTAGAGTCATGAAGGACAGGAAAATGTTGATGATTGGTCTTTGTATGTACATACAACACCCCTCAGATATATAAATATAATATAATAATAATCAACAAGCTCTGTAAATTGCAAAGGAAGGTTGAAGTACTATATCCATGGAACACCTTTGTTTTTGGTTGTGCAAGCCAACTGCAAATGATAATTGGACTTGCAGTATTTTATTCCGACTGCAAGCTTTTGATTTTGTTTTACTTGATATATGACTGGGAAATGAGAGAGGGATTGCATTCCATAGGATGACTAACCTTCCTTTGAAGTCTGATTCATAATAGTTTAAAGGGATACCCTTTCATGACACCCTGACACATCCCTAACACAAGGAATACATCATTCATATCCTTAGGCTGCTTCTTAACATGTGTTTAGATATGACTGTGTTTTGTTTCTTTCAGAGTGTCCAGCCTGATTCAGCTTCTCCTATGCATGTGAGTTTTCCTTTCTAAATATCAGCCCTTGCAAATGAAAAATAACCCTTATGATCTCGCACATCGAACAGCATTGATAATGTATTTACTTGTGTAGTGATACATTGCTTCAAGGAGAAAAAAGATGAAGAAAACATTTATAAGATTGTCTTTGTTATATTCATCAGTTGTAGCAGTCTACTGGCTTTCATTATGGTTATGTGGCCTATATTGTTAATATAACATGTATTCTGTTTGTATCAATACTTATACTATGAGTGTATCAAAGGGTTCATACTGAATGTCCAATTGTACAGTCATCAGTTTTTCATTTAATTGGATTGTCTGACTTTATTGTGGGTGATGGATTATAGGGTTGCAGAACAAGGGAAACTAAGATATTCTTATTGTTCAGTAGTAGAACTAGAAAGGACAGAGTAAAGAATCTCTTTGCATAAATATTGGTATAGATTTTGTACAAAACATAGCTCAAAACAGCGTATCAACATTTAGTGGAATAGAGGCAAGTCTCTGTGATATCAATATAGTGTAGATTTCTATATTTAATCGTTATTTTCTGTGCATTGATATTTTCTAACCATAGATATGGCCGCCAAATAATATCGTCGAAATGACTTTAATTGAAATACCGTCTATTATCGATAATATTGATATACCGACGAACCTGAATGATAACTTTTAAATATGTCACCTAATTAGATAATCGTAACATAACAATGGATATGGAGATGTGACATGATGACATGATGTGACATGATAACCTCAGTTAGCTATACTTCTGCTATGCCATGTTTTCCCTCTCCTCCTTGCAGGGACATAACCAGGTGATAGCCTACAGCAGACCTTTGTACTTTTGTTTGTTTTGTGCTCTGATCCTGCTCATGGACCTGTTCAGTACTTTACCAGAAGTCTACCTGACAAACTTTAAGATCTATGGAGTCGAGATAGAAACCATTCGACCAGCTATTATATTTGCAAGAGATGCTATTTTAGGTTAGTAGAAACCTCTAGCAGAAACTATTATACTAGAATTAAACTTGATAACACGTCATAAAACTCAACTGCTGCAACTGCCAGTTAGATTGCATTACTCTTCTGTTTATTGAGATATATTATTCATCACATACATTGGCGGCTTTATTTATCATAGTTTAACACAAATCAACTGGTCAAAACAAGTGCACTTTAATGTGTGCATTCAATATGAAAATGTACAACTTTTTTATTTTCAGATAACAAACTTGGACTTTTCTACAAGTTTTATGGTACAAATAGTATTTCTGTTTCATCCTTTGGTTGTGTTTCATGGGAATCTGAAACACATCCGTTGATTAAATAATTAGAGTTGAATAAGATGATGGATTGGTAAGACAAGTTTGCCTTATTCCTGAGTCCATGTTGACTATCTTGCTAGATCTCTTGTTTTGTTCTTTTCTTTCATCAACAGTGTTTGTATTGTTTTTCCCATTGGTCTTCCTGGTGGGTCTGCTTCCTCAGTGCAATACTTTTGTCATGTACTTTCTGGAGTCTATAGACATGCACATATTTGGTGGAACTGGTAAGTGATCTCCTGAACCTATTCTATGATATCATCTAACTTCATCTCATAATACTTCATCCAAATAATTGTTTTCAAATAATTGTTATACAAAGAATCCATGCTTGTTCATTCTGTTAATTTAATTGCTTGATTTGTTTGTGTGTAATAAGCCTTATTATTTTGGTAGCATAAATAGTTATTATTAGATAAGCCATACAACTATATGCCTTAAAAGACAGAGTTCTTTGCAACTATGCTTTCTAGCATTAATAAGCTTGATAATTGCTGTTGATTGTGGATGAAAAAGCATTAACAGAAATTTACCAGAAAAGTACTTGTGTGGAAAGAGAAAGTTATCATCTTAAAAGTAACCTGTATGAATCTTTCTGTTTGCAAGTTTCCATGAACTTAAACGTGTACGTTTGTTTCTTTCTATGCATATAATTGCAATGCTGATTTGTGTTATTCAACAGCTTGTACTGGCCTGGGTGCCTCTGTATATGCCGTCTGTCGGAGTGTGGTAGCTGTTCTATTCTTGGTTGGCTTTGCCTATGGGGGTCTCCAGGTAAGAGTACCTTCAGATGTCTGTATTAATGTGTTCATATAATATGAGAAATTCATCTTGTGCACATATGCAACGGCATTCACAGACTAATACTTTAAGTTGTACTAAATACTGATGCAGTGTAAGCAGTATGTATGCCCATAATATACTGTCATATCTGATGGGTTTGTTTAAATTGTGTATGATATACACAAGGTTAATTCATTTTAAGCACACAGAACTGTTCTGTTATTGTTAAACTGGACATATTGTGCCAGTCTAATGGTTAATGGTTGTTTACATAACTTCTCTCTTACAGGTCTGTCTAGCCCCTACACATGTCAGCAATGGTTGTAGCTACTAAGCACTCACCCATATCTGGCCTGTCTAGCCCCTACACATGTCAGCAATGGTTGTAGCTACTAAGCACTCACCCATCTCTTACCTGTCTAGCCCCTACACATGTCAGCAATGGTTGTAGCTACTAAGCACTCACCCATCTCTTACCTGTCTAGCCCCTACACATGTCAGCAATGGTTGTTGCTACTAAGCACTCACCCATCTCTTACCTGTCTAGCCCCTACACATGTCAGCAATGGTTGTAGCTACTAAGCACTCACCCATATCTGGCCTGTCTAGCCCCTACACATGTCAGCAATGGTTGTAGCTACTAAGCACTCACCCATATCTGGCCTGTCTAGCCCCTACACATGTCAGCAATGGTTGTAGCTACTAAGCACTCACCCATCTCTTACCTGTCTAGCCCCTACACATGTCAGCAATGGTTGTAGCTACTAAGCACTCACCCATATCTGGCCTGTCTAGCCCCTACACATGTCAGCAATGGTTGTAGCTACTAAGCACTCACCCATATCTGGCCTGTCTAGCCCCTACACATGTCAGCAATGGTTGTAGCTACTAAGCACTCACCCATATCTGGCCTGTCTAGCCCCTACACATGTCAGCAATGGTTGTAGCTACTAAGCACTCACCCATATCTGGCCTGTCTAGCCCCTACACATGTCAGCAATGGTTGTAGCTACTAAGCACTCACCCATCTCTTGCCTGTCTAGCCCCTACACATGTCAGCAATGGTTGTAGCTACTAAGCACTCACCCATCTCTTACCTGTCTAGCCCCTACACATGTCAGCAATGGTTGTAGCTACTAAGCACTCACCCATCTCTTACCTGTCTAGCCCCCTACACATGTCAGCAATGGTTGTAGCTACTAAGCACTCACCCATCTCTTACCTGTCTAGCCCCTACACATGTCAGCAATGGTTGTAGCTACTAAGCACTCACCCATCTCTTACCTGTCTAGCCCCTACACATGTCAGCAATGGTTGTAGCTACTAAGCACTCACCCATCTCTTACCTGTCTAGCCCCTACACATGTCAGCAATGGTTGTAGCTACTAAGCACTCACCCATATCTGGCCTGTCTAGCCCCTACACATGTCAGCAATGGTTGTAGCTACTTAGCACTCACCCATATCTGGCCACAGACTCAACTCTGCCCTCCTCTTTCTCCCAATGTTATGTTCTACTAACTTAACCTGTGTTGTTTCTTTTGTCCTAAGATTTTATCCATTATCTGTTATATCTTATCATTGGTTTGCTTATTTTCTTAATAAAGGTCTTGTCACATGTAAAGTTTTCTTTCTTTCTTTTAGAATGATGCTCAGTCCATCCTCTTCTCAGCATTCTGTGGACTCTTAGTAGCTGTTTCTTATCATCTCAGTCGGAGTGCCTCTAATCCAACTGTTCTATGGTAAAGGATTATTTAAGAGTCTCATAGCGTATACAGCCAGGTTGATGACATGTCTCCTAGCTGAAAGTAGTTAACAGAGTATTCCCAGTTTAGGTGGATAATCATTGGAGGGAGAGGGAAGGGGGTCTGGGAGTTTGCTTATTACTCCAACCAGCCACTTACATACGTTATAAATCCTTCATGGCTTTTAGTTTACGCTATGATTAAACTGTAATGTTTTTAAACAAGTTTAAATCATTTGTTTCATTGACGTTGTTGAAGCTCTCTTGTAATGACAGCTAGTACTCATTGATAAAAATCCTTAGTTAGTTTGTACAGCTTGAAAACAATGCCAGCCTGGAAGACCCAAAGATTCTTGGCTTCCTTGTTTTTTTTTGTGTGTATCACCTCTTCAAACTACTTCAATGCATCACTGCTAAAACTGCTGCTTCATATATGTGATGATATAAGCTAAATGGTTGCTCTCCAATGCTATTGAACAGGACCATTCTTAGTGATCTGATAGTGGGTGAGCATCAAGGAGGTCCAGAGCCTGATGAGGGTGAGATCAAGGATCCTCTACCAGACAAGCTCAAGAAATCAGTGGTAAGCAAAACACAGAGGGGTATGCCTCATGGGTAACCTTGAAGGAGATGATAAGAACTTTCACGATTGGATGATGTGTGATAAAAAATTAGTGAATACATTTTTGCTATTTTATATAAGTATTCTTAAAGGGAACTAATTAAAAATGATTAAAATCACCATAAAGTTTACCTTATAGGATAAAGATTTCTACATTAGCAATTCCCTAAAATTGCACAGGAACATTGTAAAGATTATACTGAAATTGCTGTCCAAACTATCTGCACATGTAAACAACCTGCACAAGGTTTGTATTGTAATACTCATGTATTTGATGTTTTCACTTGATTTACAGAGTGGTCGATTGCAATCTGACCTCATCATTAGTCCCTTGATTGCATTGGTGGTCCTAGGAATTCATGCCAGTACTATATTCACTATTGCACAGGTTAGTAACATTAATAGTGATATGTCCATGCATCATAGAGTGTCATGTTGTGAAAGAACAGTTTACTGAGGTGTTAGTCTAACTTCTTTCAAGTCATGTGATTGCATTGGTAATCCTTGGCATCCATGTTACTGCTGTATCCACTATTGCACATGATGGTACAGTTCACCATTATTTAACCATGTCTTCATTATCAGTGCCTTATTGTATTATCAGTCATAGGTATCGATATTACTACTACTTAAATAAAGATAGATAACTGACTGGTATGTGTACTGTCTTGAATTATTTTAGAATATTGCATAGGAACCAAGGACACTGTGTCAATTGTGAGGGAGGGAGGGAGGGGAGGGAGTGGGGGAGGAGTGAACTTCAAAACTTCACATTTTATTGTCGGACATAGAGGGTAGAGTATGATATTGTATCATAGACTGATGTTTGAGGTATAACTTCAGATGTGGACCTTTCATTGTTGTATTTACTTGCTTTATTTTCAGCCATATCAAAGCTACGTTTTATGTAGTCTAGCTGTTACTGTTGGTTTCATTCTGCATTATATAATGCCCCAGCTACGTAAGGAATTACCTTGGTCTTGTCTGGCCAAGCCAATCCTGAAGAGTAAAGAGTACTCCATGTTTGAACCCAAGAGTAAGTATTAATTCATACATGGACATTAAAGATTGAACGAGTGTTGTATGTTGCACTGATGTTAAGTTTACTGCTTGAATTCATTCCGTACTGGCTGGTTTACTTTCAAGCCTTTATTGTATAACTAACATACAATATCCAACTCTACAGGTGTACCATCATTGAAATTACTGTTATTGATTAAATATTTGATTTGCACTATTCTTGGCTTAGAAAAATGATTAACAAAAATAGTATTACTAAGGTAGCATTTTGATATCTCATTAGTTTACACGAATTTGTCACTTTTTCGAGCAGGAAAATGGTATACTCTCCCTGTCCAAAGATATGAAGTAATTCTTCCCAAATGGTAATAAAACCTGAATGTTATTGAAGTCACTTTAGGCAAGAAAAATGTCAGCTCATATTAGGCTAGCCCTAGGCTATCTGAACTTCACAAACTTGGTGGTTGTTCTAAATGTGATCAAGGTGGATGGTTGAGACTTAACATTTTGGTGTGCATCTGTCTGTAGTGAGATGTGTCCCAGCATAGTGGGTACGGGCACTGTTATGTGGTACAGTGTAGCGTGCTGATGTAGTTTAGTGTGATAGTCCTACAGTACAGTGTAGTATGGAATAGTTGCTGTAGTGTCCTGCAGCGTAGTGAAATAACATGAGGTAGTAAGGAATTTCTACTTTCCCTATCTCACATGGTTATTGGTAATTCACAAAACAGTCTTATTTTGTAAAATATTTACACATTTATTTCTGGAAGATTGTCATATCAGATATGTAACTTTGTTTTGGTCATGGTTATCATTGGTTGCTTATATCACAACAGCATGATAAAATTAGTATCTTTCACACATGCATAGCCTGAATTATATATTTGTAACAGCTGCTGCAGAAATCAGATGGTTTGAGAGACTGGCTGTCTGGGGTTGCGTGATTGAATCCAACCTGCTGTTCCCTCTGGTAATTCTATCTGGAGCCACAACTTCTGCTCCCACACTTGCTCAGGACTTTGGTGCATTGTGAGTGATTGATTTTAAGTAGTTATTACAAATTATGGTTTACTACCAGCTAAATGTCACAATAGTATTATGTCAGCAAACTGAGAAGGAAAAAGAAAGAGATAAAAGGATAGTACCTTCCTAGCTTACAGAATGCAATGGGAGGTAGAGTTTCTTTTAAACTGACCATTATGCCCAGTTCTTTTCACTGCCCACAAGACAGTTTATGAAATTATCAGTCCATAAGAACTGCATCAGCAGAAGGTTCGGGAATGCCCAGTTGTGCTACCCAGTGTAATGACACAGCAACTAGCTGGTAATGAGTCATGCTTGAACGCACACATTTCCTTGCTTCCAAGAGTCTGTGGACAGTTGCATGCACTGACTATGAGACCACAAATTAAGCCCCTTAAACACAAACAATGACGAGACAATGAGCTGGTCACTTTGGTCCAGGATGTACACTAAAGGATCCCTAGAATTCTCTTTGCTGGGTCAAGAATTTTTTGTCAATGAACAGCGTGTAAATTTAGCGGTCATGTGATGTACTGGTTGCTCGACGGCAACCAATTTTCGTAGAAAAGGCGGTTTAATATTCCAAGAAACAAACGGGAAGAAAGCCACTGAAACAACCGTGTACACAGAAAACCACGTAAAACGGTATTTCACATAGAAATAAATCCTGTATGTTAAAAGTTGCCAAGATGGGATTTCCCACAATAACAATTGGATTTGGCATAAATGTAAGTTAAAATCCACTTGCGATTATTTTTTTTAGTTATCCATCTATAATCCGTCATAACATCCCGTAAATTTCCTTGTCAGTCTTTCCTTATAAGAAATAAACTAATATAAAAATAATAAATTTTGAGAATTTCAATGTTTATGCTTGAATCACCCACGTATACAATAGCTAATACTATGAGAGCAAAGTACTTGCTATGGGCTACCAGAGCCAGCTGCTTGATGACAACAAAGACACTTGCACTCAATGAACTTTGCCTAAACTTTGACACAAATCTCCAACCACATGGTAGCCTAACACCACACTAAATCAATGGGGAAATCTAGCCTAACCATCCATTTATTCGCTGAAATTGTGACGCAGTTAGCTCGAACTAAAATATTCACCGAATACTTATGTTATTGCTGCTATCTTTGACCACATGGTAGCCTAACACCACACTAAGTCAATGTGGAAATCTAGCCTAACCAACTATTTCTTTGCTGAAATTGTGACGCAGTTAGCTGGAACTAAAATATCCGTGGAATATTTTCATTATTGCTGAGCTGTCTTTTACCACATGGTAGCCTTACACCACACAAAGTCAATGGGAAAATCTTGCTTAACCATCGGTTTGCACAAAAAAAAAACACATGTTGTGTAGCCTTGTTATAACTTTCAATTAGCTGGAAATTGGCAGTTGTTTAGAAGGTATGAGCTAAGCCTTGAAGAGGAAATGTAGTATTTTATGCACACTGTTGGTGTGGCAATGGATTGAAGGTTCTACCTTCAAGTACTTACACCGGTATAATATTTTCGTTTTCGGTGGTGATTTTATCCACACACAAAAAAAATACATGAAGAAAATAAAGGGCAACTTCGGCGAAAGCGAAAAAGTGCTTTCTATTTCAGTTGATGGGTTCTGGATTTTTCGTCATATATTTGTATATAAGTCTTACACAATCAATTAAAAAAACAACACTTGGTATAACTGTACATCTTCATGAATCAAAACATCATCAAGAAGATAAAAATTGTTTTGTTGGACACTAAGGAAAAAAAGATGGATCAGTGTTAGTGAATGAGAGTCATATTTGAACAGGAAAAGAAGTCAGAAAGTTTTTGGACACATTCAATACGAAAACGGTATATCATGATTCAACTTATTCTTGAAATAAATCTCCTGCTACTGTGGTCAAAGTGGTATTTTTATGTGAAAACCACAGACCAGGAAAAGCCAAGTACAGCTTTTGTTTACAAACAATAGCAGCTCTTCTCTGTTTGGAACTGGATGCTCATTACTTTCACAGAGGGTCCGTGGATGTATGAACTCAAGCGTGAGCGATATGCAGGCTGCATATTGAGCAGTGGTGTGCTGCCGGCGGGGGGGTTGGCGGTTAAATTTGGGAGCCTTCTCTTATCTAGATACTTTATTTTGACAAACTTGTTTGTTCTAGATCTCTTGACAAATACATTTTTCATGTTTTCTGTATAGCTATTACTGATGTGTGTTTTCTTATTTCTTAGAGGAGGGGCCTTCATTGTCACCATCTGCAGTGTGAAGTTGCTTCGCCATTGTTTCTGTGACACTCCACGTCAGTTTCCGATGCTAGCCTTCACTCTTCTCTGCTTTACTAATGATTTCACCGGCCCAGATCAGACCCCTAGATTCTTTACAGACTACTTCCTACTTCATTATTTCTTCATGACAATTTTATTAACCAAAGTAAGTATTGAAAGTTGAAAGCAGCCGTAAAACACAGTTTGTATTAAGTATCTATGTATGTGAATAATTGAAGGGTCAATTGCCATCTACCAAAATAAGAGGAAGGGAGTCAACTTACATGGTTATCCTCAGTACCAGCAGTGTCATGATAGCTCTACAGTAACTAACAGGGAATTGATTGGTTTGAAGAAATGGATGCAAAACTTAAGTACCAGTTGCAGACACCTGTATCTGTCAATGGGCTTATGGTGATTCAGGTTTTAGAACTTTCTGAAACAGCCTAGGCCTCTACTGGAAGGCTCTAACCTATTGGAATTACATATGAAAGACAGCTAACAGCAAATCAAAAACATAACCTCTGAAAAGGGTTGCTTTGAACTCCTTAAAAAGCTTAAAAAATTGATTGTAATATAATTTTGTACTGGCAAGCCTAACCTGGAGGAGTCCTGAGGATTCTGCTTTAGGGGTGTTCAACAATGAAGAAACTCACTATACCAGCATATACCAGTGTTGGATGAAAATAAAGTGATCTTACTTTCTACTCAATGTTGTATATTCTGTTTTCATTACAGTTGCAAGAGTGGTTACTGAAGTTACATTTTGTTTTTACCTACATTGCCCCATGGCAAATCACTTGGGGATCAGCTTTCCATGCATTTGCTCAACCCTTGAGTGTGGCCCGTATCCTTTTCAAACATGGTTCATCCTTGCAGTTTAGTACATGCCTTAGAAATATTATAGTATGGACAAATTGGGATGATTTCAAATGTGTTGGAATTTGCATGTTAGATACAGAAAATGGTAACAGACTTATTCATGCTCACTAGTAATGCTATTGAGTATGAAGTGAAGCAGGTTTTCTTTGAATTTAACTGATTATTCAAGTTTCAAGCCACCCAACATTGATGTTTAGCACTGAGGTTGAAAGAGTTTTCTTTGCCAGGCTGAGATGATATTTGCCATTGCTTCATCCTGAGAAGTGCATCAGGTAATCCATACATGGTTAGCCCAGACTATGCTAATGAGATAAAAACACCTTTTGTTTGTGATTGATTATACTTTCTTAACCTGTATTGATCAGACTCTGGAATGCTGTTTGTTCAGACTTTAATATCAGCTGTGTTTTCCACACCTCTCAGCCCATTCATGGGCAGTGCCATCTTCTTGTCATCTTATGTCAGGCCAATGAAATTTTGGGAACGAGACTACAAGTATGATCATTTTATTATTCTCTGCTTTATTAAAACCTTAACTTGAATAAGCTAGTTATTTGATTATAGGTTCAGCTGCAATGATAATGGACAAAGGACTCAATGGCCTATGTCTTTACCCATGACAGTTGCTATAGCCATTCCACTGCTAAATTACCCTCTGTGGAATCAATGAGTGTCAACCTATTTACTTATATTACCCATTGTTCAATCTTGAGAAGCATGATGGAACTGCCTCTCATGTACAGTTATGATTCACTGCTTAAGTGTTCAGTAGTAATATTAGTAGTAGTAAAATAAGAGCTTTAGAAGCGTCATTGCAAACTACAATATATACCATAAGGAATACGAAGAATGATTATATAGGCAGCAATTTGGTGTTCCTTTTATCCTTCTGTTCAGCACTAAAAGGGTTGATCATTCCAACACCAGATTATCAACTCAACTGGAAAAGAATTTAGGTAAGTTTATTGATCTTCATATCTTTTCACTTGTGGTTATAATGTGGATAACTTTTTAAAAGTTACTATCATTGTGATAATAAAATTATAAAATGGGTGATCTTTCTTTTAACATTTTAATGATTAGAATGCAGGTGGAAAAGAGACTAAGATCCTTGAGATGATCTAGGCAAAGATTGTTAGTCTAAAAAATGCCAATTATTAATTTTTCTTGTTTTTCAGGCTCAGATAACAATAATCTGGATTCCATATTCTATGAACACCTGACAAGGTCACTACAAGAGAGTCTATGTGGAGATCTGACTCTGGGTCGCTGGGGTTCTGTGTTTCCAGGGGATTGCTTCATCCTTGCTTCAGATTCATTGAATGCTCTCATCAACATCATAGAGATAGGCAATGGTTTGGTAACATTCCAGCTACGAGGACTTGAGTTTAAAGGTAATTTCAAACTTCAGAGTTCATTTCATTTTGTCATGAAAGGAGGAGATGAGTCTTGTTCCAACTGATTGGAAGTTAGTGTTTTCATAGCATTAAGAGAGGAAAGTATGATTTTTACAATACGGAATATTCCTTCAATAAGAACCATTCAATACAGTTAATATTACCATAGCAATGTGCATGGTTAATGTTACCAAAGCATTGTGTATGGTTAATGTTACCATAGCATTGTGTATGGTGAATGTTACAATATAGCATTGTGTATGGTGAATGTTACAATAGCATTGTGTATGGTTAATGTTACCATACCATTTTGTATGGTTAATGTTACCATAGCATTGTGTATGGTGTGCTTGTGTTGTTTCTGGGATTAAAAGTTGATTTGCACAATACAGTGTGTGGGGCTGATGTGAATACCATAATAGTGTGTGGGGCTGCTGTGAGTACCATTATAGTGTATGGGACTGATGTGAGTACCATTATAGTGTGTGGGGCTGATGTGAGTACCATTATAGTTTGTGGGAGTGATGTGAGTACCATTATAGTGTGTGGGGTGATGTGAGTACCATTTTAGTTTGTGGGACTGATGTGAGTACCATTATAGTGTGTGGGGCTGATGTGAGTACCATTATAGTGTGTGGGGCTGATGTGAGTACCATTATAGTGTGTGGGGCTGATGTGAGTACCATTATAGTGTGTGGGAGTGATGTGAGTACCATTATAGTGTGTGGGAGTGATGTGAGTACCATTATAGTGTATGGGGCTGATGTGAGTACCTTGAGACAAACCACACAAATCACAAATCACAAACACTCACACTACATGTATTAATGGATCACACATCAAATGATACACTTATTTCTTCTGATAGCTGAACAAATTGTAATAGGAGGAAGTTGGACTATTTGTTCAAGATGTTTGACATTGGTGTCCATTGCCTGCTTCAGTCTGCCATCACTTTTATAGAAATGTTTCATTCTTTTGATTTGCAGGTACTTACTGCCAACAAAGAGAGGTAGAGGCCATCACTGAAGGAGTAGAAGAAGATGAAGGTAAGAATTGTCTCAAAACAATTTTTTATTCTCTTTGTCAACTTTCTGTATTTGACAAGTAAAGAATATTCTGCAGCACTCTCAAGTACTTTCTTACTTTGTTCCAGGTTGTTGCTGTTGTGAGCCAGGCCATTTACCTGGAACATTGTCAGCCAATGCAGCATTTGGACAGCGATGGTTATCGTGGCAAGTTATTGCCAGCAAGTACACTTTACTTGGCTACAGCATCTCAGACAACTGTGCTGCCTCAATGCTGCAAGTATTTGATCTGCGAAAAATACTTATTACCTACTATGTTAAAGTAAGTACACAAGGCTTCTTATGAATGGTGGCATCTACTTAATCCTGACTAAGTATTGTATGAACATAGCGGTAGCATATATTCAATGAAATGCTTAATGTTCAGTCACTGCTTTCCATACGATGGGCATCTTTTAATCTTAACTCAGCAACCAAGTGTCCAAAGACCATTCACACACCAATAATGAATGATCTTCTTGTCCAGTGATTATACCAGTGATGATCCCTTCTTTATGCCTAATGATGATCCCTTCTCCATGCCTAATGGTGATGCCTTCTCCATGCCTAATGATGATCCCTTCTCCATGCCTAATGATGATCAATTCTTCATGCCTAATGATGAACCCTTCTCCATGCCTAATAATGATCAATTCTTCATGCCTAATGATGATCAATTCTTCATGCCTAATGATGATCCCTTCTCCATGCCTAATGATGATCACTTCTCCATGCCTAATGATGATCCCTTCTCCATGCCTAATGATGATCAATTTTTCATGCCTAATGATGATCCCTTCTCCATGCCTAATGATGATCAATTCTTCATGCCTCATGATGATCCCTTCTCCATGCCTAATGATGATCACTTCTCCATGCCTAATGATGATCCCTTCTCCATGCCTGATGATGATCCCTTCTTCATGCCTGATGATGATCCCTTCTCCATGCCTAATGACGATCAATTCTTCATGCCTAATGATGATCCCTTCTCCATGCCTAATGACGATCAATTCTTCATGCCTAATGATGATCCCTTCTCCATGCCTAATGATGATCACTTCTCCATGCCTAATGATGATCCCTTCTTTATGCCTAATGATGATCACTTCTCCATGCCTAATGATGATCCCTTCTCCATGCCTAATGACGATCAATTCTTCATGCCTAATGATGATCCCTTCTCCATGCCTAATGATGATCACTTCTCCATGCCTAATGATGATCCCTTCTTTATGCCTAATGATGATCACTTCTCCATGCCTAATGATGATCCCTTCTCCATGCCTAATGACGATCAATTCTCCATGCCTAATGATGATCCCTTCTTCATGCCTGATGATGATCCCTTCTTCATGCCTGATGATGATCCCTTCTTCATGCCTGATGATGATCCCTTCTCCTTGCCTAATGATGATCCCTTCTCCATGCCTAATGATGATCAATTCTTCATGCCTAATGATGATCTCTTCTCCATGCCTAATGATGATCACTTCTCCATGCCTAATATGATCCCTTCTCCATGCCTAATGATGATCCCTTCTTTATGCCTAATGATGATCCCTTCTTCATGCCTGATAATGATCCCTTCTTCATGCCTAATGACGATCACTTCTCCATGCCTAATATGATCCCTTCTCCATGCCTAATGATGATCCCTTCTTTATGCCTAATGATGATCCCTTCTTCATGCCTGATAATGATCCCTTCTTCATGCCTGATAATGATCCCTTCTTCATGCCTAATGACGATCCCTTCTTCATGCCTAATGACGATCACTTCTCCATGCCTAATATGATCCCTTCTCCATGCCTAATGATGATCCCTTCTTTATGCCTAATGATGATCCCTTCTTTATGCCTAATGATGATCCCTTCTTCATGCCTGATAATGATCCCTTCTTCATGCCTAATGACGATCCCTTCTTCATGCCTAATGACGATCCCTTCTTCATGCCTAATGACGATCACTTCTCCATGCCTAATATGATCCCTTCTCCATGCCTAATGATGATCCCTTCTTTATGCCTAATGATGATCCCTTCTTTATGCCTAATGATGATCCCTTCTTCATGCCTGATAATGATCCCTTCTTCATGCCTAATGACGATCCCTTCTTCATGCCTAATGTTGATGCCAAATGATGATCTTTTCTTCATGCCTAATTATGTGTCCAGTATTTGTATGCAATGACTATTGATTTTTCGTGTGTCAAATGACAGTTTCATTCTGTAGTCTTTGTATTAGCTCCTAGTAGTGATTTACTATTTTATGTTTCTTTTTCAAAGGGTATTATTTATTATGTCATCCGATGTCCTAAACTAGAACAATGGATTTCTAATCAAGGCATTCTCGATGCCCTTCAACCTCTGGCTGACAATGGTTATGTTGACTGTGATGTGACCTTTAACCCTAAAATTGATGAAGACTATGACCCACGATTGGGAGGTGTTTCCAGGGAATCATTTTGCAGCACCTACCTGAAGTGGATTGAGTACTGTGTATCCAGGAGGGAGGAGGTTGGTACCACGTAACATATCTTCTACATAGCAAGCATTATTTCAAGAAGACTTTTCAACTCTGATCATAGTAATTGCACACATTACTACATATTGTTAAGATGCTTAACATTTATATAGCAGTGTGTATTGATCAGAAACCAAATTCTTTTAGTCATATTTTAGCGGTACTTTCTAAAAGATAATTTTGTCATACATTGTCCATCATACATTATAAATTGTACCACATTTTCCAGTTATTAACTTAAGAGTCCTTGTATTTTTCCACTTTTTTTTCATTCTTTATAACGTATGATTTTATTAATGTCAGCAGTGCCTTTGTTCTTTTTATCAATGATTATTTATTGTTCATCAAAAAATTGATACTGCAGTAATAGGAATGAAAGAAAAACTGACTAAAACACTAACTGATGTTTATTTGGACAGTTAAAGTTAGTCAAGTGATTGATGTTATATTATCTATGGATGATACACAATAAGTATGTGTTTTATTCTCATCTACAGAGTGTGGAATGTGAAACTGAATCTCCAGTGGTAACCCTATGCTTTGCACTTTGCATTCTGGGAAGGAGAGCTTTAGGTACAGCATCACACCACTTAGCATCCAGGTAAAGTAAGCAGAAGTACACCACATGTATACATAAGAGTAGAATTTCAAAGAGATCCTCACATTACCTCCTTGGATTGTTGTTGGTGACAGCAATATTGTTTATTTCTGTGCATTTAATTCAGACAATTTATGGTATTTTTGGGTATTACATAATATTTAAAGTTGGTGCAGTTTCAGTGATGTGCTCTCTCTCTCCACTTTACTCTTGCACCATGGCCTCACTTGAATTGGGATCCTACAGTAGGTTTTCATGCTATGTGAACCTGAGTGGGTTTGTATGTTATATTAACCATAGTGGGCTTGTATGTTATATTAGCCTGTGTGGGTTTGTTTATTAAATTAGCCTATAGTAGGTTTTTATGCTATGTGAATCTGAGGGAGTTTGTGTAATATTAGCCTGGGTGGGTTTGTATATTGCATTATCTTATAGTAGCTTTTTATGCTATGTGTACCTGAGGGAGTTTGTGTGTTATATTAGCACGAGTGGGTGTGTATGTTATGTTAGCCTGAGTGGGTTTGTATGTTATATTAACCTGAGTGGGCTTGTATGTTATATTAGCCTGAGTGGGTTTGTTTATTAAATTAGCCTAAAGTAGGTTTTTATGCTATGTGAATCTGAGGGAGTTTGTGTAATATTAGCCTGGGTGGGTTTGTATATTGTATTATCTTATAGTAGCTTTTTATGCTATGTGAACCTGAGGGAGTTTGTATGTTATATTAGCCTGGGTGGGTGTGTATGTTATATTAACCTGAGTGGGTTTATAAGTTATATTAATCTGAGGGGTTTGAATGTAATTTTAACCTGAGTGGGTTTGTACGTCACATTAACATGAGTGGGTTTGTATGTTATATTAACCTGAGTGGGTTTGTATGTTATATTAGCCTGAGTGAGTTTGTATATTATATTATCCTAAAGTGGGTTTGTATGCTATATGTACCTTAGGGAGTTTGAATGATATATTAGCCTGAGTGGGTTGGTATGTTATATTATTCTGAGAGAGTTTGTATATTGTATTAACCTATAGTAGGTTTTATGTTATATTAGCCTGAATGGGTTTGTAGGTTATATTAACATGATTGGTTTGCATGTAATAACATGAGTGGGTTGGTGTGTTATATTAGCCTGAGTAGATATTTATGACATATTAGCCTGAGTGGGTTTGTATGCTATATTAACTTGAGTTGGTTTGTATGTTATATTAGCCTGAGTGGGTTTGTATGTTATATTAGCCTGAGTAGATTTATATGTTAAATTAACCTGAGTAGATATTTATGTTATATTAACCTGAGTAGGTAGCCTGAGTGGGGTTTGTATGTTATGTTAGCCTGAGTGGGTTAGTGTGTTGTCATCCTTATACCCTACCCTATAGTAGGTTTATATGCTATGTGAACCTGAGTGGGTTTGTATGTTATATTAGCCTGAGTGAGTTTGTATATTATATTATCCTATAGTGGGTTTTTATGCTATATGTACCTGAGGGAGTTTGAATGATATATTAGCCTGAGTGGGTTGGTATGTTATATTATTCTGAGTGAGTTTGTATATTGTATTAACCTATAGTAGGTTTTATGTTATATTAGCCTGAATTGGTTAGTATGTTATATTAGCCTAATGGGTTTGCATGTAATAACATGAGTGGGTTGGTGTGTTATATTAGCCTGAGTGGGTTTGTATGTTATATTAACCTGAGTGGGTTTGTATGTTATATTAGCCTGAGTGAGTTTGTATATTATATTATCCTATAGTGGGTTTTTATGCTATATGTACCTTAGGGAGTTTGAATGATATATTAGCCTGAGTGGGTTGGTATGTTATATTATTCTGAGTGAGTTTGTATATTGTATTAACCTATAGTAGGTTTTATGTTATATTAGCCTGAATTGGTTAGTATGTTATATTAGCCTAATGGGTTTGCATGTAATAACATGAATGGGTTAGTGTGTTATATTAGCCTGAGTGGGTTTGTATGCTATATTAACTTGAGTTGGTTTGTATGCTATATTAACATGAGTGGGTTTGTATGTTATATTAACCTGAGTGGGTTTGTATGTTATATTAGCCTGAGTGAGTTTGTATATTATATTATCCTATAGTGGGTTTTTATGCTATATGTACCGTAGGGAGTTTGAATGATATATTAGCCTCAGTGGGTTGGTATGTTATATTATTCTGAGTGAGTTTGTATATTGTATTAACCTATAGTAGGTTTTATGTTATATTAGCTTGAATTGGTTAGTATGTTATATTAGCCTTATGGGTTTGCATGTAATAACATGAATGGGTTGGTGTGTTATATTAGCCTGAGTGGGTTTGTATGCTATATTAACTTGAGTTGGTTTGTATGTTATATTAGCCTGAGTGGGTTTGTATCTTTTATTAGCCTGAGTGGGTTTGTATGTTATGTTAACCTGAGTTGGTTTGTTTGCTACAATAGCCTAAGTGGGTTGTTTGTTATAATAACCTTAGTGGGATTGTTTGTTGCATTTGCCTGAGTGGGTTTGTATTTTATATTAGCCTGAATGGGTTTGTATGTTATATGAACCTGAGTGGGTTTATAAGTTATATTAATCTGAGGGGTTTGAATGTAATTTTTACCTGAGTGGGTTTGTATGTTACATTAGCATGAGTGGGTTTGTAAGTTATGTTAACCTGAGTGGGTTTGTATGTTATAATAACCTTAGTGGGATTGTTTGTTACATTTGCCTGAGTGGGTTTGTATTTTGTATTAGCCTGAGTGAGTGTATGTTATATGAACCTGAGTGGGTTTATAAGTTATATTAATCTGAGTGGTTTGAATGTAATTTTATCCTGAGTGCTTTTGTATGTTACATTAGCATGAGTGGGTTTGTAAGTTATGTTAACCTGAGTGGGTTTGTATGTTATATTTGCCTCAGTGGGATTGCATTAATATTGATATTGATAGAAAAATTGTATACTTTATATTATTATAAAACCTATATGAAGGCGTACAAGACTGATGTTCCTAGTAGTAAAATGTCAGAAAATCTTAATCTTTTCACAGCATCTTAGAGTCATTCCTGTATGGTCTTCATGCCCTTTTCAAAGGTGATTTCCGCATCACATCCAGTAAAGATGAATGGGTGTTTACTGATGTGGAAATGTTACGTCGCTGTGTAGCCCCAGGGGTACGAATGTCTCTCAGACTTCACCAGGTAAGGATTGTTGTAGGTGAACAGTTACTTGTAACTACTGGAATGAACTTTATATGTAATATATCTTACATAAAGTTTTGTGTCCTTGTGGAATTTATTGTTGTTCACAGGAACAATTTACATCACCTGATAAGTACCAGAAACCTTTAGTCTACTTATTTGTTTGTTCATTAATCTTTCCAGGACCACTTTACATCACCTGATGAGTACGAAGAGCCAGAAATGCTTTATAATGCAATCACTTCTTATGAGGAAAGTTTGGTGATTGCTCATGAAGGTGATCCTGCCTGGAGAAATGCTGTCCTCTCAAACACACCTTCTCTTCTGGCATTGAGGTTAGTCAAGCTTTACCATTCCACTCCACTCTGACTTGTTGAGACAATATGAGACTATTCTAATTTGTTGAGTGAGTACACAAGCATATATAAGATATGGTGAGATTAAGATATTTATGGATTTTATTTTTCAGACATGTTTTAGATGAAGGTTCCACTGATTATAAGGTCATCATGCTCAACAGAAAATATCTTGTCTTCAGAGTCATAAAGGTGAGCTTCATACTCCTTTGTCTAACTTGGATGCATTTAATGGATTTAAAGCAAGTGGAATTTGTTAACTGTGGTTTACTAGTTTTTAAATGTACATCACAGATCAGTGTCTTGCAGTATTAGAGTTTATTGTACTACTAGTGTTGTTATATTTGACTGCAATAAATGTGGTAAGACTCAACTCAGTACAGTGTAGCAAAACATGGCAGCCGACTTAGGTGATAAGGAGGAACTGATATTCAGAGGGACTTTAAGCAGCATTTGTTTATGATTTTTAATACTCTTTGTTTACTATATTGAGCAATATAATAGCTTGACCAATTGAATTATATTTTAAAAATGACCTCAACTTCTGATTTTCTGTATGAAAGGCTAGTGGCCAATGAAGTATACATATTAGATTGGAATCTATACTTACCATTACATTAATGACATTCATTTGATGAAAATATTGCAAAGGTTGCCTTTGATTGCTATCATATATTCTATAATAGTTTAGTCAAAAATAGTGAAAATTGTAGGAGAGTGTAAATTGAAATATCCCTGAAGTATTCCAATAGAAGTGAAATGTTGTCTCCCAAGTAAACTGTTGGGGGTTGTATGATGAAGGAGTTGTGGCACTAAGTAGGATTTGACACACATTTAAACTTTTGTGGTAAGTTAATGTAGATGTCTCCATATTTGATCTCTATAGCATTCCTCATTGATTAAATTGTTTTCCAATCAAGCATACTTTCCTTTGTCTAGGTTAATAGAGAGTGTGTGAAAGGACTATGGGCAGGCCAGCAGCAGGAGTTGGTATTCTTACGCAACAGTAACCCTGAAAGAGGAAGCATTCAAAACGCTAAGCAAGCACTGCGTAACATGATCAATTCCTCATGTGACCAACCCATTGGTTATCCTATATATGTCTCACCATTAACTACATCATATGCAGAGAGTAGCCAACAACTGACTGAGGTCAGAGGTCGTTCAATCAGTTTTGCTTGCATTAAGCATGTGTTTATGCAATGCTGGACAAGGTAAGTGGCCTCTCAGTACCTAGTTAGTGTATTGATAACATTGTTGTGTAGCAAATACATAGATATGAGATTCCAAATAACATTGTTTACATAGCTCTAATACATCATACTTCAAGCATGTTCAAGCCATTATCTTCCAGTGACACATATAGTTATGTGATCTTCAAGTCATAGTATAATCAGCTATTAGTGATGCTTGTGATCACACCTTTCTTGTATCTCCAATTGATATATTAATACATATATATGCTTATATTGGAAGGTAGCTATACCCAATGTAGGTATCAGATTTACATTATAAGGCAGGTTGTTAAAGAATCACTTTTATGATGTTGATGCTTTAGGATGTTACAGCGGTGTGCAGCAGGATGTAGCAGTGGTGGAGGAGTGGGGAACACAGCAGAGAAAGAAGAGGCAGAAAACACATCACCAAGACCAAATACAGGTACTACTGCTATGTTATGTATATCATCTATTGTTACATGTGTATTGATCTATTGTTACATGTGTATATGATCTATTGTTACATGTGTATTGATCTGTTGCTACATGTGTATTGATTTATTGCCACATGTGTTTGGATCGATTGTTATATGTGTATGGATCTATTGCTTAATGTGTATTGATCTATTGTTACATGTGTATGGATCTATTTTGATATATGTATGGATCTCTTGCTACATGTGGATGTATTGTTATATGTGTATGGATCTATTGCTTAATGTGTATTGATCTATTGTTATATGTGTATGGATCTATTTTGATATATTTATGGATCTCTTGCTACATGTGGATGTATTGTTATATGTGTATGGATCTATTGCTTAATGTGTATTGATCTATTGTTATATGTGTATGGATCTATTTTGATATATGTATGGATCTCTTGCTACATGTGGATGTATTGTTATATGTGTATGGATCTATTGCTTAATATGTATTGATCTATTGTTATATGTGTATGGATCTATTTTGATACATTTATGGATCTCTTGCTACATGTGGATGTATTGTTATATGTGTATGGATCTATTGCTTAATGTGTATTGATCTATTGTTATATGTGTATGGATCTATTTTGATATATGTATGGATCTCTTGCTACATGTGGATGTATTGTTATATGTGTATGGATCTATTGCTTAATGCGTATTGATCTATTGTTATATGTGTATAGATCTATTTTGATATATGTATGGATCTCTTGCTACATGTGGATGTATTGTTATATGTGTATGGATCTATTTTGATATATGTATGGATCTCTTGCTACATGTGGATGTATTGTTATATGTGTATAGATCTATTTTGATATATGAATGGATCTCTTGCTACATGTGTATGGATCTATTGTTATATGTGTATGGATCTATTTTGATATATGTATGGATCACTTGCTACATGTGTATAGATCTATTGTTATATGTGTATGGATCTATTTTGATATATGAATGGATCTCTTGCTACATGTGTATGGATCTATTGTTATATGTGTATGGATCTATTGTTATACGTGTATAGATCTATTTTGATATATGAATGGATCTCTTGCTACATGTGTATGGATCTATTGTTATATGTGTATGGATCTATTTTGATATATGTATGGATCTCTTGCTACATGTGTATGGATCTATTGTTATATGTGTATGGATCTATTTTGATATATGTATGGATCTCTTGCTACGTGTGTATGGATCTATTGTTATATGTGTATGGATCTATTGTTATTTGTGTATGGATTTATTGTTATATGTGTATGGATCTATTGTTATTTGTTTATGGATCTATTTTTATCTGTGTATGGATATATCAAGTTTCTCCAGGATTTCTAGATAATAATTCTAATGAGTTCTTTCTGCCTTCAGCTTTTCCCAACATGTGACCTTTTTTTGCAGAATATGCCAGTTAGTAATTCCTCATAACATTATTTTATTGCTGAATATTGTAGTCATCAGTACCTCACAATGGTTGTCACTGATAATTGGTAGATAACTAATTTATTCATTGATATTCCAGTTCGTTCGGAGACTCAGCCACCAACCGTTCCTAGTTCCGCATCAGCTGATGTAGGTAGCAGCCATCTCCAAACACCGCCTCATGTCTTGACCCATCCCAGAGGCAGCCAGTCCTCCAGTACGGGATCACTAAGAAAAATAAGCAGCAGCAGCCGCTCACAGGCAGTAGAATTGATTGCAATGTCCATGGCAAGCTCAGTTACCAAAGATAAATTCATAGGGCACCGTGTCAAGGTATGTCAACCCAAGGAAGCTTCCCACATTGTGCCAGAAATTGTAGACATGATCACAAATTGTGAAAGTTAAAGCTCATTCAAGGCCATCCTCAGAGCATGGTTCCTTAATTGAAAAGTTCAGTGCTGCAATCCTTCACAATGTCTGTGCATAATTTGAAAGCCTATAGTCCAGTTTTTTGGAAACTTAACAATTTAACCATTCTAAAATAGAGATGAACTTAACAATGACAAGAAGGGCTTGACAAGGAAATATATGTAAGATTACCTGACCTGTCTTCACCCAATGAATGCACATTTTTTAACCTTTGCAAACACTCTGGGCCCTAAATATCTATGGTTCCCAAAGATTGGAGTGCAAAAAGGATGCATGGGAAGCCATTCATTCAATGGAACTGAAGGAATATAACACAGCCCTCAAAGATAATAAATAACAATAATATTGTCTCTATTCATTGGGATGTAACAAGTGTTTAATCCTTACTCTGAATATAACACAGCCCTCAAAGATAATAAATAACAATAATATTGTCTCTATTCATTGGGATGTAACAAGTGTTTAATCCTTACTCTGAATATGACACAGCACTCAAAGATAATAAATAACAATAATATTGTCTCTATTCATTAGGATGTATCAAGTGTTTAATCCTTACCCTGAATATAACACAGCACTCAAAAAGAATAAATAACAATAATATTGTCTCTATTTATTAGGATGTAACATACATGACCTTAAAACATAAAGGACTCTAGTCATACAATACATGAACTTACAACATATGGGACTCTAGTCATACAAAACATGAACTTAGAACATAAGGGACTACAACCATACAAAACATGAACTTACAACATAAGGGACTGTAGTCATACAATACATGAACTTACAACATAAGGGACTATAGTCATACAATACATGAACTTAGAACATAAGGGACTACAACCATATAAAACATGAACTTACAACATAAGGGACTGTAGTCATACAAGACATGAACTTACAACATATGGGACTATAGTCATACAATACATGAACTTAGAACATATGGGACTCTAGTCATACAAAACATGAACTTATAACATAAGGGACTCTAGTCATACAAAACATGAACTTAGAACATAAGGGACTACAACCATATAAAACATGAACTTACAACGTAAGGGACTGTAGTCATACAATACATGAACTTACAACATAAGGGACTGTAGTCATACAAAACATGAACTTACAACATAAGGGACTACAACCATACAATACATGAACTTACAACAAATGGGACTATAGTCATACAATACATGAACTTACAACATATGGGACTATAGTCATACAAAACATGAACTTACAACATAAGGGACTATAGTCATACAATACATGAACTTACAACATAAGGGACTTTAACCATACAATACATGAACTTACAACAAATGGGACTATAGTCATACAATACATGAACTTACAACATATGGGACTATAGTCATACAAAACATGAACTTACAACATAAGGGACTATAGTCATACAATACATGAACTTACAACATAAGGGACTATAGTCATACAATACATGAACTTACAACATAAGGGACTGTAGTCATACAATACATGAACTTACAACATATAGGACTATAGTCATACAATACATGAACTTACAACATATGGGACTATAGTCATACAAAACATGAACTTACAACATAAGGGACTATAGTCATACAATACATGAACTAACAACATAAGGGACTATAGTCATACAATACATGAACTTACAACATAAGGGACTACAACCATACAAAACATGAACTTACAACATAAGGGACTGTAGTCATACAAGACATGAACTTACAACATATAGGACTATAGTCATACAATACATGAACTTACAACATAAGGGACTATAGTCATACAAAACATGAACTTACAACATATGGGACTATAGTCATACAATACATGAACTTACAACATATGGGACTATAGTCATACAATACATGAACTAACAACATAAGGGACTCTTGTCATACAATACATGAACTTACAACATATGGGACTATAGTCATACAATACATGAACTAACAACATAAGGGACTATAGTCATACAAGACATGAACTTACAACATAAGGGACTATAGTCATACAATACATGAACTTACAACATATGGGACTATAGTCATACAAAACATGAACTTACAACATAAGGGACTATAGTCATACAATACATGAACTAACAACATAAGGGACTATAGTCATACAATACATGAACTTACAACATATGGGACTATAGTCATACAAAACATGAACTTACAACATAAGGGACTACAACCATACAAAACATGAACTTACAACATAAGGGACTGTAGTCATACAATACATGAACTTACAACATATGGGACTCTAGTCATACAAAACATGAACTTAGAACATAAGGGACTACAACCATACAAAACATGAACTTACAACATAAGGGACTGTAGTCATACAAGACATGAACTTACAACATATAGGACTCTAGTCATACAATACATGAACTTAGAACATAAGGGACTATAGTCATACAATACATGAACTTACAACATAAGGGACTATAGTCATACAATACATGAACTAACAACATAAGGGACTATAACCATATAAAACATGAACTTACAACATAAGGGACTATAGTCATACAATACATGAACTTACAACATAAGGGACTGTAGTCATACAAGACATGAACTTACAACATATGGGACTATAGTCATACAAAACATGAACTTACAACATAAGGGACTATAGTCATACAATACATGAACATACAACATATGGGACTCTAGTCATACAATACATGAACTTACAACATATGGGACTGTAGTCATACAATACATGGACTTACAACATAAGGGACTATAGTCATACAATACATGAACTTACAACATATGGGACTCTAGTCATACAATACATGAACTTACAACATAAGGGACTATAGCCATACAATACATGAACTTAGAACATAAGGGACTTTAACCATACAATACATGAACTTACAACATACGGGACTGTAGTCAGCAACTGAGTTGTCAAACAGCTGACTCTGTAACTTAGAATAAGATACACTTTAAGGCACCGTAATTACTTAGTTACAACTACTAAGAAATGTGCAGAGTGGCTTGTCTGGATACTCTTCAACTGTAGTTCGTCTATGGGGCTTGTCGGCTATGTTGGATGGCATCTTTAACAGACGGACATCAGATAGTGGTGGTTGGATAGAATAGAATGTGAAACAGTACTTACAGTTTGGATCCAACACCAAATAATACAACAAAAGTGGCGGCATCAATTGTGAAGTTGATCCAATCACAATATAGGTACAGGACAGTTAATTTAATAAATGTAGAACAACAGACCCTTTTTGTCAGCCAAATGGGATACAGTCAATGAAACAGAATGCGATGAACAGAATGGTCTTCAAAGAGAAACTTCTTCTCAAACTAATCAGCTTGTCTGTCCATTAAATTTTCTTAATTTATGAAAGCAAATAATTTGGAGACAGATACTTCAGGGTACTCTGGGTAAACCAGACTTCCACTAGAACTGTAAAGTTGGAAATGTTGTAACTTAGAATTTCCAACCTATTATTTGGACTGTAACTATTAACAATGATTGATAAGGGTTGGAATGAGAGAGAGAGCAGAGAGCATGGGCTGCTAGCTTGCTCTTATACTAGAAATAATACCTGCAGCAAATGGTCTCATCTATCCCACCCTACTTGCATACACTTTTCTCATTGGTCTAAGCACACATACTCAATTATTCATGAACTCTCTAGATTGGTCAATACTAAAAGTGGAATATTAATTAGACATGAACTATAGTCACAAGATGACTCATTTTGCTGCCAAAGAGCTCCATCCCCCAAACCAGACAACCTGTCTCCATCAAAAGTAAAAGGGAACATAATATACAATTTAACGATGTAGTCCTTAAGGACATAACCAAAAACAAAGGCACACAAGTAACTGTGGTTGGAAAGTACACAAGAGATGGTCAATACCCTGCCCATCTACAGTATGTTATAGCACCATGAAGTGAAACAAAGGAAACTGTTGTATTACAGAGCCCTATTGTACCCAAGGAGCTTTATCTACACCTGAATATATTATTTATGCTTTAAATATTTCATCCATGAGCTGATGAGGCTTGCCACAAGCATCAACTAGTAGTATATTATAGCACCATGAAGGGATACAGAGAGAACTGTAATATTACAGAGCCCTATTGCAGCCATGGGACTACACATTCACACTTCTGTATAAGTCAGATTTAGATATTCCACCAGATATATTGACCTCATCCAGTATTGTAATGTTATGTCAATTCCAGATTCGAGATCCAAGTATGGTGATAGAGAAGCTCAACAATAGCAAGATGTTTGAGTGGCCAAATGAGAATATGAGACATCAAGGAGGACTAAATGCATGGAAAGGATGGTACCCTGAGGAAGGCATGGAAGGGACTGTGGTTCATGTCTGGGGTCCATTTCATTTAGAGAGGAGTAAGCGGTCTCATTCAGAGAAAACTATTCTTCTCGTCAGGATGGATGGTGGAGGAGGCAGCAGCAAATACGTTCCTATTGATGAGCTTGGCATTGTTGACCTGGGAGCAGAGGTTTGAATCACTGGGTATAGTTGACCTGGGAGCAGAGGTTTGAATCACTGGGTATAGTTGACCTGGGAGCAGAGGTTTGAATCACTGGGTATAGTTGACCTGGGAGCAGAGGTTTGAATCACTGGGTATAGTTGACCTGGGAGCAGAGGTTTGATTCATCATGTCATAACTGCTCACTCAAAAAGAACCATCTGTCCATAGTGAGAAGAGGTATTCAAGAAGAGTTGACAAGTTACCCAGGTTTACGAGACCAACCAGAAGAGGTAGAACCTTTATTTCCCTTGTTGTAATAGTAACAATAGGTGTGGGAATATATTTCATGGTTTGCAATCAGATGGGATGGTTACTTAATTTCATTCATGTTAGTATTTATAATTTAACGCAGCATTGACAAATGTTTAAATCTTTCTTTAAGCCTTAAAAAATTCTTTGGCAACTATTGGATGTGATGTCATATCATTGATCAATGTTTGGGTATGTTTTTTTTATAAGAACTGAAACTTTTTTACTGTGAAATGTATTTAGTTTACTTCTAAAAACACTTGTCAATTCAATGTATTAATGCTTGATTTGAAAGTGTAATGTATAAATTGTTTTTATTATGTGATAGCATGAATATGTATTGTGCTTCTGAAGGCATTAACATAATGCATTAACATGATGTGATAGGTAGTGTACTAATGAACAATCTATTAATTAGTTACATCACTACTTGGATAGGTAATGTATTAATGATACATTATTTTTATGAATGTTAGGATAGGTAATGTATTAAGGAACCCAGCTTGATATGGTAGCACAATGCATAGGTAATGTTCTTGTGAATGCATGTTTATATGAATGCTGCAACAGGTAATGTGTTAAAGAGTGCATTTTTATATGAATGCTGGAACAGGTAACATATTAAAGAATGCATTTTTATAGAATGCTTAACTACATACTAATGTATGTAATACCCTGATGTGTAGTATATACTGCACCAGTTATTATATCTTGTAATAATAACTACCATACTTAAATATTTATGTAATACCCTGATGTGTAGTATATACTGCACCAGTTATTATATCTTATAATAATAACTACCATACTTACATATTCATGTAATGCCCTGATGTGTAATATATACTGCGCCAGTTATTATATCTTGTAATAATAACTACCATACTTACATATTTATGTAATACCCTGATGTGTAGTATATACTGCACCAGTTATTATATCTTGTAATAATAACTACCATACTTACATATTCATGTAATACCCTGATGTGTAGTATATACTGCACCAGTTAGTACATCCTGTAATGATAGCTACCATACTTACATATTTATGTAATACCCTGATGTGTAGTATATACTGCACCAGTTATTATATCTTGTAATAATAACTACCATACTTACATATTTATGTAATACCCTGGTGTGTAGTATATACTGCACCAGTTAGTATATCTTGTAATAATAACTACCATACTTACATATTTATGTAATACCCTGATGTGTAGTATATACTGCACCAGTTATTATATCTTGTAATAATAACTACCATACTTACATATTTATGTAATACCCTGGTGTGTAGTATATACTGCACCAGTTAGTATATCTTGTAATAATAACTACCATACTTACATATTCATGTAATACCCTGATGTGTAATATATACTGCACCAGTTAGTATATCTTATAAAGATGTATACAAAATGTATTAATAGCCAAGATAAATGGATTTTCCAGTGTTTCATGTACTCATACTGCCACTGTGAACATAGTATGCTTTGAATATCTCAAAGTTTCAAGTTTTATTCTTTTGAATTTTGAAGTCTTTCACAACTGTACATTAGTAAAACTGCAAACCAAATTGTACATTTAAATGTGATAATCAACCAGAGGCCTGCAATACTTATCTGTAGAGAACCTCAATTGTTATTATATGATGTTATATTTTAGTGGTGGTTGCTGTTGGGCCTAGGGGGTAGGTGGGGAGGGGTAGGGGACAACAGTTTGAAGAACTTGAGGTATAGATGTATATTTACAGTGCATACACCACATAATGCAATGTCTGGTTATATGTAGAGCATTTCTGTTTTTCTTTTGCAATAGTTATTTTTATTGTTTTTTATGACTGCCACATGAGCAGAAAATATGATGTTTACTATGAATTATGGTCAAACTTAAAAAAAAATCATGTTGAACTAAGGATTTGTTCAAGTTTATATATCAGTAACTCTCATAATATTGCCAGTCTGGAATTCATTTCACTAATCAGATAATAATCATGATGCAGTTTACCAAGTTATGTAAAAGTTTCTTCAAATCTATTTTCCTAGGAGAAAGGGAACAGTTTGTTCCATATTAATGGTCATATTAATGGTATACTACAAAAGTAGAAATAGAACTTGTATAAAGGTAAAATACTACACAGAGGAGAACAGAGCTTATGCAGTACCGGTAGTAAACAATACACTATAGATTGGAATAGTTGTTTGTGTTATTACAGAATAGATTCAATATCATGATTTTTGAATCATTACAATATATATCTGAGAAAGGTGTCTGATTTATTATACTATATATGGAATCTCAAGACAGTGATATGTAGAGAATGTTTTAAGAAAAGTGAAACATACATGAAATAACATATCAAGTTTCCCTGTGTCTTTTGTGATAATGTTCTGTGTAATTATTGTAGGAAATAATTGATGTTGTTTAATTTCACCTTTATTGAATCTTAATTGGTATGTAGATACCTCTTAACCAATTCTTGGTTGGTATGTTTTGGTAGAAGTCAAAGGTTATAATAGTTTGTAAATGGTCAAACTGAAAATCTCTAAAAGGCTTTGTCGATATGTGGATCTCATCTTAAGTATGTAGGTACCTCTTAGTGAAGTTTGGTTGCTATTGCTTTTGGTGGTTCAAGGTAACTATTTCCATAATTTACCAATGATTCCATCATGTAAGTTAGAAAAGTGTTTAGAGATAGATTAACAAAGTTAGTCCTCTTTGTGGAGGGCGGGAGGGGTAGGTTGGGGTGGCAATATCCAGGAGAGATTAAAGATTGCCTATATGTCTTTGATATACTGTTTTGAGGGAAAGTGGGTTTGGCAGTAAATTGTCCAAATATTTCAGGAAGGAATGATATATTCTACAGTCCTTATCAATTGGTTTGTGTCTACAGTCCTTCTCAGTGGTTTGTGTCTACAATTGGTTTGTGTCTACATATGTGTATGATGAATTACTTCTACAATGATTATGGGAGTTGGAACACTGATCGTCTGCGACTAAATTTGTGGCCAAATTTACTGGTTTCTAAATCAATATTCTAACTGAGTAACATGTTTAACAGCATGAAATCACAATTCAGTAAGCAGAAGTGAAGGATTTCTACAGCAATGTTACCAATGTAGTATCATTCCTAAAGTAACAAACTATGGGAAGACAAAAAAGTACCTGGTGACTGATGAAAGTTTATACACACATCATCCCTAATTATTCTTCTAATTTACAACCCTTGGCTAGATTCAGAAAATGTGTTAAAGACAAAGAAGGGGGAGAGGAAGTAGACTTATCAAAAGTCCCAACTACATCTGTTAGACTCAGACAGAGACTCACCCCCAATTCTCCAAACCAGTGATTACATCATTTTTGGGCAGCTTACAGAGACTCCCATTTTTCTGCTGCTACTCACTGATTCATTAAACCATGTGCTGATTAATAGTTACTAGAAGGAACTATTAATTACTTGCATGATTTCAGTGTGGTTGTGAATGGATACTGATATTTCGTTTGGCAGGTGCATAATTCATTGTAATGAACGGAGTTCAATGGCAGTCCTCGTAACCCCCAGTGCGATTATCATGAACTTGTATAATTCATTGTAATGACCGGAGTTCAATGGCAGTCCTCGTAACCCCCAGTGCGATTATCATGAACTTGTATAATTCATTGTAATGAAAGGAGTTCAATGGCAGTCCTCGTAACCCCCAGTGCGATTATCATGAACTTTTATAATTCATTGTAATGAACGGAGTTCAATGGCAGTCCTCGTAACCCCCAGTGCGATTAGCATGAACTTGTATAATTCATTGTAATGAACGGAGTTCAATGGCAGTCCTCGTAACCCCCAGTGCGATTAGCATGAACTTGTATAATTCATTGTAATGAACGGAGTTCAATGGCAGTCCTCGTAACCCCCAGTGCGATTAGCATGAACTTGTATAATTCATTGTAATGAACGGAGTTCAATGGCAGTCCTCGTAACCCCCAGTGCGATTAGCATGAACTTGTATAATTCATTGTAATGAACGGAGTTCAATGGCAGTCCTCGTAACCCCCAGTGCGATTAGCATGAACTTGTATAATTCATTGTAATGAACGGAGTTCAATGGCAGTCCTCGTAACCCCCAGTGCGATAAGCATGAACTTGTATAATTCATTGTAATGAACGGAGTTCAATGGCAGTCCTGGTAATCCCCAGTGCGATTAGCATGAACTTGTATAATTCATTGTAATGAACGGAATTCAATGGCAGTCCTCGTAACCCCCAGTGCGATTAGCATGAACTTGTATAATTCATTGTAATGAATGGAGTTCAATGGCAGTCCTCGTAACCCCCAGTGCGATTAGCATGAACTTGTATAATTCATTGTAATGAATGGAGTTCAATGGCAGTCCTCGTAACCCCCATTGCGATTAGCATGAACTTGTATAATTCATTGTAATGAACGGAATTCAATGGCAGTCCTCGTAACCCCCAGTGCGATTAGCATGAACTTGTATAATTCATTGTAATGAATGGAGTTCAATGGCAGTCCTCGTAACCCCCATTGCGATTATCATGAACTTGTATAATTCATTGTAATGAACGGAGTTCAATGGCAGTCCTCGTAACCCCCAGTGCGATTAGCATGAACTTGTATAATTCATTGTAATGAATGGAGTTCAATGGCAGTCCTCGTAACCCCCATTGCGATTAGCATGAACTCGTAACCAACCAAACAGGTCAGGTTGGTCCTGCAGCGAGCTGTTCGTAAATGGTTTCATTTTGTAAGTCACGCTACATTCTTACATGTACAGGTAATTTTCGTTGCATGCCCACAATGTTGATAGGCCAAGATGATCAGTTAATTTATATAGAGGTTGGGGTTCACATTTGAGCAGCCTACATCGAGATTCCCGTTACGAGGTATTTGATCGGGGTATCAATATTGGTATTTGGAAAAGCATATCAATTCGTACTGTTATTGTATTTCATTAATAGGCTAGCTTAGTTGGTGTTAACCAAAGAACTTTACAACCGAATTACCTAAATGTCAGATAAATGGGAAAGGCGTAGAAATATCACAACATGGTAAACGAGCCACACTTAAGGGTTCACGTAGGTGATATCGGCAGCGCTATTCATTTAATTAATCCACCACTGCAAACTATTTATAATACACCGATATGATCCGTCACAGTAAATGTTTAAATGCCTGCATTGCCAACGTTAGTAAAAAATATCAAAACAAGTTATACACATTTAACCTGATGGTGTCTACGGCACAGTTGAATGGGTTAGCTTGATGGTGGAGGTTTCACCCTCAGTGATCCAGTGGTGCATGTCGATCTGAATATCCGTAAAGGCGGCGTGAAGTAATTAAAGATTACATTCAGTTCCTAACATTTTGTCGTACAGACACATAAATATATTTATATTTGGCAATTGAATTAGTATTAATCACATGGTGAAAGCAAATTACAAAGTAAAATAAGTACATAAATAAATTTAAAAATTACAGTTGCACTGTGTGTTTGAACAAAGACAGGCCTACATAAAATGTATATTGTAACGCCCCTGTACCCCGACCGAGCGTTAGCGTGGGTTATCAGGCAGCTGGAGGCCACCTGATGTCAGGGCAGGGGAAGGGGGGGGGCGAAGACTTATGCTGGCAGGGCTTGAACCAATACACACACAAGAAAGAGAACATAACATAACATAACAATTAATATTTATATAGCGCTATTCCATCTAGATCATAGCGCTTGTGACACAGACACAACTTAGCATGGAAATAGGTGAGTCTTAAGATTACTACGAAATTGAGAGATATTGTCAGTTTCTCTGATAGTACGAGGGAGATTGTTCCATGACTGTGGACCGGCTACACTGAACGATTTCTGACCCAAGACCTTGTTCGTTCTAGGAACATTCAAGCGGGTTATGTCATGAGTAGAGCGGAGAGTTCTTTGGGGAGTATGGAGTATAAGGTGACAGTAGATTGGATAAATAAACAGGTGCAGTATTGTTCATGGATTTAAAGACATAAAGACAGAGTTTAAACTGAATCCTTTCCCTTATTGGCAGCCAGTGGAGTTCTTTAAGTGTTGGAGTAATGTGATCTCTCTTGGATATGGAGCATATCAACCGGGCAGCATTGTTCTGCAATCTCTGAACTCTGAACTCTGAGAAGAATATAGTTTAAGAGAACTGGGTCTCAAATCAACAATTTAATAGCTTAATTAACTTTCAACATACACTTAACACAAATAAGGCAGTGACTTTCTGCCGTATACAAATATAAAAGCAAACAACGGGCAGAGATTCACTTTAAATAAATAACCAATAACTACGTACCAGGGCGTGGGCAGCACGGCTCTTAAGAATCACGAGAGGGAGTACCCGACACGGGGCGCCAACGGCAGACTGAACAATACCGCCTAATGTGTTCCCGCCCCGATTAACTCCTGCAATACCTCCGGGGAGAGCCTTAATTTGACCCTACCTCCGGTGTCTATAATATGCAAAGAAGCCAACCAGGACGGGAAATTATTACTTAAACAATACAATACGAATTGGCGCCCGTAGTCAGCCCTCACTCCCAGACCCGCTCTCTAAAATAAATAAACCTTGCCTTTGAAATAATACTTTACTGTAATAGCCGTTGTCACTGTTCCCCTGACCAATAAGGGAATAGTGCTAACTTTGTTAAATAAGGCGAGGATAACAGCTAGGTACTTGACTCCATAAAGAACTCGGACATGTGGGTGTATAGAACAGAAAAATATAGTGATACAATTACCGACTGAAACACCCTCCACGTTAATCACACCCTCCACGTTAATCACACCCTTCACATAAATCACACCCTTCACCTAAATCACAAAAGGGAATGATTGAATTATAACATAGGAAAGTCTAGAAATTAAGAAACTTGATCTCTTTTCACGTCTTCTGATAAAAGTTCGGTGAGCTTCAGGTCGCTGTCACTGTTTCACCAACTCGTCTTTTGGGCCACGCCCTTTTTAGGCCAGCGCCCCTTGTCTCTCTTTCTCCGCTGATGATGGTCGAGAATTCACTGGGCTTTGACTTGCTCCCGCTCCCCAGGTACAGACTGGCGCCACGATACATCCACACAGAACCGGTTACTGGTCAAATTAACTCAGGGGGTGACAATAAATAACATATGTTTTTTTTGACGTATAATATGTTGGCCTCGCAGACTAAGCTTCAAGCATCTCAACAAGCCTGAATACAACTTAGTGCCCTCACAGGGTCTTACCACAACAGCAAAAATAACCAACCAACCACGCCCACAGAGGACACAGCCAGTCTTGTACAACTGTACCTTTCAAACCCTGGGAGTCAAGTGAGGAATGTTCTCCAACTCTGAAATGAATGCATACCATGTACTGCCCAAACATTACTTAACATAGTAGTTTTTGAATCTTATTCGCTTATACCCATTCATAATTTTATACTTCATACTTCATTTAGCATTTTTAATTTGCTACCTTCTAGTTTTATACTTATATATTTTACTTGATATTTATCTATTTTTGTATTGTACAAGCAAGGGCGGCGGAAGCACTTTTAATCTGGGGTGGGGGGGGGGGCACCGACATCAAAGGGCACTTTGCAGAAATTCGATTGGACTGATGCAGCCTTATATTTAGTACCCTTTATAACTCTTATTGTATTATCTTATTTGCGTATACACATCACTCCATCAACGCCCCCCCCCCCCCCCCTTCAAGGAAAATATGCATACTAGCACTGCAATATCCAATGTGCAAATTGGGAAACAAGGAACAAGTTTCTTTATAGACAAAATGAGGTGAAATCATGCTAGTTGCTAATGTAGGAATCTTCCGAATTAGAGTTTATTTCTTGTCAATATCTTAACAAATTTTTCCATTCGAAATAGCTTTGAGTTTGACCCACAGAAATTCATTAAAAGTCAGGGGCGTAGCCAGGATTTGCAAAGTTGTATGCACGACTAACTGAGCGGAGCGCCACCATCGGTTGGCGCGGAGCGTACAAGAAAATTTTTGGTTTTACAAACCCCTCAGATGGCTGGAAACGGCCCTTCCCGAGTGTTCATTCTGGTTCCCTGGCCTCTTGCTAACTTGAGACACCTCAATTTTTATGTAGAAAAAGGGCACATTTTTAACCTGAGGAAAAGTGGGGGGGGGCACGTGCCCCCTGTGCCCCCCCCGGTTCCGCCGCCCTTGTGTACGAGGGCCTCGTGGAAGATTAGCTTCGGCTAAACGAGTTACCCTCTCAAAATAAAGTTTAAATAAATAAAATAAAATAAAATAACACAAGACAAGACACAAACAAGACAAATATGCAGGACACAAAGGGATAAAGCTACTACCTTCAAGTCAGGCTCAATCTAGGTTTTGCCATTCAGAGTCACTCAAGTGATAAATAAGGCAATGCAATAGGGACTAGTATCTGCTATGACAGCCGTGCTGCTCACCGCTGGTTTCCAGTTCTCTGTCCGAACTTCAACGATATCAATTAAGTTTCCACAACACAAAATACATAAGAAAAACAACACCGTCTTAATGAAACAAGGTATAGAGAGCAAGTGAAAGTAAAATAGATAAACGCTAAACAGAACAACTCGTGTAATAAAAGAGCGAATGCCTGGAATGCTGGTGATGGCAGACGACGGGGAGAGCGAAAGAGACCTGCATAATAAAACAAAAGTAAATGGAATGGTGAATGAATGGGCAACAAATTGCGGGGTAAATTATTCAAACAAAACTCGGGGAAACATATTCTTAGTAGCCCTGGGCGTGTTCTAAATACGGGGTACACGCATCCCGAACAACCCAGGGCGTAACACCACACCCAAATCTCTCGAAAGGACTCGCCCTCGATTGTCCAAACACACTACCCAGTAATATAATACAAATGACGTGGTAGATCAACTTACACAAATTCTATACTTCACCAAACATATTCGCTCCTTCTCTATATATACATGTGTAGGGGACCCCGGCCTCCTAGGCGACCTGAGGCCCCGAACTTACAATTCTAGAATTCGTTATATCTACAATCTATCACCACCACAATTGGTATTCTCCAAGACAGCATTTCCGTTCATCTCAAAAAAAAAGATCCTTTCCATAACGATCACTGAATCACTTTCCGACCTCCATGCACAAAGGTATGGCTTTCTCAAACATAACGTTTCAGTTTCAATCACAGTACCTTTCTACAAATTATTCAAATAGAAGCGAGGTGATCAGTCAAGCTAATATTGTTCGTAATCTTGCATCCACATTGGTGGGCGACGCTTCTGCTTTAACAATTCTGGGGGCCGCTCCCCCTCAGTCTCAACGACATCCTCCAACTCCTCTTCAAGAACTTCCTCATGGCCCTTTTCAGTTATATGCTGGCGGGGGCAATTTCTGTTGCAGGCTCTACCATAGTGCGCTCCGGTGTAACCCTCATTTGATTAAGTTCATCGGGAGTCACATATTTCTTTAACCGGTCCACATGAACTACTTTCAGTTTTGTGGAATCGATGTGTCTAATACGATACAAACAGTCTGAGAGTTTGTGTGTGATGACAAACGGTCCATTCCATCTCAACTGTAGTTTGGGAGATCGGTCTTTCTTTTTTGCATGTACTGCTACCCATACTTTGTCTTGGACCGAATACGAAGATGCCACCTTGGCGATGCGTGCATCATAATACCGTTTTTGTCGTTTTTTGGCCCAGTGTGTTGTGGTCGCGTGCAATGCGGAAAGCTTTTTTCACACCTCTGGGCGAAGGTCATGACATATTCCGAAGTTGTAGAGGCGACCACTGTTGAGATTGGTTGGCCGATCATCAGTTCTAGTGGAAGTTTAGTCTCTCGTCCCAGCATTAGTAGATTCGGGGAATACCCCGTCGTTTCCTGCGGGCTTGAATGAATGGCCATTAAAACCAAAGGAACATGTACATCCCAATCTTTCTGACTTTCATTTACATACACAGAAAGCATTTGCTCTAACGTACGGTTGAACCGTTCTACTAAACCGTCTGACTGTGGTCTATATGCAGTAGTTCTTGTCTTTTCTATCCCTAGTAACTTACAAAGTTCCTTAAACAAATTACACTCAAAATTTGACCCTTGGTCGGTATGAATAATCTGTGGTACACCAAAGCGTGCCACAAACTGTTCAGCTACTACCGACGCTACAGTTGCAGCCTCCTGATTGGGGACCGGATAAGCCTCTGTCCAACGGGTAAAGTAATCTGCAATTACAACAATACATTTATTGCCATTATAAGTCTCTGGAAGGGGGCCCAAAACATCTATGGCCACCCTTTGGAGAGGCTCGCCTATTTTAACAACTTTCATCTGCTCCCTCGATTGGGGGTTGGGAGGCTTACGACGGGCACAGAGCTCACATTTTCGACACCAATTTTCAACATTTTAAGATCAAGGGTAGAAAACCACTTAGCCCCTGACAATGCATCTAAGCTATCATCTATCCTAGGCAATGGAAAGGCGTCTTTATTAGTAACGTCATTTAACCTACGATAGTCTATACAAAACCGCAAAGAGCCATCTTTCTTTTTCACTAGTACCACTGGGGAGGACCACGCACTCTTAGAAGAAGAAATGACGCCTTGCGTCAACATCTCATTCACTTCGGCCTGTGCTTCTACCCGTTTATGAAAGGGCAGTCTCCTATGGAGCTGTCGGATTGGGGTTGCATCACCCGTATCAATGCAATGCCTAACCAACCCAGTCCTCCCCAAGGGGTCACCTTCGCAAGAGAACACACTACGGTTATCCTGCAAAAACTGCCTCAAAAGAACACGCTCACAATCGGGTAAACCCTCCCCACTTCGATGGAGCAAATCTTCCATCTCGGCAGGTAACTCACTGGTATAATTGTTCTCTACCTCCTCTACCTCCACGACGTTGGCAATGGGGGAAACTATGCCTACATGGGTCCCTTTGTACAATTTTACAGGATTCGAAGTACCATTAAACAGTCTAATAGGGACAGTCCTTCTAGAAGTATCAACTAAAGCACGTCCAACCATACCATGGCGGCTTTCAGGCACTCCGGGTTTAGTTTCCAGTAGAAGAGGCCCTTTCAGCTTCCCCGGGGGCACTCCATATTTCAATTCTAACACCCCTGATACCATAATCTCGCTCTCTGCAGGGATAAAGACTGTCTCAACCAGTGCTACCCTAATTGGCTGATCCAGCGGAGTCTCACATAGAGGAACAGCTAAGCGGGTCCTACCAACAAACAATAGGGGTTCACCTCCCAATTGTATCAAACATTCATGTTCTCTTAAAAAGTCAATTCCAAGTAAACCAGGGGCAGTGATACTGGCAACTAGGACTTGCACTGGAATCTTCAGGGTGTGAAATTTGAAGGTTAAGTTACATTTACCTTTTACTTGGAGTGGCCTACCATCAACACCGGCAAAACTGGCTACCGTCTCAGTAAGTGGAGCCAAATTACCTGCAGAGCATAAACGCTCCCATGTCTGAACACTAATGATGGTAGTACCAGCGCCAGTATCTACTAAAAAAGGAATCTCGGTATTAGAGACACATATATTTGCACACAAATCTCCCCCTGACTTGACCTTCTCCCCACTTCCATAACGTTGCAGGGCTTCACTTCGCTCAGTCGAGGGGCACCCCTCATCCCCGACTGACTCTAGTTTCCCGATCCCTGTCTACTTGGCTTAGAGGGGCAGTACCGGCTAATATGACCTAACTGCCCACACCTCCAACACTGCATGGGACCAGGCCCAGACCCAGTCAAAGGGGGTGGCGCTGGCGGACCTTGCTGAACAAATTGACTTAACCTAGCATTGTCCTCCAAAACTTTTCCCAATTGTACTTCCAGCCTATCCAATATTTCAGTAATTCCGCCAACCGTATCCGACGATGCCGAAACAGTATAGGCAGAACGTCGGGATTTCATCACCCCCTCTGCCTGGTCAATAGCCTCCACCTCAAGGGCAAGATGCAGAGCATCTTCTATTGTCTTGAGTCTACCCCTTCGAACAACAATCCTAGCATCCCTGTCACGTAAAGCACCCAAAAAAGACTCTAGAGCTAACTCGTCATGTGCTCGCATATCAAGGCCGGGATAAGCCTCTAGTACTTCCCGACGGATTAAAGAGCACAGCCCAGGTAAGGTCTCACCCTCTGCCCGTACTCTAGATCTTAATTTTGCCCTTCGAGCGCTAGTCAGGGCCACTGGAGCAAAAAATCTAGAAAGTGCGTTTACAGTGGTCTCATAACTACCACGGTCTGTAGATGATAGTCCCATATATACCTTCTGGGCGTGCCCAGTTAACTTAGCTACCAGGATTTTTGATTTTTCTAATTCCGTCCACCCATTAATCTCCGCACAGACTGTAAAATGAGTCAGCTAATGATCCCACTTTCTTCTCCCATCATAACTATCTGGCATAATAATAGGTTTACGGAACGAGTCACCTAAGGCAGTTGAATTACGAACCCCTCTGCCTGGCGAAGTACACCCATTATAATACCAATCCCTATCCTGGTAAGATTTAATTGACAAACCTCAGCTTCTCTCTCCAGTGCCTCTATCTCGGCATACGCCTCTCCACAGAGTTCCCTCGCTCTCTCGTCGTGCAGCCATCTCGCCTCCTTCCATAATCCAGGCGTACTTAAAGGTAAAGAAACTTGATATGATATTAAATTGTCAAAAAACTAACTCACAATTACCATGTGGCTCCAAAGCCCTGCCAGCTAATATGAAAAAGGGGGTGGGGATGGCAAAATAATCCCACTTCTGACACCAATTTCTGTAACGCCCCTGTACCCCGGCCGAGCGGTAGCGTGGGTTATCAGGCAGCTGGAGGCCACCTGATGTCAGGGCAGGGGAAAGGGGAGGCGAAGACTTATGCTAGCAGGGCTTGAACCAATACACACAAAAAAGAGAGAAGAATATAGTTTAAGAGAACTGGGTCTCAAATCAACAATTTAATTACTTAACTTGAAACATACACTTAACAGAAATAAGGCAGTGTCTTTCTGCCGTACACAAATGAAAGCAAACAACGGGCAGAGATTCACTTTAAATAAATAACCAATAACTACGTACCAGGGCGTGGGCAGCACAGCTCTTAAGAATCACGAGAGTGAGTACCCGACACGGGGCGCCAACGACAGACTGAACAATACCGCCTAATGTGTTCCCGCCCCGATTAACTCCTGCAATACCTCCGGGGAGAGCCCTAATTTGACCCTACCTCCGGTGTCTATAATATGCAAAGAAGCCAACCAGGACGGGAAATTATTACTTAAACAATACAATACGAATTGGCGCCCGTAGTCAGCCCTCACTCCCAGACCCGCTCTCTAAAATAAATAAACCTTGCCTTTGAAATAATACTTTACTGTAATAGCCGTGCTGCTCACCGCTGGTTTCCAGTTCTTTGCCCGAACTTCAACGAAATCAATTAAGTTTCTACAACACAAAATACATAAGAAAAACAACACCGTCTTAATGAAACAAGGTATAGAGAGCAAGTGAAAGTAAAATAGATAAACGCTAAACAGAACAACTCGTGTAACAAAAGAGCGAATGCCTGGAATGCTGGTGATGGCTGACGACGGGGAGAGCGAAAGAGACCTGCATAATAAAACAAAAGTAAATGGAATGGTGAATGAATGGGCAACAAATCGCGGGGTAAATTATTCAAACAAAACTCGGGGAAACATATTCTTAGTAGCCCTGGGCGTGTTCTAAATACGGGGTACACGCATCCGAACAACCCAGGGCGTAACAATATGTCCAAAATATTTCCCTCCATTAGCAAACTCCTCTAGTTCCGCCTTTGTCAAAAACATTTCTGCGTTTTCGACCTGCATTTAGTACTTAAAAAAGCCTACAACCCCTCACCTTTCTGGCGCATATTGTTTGAAATGCGCCGAGAACTCTAAGACCCTCCCTGGAAAAAAATCCTCTAGTGTCGCCATTGTAAAAATCATTTCCGCGTTTTCGACCGGCATTTAGGGGGAAAATCTTATACCCCCACCCCTTCCTGGTGCATTACAACTGAAATGTGCTTAAAACACTTTTTCACCCTCCCTTGACAAAATCAACTAGTTTCGCAATTGTAAAAACAAAACATTTCCGCGTTTTCGACCTGCCTTTAGGGAAGAAAACCCTACAACCCCATCACCTTCCTGGCGCATATTGACTGAAATGCGCCCAAACTCTCCACCCTCCCTTGACAAAATCAAGTACCAAAAATATACATTTGACGGACCTTTAACCAAATCAAAAGTGATAAAACTCTGAAAACCTTTAAACATGGTATCTCAAGGTAGGAATCATGAATACTTCTCATACTTGGTGTGTGGGTGCATCGCATTGCGTACAAGGCCCCTATTGGTTTTGGTGGAAGTGTGTATTACCACGTACAGAACACTGACTTGTGTTTATCATGCCATATAGTGTAAAATTGTGTACATCAACAGTTATATTATGAGAGCTATTTTTGGTGAACAACCAGAAGTCTGTTATATTGAAGTCATCAAACCTCAATGCATTTTGTATTCTGGTTTCAAAGATTTTCTATTGTGGCTACCGGTATATTGCATCCAATTTACTGCAATTTCAAACACATGTTTGGTTCTTTGCTTTAGCGAAATGAAGTTATGTAGTCAGGTTGGCGTGTGCGTGTATGTATGATGTGTGTGTTAGTTCTGATGTATTCTATTTGTACATTAATTAATTCATTGGACCATTAGTCATTTGAAATTTATTTTAGTTATTAGTCTTCTTACAGTGTCTTGTTGATATGTTTGATGATACTGTGGTTCCACCAGTAACCACATTAGTGCTAAGTGTACAGTGTTGGGTGTACAGTGTGCAGTGTTGCAAGATATGTTCAGTGTTGGGCTCTTTTATTCTCTCAGTGTCACATGCACTGCAGGATGCCCTGATGCAGTCAGCTCTTAAAGGGCTTTCTCGGGAACAATCTCTATAATATACTCAGAAGTGTTAAACTGCTTTTAGTTTTTACGGACTGTGGAAAGATGATTTCATCGAAACATTGTTTGCAAGAAGAGACTAAGTTAGCACAACATGGTCACAGAACAATTAACGTCAACAAGCCAAACTCGCTATAAAAAATTGGGCAGGTTATTGTGGAACGCCGATTATAACAGAAATCTTGATTCCGTAAAATAATCTGTAATGCAAGAACACAAAAAGAAAGTGTTAAAGTTAAAGGAAGACACTGTAAAAATACAGGATTGGTGCACAAAATATCAATACAAATAAAGCAAAGTTTATGCTAATATTTTAAAGATAACCGCAATGTAGCTACGAGACGATATATGGTTAATGTATTTGTAACATACATTTATGGTCACATGTTACTATCTATCTCTTAAAAGTTGCTTGGATTTAAAATTGACGCTAATCTAACATAATAAACATGAAATTAGTAACCTAGTAACGGTATCACTGTCGTTATAATTATAACGTACTTACCTTGTGAGGACAGATCTACAGATATGTTTAAGAAGTTATATTGGGATACCATTTATGAACGTCTATACAACTTCATAAGGGGTAAACGAATCTTAAATATACTTAACTATGCCAACCCAGCAGGAAGATGTTTAGCGTTACATACATAGGCAGGGGGAGGCGATTTGTTTCAAATATTGGGGAACATTTGCTTGGGTGCAGGCATGTAGCATCCCCAAAATTGTTCGCGCGCAAAAACCAAACATTAGTTGTTTTACTTCCAAACACTTACCTTATTTAATTATTGTATATATATATATATATATATATATATATATATATATATATATATATATATATATATATATATATATATATATATTTTAAGCCCACTATGAATTCCGTTTAAAATTGTGAGATCGCGACTTGGCATCCACTTTTCTAGAGCCGAATTGGCAACGGCTTTTGCTTGTAAAGGCCGGGGAACTGGTTTGACGGACACTACATCGTGTGTAGCCTACGTCCCTCGTATGCATGTTGTAATAGTGTGTGCTTTCACATTGTATATTCAATGATCTGTGCTTTAATCAGGGAGCTGCTACTCTAAGAGTTAGAGTAGCAGCTCCCTGCTTTAATTATATCTATCAACACTGATTTATTTGCTTTTAGTCATTATTTGGCAGTTAGCCTAATTGTTAAATGTGTTTATATGTCAGGGGCGCATCAAGGATTTTCTAACCGGGGGCGCGAATTACTATCTAAGTGGAGCGCCACTATCGGTTCGCGCGCAGCGTACAAAAGCATTTCTTGTTTTGATACCCCCAGATCACCGGAAATGGCACTTTTCGGGCTTGAAAATGACCAAACAGATGTACACTTTTGCCTGAGAACCAAGAAAGGTGATTCTACGTCACGGCCCACAATACCCATAAGCCCCACTTTTCAAGATTTTAAGCCCATTATTTGTTCAGAATTTGAAAATTCACATTTCTCGTGAATAAATTCCCTTCAAAATATACCCATAATGTTGCACAAAATTTCATCTATGGACAACCAATATAGAAAAAACCCCTGCAACCCCTAACAGACCGGTCAAAATTGCACGAGTAGAGGGAAGTATGATGAAGAATGTTGGTCAGGGAATTTTCGAAAATTCAGACACAGTTAATTTATTGGTGTACAATTATTAAAACCTCTTATAACGGCTACTTAAAACTTCGTTGAAGGAAATGAAAAAATACCCGATATTTCCGAAACCGAACATTACACACATAGACAGTTTTGAGGCTGTTCATCCTGGAACGCCATTTTCATGCTCACTGATATATGATATGATATCTGCTGTTTGCTTTACAAGTTCGAATAATTGAAATGAGACTGAAATAAATAACTTTTATCTGTTTATAGTGCAATGCCCCACCAGTGGCGTAACGATGACCCTGTGGGCCCGGTCCCTGGCCCAAAGGGGCCCACATCAGGAGGTCCAAGCAAGGGTGTCCGCAGAAATATTGACAAGGGGGGGGGGGGTAGTATGTCATATAGGTGTAACACACTACATTATATTATCTAAGCGGAGCGCCATCATCGGTTGGCGCGGAGCGTACGACGATTTTTTTTTGCCAAAAAATACTACTAGATCGTCGGAAAAGACACTTCCCGTACAAGTTGCATTCACACACATCGGTTATTTTGAGATCTCATGTCTTAGGATTTTGACTTTCAATAATTTCAGTAATGCATTCTGGGTCCGTATGCAATGAACATAACTAGAGAACTGTTTGTTGGGTGAAATAATTGAAATGTCAAATGCTTAACTTTTTTTTTTTCAATTTTTGATTTTCCAGGGGGTGAAGCAAGTGACCCCCCCCCCCCCCCACTGTATGGAGTATAATGGAGACTACTGTTCAGATGCAGTAATCAAACCTAAGCATATAGGCTAATTTCGGCTGAAACTTTGTCTCCATCTAAGCCTAATTTCCTGCAGCGACGTAGCCAGGAATTTGAAAGGCGGAGCACATTTTGCGATTGATATGGGGAGGGTCTAAGGGGAGCGGCGTTCCCCTCTTATCCTGAGATACTTATGAACAATTGAAGGTCCTTAGATGCGATCTGGTGCAATGTTTTGCCAGTTTCATCATTATCATATGATATCATATTATCAGCAGATTTTGTTTCCTGTTTGAATTCTTTTACATGTTCCTTTACATATTATATCAGAAAGACAAACATAGTGCTCTTTCACAATTTTTCCAGTAGAATGATTCTTTTTTATTGTCCAATGTCTGGACTTTAATACATTTGACGAACTTAACTGATGGAGAATATAAACTTTCATATTTTGTAAGACAGCCAGATGTGCAGTGGCCTAAAACAAATATTATTATCGCAGTGTATTAGCAGTGTAATAAGCAGGTGCGTAGCGAGGAATTTGCCAAGGGAGGGGCGAACATGTAGGCAAATTATCAGAGCCGTAGATTCGGTATTGGAAACTATCTAAGCGCCACCATAAGTTGGCGCGAAGCGTACAAGACAATTTTTGCCGAAAATGCCTCCCAGATCGCTGGAAATGGCACTTCCCATGCCTTGCAAGTTGCATCTAAGCATTTTCTATTTGAAATTCCTAGTGATATCATAAAAACGTACAAAAAATGCTCAAGGGGGTGGGGGGGGGGGCTGGTACGCGCCTGGTAATAAGTATTTATAGGAAGTGCGTATCATGTACGATTGCTAGCTTAGCTTCATAACATGCTGTTCGTGGAACAACTTAGGACGTATCATAGAAAGGATGAGAACGAACGTTGTCGACGTCGTTGTGTATACGGTTCGTGACACTCCATCGAGTGCAGTTGAGAAAAATTTAGCTAAATTAAATAAATAAAATAAAAGTTAAATTTAGCTAATTGTATCTGCCAAACCATTACCTCCATGGCCAAACTAAGTCAGTAGCTGAATCAGTAGGCTTGAATGTTACTACGATTATAATCGAGTTAACGGAACTGACGAGTATTCAAGATCAAAAAAGCACTGACAAAATACCATGCTAAAAAAACAACACTTTTTAACACTTTTTCGACACTGAAAGGGGGAGCAGTTGCTCCCCTGCTACCCACTGGATACGTCCCTGATTTCCTGTGCTTATTTACTTACCAGATACATCGAAGACATCTTTATTCTTACTTTTTATTATTATATTTATATGAAAGCCATGCAAACATGCAGTACAGTGTCCTTGGGATTTCTTTGGATTTGTCGGGACCTGATCTTAGGAAATTGCAAAATCGGGCTTGGTCACACTCCAGGTAGGTCAGTGCACAACCTCTAGACGTCATTAATACACAACCTGATCATCGGGAAGCGATTAGAGGGGTGGGCGTACGGTTGTGGGCCCGCGTTTTCATGCAGATGGGAACAATCTCAAGAAGTGATGGGTGCGTCCGCCCCCCCCCCGCCCATGATACGCCCTTTGATCCACTACATGATATTCACAGGAGATGTGCTCAATTCTCCAATAGCATGCGGAATTTATTTTTAGATTCATTGTAAGAGTTACGGTACTAGGTTTGGGGTAACAACTTGCATTACAGGTCGGAGTGTATAATATTTTATCTCTGGATGACAATGTTGCATCGAAGGAAATAGGTCTAGTGCAGTTCGCATATAGATCCTGGCCTAATACCGAAATGTGTCATGCTCCCCGACGACTCGGTCGAGTTCGAGACCAGCCACAGTTGGTTTCATACACACACACGCGCGTTATGATAGACCATATATAGTAGGCCTATATATAAACATTAGTGAGAGAGGAAAAATGTAAAGGTAAAAAATGGAGTTGTCGGTGTAAGGGGTAGGGTGAGGGGCACGCCCCTTCCGAATTCCTCGATCCGTCACTGGCTACCATGTGTATATAATAGGGATCAGCGCTGTATTTATGACTGTTCCTCTTTCTCTTCCCCGGAGTTTTGGCGTTTTCCTTCTACTCCCTCCTTTTCTCCCTTTTCCCTCTTTCTTCTTTTTCTTTTCCCTTCCTTCCTCTCCTTCCTCCTCTTTCCCCTCACTTTTCCCCCTTTTTTTCTTCTCTCTTTTTTTCTCTCCTCTTTTTCTTACCCGGGGCGCGCCCCCAACACCCCCCCCCCCTGGATACGCGCTGTATGCGTAGCCTACTGTTTTCATCTTCTTTTCTTTAAAGTAAGGTTTACTATCATTTGGATAGTTTTGAACTGCCTCCGAGGAGATTAGCTGTGGTTATAGAAGGTCCAACCCTCTTTAACTAAATTTTAGGCTAAAGTTAACAAATAAATAAAATTTGCTAAGTGCATCAAATGAACTTTCCATTCATCAACCACTATCATGTAGTCCTCGGTAGTGACAAAACATACCATCCGAGTCAATTCGTTCTTATTTATACCTTGGTGTATAACATAAAGACAGCGTACCGCCTCCTATTTTAGGCTTATATATGATACAACAAAGTTGGTGATCAATTTCACACAAACACTCGGGATTAGACCCTAATCTGCCGGTGGATTAGTTAAACCAGCTTTCCCTTGTAAAAAAGGATCTGCTTGATAGCTCGACAATTGGGAGAAATATTCCCAGAGCAACCTGGTGCAAAACCGTATCCTTTCATGTTACGGCTTGTATGATTGGCCGTTATCCCATCCTAAATGCTGGTTTATCCAATTGAATTATACTTGTTATGTGATGAACACCACCTGTAAGTTCAAAGTTCATTGTGCTTACTCGCCAACAAGTTCGCAATATTCACAACCGTACCCATATGTAACTGTCTGTCTATGAACAGAAACTGGCTTCCCTAGATGTTACTCTCTAACACTAAGGATGATTTCTTCCTATCAGAGCTTCAGGCCGAGGAGGTAAATGTCCGAGCATCTTTGACGAAGGGCTATAACTTGAAGATGTATTGATTATTATAAAAAGTAAGCAAAAGGCAGGCCTTATTTTGCCAGTAAGCGGAGTACGACAAAAATCAGGAAACATGATTTATATGTCATACACTGCTATACACAAACTGCGTACAGTAGAGTACTGTCTTAGTAGTGTTACATGTAACTAGGCCTACAGTGTTGTATATTTTACGCCCAACACGAATCTGCCTAACGGGTAACGCGAATTACAACAGAGATGATGCTAATAGTATTACTAAGAATTACTGTCTTGCTCGATCACAAGGACAACGACCATCAATATAGTTAAGTAATGCAGTTTTTAAACCATTACTAAGAACAAACACACAGGGCCTAGGCTAGAGAAGAGTTAACATACTTATCACATTCACTAGCCTAGTATTGGCAGTGTTGACTGGTTAACTAATAATATTGCAAAGTCCAATGAAGATGAAAAGTTTCACATAGCCTAAATTGGTCATTCATAATGCCATAGTTTAAGTTCTGAAGTGAAAAGGAAGGAGCATATGGAGCCCCCCTCCCCACACTCACACCTACAAACGTGTACAAACAAAAACATGAAATTAGTTGCTACTCATCGTCATTCAGGAATATTTCAGCATGTCTTCAGATTCAATCTTGCATTGTATTTTTACGCTGCCATTTCAAAATCAAATATTCAAGTGGACCTTGTGAAGCTAGGCTAGGTTACATGAGTCATGTTGTGAACTATCTTAAGATTATACAGACTATTTCAAGGCAAATTTATTGCTGAATAATTTATTTCATTTTGAGAATTTATTTGGTCTCATATTAAATCTCATTTTAGTTTGTTCCCAGCCTAAACACATTGTTAAAGTTTCCTAGTCAGAACTGTGGGTTAGAACCCATTGCTTCATGAAAAAGAAGAAGAGGAGATTTTCTGTGAGTGGTGTAGTCAGCTCAGGTGACTGGCAGCAGATAGTGAAATATCCAAAACAATCACAAAAGTTTCCCCGTTTGCTAACATTGCTCTGTATCATAGGTACCTGTCCATTATGCATTTAATATAAAACCCAATTGTACTTTTGAATATGCCTCAATTTACACTGTATGTACATTTGTGAACTAGTACGAATATGAGCAAGTGCTGGACTCACTGACTATCTAGCTGTTCTATTGCACTTGCACTAGGCCTATCCATAATTGTTCCAATCCAGTTGTGGTATGACACATGCAGTAACCCTGTCCATGAATGTTCCAATCGAGCTGTGCTATTACACTTGCACTAACCCTCTCCATGAATTTTCCTATCCAGCTGACCTATTACACTTGCACTAGCCTATAATGATCTTTTCCACAGCTATGTACTGTCAAAGTTGTTCAGCTCTTAGGCTTTTAGTTGAATTTGTTTTTGTAGAAACTAAGTTTATTTATCCCTTACAATTAGATGGTGATCTACCTGTTCTGTAAGGATTGACCAATCACATGTTCTTTTCAAGATTCATTCAAAGCATATTATTTGGTTGAAACCACATCCTCGTAGTATTTTGTGAGGCAAGATATGAATTTATCAACTTTGCGGATAGTTTTTGAACTTGTAGACTGACAACAGCAGAGTGAATGATGTCATCAGGGCAATAGCTCAAAAGTTTCTACAGTACCCTTGAAAGAATCCAGCGGCATGTGATTGGTTCATTATCACACGGACATAATCACGTAGGGTGAGATAGTTGTTGTTTTTAGGACCATTTTCAACCACCTAAATCCCCACAACTCCCATGAGTGCTAGCATTATAGCTGCATGGGCTTCTGGAGGATTGACCAAATAAGCAGATACTGGGGACGAACAGGTTGGCTCCTTTTAGTTGTTAAATTTCAGGAATTTTTTTTTTGGCATTTTTTTCTGTATGAATTTGATCATACATGATTGAACACATGCCTACAGTATCCCTCTTATTATTAACTTAAAATGAGCCAAAAATAGTTGTATGCAATATATATAGAACCAGAAGAATCAGTTAGAAATACCTTTCTTCTACTGTATTTACTGACTATTTTTACATTATTTGTTTTTTCCTTAGGTATTATCTATTATGAAGGCAAGGATATCGGTATGCTGAAAACTGACGTGATGGTCGTGATGTGGTCTGATTGGATGAAAGCAAGATAATTTTTCCAATGGTAGTTTTATCATTACATGGTACATTCTCATTAGAACAGGTCTAACTTCTACAACTCCGCACAGTAGGTCAGAATGTTATATTTAGAGGAACTTCAAATCAAAAATACACCTGCATTCCCTTTTACAACACTCAGTGCATAATATTAACAAGAGAAGAATGCTTCAGAACAATTTAACTTTAACTCACAGGTAGAGATGACCTTCCAGTGGAGAAATGATGCATTTTGCTTACATTTCATCCATTGGATTAAATTATATATCAAGTGATTCTGTGCAGAATATGAAAGCACAATGTCTAGTAGCAATGCATCTGGTATCAGCTCCAGCTCTGAAGCATCACTGTCATCATCACTGCCAGACAAGGAGACCAGTTTATGCACAGCCATTTTTGACTATCATGCTCAACATGGGGATGAATTGACACTAAGACAAGGTGATCTTGTGGAGATTATCTCCAAAGATCATGATGTGACAGGAGATGATGGCTGGTGGAAAGGCAAGGTAAATGACAAGGTGGGGGTCTTCCCAAACAACTTTGTAACAACGCCCCATACTATACCTAATAAACTCAAATTATATGGAGTCCAAGAAATAGACTATTCAGAAATCATCCTTAGTGAGATGATAGGAATGGGGGGGTTTGGTCAGGTTCACAGAGGTTTCTGGACGGGCCAAGAAGTTGCTGTGAAAGTTGCAAGAACAGATACTGAAGAGGACCTTGATCAGATTGTATCCACAGTAACTCAGGAAGCTACACTCTTCAGTTTACTTGCGCATGCTAACATTATTGGTTGTTTTGGAGCTTGCCTTGTAAAACCTCATATATGTCTTGTGCTCGAATATGCAAGAGGGGGTCCTCTTAGCCGTGTGCTATCTAACAAGAGGATGGGCCTGCCTCCAAATGTTCTAGTAGACTGGGCATTTCAGATAGCTGAAGGAATGCATTATCTCCATGAAAGAGCTGTTATCCCAATAATTCATCGGGACCTCAAGTCCAGCAACAGTAAGTAACACCTCTTCTCATTTATTTAACCCATGAAGAGCTGATGAAACAACATAACTACATAACATAACTATTTTCAATATCAAATGTTGTTTAAATGATGTGGGGAAGTGACCTTGCTTTCTGAAAACTATATGTACTAGTATTTTGTTACCCTTTCATTTCGGGCTAGACACTGCAAGGGATACTCTAGGGAAAATGTATTTTTGATTTGATAAAATAGGAGTTCTGTGATCTTATACAGTACTGTGATTGTTTAACTCATCAAAATCAAAATTCTTCAAATTTGTACAATTTTGTGCTATTTACTTCGAATTTCTATGATTTTATACCATTTCACAAATCCTACAACAGGGCTTGACATAAGCCTAAAAAATGGCAATGCAAAAATGCCATTGGTAGGTAGGTTCCAATTTATGAAGGGCATCATGTCAAATGGGAAGGGCATGATGGCCTTAAATGTATCTGAGGAAGGGCACTGATGGCATTTTTGGTCAACACAAATCTTAGGTCATTTTAGTGAATCAGAAATACGGAAAACTTTTTAATGCTCACGTTGTTAATATTCAGTATACAGTGCAGCGCAAAGTGACTTTTACCTTGAAAGTCCCGTACGTACATATTAATAATCAATCACCCCTTTCCTTATGTGGTATGTGCTGTATGACATGATACGTCACTACTTTTTACAACTAATTGTTGACATATCTTTTCCAAAGTGAAGTTTACTATTTCTATTAAGGGGTTCTTTTATTAACATTCCTGCCTAATTTATTGCAGAGTACCAAAACTTAAATAGATCTACTAAATCAATCACGTTTCATTCGACAAGTCAATTTACTGTGAGATTCTCGCATACAGTCAACTCAATGGAGAAGTCCCATTGACTTACTGTGTGGAAGTAAAAAGAACATTGAAGAGCAAAGTCCTTGTGTAGGAAGCATAAAGAATGATCTCAACGACACTTACGTTTGAACTGTATGTAACAGGTACGAAAGTCCGCCGAAACTCTTGAGAAAGTGAAAGAAATCGCAGCATCAAGCTAATGCATTGCTTAGGATGAATCAAACAAAATCTCCCCAAGATTTTCGGGTTACTCTATAGTGTAACTTGGTGTACTACTCGCAATGTACAGGGCACTGACGGCAAAACATAAAGGACATGATGGCAAACTTTTGCTGTTGGCGAGGCGTATTTTTCAGGGGCACCTGTACCCTACGTAGGCAAACAGCAAGGGCACAACAGCTTTTTGCCATCGGTGCCGTCTGTTATGTCAAGCCTTGATACAAATATTCAACAGCAAATTTTTGTACGAAATTCACAAATGATCGCGGTTTCTGCGATCAGTTTTTTATCGTATCAAATTGTGTAAAATCGTTGAAAAGGACACTTAAATTTCAAACATTTTTTTCATGATTGAATCTGTGTTTAAAATTTATTTTGAACAGAATTTCTGTGTTATACAGTCAATGCAAATCTAGACTAGTTTATACCAACCATTTTAGGAACGTCAAGTTGCCAATGTAATGGAATAAATTGACACAATACATTTCAGATGGACAACAATGAAACATTTATGGCTGTATGATATATGCATTGAGCAAACAAGTGTATTGATCGTTCATTTGAGTGTACAACGTGAGAGACGAAAGAGATTAATTAATATATATTTCAAAGTTTGGAAAATGGAAGTAATAAAGAACCAAAGGTGTCTGTTTTGCCGAAATTTTATCGGTGCAACAGATTACAGTGCTGTGAATCCTGTCAAACTAAATTGCACCATTTAAGAGATTGTTGCTAACATAAATTAGGTTTCTTTTCATTTATTGGATTGTATTCTAAGGACATTTGTGGGGCTTATCGCTATGTGCTTATTAAAACACTGTATTAGGCCTACAGTGGGGAATTGAAACCCCTTCAAAACAATGTTTGTTGGTATTTTGACAATAATTTCTTTTGTCTTAAGTAACGTAATATTTGTAGAAGTTTTGAGACACTTTCTTCCTAAAACAAAATCTGATTCTGTTGATGGAATATGTGGTTTATAACATCTCTTTGAAGTAAGAGATTATATTGATCAGTTCACAACAATGAGAACTGCAATCAGAAAGAGAGAGGGCCTCTAACAGTAAGGTCTATTCAGAGCAGGATTAAGGTTTAAAAAAAGAATGTCGGATAATGCAATGGTACTGAGAATTTACGTTGCATATAAGCAAGCCTTCTGCTGATGATGTTCTCTTTATTGTATACTACAGGCCTAGGTATATTATGCGGGGAGGGGAAAAATAATAAAGTTGCGGCGGGGAAAAGAACGGTTCACGAACCATTGTGCACTTCATAGCAACAACACACACAAATTGAATCAAAACATACAGGCAACCTGTATCAAATTTAACTATTTATTGCATGGACTTTCCCAATGTTAAAATTAAACTTATCACAGTATTTTATATAACATTCATTGGTTTAAGTCTTGATTTTAATCAATCTCAACTGATTGATGTTATATTAGCCTTACATTCTCACACATGTTGTTTCAATTGCTGTGTGAAAGTTAAAACAATATCTTAAATAAGAACAAGGAAATGACATTGGAGACGCTCACCAAAACTGGTCATGGTAATTCAACACAGCAGCACCAAATTAAAACACATTTCTTAAAACAATAGTGCAAGTAAACACTAACATCAAAATATTCAGCATCTCTATCATCCGAAAAAGGCATAAAACACAACTGACAATCCAAACAAATAGCAGTGCATATGACAATAAAACATATTGTCTCATAGTCTCCGTTTATTTTCTCTCATTTCTGCTCAAGTAAACAATTATCAGGGCAAGTGAATTCTTGAAGCTACTTGCCCGATTTGGCAAGTGGAGTGTACTGTACGTTTACGCTGTTACTGTTTAGGCAGGGTACACATACCTGTGCTAGTAGTACACACAGTACAGTGCTGATTACATTCAGTAGATCATGTAGGCCCATCTTTCCTGTGGTTGGTTTGAGACAGGGTGAAAGGGATCGAGGAATGAAAACTAAGGCCTATGAGATTCCAATACAATGATTTTCATAGGAAACCATAAATAGTGAAATATAGTATGATAATAATGTAGAATGAGAAACATTCCAATGGCTGGTGTTAGATAACGGTGTGAGTTTATAATACTTTTAATAGGGTCCAGCTTGAAAATGAAAGACACGTAAACAACACTGATTTTTCCTACTTTATTTTCATTCTTATCAAATCTTTAAATAAGTTGCTGCAACAGAAAAAATATAGATGGAAAAATCGTGGTCATAAAACCGCAAATAGTAGGCAAGGCTAGTGTCCATATGCTTCATGTTCGTGTCGTACAGTAAATGCTGTAAGTATCAGTTGTGCACAAATTCTCGGTATACCTGTTTTTGCTTATACCAATGCACCCTAGTAGTTTGTTACAGTAAATCGCTGTGGATATCATCTTTAAGGTGATTTGTGAAATGCGTCTTGTAGGTAGCATGCTTGTGTATGGACATTGCAGCTCATGAAAGTAAATGCGACAGTAACATGCAGGAGCTTAACATGACAATGATGGCACTTTAATACACCAAAATTCAAAACAAAATGGAATCACTGATCTTTTGTAACATCATGAGAGATGTGTGTTTGTGGTATTTCCATTACTGTATGTGCTGGACTAATTACATTAAAGTAAAGTGATTCTATATGTACCGAAAATGGAAAAAAAATGTACATAAGATAAAAAATGTTTGATCATTTGGTGTTATGTTTTTCTTTATATTTCAATGAACCACTGGTGATGTTCATTGAAGAAATATGTCATTTAGCAAGCAAATGACAGTTGTAGTTGATAAAACTAATGGAAACAGCATTAAAATCGTAAAATTTGGGTTAAAATGTTGAAGCCCCCGAAAAAGTTTGCGTCCCGTAAAAAAAACTTGCGTCCCAATCGAAAACCAATTATGTTTATTGTATGACCTACTATTACTACTACTAGTGTAGTATCACAGCCTATACTTTGTGAATGTTATACACAATATAGGGTAGAAATGCTCAGTGCCTTAACTTTGCTATTTTTCAGGGGCGGCCGGGGGCGGCCCTCCTTTCGACCACCCTGCCGTTTCAACCCATTTTTACCCCCAGTCCCCCCTCCATCCGTCCTTCTACTTCCCTACTCGCCAACTCCGTAGTAGATCCGTGCTTTGACCTTGCAGCGATTCCAACAAACAACTCTTCAAAAATCCCAGTACCTATAGTGTGCATATCTCTCGCTAAATTCCAGTTCACTGTACTACTGTATGTACATGCCTGTTCGAGCTTCATTTCAACTACACATGCGCAAATCCTTAAAATCTGATCCAACATTTATCCTGGCTCTTTGCAAGCAATAATCTATACCAAAAACATAGTAGCTCTATGTAAATTGGTTTTTACGCAATGTTAGATTTAAAAAAAATCAGTACAGTAGTTTATACACGAATGTTGCGCCAAAATAACATTTACTGAAGCACGTGGTTAATTGGACCGCGAAATTTTTTTTGCAACAGAAACTACTGATGTTAAGAATGCACATTTTACATTAGCAACTATTACTACAGAGAGAAGAAACATACTGTGAGCTGAAATATCCTGTTCAGGATCAGAGATGTTAGCTTCCCACAAAATTCATAGATTGTCTCCACTCATTAACATTTTCTGATCAAAACAATGATTCAAATATTACGAAGCCTCTTCGCTGTCAAAATGTATACGTACTGTATGTGACAAGGCCTAACGTTATGATATTGGAGTGCACACACATGATAGCCTATACCGCAAAAAGCTTCACTATCTCTACACAGGGGAAAGTAAGTTGCAAGTAATTGTTGTTAAACAACATACTCCGTGTTCACTGAGCACTACAGGTGCAAGAATTTTCACAGACAATGGATGGGGACTTATAACCAATCAAATCACGGGAATTTTGGAAAAGCATCATTGTCTATTTTTAGCATGAAAATCTCTGTAATGGGGTGTTGTTAACCCTGAACCTTGCGTTGATTGTTATGATATATTTATTTTCAAACAAATTCAATGATCTGTTGGAGTAGGAGAAACTTTGCTTCTTGTAAGAAGTTGTGGTCTTTTGAAAAGAAATAATGTTCATTCCAAAATGTGTTTTGACAGTTTTGTTATGTTTTCCGTTGACCTAGTTGTGAGTGTGTATACTTGGGGTTTGTTTCTCAAAAAAAAGTTTGCGTCCGCGGGACGCAAGCAATTTGAAGATTTTGCGTCCCTGGCCAAAACATTGCGTCATGGACGCAGAATCCTGCGTTCGTAACAATGCTGTAAGTTGTAATCCATAAACCCTTGTAGACTTCTCCGACATTAGTGGTTGTAAGCGAGGCCGATCACGGTAATTGTAGAGTTCAGAACTGGATACAAATATACACTATTTACAACACTATGAACCGTGCGTAACATATATTTAATCAAAAGTACTATGTACAACACTGGAACCGTGCGTAACATACATTTAATCAAAAGTACTGTGTACAACACTGGAATCGTGCGTAACATATATTTAATCAAAAGTACTATGTACAACACTGGAACCATGCGTAACATATATATATTTAATCAAAGTACTATGTACTGGAACCATGGGTAACATATATTTAATCAAAGTACTATGTACAACACTGGAACCGTGCGTAACATATATTTAATCAAAGTACTATGTACAACACTGGAACCGTGCGTAACATATATTTAATCAAAGTACTATGTACAACACTGGAACCATGCGTAACATATATTTAATCAAAAGTACTACAGTATGTACAACACTGGAATCATTCGTAACCTATATTTAATCAAAGTACTATGAACCGTGCGTAACATATATTTAATCAAAGTACTATGTACAACACTATGAACCGTGCGTAACATATATTTCATCAAAGTACTATGTACAACACCTCGTGGCCAACTCAACCAGCCTTCTCTACAAGCGAGCCAGGGCTCGCCGACAGCGAACATGCATGAGTGAACAGAAAGATTAAACTTTTGTTACAAAAGTAAAGGGCATCATTCCTATATCGTCTTAGCATTTCGGATATGCAAATGAGGGATTAAGGTTAAGGGTGAGAGTTAACTTTACAATTGAATACAGTCGTTTGCAGGCCAGGAAAAAAGGGGTAACACGGGAACCTCGTTCCCGGGAAATTTTAGTCACTCGCGGGAAATTTTGGAGCAAAGATAAAAAAATAAATCTTCATCACTCGCAGGAAATTTTGGAGCAGAGATAAAAAAAAAATAAAAAAACAGACAGCAAAAACATGAAGAGGGAGGAAGAAAGAAAGAAAGATGGGAAAGGGAAAAATGAAAAGAAATAAGACGTGTCCGACAATAAAACATCATATGTGAACCATTAAATTAGCACATTAAACTCTATTACTACCGATTTACCGTCAGTCACTATCTGCGGGTCAATATAGGCCTACGTGCACTATGTAACCTAGGCTACACCAAATATCGAACGTTACTTGGGCTCAGCATGTTACGGGTCTTCAAAATTATTCTGAAATTTTTGTTATTTATTTTTCCTTCAAACGATGATTGTGAAGGTTCCCATTTTATTTTTCCTTCAAACGATGATTGTGAAGGTTCCCATGTACAAAATCTTACCCTTATGCATTTCACCTCATTTTGTTATAATAATTATAACGATTTAATAAATTTTGAGCCAAAACCGCAGGGAGTATATCCAGTTTAAATCCATCTTTGCACGGGACTGTATATTATTATAGCCTAGGATACGGTACTTGTACACACTCATGTGCGGTACTTGAGAGTTGATGCTGTAGTGAAATGGATTCGTTTATTAATGCGGGGGGTTCCACGATGTCATTTATAGTTATCTTTCGCCACTTTTTTAATTTTTAAGATTTTTGCACGAAAGATTGATATTGTACGTATTGAAAGTACATTTTCTGGAGTTAACAACAGCCGATTAACGATATGAATAAATCTGTACTATTCTTATGCATGTAGTTCATAATCCCGTATTTACGTAGCCCCTATGTTACATTCTTATTGTCTGAAGTTCCAAACACGTGGTGACTTGTTGATAGTTAAAAACTTTTCATTGTGAACTTTTGAACTTGAAGGGGTTGCCCTATTCCAATATCATGGAATAGTGGTGAACTCCCAATTTCTTTTTGTGTACGGATTACTAGTTTAATCCACGTGCGAACGTGATAATCTAATATCTTACGTCGAGTATGAATGAAGGATGGTGTGGGTTCCTTTTTTCCAAGTTTTGTGCTTTTCTTTTGGAAGTGTATGTTAAAACACAACGGCCCTAATACAGCGTGTTATTTTTTATATTTTTTATAACTGTGCGTGTAAGAGTATGTACATACTGTAGCCTAGGCTATGCATATTGAATTTATGGCATTGACAGTCTCGTAACTAAGTGCTTTGAACCATAGACGAAAGTTGGTGAAAATACCGGTTGTAGTTACGATACCGGGAATCATGTTGCAACAAAACGACTCATGTGCTACCGTAACACATGTGTAATACACTGGCAATCACTGTAAAAATGGGCCACCAAATCGCGTCAATTGGGTCTTCAATTTTCAAAAAGCTTCAGCTTCTGAGGGGGCACATCCCCCACAGACACCCCCTACAATGCGTTCCGCGGGAAATCCGGCTTTGTCGGATTTATGTTCCAGGGAAAAAAACATTTTTTCTGACCGTGGTCGTTTGTTATTTCATTAAACATATAGTGGGCCATCAGTCTTTATTATAAGATGTTACAGTGGTCATAAAAAATAACTGCCTCATGGCCTGTATTTATTTAGCTCCATGGTCATGTCAGAGTGGCAATGCATTGGTAAGGTATACAATATGAATTAATCCTGTTAGATAGTACAGTAGGCTGTGCTAGTAGAGATACCGGTTTTCTTCTCGACTTAATCCTTCTTCTATGTTAGTCTTAGGTTTCATCACTGGACAACTATTTTCTTATATTAGGACTTTTGAAACAAGATTATTTCTCAATTGAATATACAATAAAGGTGGTACCTGTATGTCAGTGTTCCTTTGATCAACTTCATCAAATGACAGTCGGAACTTGAGCTAATTGTTAGTAGCCTGGGTCTTAGTGCGATATTAGTGGCCTAGTAAGAGACCTACAGTAGTTCTACTGTTATTAAGTTAGAGTCAGAGAGAGATTGTGAAGATGATCAAAGGTCTGTGATACCAAGTGTACGGTAGTATTATATGTGACCATAAGCTAGGATTTGCACATTTAGTCACATCGACGATCATCCATCGATGATCATCCATTCTTTGAGAAAGGAGAGCCTCGTTGGTACTGAATCTGCATTCAAGTCTTGACGAGCCTCAGCCAGTTGTGTCGAAGATAATTATTTTTCACTAAGCTCTGTAACCTTCCCATCATCCTTAAAATCCGAAATGGTAACTCCTATCATCAAAAATCATTCTAGACACTTCAAAAAGTATCGTCCAATCTCTAATTGAAAAAAACTAACGGATTGAAAAAGCTGCTTCTCTGCAACTTCAGGAATATATATGTGCTAGTCACTTCATAACTCCCTCCAATCTGCCTACAGTACCAAAAGAATCATTCAATGGAAACTGCCCTGTTATGCATCTTTAATGATGATCTCCTCGCCACTGACAACCACAGTGAATCTCTTCTCCTCCTCCTCGACCTTAGTGCAGCTTTTGACACTATCGACCACCAAATTCTGTTGGATAGGCTGCACACCGAGTAAGGTTTTGAATGCAGTACTCGTAATTGGATACAATCTTATTTCACAAACTCGCCGACTGTTACCATTAATGATAAACATTCTTCACCCCGCTATCTTCAATATCGAATTACACAAGGATTAGTGCTTGGATGACCTATATTCACATATTATACCTTCCATCTCACATCTCACGGTCTGCAACCTGGATGAATTATGAAGGTGAAACACAAGTTAATGTGTCAATGAATATTGATGAAAAGGATGATACCTGTAGTATTGGGAAACTTGAATCATGCATTAAAAATATAAAACCTTGGTGTTTATTTATTTATTTATTATTTATTTATTAAACTTTATTTTGAGAGGGTAACTCGTTTAGCCGAAGCTAATCTTCCACGAGGCCCTCGTACAATACAAAAATAAATAAATATCAATTAAAATATATAAGTAAATGTTGCAAATTAAAAATGCTAAATGAAATATGAAATTATGAATGAGTAAAAGCGAGTAAGATTCTTAAACTACGATCAAAATGAAATAAGAATATTATTAATATTAAAATTATACAATATGTATAAAATCAATAGAAACAAAATCACACAAATACTGATCTAAAACTTTCGAATAAAACGAGGAGAGCAATAAAACATGTCATTACTTGATAAAACGTTGAACTAATCTTTTAAAACTACTTAAGCTGTTTGCATTTTTTATTTCATTTGGTAGTGCGTTCCATTGTTTTGCAGCAATGTGGGGGAATCTTTTCCTGTGGAATTCCGTTTTTCCCCCAGTTAGAAAGAGCCCAGATGATGTAGTTGAGCGTAGGCCATATGTATGTACATCATGAGTATACTCAAACATTTCTTTCATGTAAGACGGGGCAAGTCCGTGGAGTGATTTATATACCATAACCAGCCTTTTCATATTAAGACGTTCATTGAAAGTATGCCATCCAAGTCTTTGAAAAAGGTCGCTGGACCTTTCATCATAAGTAGCATCTAGTATTATTCGGGCTGCACTTTTTTGAAGCTTTTCTATTCGGTCAATATATCCCTGGTTGCATGAACCCCATGTGAGATTACAATAATCCATGAATGGCTGAATATAGCCATTATAGTATAACACACATGTAGGGATGTCGATAAATCGTTTAATTCTTCTTAAGAGTGCTATTCTACTACTTATGGTATTACAAACAAAATCAATTTGATCATTCCATGTAAGATTTGCATCAATCCTGACACCTAGAAGCTTCTCTGATGAAGTATTACTTAGCAGCTCGTTATTTATCATCACATTTAGATTGTTGGATTTTGGAGTAATTTGCTTATGCTTAGAACATATTAACATGCTTTTCGTTTTCTCAGTATTAATAACCATCTTGTTTTGCTGGTCACACCAATTGTATATATGTTTAGCATCTTCATTTAATTTAATAGACAGCTCATCAATACTCTTATCACTAACATGAAATGTAGTATCGTCTGCATACATATCCGCAGAACAATGTGCAAGACATAAATCTAAATCATTAATATAAAGTAAAAATAAGAGTGGCCCTAGAATTGAACCTTGTGGTACACCACTTGTAACGTACATTGGGGTTGATCTTTCCCCGTTTGAAAATACACTTTGTGTTCTGTTATACAGATATGTCTGAAACCATTTAATTGATGTATCTGAACATTGGTAAATTTTCATTTTTTCTAATAGGATATCATGATCTACTAGGTCGAATGCTTTTCTTAAATCTAGCATAATTGAGCCAATTAAATATCCTTCATCAATATTTTTCATCCAACAATCTATCAAATTAAGCAAGGCCGTTTCACATGAATGTTTGGCTCTAAACCCAGACTGAGTCACCCTTAGCAAACCGAAATTATCTACATATCTATATAATTCATGGTGAACATGTTTCTCTAAGATTTTTGACACTACTGGAAGTACCGCTATCGGTCTATAATTAGCTGGGTCTAAGGGGGACCCGCTTTTATGAATCGGGATAACTTTAGCCGACTTCCATATCGATGGAAATACGTTTTCTCGAATACTAAGATTTAAGATATGGGTAAGACTTGGTGCAATATATCGTGCACTTTTCTTTAAAATGTAGGCACTTAATTCATCCGTACCAGTGGCTTTAGTAGTGTCAAGGTTTTTAAGATACTTAAAGACAAACTCATGTGTAACTTCCGGTATATTAAAACAAGCGTCTATTGGTAATTTAGTAGATACATATCGATTCAAGGATTCATGTCTTCTGTTTATAGGTTGTTTGTTGTCTTCATCATCATTTACATATTTGTTTGATACAGAAGTAAAAAATAAATTAAAGGCATCAGCAATTTCTTTTGCATCGGTTACACTCTTGCCATTTAGTTCAAGGAGTGTTGTTTCGCTTGAATTTGGGTTATTAAATGATGATTGAGCATTTCTTAAAATCTGCCACAGTTCTTTTGTATTTCCACTGTTTTTGGAAATAGCACTTTTAAAATAATCCTGTTTAGATTGACGAATAAGGGATGTTGTTTTGTTTCTCCAAAAACGATATAGCGTAGGTTCGTTGGCTTTTGCATTGTCCCTATTTTTTATTGCAGATTTTATTTCTGTGTTCATCCAAGCAGGTTGATACTTTCTCTTAATCCTTTATATTTTCTGAGGGGCGTGCTTGTTTACGACACTAATCAATGCATTTTCCCATATTTTAAGTGCCTTTTCTTGATTTAATTCAGAAATTATACTGTGCCAATTGAATGACCGCAGGTCTTGCAAAAATAATTCATCATCTATATTTTTCACTGCCCTATATGTAATTGAGGTGTGCTTTTTGTTCTTTGTTTGTTTCTCTTTATGGCACAGGGAAAAGTACACCGGAAAATGATCGCTCAATCTGATATGTGGTACTTGAATATTTTTTACCATTTCACTATCAGTAGTATATATATGGTCAATTAGAGAGCATGTGTTTTCGGTAACTCTGGTTGGTTCCTTCACCATTTGTTTCAAGTTAAAATGATTTACAGTGTGTTCCCATGTCTTATTATTACTTTCATTTAAGATGTTAAAATTAAAATCTCCTATGACAACAATATCTTGACATGTACCATATGGTATATTTAACATGTTATGAAAGGTGTTTATCCATTCAGCTCTAGCACTCGGGGGTCTATAGATTAAGCATAGAAACATATTCTTATTAAAGGGTAGCTTGATTTCTAACCAGATAACTTCCATGCTGTCAACTTCAAATTCTTTACGCCTAACAAATGGTGTGTCATTATTAATATAAATAAGAAGTCCCCCACCTTCTTTCCCAACTCTATCCCTTCGTACAATTTTAAATCCTGGTATGGTTAATTCATGATCAAAATATTTCTCATTTAAAAATGATTCAGTAATAGCTAAAATATTTAAAACTTTATCATCATGAGTAATTAGGGTTCCCAGCTGATCCATCTTTGGGTGAAGATGTTGGATGTTTATAAATCCAATTTTGAGTCCTGTATTTTGTCTTACCTTACAGTTTATAGAATATTGTACACTTGTTAGTTGGTGAGTATTGTTATCAGTTCCTTTTTCCTTATCGGCGTCTGGTATGCTTACGGCACTCTCGTCATGGCCATGATTCTATCGGTAGTAGCAATTGCGTTCTTTATGACCCAGACGGGAGCAAATCCGACATTGAAGTGGGCGGTCATAGCGGCAGTTTGTGACAACATGGTTGGATTCGCCGCAGTTGTAGCACCCACGGTTTGAATGATGGGTGTGGCGTTGATCGTAGGTTTGATGATGTGATTGACTCCTGTTGCTTGGTTCTGCATGTCGATGTGTATGGTTGCTGTGGTATCTTGTGTGCCCGTTGTGGTTCTGGTTCCGTTCAGTATGGTGTCCGTCTTTGCGGTGATTCGAATAATCGTGTTCACGTTGGTGATGATGTTGTGATTCACGATGGTGTCCTGAGAAGTGTTCACGCTGTTGCTGACGTAATTGGCGGTGGTGTCCCGAGAGACGTTGCTGGTGATGTGATTCTTTGTGGTAGTGTGTGTATGGTACGTCCTGATCTTTATCGTGAATTCGAAGGCAAACTGGACCAATGGCGGTGTACTTTTGTCGTAGTTTTTTTGAACCCTTGCGACTAAGGTGGATACCATCATAAGCAAACAGGCTAGTATCCGTTTCACCATCGCCATATGAAAATGATGTGATATTATCGATGTAACGACAGTCCAACTTTGTGGCTAAATCCTTTAAAGAATCGTTTAGATCCAGAATAGCATGGGCACACTCGTCTCTCCGTGGACATGGACCAGATATATGGATTTTAGTATGTCCGCAGCTAACCCGAGTAGTTGTGATTAAATCCTCAAAATCATTTAGGATTTCGCTTAGTTTGTCAGATTTTTTAACAACGTCATTAGTTCCCACATGGATGATTACGTGACTTACGGCTTGGAGAGTTGTATTCGCTTTCATCTCATTTCTTATAGTTTCCGTTGAAGCCCCACTAATGCACTTGACACTAACATTATTTCCATCGAAATCATCATCCGATAAATCTCGTATCATTGAGTCGCCAATGATTAATACTCTATTCTTAGGTGGTTTGTAGGATGCGATCTGTGCATAAGTGTTCTTTTCGTGACAGGGATCTTCAGCTTCTTGTGAATTTTGACCAGATGTGTTGGCCGAGTTATGTTCGGAGAGTTCTCTTACTTTCGCTTGTAGTGAGTTTATCTGTTTAAGTGCCTCTGTCAGTTGCTTTTGGGATTCAAGCAAATTACTTCGAAGTCTCAAGCAGGGTTGGCAGAACCATTTGGATTTTGCACTCTTAGTAGGTGTTTTGTCTAGACCTACACAACCTATGTGGTAATCAACACCACAGAAGTCACAGGATACGATTTTTGCTGCACCGCCATGTGGGCTTACACAGGATCCAGAACAATAGGTGATCAATAGTTCTTCTGGGTCAGTTTGTGTTGATCCGTGTGTGACGCACTGAGGTGTGGCGGTCGAATCCATATTGTTATTGACCGCTCTATAGCTAAGTTGACGTTAGCCGAGCAACTATAGGCTAGGCCTGCTGTAAGTATATAGGTAGTGCGAATAGGCTAAGTTTACTGACTTCAGTTTAGTTAACAGTTAACCAAATCATCCAAATGAATCCAGTTTCCGAATAAATAATATTGCGGAGTTAAGTATAATGATGAGAAGACTAAAAGGATTGCACTCAAATATTGCAGAATACCGCTGTATAATTTAAAATTCGTAAAAATCCATGAATAAAGAGAGCATAAAATTTTCCTTGCTGCCTTCCAGCATAGGTTACTATAGGTGTGTGAACAACAAACAAATTCTCAACGAGTCGACAACAAAACCAAATTGATGCATGTTTCGTCACCATTCTGTAATGTCTACCCTTTAACTTCTCTCAAGATTAGCGATTCTTGTATATCTCCCTTTCCCTCTGTTCAAGATCTGGGTGTTTTTTTTATGATAAACTCACATTGGTGCCTCATGTAAATAATATCTGCCGCTCTACTTCACAAGCTATCAGAAACATTAGCCAAATTTGCAAATATCTTGATCAAAAGTCGACTGAGACACTAATCCATGCTTTTGTTTCATCCAGACTTGACTTGTAACAGCCTTTTATTTGGTCTTCCTACTTACCAAGTCTCTAAGCTTCAGTGCATTCAAAGCACCGCTCCCATCCATGATTTTACACCAAACTAATTTCGAACTTACTCATCTTACAAATTCCAACTCGCTCACTCAGATCTCACAGTGCTATTCTCCTAAAGCAACCAAAACTTAAAACTAAAACGTACAGTGAGCTTTCTTTTCAATTTGCGGCCCCCAAACTCTGGAACACTCTCCCCACCCACATGAGGGATTTCCCTCAGGGTTGGCCGGTTTTTACCGGGCGGTTTTTACCGCCCCGGTAAAAACAAGTTTTTTACCGGTTTTTACCGGGAGGTTTTTCCCACCTATAAGTGGGAAAAACTGGGAAAAACCGGGAAAAACCTCAAATTATATAGAATTCCTAAAAACTCATGTGGAACTTGTGGAGGAGCATAGAATCTACAAGAAAATGGCATCTTATGGTAGGGGGTTGGGTTACATCCAAAGAACAGCTATGATCTATAACTTGTGAGTTTACCGATTAGACTATTATAAATAATTCAAATAAATAATATATTGGATGCTCAAATCAACCAACTTTATTTTCCTATGGAGATGCATAATTCCATTATCTAGAGAATGGACTCGTATCAAACTGTTGGTGCCTCCTAGGGCTATGGTTTGTCATATTATACATGCCACATTAGTCCGCTCAGATCCAAATGATGATTCACATCCAAGAACGATCACTTCATGTCTGCGATAAATTGTACTCTGTTCACACTTCGCACTAGGCACTGTACTATGCTTATATTGCTTATAGGCACTGTACTAAGTGACTGTTGTGACATCAACTAATTTGAGAATAAGTAACAATTGGAACAGTTACTTGTGTTGTTGATACTCCTACCTCTTCAGTTAGCCTATACACAGGAAGTGCCCAGTATCACCTCACCTGTCCACCTCAAAGTGTTTAATCACTCATGCATGAAGTTGTATAATAATTGGACCATGTTTGCATCAAGGTAAACAGTTTGGTTGTGTGAATGGCTCCATAGGGCCATTGTGCGTTTAATACTTTAATTGGGCCCATGTGCCTTACAAAGTTTCAAAGCAGTTTCTATTGAGCCCCCTGGATTGAAGTTCACCTCAATAGACTGTTGCCTACTGTATTAATGGAATGGAATGAACTGTCTAAGCACATAATATTATATTATTATATGGTTCCTTGTCCCTTTGAGGCTTTGGATGCCATGGTTCGCCACTTCGTTCTATCCTCCGCTGTTCATGCCACATAATAGGCCTGAAGAATTTAGGAGGGGTGAATGTCCCAGTGTAGACCTATAATGGTTTGGGCAATAGGCAATGCATACTGCTAAAGAGATCGTGACAGAATAACTATACATGTGCAATACGAAAAATACTCTTTTTTCCACAAAAAGTAGAATAAGAATGTGATAAAATAGCTCAAAATGAAGCTAAGAAACTCCCATATTCAATAAAATATGCCTGTCATGAAACAATATCGTGCCTACTGATGACCCTGCATTTTACGGACAATTAATACTAGTTTTCGAGACGGAGGCGGTTTTTACCGGTATTTACCAGTTTTTCCCGGTTTTTACCTGGTTTTTACCGCTTAGTGGGAAAAACAGGTTTTTTCCCGGGAAAATGCCAACCCTGATTTCCCTACCATAGACAAATTGAAAAGCATCTTAAAAGCCCACTTCTTCACGTGCCAACCTAATAATTGTAATTTTTTCGATCCTTTCTTGTATCTTTAAGTTTCTGTTCACCTATGCTGTATTTTTGTACTCATTTTATTTCTTGTAAAGCGCATTGAGACCGTTGGTAAAATGCGCTATTATGAAAGTGCATTCTCTCATTGGCTTGCTTAAATCAGGCATAACAGAATATATGAATGAAATCTGTCTTCAGCAGATAAACCTTTGATTATTAAATTCTTAAGTAATGATTTTTTTTGGGCAAAATTAGCTTGGTGATTGTAATACTTAATTGTTAGTCAAATAACTTCCAAATTTTTGAAAATGAACATCCTTATGTATATATCAACAGGTGAAAATTGAAGATGTTCTCTCGTCTCCTCGTCCATTAGTTACTGGTGTTCCACAGGGCTCTGTACTTGGACCTGTTCTTTTTTCTTTATATCTTGCGGAGTTGAGTGATATTATACGGCACCATGGTGTTCATTTCCATCATTATGCGGATGATACTCAATTACTTCTTGCTTTCGATAAGGATGATGTGCCAAATGCTTTTCATAAAATGGAAACCTGTATAAGTGCTGTTAACACTTGGCTTACAACTAATCAGTTGAAACTAAACTGTGATAAAACAGAGTTTATTGTTTTTCGATCACGTTTCTCTGAAGTTACACCTAATTTTCCACCACATACTGTTGGTAAAGACTCTATTAATATCTCCTCAACTGTTAGAAACCTTGGTGCATATTTTGACCAGACCATGTCACTTGAAAATCACGTTACTACTGTAATCTCTGTCGTTCTGCAAATTGGCAACTTAGGAAAATCAGTTTGATGAGGAATTACCTCGATAATAAGACTTGCGAGATGCTGGTCCATGCGTTTGTGACATCAAAGCTTGATTTTCTTAATTCACTTTTATTTGGCCTTCCTAATTCGACCATCAAGAAACTCCAAAAGATCCAAAACACCGCTGCCCGTATTGTGAAAAGGAAAGGAAGAAAGTGCCGCACCACCCCACTTCTGAAGGAACTTCATTGGCTACCTATCAGCTACAGAATCCAGTATAAAATACTTCTTCTCACCTTCTGTGCTCATCATCTTGAACGGCCTGTGTACCTGTCACAACTTCTCTTGCCATATACTCCAACAAACTGTTTTTAACTGTTCCAAAACCACGATTGAAGAACTATGGTTACAGAAGCTTCCAATACTCTGGGTCTTATCTCTGGAACAAGTTACCAGATCACATTCGAACATGCTATAAACTTTCTACTTTCAAAAGTCTACTTAAGACCCATTTTTTCACTTGTTCTTTTGTAAATTAATTTACTTTCTTTGTAAAGCGCTTTGAGCAGTAACTTTTGTTTACTGATTTGGCGCTATATAAGTCTCATTTATTATTATTATTATTATTATACATTCATACATACAGTACATACATACATACATACATACATACATACATACATACATACATTTCCTTTTTCCAAAAATGGAATCACTCTCGCTATAGCATTTGTACTGGAAAGTGGTGGTTTTATGCATTACTATCATGTATGTACTGTAAATGATTCAAGACAATGGGTCAAGGAGAAGCTACTCTGAAGTGCTTGAATTCTTCCAGTGAAGTAAATGTATTGTGATTGACAAAGAGACCTGTACAGAAGTGTTCCAGTTCAAGGGGTGGTCTATTCATCATTAGTATGTTGTGAGTATATTGAGAAAACAGCTGTAATGGACTTTCCATAACTTACACAGATACCCCATGATCAGAGAACAAAGTGATGATGATTTGCAATAGTTTCCTATATCGTGGAAATGTGACCACATTGTGATAGCACTTACAAGCAGCATTACAAAAAAACTGCAGGAAATCACATGGAGAACTTTTGGATCATGAATCTTTGTTTAACTTTATGTATTCAGGGCTGTAGAGACATTTGAGTCCCCAGTTGCTTGTACGAAACTAGCGAATTTCTGACTTCAGCTGATGGCCTATAGGACCAAATTTGAAAACTTCATTGACATACCAAATGGTTTGAGGATGTGGTTTTGACCTAGATAGATGCAGAAACTTTTCAGCATTTTTAGTAAGCAATCAATCTCAGCCACTGGGATATCCCTTCAAGTATTGGTATGCAGAAATGTTGTGTAACCTGATACATGTACAGATTGCTAGGGGAGTCTTACTGTTAGTAATCTTACTTTTAGTAACCAAATGCTGTGGCCTGTGGTACATAGGTTTTACTTAATTTGTTGCAGCCTCTTCATTTGATTGTATTGCATTGCAGAGTAGTTATGGCTATTAGCCTAAAATTGTACCATACTGTAAGCAATACAGTAGAAGTTTCATAAATTGTAGTGGGAAGCAATTTAGCCTGATTGTGGATTCCATTATGCAATTGTCAAGAAGTGTTTACAGAACTTTGTGGATGTTACAAATCTGAAGTTTCATCTTGAGAATTCTGGCTTAGTCTAGGCTTACTCAGTCTAGTCTGTTGTTAGTAAGCAGGTACAGTAGATAAGGTTATATGCAGAACTTTGCACTAAATCTGTTATCAGCTTTTGTGTCTCTAAAACAAAGGTTAAGGAATGCATTGTTCAAACAAGAAATCCATGTAATTTATTGCAGTGAAATGATACTGTAGAGTTTTGTTTGCCAGTCAGTAGTAATTGAAGCAGGTCTTCTTGCTTCCTGCTCTTGTTCATTGCCCAGTCCCAAATATCAGGTTATCAAAGAGTTTCATATGTTTAAAAGGTTTGACAACTTCAAAATTATGATTTTACCACTACAACAAAGTGCATCCTCAATGCGCAATATATGTGTCTTGTGTTAATGACACACTGTATTAACATGCCTGGTCTCAAGAAGTCACTATACTGACTTTCTGTACCATTAGCTGGAAATCACCCTAAATGGTACTGTAGACCTTAATTTGAAAGCTTAACATGTGGTTTGAATTTCTATGAATGCCAAGTTTGTTATGTTTAAATTTCAAGAAATATTGAAGCTACTATGCATTTTTCCTCTTTGGGATACATTTGTACAGATGTAATTATTTTATAATATTGCAATTGGAGAACCACTGTTACTTGTCTAACAGTAGTGTGGTAGTCAGTTGACACTGATCATTGGTCAGCCTTTCTATACAGACAGAAAGCAAACAATGTAAGGATTAGAGCCACTTTTAGCTACAGATTCCAGATGTCAAAAGTACCACAAGTCCAGCTCTATAATCTGCATTTCACTGCTTACCAACAATACAGTCTTTTGTTCAAGCAGTGGAATAAGCTGATTTGTGGTTAGTAGTAAGGTTATGTCATGTCCTCCCCATATACTGGTACAGACTCCTTGAATGCAAGTAGTAAATGTTCATCCACCACTAGTAACTGTGTAAGCAACACCAGATTGACTGCTCTGTAACTTGGGATTACAGTTCTATACTATGTGTTTCAAATGTTCAGTGTTTCAAAGGAAATTATATGTGGTACAGAGCTGATGTGGCTGTTATACTAACCAGAACTAGAACAACCACAATGATGATTTCTTTCCAGAAATTAATTATTTACAGCTAGTACATTTCGCATTGCATTGCAAAAGATCATAGTGATCTATCAAAAGATCCCTGAAAACCAGAGATGGAACAATTTGCAGTTCATGCTAAATATTTATGAAAATTTAGCAGAATTTCACAACATTTTGACATCGGTTTCAGGCAGTTATTTTTATGATGCTTCAAGCGACCACGAGTGTGGGAGATGCCAGGCTTATGGATTACAATTTTCGTGTCCGGTGGCTTCCAATTAAAAAAAAAGTAATTTCAGATAGGAAACCACATGTAGTTCTTGGATGAAAAACCCACCTTACTATGACCCTGCCGGGGATTGAACCCTGAACCTCCTGATTGCTAAGCCTCATTGCTTCAAATGCTAACCCTTTACCCACTCAGCCACACACAGTGCCCAAAAAGAGTGCACTCAGCCATTGTTTTAAGAAAGAAAAACAAGTAGAAATGAACCGTGCAGTAATGCATGTATTGAGCACTGTAAAGACCATTAATAGTTCTAGTAATGTTTGTAGTGCATTATTGATCATTCACACTGTAGTGCTAATTAATGCTTGCTGCAATATTGCACTTTTGCTTAGAACTTCATTATCTCAACAAATTTAAAACCACTGAATTATGAGGGCAACCTGTCTGATTATCCTGTTGTATGTCAATGATCACCTTTGTCATGTTCTTTCATGTAGAGATAACTGCTTACAAGCATTTAATTGTGAGTTCATTTAACAATTTTCTGAACTACTTGTACCATACTGTAGCAAATCAAGGTATCAAGATGTTGTAATTTGTAGATTTTGTGTTTATTTGTTTAAGAGGAGGAGTATTTTGGCCACTGTGAGTCTCGCTGGCATTTGAAAATATTATCCATTTTATACAGTACATGTAAAGTATACTGTTTTGTGGAATGTAGATGGATGTGACTCACACTGACTCATACCTCTTTACACTTGGGTGGGTATTCCCATTGCAAGAGTATCAGTGAGGGACTGTCATTTAATGCAAACAATTGAGTCAGATAAAGTAAACAATATTATATATGTACAGTAAGAAAATTCATTGCTTTACAATGTCATTGGTACATGTATCTTTAGCTACTTATTCACACCACCCTACATTATAGACATTTCAGTTGAAGTGTTCAAACTGTGTATATATACAGTATATGCCTTGTGTTTTCTGTAAATGTTTTCTAATGTGACTACGTATAGTTTTATCTACATTTAAGAGATTTTTACAGTACTGTAGCATAGGTTATATGGGGATGGCCATAAAGCAAACTTATAGACTTCAAAGCATCACTTAATTAAATTGCTTTTCTTACTACCGGTCTAAACACTTTAAAAATCAGTATTCATGACTAGTAATTAGCAGCTATGGTCACCAATTTTTTTTATGAATCTACGTATTGGTGATGGCTTTGTGTGTGAAAGTGTAACATGTATGCTGACTTGTTAACACTAACTTGAAAAGTACAAGTTATGACAGCTTGGTATTTGGATGTGGCATTTATGAGAAGTTGTTATTGTGCAGCACCAGAGGTCACCAGGGTTTAAAGACCAACTATGGAGACAGTTTTTTTTGGGGGGGATTTTCCATTAATTTGGGAGTTTACATACCCATAATCAACATGTGTAAAAAATAATCTTCGAAAACCTATTATAACCCATCAAAAAACGACCACAAAAATGGACATATTGGGTAGTCACGTGACATCATACATGTCATGTACCTCTGGAATGTCTGAAAACAGAGATTGACCCAAAGGAGCCTCCAGATGGTCACCGTGTGACGTCATTGTTGGTATACTGCGAAAATCAAATGCTGAAATAGGCACTGTTTATACACAGATAGCGAACAATTGTACTGTATTTGACTCCCAATTTCGAGCATTTGAAAAGCTGTTAGCTTAAAACAGGAACACATACAGATAAACAACTAGTTTTAAGACAATTTTAAGCAGAAAATTGAGTAAAATGGGTTGTTTTGACTCTGTGTAATTCCATAGAGTTAGGTCTAGTTGAAACAGGCCTTGACTAGTAACATCCCACAATCACAAGACAGTCACTAACGAAATAAAACGTCCGATCGCTACATAGAACCGTTTTTTATTCAACTCCTTGGACCATGCAGATGCCGGAATAAACATAACGGACAATATTACACATGTATCACGTACTCACGATACTGGAATACAACAAATGAAAAGATAAATGCGATGAAATCCTAACATGACTATTTACACATGCTGTGAGCCAACCCCGGCGAGAGTTGTAACTATACATACTAACATGTGCTACCCGGCCTAGGCATGGTATACACGGTCATCTCTTACAGTAAATATTATACTGTCAATTGCGTGATATAATGTTACATGTATAAGGACGTCCAGGGCGTCATTACGAGGAGACTTAAAAGGGTCAATTTCAAATAAGCTATGGCCGACACAGCTGTCGACAGTATATAATTTTCGCAGAATGAGACATTTGCAGCATACACAGAGGCAGGGTCATGCATGTGGACTCATGGGCATGAGATACTCCGGGTGCTGAAAAACCTTTCCGCGTGGATCTCACAAAATTGATCCAAAGTCTACGGCGTTTTACGTTGGTTCTTCTACTTGGAAAGCTAAAAAAGCTGATGCTTTTGTTGGCTGAGGTATAACTGCAACCTCCAACAACACAGAATTGTGGCATTTCGGAGGAAAAGGGAGTAGTATCGTTGATGTTTTTGGCAGCTCAAGTATACAACTTTACACACTAAACGTATTGTTGCGAGTGAAGTATATCATCGGTGACGTCACATGGTCACCTGATGTCTTAGGAATGTTTCAGGAATGTCTGAAATAGAAGCTGACTTTTCTTCCCATTTTTCACGTATTTAACGTCCGAAATTGGTAAAGTTAATTACAGCATTGTACATACATGCAAAATGGTGGGATTTTATGTTCATCGAAATGTCTCCATAGTTGGTCTTTAAGTCTATAAACCTTGCAAACTAGCTTCCAAAGTGAAACTTTCATTATTATTATATATGGATAGTAAGTACAGTACAACTAGTGCTAGAGGTCAAAGGCCATTTGAGGTCAAGAGAGGTCAAAGTGAATACCTTGAATTATGATAACTTGGATGAACTTCATACATGGTACAGTATGTCACTAATATCAAATTGTCAATGCAAGTTAGTGGAGACGAGTAGTAGAACCACAGGAGATCACAGGTTATTTGAGGTCACCAGAAGTCAAAGTCTGAAACCTTTAGTGTTTGCACAGGTCCAAATCTCGGGAACCGGGTACCCGAGAGCCGTTACCCTTCGGGTTCTGGGTACCCGAAAAAAAAATGTTTACCCTCGTGTATCGCTATTTTCAAGAAATTCATCACCATTTTTCAGTAGTGTATGAACCAGTGTTTCTGCTAAGCCGCTATGACGCGGTTTTGACGCAATGGCTTTGACGCAATGGCTTGCCGATTCCACACACTGGCGTTCAGAGAGAGAAAAATAGAGGGTTTCATTTCCTCCTGAATTTTATACAGTGAAAAGAAAACAAAAAAAGGTTCAAAAGGCATGGTGTTCAGAACTTCAACTTGAAGTAAAGAAATTATTACTGTAAATTGTTTCCAATTTATCGTCAGAAATGTTAAATTAGCGATCGTTAACTTTACCATAGCTATGTTTTTCTATACAGTCACGCAGATTTAGCTCGATGGTTGTAAAGCTAATAACGTAACATGCACGTGCACTGATGCATTGCCTACACTATGATGGTTGGCACTACCAGTGTACTAAATATAATATGTGTATAGCCTACAGTACCTTACATTACATTGCAACAGGGTCAGAAATAAGCGGGGGCGACGGGCGATTCGCCCTAGCAAGTGCTAAAAAAGCCCTGCGAAAGCCAATTGTGAGGGCGAAAAAAGAAAAATAAGAAAATAGCCCTCGTACTGTAATATCAGGTGTCTGTGTAAATTTAATTGTGACATGCTTTTGCTTTAGCTAGGGTTTGCAGTAGCAGCGCGAATCGCACAAACAGTTCTCACAATCCTGCATCAAATTTGAAACAGTCGCGCACAATCACCGGGAACTTCCCGCACAGTCACTGGCAAATTACGGCTTCCACTAAGCAATTTCAGTACCAGCGACAATAACCTAAAATCCCCACAAATCTCCGACCACAAGGTAGCCTAACTTCACACTAAGTCAACATGGAAATCCAACCTAGTCATCTGTTTAAACGCTCAAGTTGTGTCGCAAATAAAAATATCCATGAAAAACTGCAATCTTCGACCACATGTTAGCCTAACAACCACACTAAGTCAATGGGAAATGTAGCCTAACCATCGGTATGCATAAAAAACAAAAACAAAACAATACTTTGTGTAGCTTTGTTTACATACTTTCCTTGCTGCTATCGTCGTGCGCATGGTAGCCGAACACCACACGTAGTTAACGGGAAAATTTGGCGTAAGCATCTCTTTATTCGTTGAAATTGTGACGCAGTTAGCTAGAACTAAAATAGCCATGAAATACTGCACAACCTTCGACCACATGTTAGCCTAACAACCATACTAAGTCAATGGGAAATGTAGCTTAACCATCGGTTTGCCAAAAAAAAAACTTTCAAGGTAAGGTATGTGCTTAGGCTTAAAGAGTGAATGTTGTATTTTACGTACACCGTTGCTGTGGCGATGGATCGAAGTTTTTAACTTTTTTTTACTATTCAGCGGTATAATGGTTTCGTATTTGGTGGTGAGTGATTTTATCCACACACGAAAAAATACATGATTAAGAAAAGGGCACCTTCAGCGGAAGTAAAACTGTGTTTTCTATTTCAGTTGATGGGTTATTGATTTTTCGTCATATATTCAGTGGCTTGATGTTATTTGCTAATCGATTGCAACTTTTTGCGATTAAACTGTTAATGAATTTGCTATAGGCGTACGGTCGCAGCACTAGGAAGAGGGTAATTGTGCTTACTCTATCCTGTTGAATGCTTTCCACCATTTTCGTAAACAGCATATTGAACTTTGGAAAAGAGCCTCCCTAAACCTTAAAAAAGCCCTCGTTAATACATTAAGACAATAATCGAAAATAACCGAACACGTAGGCTACATCACATGCTCTTTGATCACATACACAGAGTGCGTCGGTTGGACTGAATTTAAACCAGTGCATACATGTTCAGTGTTATGATACACCAAGCACTTATAAATACACACTGTACACATGTACAAGACACACTTTACATGTATGTACGGGTAAACATTCATTTTTATAGTATTAAAAGTCTTGTAATTAAACCAGAAGCAGACAGTACATTGCAAATATTATTTGTTTATATATATATTTTATGATAGTATAGGTGGGGTACAACCTCCATCCTCACTTATCTAAAAGATGGAACATCATTAGCAATTAAGAGTGAGAATTAGAAAATGTCTGTGAATTGTCTGTTACAACACATGGAACGGCCCTTCTGCTCACTACATTATTGTACTGTAATGTTTCCTTCCCAGAGTACAGTACCAAAGTTATCAAAAGTGATTTTAACCATTTATTGTTTATGTCTTGCCTTTCAGTTCTCATCAATGAATTGGTGGAGCACAATGACTTCAATGGCAAAATATTGAAGATCACTGATTTTGGTTTGGCAAGAGAGGTGTACCATACCACCAGGATGAGTGCTGCTGGTACCTATGCCTGGATGGCTCCTGAAGTAATCAAGTCATCAGTGTTCTCTAAACGTGCAGACATCTGGAGGTTGGTATTAGTGTTTACACGGGTCCAAAAATGGGGAACTGGGTACCAGAGAGCCGTTACCCATCGGGTATCCAGGTACCTGGAAAAAATTGTTCATCCGCGTGTATCACAAATTTCAAGAAATTACATATTGGATGCTATAATAAATGAATTATATTCTCTACTGACAATGTTTTCATGTTCAAATATGTAGGTGTAAGATAGGTATAAAAGCTTCCTCAATAGTATCTATTTGCTTTTGTTTCTATCATTAACTTGTTAATAACTTCATATAATTAAAATCACTACTAACAACGCACTGCCGCCGCTGCTAGCTTGCTCTCCACCTCTATTGGATCAGACCATATAAATATCCAATTGAGCTCTTAAACAGTTGTTACAGTACTACTTCTATCTATTATGCAGGCCCAGGGTTCGCATTAGCCGCGATATTGCGTGATTCGCGCAATTTGATCGCATTTGGAATAAACGATTAGTAAAAAGCCACTTGCGATTATTATTTTTTAGTTTTCCTGTCTATAATCCATTAACATGTCGTAAAATTCCTTGTCAGCCTTTCGTTCTATGAAATAAACGAATGAATAAATAATAATAGTGAGAATTCTTTCAATTTCTTCCACATGGTAGCCTAACACCACTAGTGTTCGACCGATTATATGACAATCGGTTTTACCGATTACCGATTATTAAGCTTGCGCGGTTTCGTGAAAACTTACAACCGGTTTTTCTCTAGCAAAAAACCGAATCTGGCTCAAAAACCGGTTTTTTCCCCCTCCCAAATTGCATTGAAAACATCCAAATCTCGATCGCTAAGATGCGTATTTTTGAAGCTTTGTCAACAGCTGGTTCAAGTATGTTCATTCGCAGTAAATTGTTAAAAATAAGAAGAATAAATTCAAGAAATGTTACTGCCTTCATGACTCTCATTTTATAACCCACGTTAACTAAACTGAAGTAAATATGTCGAAAAGATGTATGTGTTAGTAAAATTTTTTCTTAAAGTTTTAACATCACGTACACATATCGTTTGTCTTGTGTTTACTGTACCTCACGAAGTTCAATTTCGTGTTCAGAAAAAAAAATATCACATTCATGTTAAATGTTATATTATATGTTATATTTTCGGAGATGAGGCCCGAGCGTATTACGCTCGGCCCTCTAGCCATGTTCGCGGGTGGTATCTTGGCGGTAAAATAAATTTCTCTTCATGGAGTGAAGAGAATATACCGTCTACACTTTCAAGTACAAGTTGAAAAATATCCCTGGCAAAAGCGGGGATTAGGTCGGCAAAGAATATAAATTGTTAACGTTTAAGTTGGAAACATGTGTTCTTCAACGCAAACGAAAAACCAACTGAGAGACGCCTTGTCTGATAACTGATAAGAAGAAATGTTTAAAGGAAACTTACAAAGAAAATAAAATCTATTAGGGTACAAAGGAGAATTGTCCCAACAGCAGCATCTGTAATTTCCAGCCATGTATGCAAAATTTTTACTCCTTTAATATTCCTTGACTCAAGCCTGACGCCAGGTGCCTCTTGTCAATAATGGACTGTGATTGTTCTAATGTTACTTGTTGCATCTTAGTTGTTAAACTCAGAGCCCCCCCCCCCCGTGATTGTTCTAAAGTTACTTGTTGCATCTTACTTATTAAACTCAGAGCCCCCCCTGTGATTGTTCATTGTTCTAATGTTACTTGTTGCATCTTAGTTGTTAAACTCCCAGAGCCCCCCCCCCCCTCCTGCGACTGTACATGTTGTATGGTATTGTGGATTGCGCAATGTACCTTTCAAGTTTTAACGTTCATTTTTTGAACACGAACTGTGATCAATGTGTTTGAAAAGATTTTCTCCATATCCTCTACTATTCAATTGAAGTTGAATAATAAGAACAAAACAAAGAGGACAAACACGTCGGATATGAACTGCATCTCGTCATTTGAGTGTGTACTTCTCACAACTACTAACGTTGGCCACCAAGGTCAGTTACTACAAGGTACCTAACTGATGCACGCATATAAGGGCTGCATAGCCTAATGTTAGGCCTAGCTATCCACCCTCAAGCACTGGTTATGGCGTGTGCCGATCGTAGCTGACAATGTCGTCTTTCAGAAAAGCTTTCTCTTGTTGCAATTTACTTTCATATTGCAAAAAGAACAGTAAATAGGAGAAACCAAAGTCAACAAACTTTGTTTTTTCCAGTATTTGCAATTCACATTTCGGTTTTTCCGTTTTTTTCGGTTTTTCGGTTTTCTTAAAATAAAACATAGTACCGAAATTCGGTTGGAAAAAACCGGTTTCGGTACTAAAACCGGTTTACCGTGCAAGCCTACCGATTATTTCATCTTTTTTGTGGAACTGGCCTAGAAAGTATGATTTAGTGTTATGCATGATTACCTACTCCTAGGCCAATACAATCAAAGATGTAAATGAACGACTTAACGTTTCACAGTAAAGATTAATGGAGCAAGAAAAGAACACTGTAATACATACATGGGGCGCTGTACGCTTATAAAGAGGAGTCGCAATATTGCAATCCCGCCACAACACAGTTAATGACAGTGCTGTACAGACTACAGAAGGGGGAAAAAAGTAGCCATTGGCTACGAAATGAAAAAAAGAATTTAGGGACAGCTTTTACAACTGCTATTAAAACCATTATCTGTCTTGCAACTCCAACGTAAATAAAGAAAAAAGTATATCGCACGTAAATAAAATATTCGTTTTTTCGTTAGCTGATATCGAAATATATACTCTGATATGAAAAATAATGTGTAAAAGTAAGTTGGCCTGACGTTTCAGTCCTAGCAGGCTCTAGTGGATAAGCAGTTTGCTAAATTTTATTTTATTATGAAAAATAAAACAATCCGAACGTTTGCAAAAGTTTTCAATGATTACCATCTGCGAGGTTAAACTTCCGATGGAACGTTGTTTCAAACAATCACACACAGTAAGTCAATGGCGCTTCTCCATTGACTTAACTACATGTGGGAGAAATCACACACTAAAGTCCAATTGACTTTGTCGCGTGTGTCCCTGGAAATCAGACTTGCTTTTAGTCGGTTGGGTAAGCAGTCATTTTAGCACGTATGGTACATGCGGTCAGGGAAAAAAGTTGCTTCGGGTTTTTCGCAAAAATATGCGTAAGAATGTTTGCCTAATCACAAAATACTGTAATGCAGTAGAACTACCAAGGACTGTCGCCAAACATGTTTAGGGATTTTTAGGAGTATTTGGCGCCTTGATTTCATCATTTTATGCCAGTTGTAAAATCTTGGGCGCATTTTCAAACTGAACAGATTTACTTCGCTCCTCTCTTACCTGTCTCCCACTCCACTATTGCACTTTCCTATCTACCTAACTACACATTTGGAATATTTTAGCACTGCGCCCTCGCTCCCTACGCACCGCCCACTAACTCCTCCTTCCGAATCTACCAGCCAGGAAGAAACACTACATTTTTGTGAACGAAATCTTTTCAATTTTTCGAACGCTTTTTGGACAAGTTTTGGGACTTTTTCACAGATCTGCAGATCCTAGAAGACATTTCCAACACTTCCTTAGAAGCACTGCTTAAGTATCCTTTTAAATTCGATCTTTTCACCATTTTCTCATGCCCATTCTGTACACGTTTTTAGACCATATACATGTTACTGTGGGTACCAGATGCGCGATTTTCGTAGTCACGCGAATCTCGTCCAGTGGCCGTTTTGGCTCAGCTGTTTTCTCCCCTTGCACCCTTCGGTGCTGCTGTTTAGCCTAGACAGGGCTTAGGCCCTCCTGAGCCGTTTTTTGCGACCACCTAGGCTGTGGGGAAACTTGTACCCGTTTTTCTAGACGTGTTTGTCTTTTTGCCTTAACACTAGGCTCGGTTTTTGTACGATAGGATACGACTTTTGTACGTTAGGCTAGAGGCTAGGCCTCAAAAAAAAAAAAAAAAAAAAAAAAAAAGTTGCGACCTTTACGGTCTGAATCATTGTTCCCTTGCCCCAAGTGGTTCTTCCACGAGGGGAAGGCATTTTGTATGTTTTTGTGTGTTCCTTAACGATCTTTTCAGATGGCATCAAAGGAAGGCAGAACATCGATCAAGTGCGCAACTTGCTCGCTCTTTCGTCCAGGAAGGACCTGGGACGACCATGAGCTATGCCCGATGTGCAGGTCTTGCTCACGACGGGACCCATGCTCGATATGCGTCACGCTGACTCCAGCAAATTGGCAGGAGATTGAGGCCTGGATGGCAACTCGCAGGGAGAAATTGCAATCTAAGCTCACAAGACTCTCACCACCTCCCGCCCCGGCTTCTGAACCGGAGGCACCTGAAGGGAGTGTTTTGGAGCCAGTCGCCTCTGGCGATGGTTCCCCACTCGTTGCAGTACCGGTTGGGTCCGGGAATAGCACGAGTTCTAATGCCAAATCAAAAGGCAAGAGAAGCAACAAGGGCAAGGGCAAAGCCCCCAGACCCAAACGGACCACACGTCCGGAAGAAGGGTCGACGCAACTGCAGTCCACTGGTCCACAGACCACCGAACCTCCAGACCTCTGGTCCACTGGACCACCAGAATTGCCAGTCCCTGCAGACCTGAGCTCTGAGATACAACTCACCAGGGACAGAGGAAAACGGCCAACACCACAGCCGACCAGACCTCGCTCCAGGAGCAGATCCCCACATCCAAGGGACCCATCTCCAGTCCAGGACGAATCCTCCCAGGACTCAGACAGCGGCTATAGACGCAGAGGCAGCTATAGACCGACAGGAGCCAGGGACCCTCCCCGAGGGGAGCGACCACAAGCGGATGGGAATTGGCTTCTCTCCCAACTGTCCGCTATATTACAACCACTCGTCGCACAAATGACGCCCGCACAGAATGCGGCCACAACCGACGCATCCACCGCTCCACAGCTGCCAGTCAGGCCGCTAACCCTGGACCAGAGAAGACCTCCACTGACACCCATGGACCACGATCTGGACGCACTGGAGCTAGTAGCGTCAGAAACATGGTCTGAACGTGGGGACGAAGCCTCAGTCCTGGACGAGTACGAGTCACAGGTTGACGAGGCGGAAGATGAGGAGGACGAAGAGCAAAGCGTCAAAGGCATTGACCTGCCCCCAGACCTCATCGCGAAGGCCATCCACATCTTCACAACAAGACTCGGCTTTGAGCCGCCTCCCAACCCCAAGCCAACAGAGCGGACTTCGAAACTGCGGACCACGAATGAGCCGTCGCAGTCCACGACACCTTGTGTCCCGGTGGACGCTGTCTGCTTCGACAGGATCGAAGGGCTTCAGGCCAAAAAGAGATGGACTGCTTTTCCAGCAAAGCAGGATAGAGCCCTAAAGATCCATGACGATACTTGGAAACGAATCTTCAAGGTTCCGTCCATTACAGGGGAGGTCAGGGACCGACTCAGAGCGGAACAAGCTCTGAGCTCGGGTTACTTCAGAGAGCCGCTGCGCAAGAAAGCGGAACAATCGGCCTATGACCTCGACCAGGCCTCCAGAGTCGGGATGAAGTTTGCCTCTACTTTTATGCTCGCAGCAGAACTGCTGATGAGGCACCACCAGCAGCTGCCAGAGGACAAAGACCAGATCCCAGACCGGGAGGCATCACAAATCCTGTGGCTGTTGGGACCACTGGCGAGACTCATCTATGATCAGTTCGCCAGGATGTCTGTAAAGCTGGTGGAATCAAGACGAGACAACGTTCTTGCAGCAATGCGGTGGCCAGACGGGGAGACTCGCGAGAGATTAACACACCTCCCAATAGCAAACGAAGACCTGTTCGCGGGCCAGTTTGCGGACGCTGTGCAGTCGGAGTTCACAAAACGAGACTCCCTCGCCAAGACGTCGTTCTCGAGGCTGAACACCCGGAGACCCCAGGGACAGAACGCTCCCACGAGATCGTTCTCTGGCCCCAGACCTGTCAGGAGCCGCGGTCGGAGCAACGCCCCGTCCTCAGGCGACAGACGTGGCAGGTCTCGTAGACCATCCCCACCGAGAAACATACAATACCGGGGAGCGGGATGGAGACCGCAAGGAACGGTTCGGTCATGGAACGCACCCAGACAGCCAGCAGCACGACGAGGTAGGACCGGACCTGACCCACGTGGTGCTCAGCCACCCAGATCCACCTTCGGTGCCCGGCCCTAGGGATGCCCACCCTACCACGGTCTACCCGATGGTAGGGGGGAGACTTCGACTATTCACCCAGCAATGGGAACTTCTGGGTCCGGACTCTTGGGTATTGGAGGTGATCTCAGCGGGGTACCGCATAGAATTCGTCGATATACCCCACTTACCTCCAGAAGGCGGAGGGAGGAGAATCATCCCAATCCCCGAGGATCCAGACCAACGCCGCGCTCTGGAGACAGAAATCCAGGCATTGTTGGACAAGGGCGCGGTAGTGAGGACGACAGGAAGGGAGGGACCCCTTTTCCGTTCGTCATTCTTCCTCACTCCAAAAAAAGACAAGTCCTGGAGGCCGATTCTGAACCTGCGGCCATTAAACAAAGCGTTTATAAAACCAAAACGCTTCAGGATGGAAACACTATCCATCATCCTACCATCCCTCAACAAAGGGATGTGGGCATCAACGGTGGATCTGAAAGACGCCTACTTACACATACCGATCCACCCGAAACACCAGCGATTCCTCGCATTCAGCTATGGGGGAACAGACTTCAAGTTCACAGCACTCCCGTTCGGACTATCCACCGCCCCAAGGGTGTTTACCCGAGTAGCGGGAGCAGCAGTCAAGGAACTCCGTCGCAGAGGAATTCCTCTGTTCGTCTACCTAGACGACTGGCTCATACTAGGCGACTCGTATCAGGAGGCACGACGCAACGTCACCCTTACGACAGACCTCCTTTTTCGTCTCGGCTGGCTGGTCAACGAGGGCAAATCCAACCTCACCCCAAGCCAGCAAGTCAAATACCTCGGAGCCGACCTCGACTTCGCCGAGGGGTCAGTCCGACCATCCCAAGAGAGGATATTACAACTGGCGCAGCTAGCCCAGCGCATGCTCAACAGGCAATTCTCGACGGCGAGAACCTGGCTGCAGCTCCTCGGACTCATAGCCAGCCTCGTGGGCATCACCCCCTTTTGCAAGCTTCGGATGAGGCCTCTCCAAATCCACTTACTGAGCCTCTACAAACCGGAGGTCTCCGACATACAAATGCGAGTACCTCTAGCCCCCCTAGACACACAACACCTCGCTTGGTGGGCGAATCCGGAGAACTGGGCCAACGGGAGACCCTTCCACCAGGAGAGGCCCCTTACGTCAATTACCTCCGACGCCTCATTAGTCGGCTGGGGAGCATTCTGGCAGACCCTCACAGTCGCAGGGACTTGGTCAGACCATTACAAACGCCTCCACATCAACGAGCTCGAACTCGAGGCGATAGCAAGAGGACTCCGCCATTTTCAGGAGCAATTGCGAGGCCACACAGTGACGGCATTCGCGGACAATACCACCGCAGTCTCCTACATCAACAGACAGGGGGGCACCAGATCGACCCGACTTTGTCAAGCGACTTGGGACCTCCTACACTGGTGCCGGCAAAACGACATACAACTGAGAGCCTCACACCTGGCTGGGGAGGACAATCAGGTGGCAGACGCCCTCTCCAGGGGCACATTAAGCCCCACAGAATGGTCACTACAACGCCAGACTTGCGCACAGCTCTTCAATGTCCTTGGTCGTCCGAACATCGACCTCTTTGCCTCAGCCGAGAATGCCAAACTCCCGACTTTCTGCTCCAGGAGATGGCACCCACAGGCCTGGGCAGCAGACGCGATGTCCATCTCATGGGACGGGATGCAGGCATACGCCTTCCCACCCCTGTGCCTCATCCACAAGGTCCTTCTGAAGCTTCGGAGATCCAGGACGAGACTGCTTCTCATAGCCCCCAGATGGCCCAGGAGGCCGTGGTTCCCCCTTCTGCTCGACCTGCTCTGCGGAGTACCTCGCGCATTACCAGACTCCCCTCACCTACTCACCCAAGCCAAGGGGAAGATCTTCCACCCGAACATCAGGTCTCTGGACCTGACTGCCTGGCCATTATCAAGTCTGACCTCAGAACGCGAGGATTTTCAGAAGACGTTGCCGATATGGCAGCAGCGGCAAGGAGACCTAGCACCATCAGAACTTATACTTCAAGGCTCGACTGCTTCTACCGATGGTGCACGAACGCCCAGATTGATCCGCGTTCAGCCTCTGTAAAACACGTAACAGACTTCATGATGTCCCTGTTCCATCAAGGCAGACAGGTCTCCACCATCAAAAACTACCGCTCAGCTATAGCGGCGGTCCACACAGGCTTCGCAGACGGCTCCACCATGGGGTCAAACAAGGTCATCTCGGCAGTCCTCCGTGGCATGGCCAACAGGAGACCGACAACACCAAAACTCCCCCACTCTTGGAGTATAAATGGTGTTCTCAGGGAGATGGCGAATGATCCTTTTGAACCGATGGCATCAGCGTCCTTACGACACGTCACACAGAAGACCCTGTTCCTGATAGCAGCCGCATCGGCCAGACGGAGAAGCTGCCTCCACGCGTTATCCGTGGCGGAGGGACACATACGTTTTGACGTCAATGGGGTACGACTCATCCCCGATCCCTCCTTCCTCCCGAAGAACCAAACTCTTGAGTTTGTGCCAGGCGACATTTTCCTACCAAAAATCTCGCATTTTTCATCGATCAGGGAGGACAAACTCTGGTGCCCGGTCAGGGCACTCCGATGGTACTTACACAGAACCAAAGATCTCCGAACTTCGCCAAAACTGTTCATCCTACCGTCTGCCCCTCACACACCGGCGTCTAAGGACACGATCTCCCGGTGGCTGGTCCAGCTCATCCAGCCTCACACCACAGGGGGAGAGAGGGTTCGGGCACATGACCTCAGGGGCCAAGCTTCCTCTAAAGCACTATTCGCGGGGGTACCCCTGGAGGAGATCCTGAAGGCGGCGGCATGGAAGACACCATCAACTTTCGTCGCCACATATCTGACCGACACCCTCGCTTCGGAGGCGGCATTCGGACGTGCGGTGTTGGGGGTTCCTTTGGGCAGGTCCCGCCCGTTGGGCCTCCCACCATCGTAACAGTGCCACTCCGTGCAATAGTGGAGTGGGAGACAGGTAAGAGAGGAGCGAAGTAAATTCCCCAAAACTCACTGGTTTGGGGATTTACGAGCGACGATACTTACCTGTCTCTCCCTCCTCCCACCACCACTCGGGACCTACCCGACGACACAAACGCCAACTAGACCGCTGAGCACCACATGACTCAGGACGCCGCCCTTACCGCGAGCTCCTGGGATCGTCAGCTAGCCTCTCCCGGCCGCACAGGCCTCACATGTCTCACCTGGTTCATAACGAACTCTTCCAACAGGACCCTGAGACGCTCGACGATCGCGACACTCCTCTTACACCCATCCTGATTGAGGTGAGTGCTCATACCCTAACAGGGCTTCTTTTCGAACTGATACCTCTAACATGCACCAGTTCGAGCGCACTCCAGTGTAAGATTACCGTCGCACATAACATCACTTGCACCCCACCTCCATGTCACCGGGTGGGGGCTTCTCTGATGATCAGCGGAGCTCGCGCGCGCTTCTTCGCTGCCCTCGGCTCCCCCTTAGGTGCCACCCGCCCTCCCTACCCGAACGAGGGGCAAGCTGCCTGCTTGTGTCCTGGGATAGATTCGGAAGGAGGAGTTAGTGGGCGGTGCGTAGGGAGCGAGGGCGCAGTGCTAAAATATTCCAAATGTGTAGTTAGGTAGATAGGAAAGTGCAATAGTGGAGTGGGAGACAGGTAAGTATCGTCGCTCGTAAATCCCCAAACCAGTGAGTTTTGGGGATTATGAAGCTCAACTGTTCTTCAGCCAGACCATCCTAATGTACAGTACGTAGAACTCACAATGAACAAAGCCTAATGTTATTGTTTTCACTTTGCCGTTTTCACCTACGGTGAAACGGCCAAAGTGGTTCAAATGTAATTGATTTGGCTTTTATATTTAGTCAAGACAATTAATCTTTCTTATCAATCATTAAACAAAACCTGTAACAGGAGGTTTTGTTAGATGCAAGAAGCGAAGTGAAAAAAAATAATTACGTCGTCCCCCTAAGCTTATTGCGGGAATACTGTATGATGTTAACTGCCAAAACTGGATAGTATATCGAAGAGCATTAGTACAATCTCGCGTGAAGAACTTGCGATACAATTACACTGTAAACTAGCGCACCTTCCCGGCTTTGAATGGTGTTGAATCGAATGATCTACATTCTTTTCCCGCTGTGGTTGTGGTGAATCAAAAGCGCGGAAAAATACAATCCTTTATGTGGAACGTAATAATCGGTTCCAAATAATCGGTAGTGCAATGGATTTTGCCGATGCCGATTATTGTCTGATAATCTGCCCAATGCCGATTGTCTAACCGATTATCGGTCGAACACTAAACACCACACTAAGTCAATGAGAAATCTAGCTAAGCCTAACGATCTGTTTATTCTCTGAAATTGTGACGCAGTTATAAGATATCCATGGAATACTTTCATTATTGCTGTTACGTTCGACCACATGGTTGCCTAAAACCACACTAAGTCAATGGGGTAATCAAGCCTAGCCCTCTGTTTATTAGCTGTAATTGTGACGCAGTTATAAGATATCCATGGAATACTTTAGTTATTGCTGTTATCTTCGACCACATGGTAGTCTAACACCTCACTAAGTCAATGGGAAATCTGGCTAACCATCGGTTTGCAATTTAAAAAAAAAAAAAAATTCACATTTAAATAAAATAAAAATTTTTTGCATTTTGCGTAGGATTCGGGTAACAAATTAGGAACCGGGTAGTATCGCGCCGGGCGGGTACCTGTGTACCCGAAAACCCTGTGCAAACACTAGTTGGTATGCAGGCTGCCTTCACTTGTAACACTTGCTCTCGGTATTATGGAAAGTCAACACAACCTTCAGTCCTGTACAGTGTTCCACCGATATTCGGTTAGATAATCGGCATCAGGCCAATTATCAGACAATGGGTATATAATTGGCATCGGCAAAATCCATTGCGCTACCGATTACGTGGAACCGGTTTACTGTTGTGCTGGATCCCGGTAGTCAAGTGAATCCCGGTATCTCGATCCCGGTATTGACTAGTCCCGATCACAGTGCAATGTGTAACTACTACCGGTATTGGGAAAACAACCGGTTATTACATTCGTATCGGTATCATTCCCGGGAATCCCGGACATAATAAAAATATCTACTTGTTACTATTTGAAATAAAGAAAAGAAAACTCGTTTATTTCTGGTTTCTGGACACTATAGATAGGTACTGGCCTAGACCACCTATATATTAACAAATCAACTTTTCACGTAGTAATTTGTACCTAGGCTACACCAAATATCGAACGTTATTTGGACTCAACATGTTACAGGACCTCAAAGTTATTCTGTAATTTTCGTTATTTATTCTTCCTTCAAACGATGATTGTGAAGGTTCCCATACATTCTTACCCATATGCATTTCACCTCATTTTGTTATAATAATTATAACGATTTAATAAATTTTGAGCCAAAACCGCAGGGAGTATATCCAGTTTAAATCCATCCACACACGGGACTGTATATTGTTATAGCCTAGGGTACGGTACTGGTACACACAGCAGTGCGGTACTTGAGATTTGATGCTGTAATGAAATGGATTCGTTTATCAGTGCGGGGGTTCCATGATGTCATTTATAGTTATCTTTCGCTACTTTTTTAATTTTTAAGAACTTTTGTACGAAAGATTGATATTGTACGTATTGGAAGTATATTTTCTGGAGTAAACAATAGCCGATTAACGATATACATAAATCTGTACTATTCTTATGTACAGTATGTAATTTATAATCCCGTATTTACGTAGCCCCTATGTTACATTCTTATTGTCTGAAGTTCCAAACACGTGGTGACTTGTTGATAGTTAAAAACTTTTCATTGTGAACTTTTGAACTTGAAGGGGTTGCCCTATTCCAATATCATGGAATAGTGGGGAACTCCCAATTTCTGTTTGTGTATGGATTACAAGTTTAATCCACATGCAAACGTGTTAATCTAATATCGTACGTCGAGTATGAATGAAGGATGGTGTGGGTTGCTTTTTTCCAAGGATTGTGCTTTTCTTTTTGGAAGAGTATGTAGGCCCTAATATAGCGTGTTATTTTTATTTTTTGTATAACCGAGCGTGTAAGAGTATGTACATAGCCTAGGCTATGCATATTAAATGTATGACATTGACAGTCTCGTAACTAAGTGCTTTGAACCATCTATTGATGAAAGTTGAGGAAAATCCTGGTTGTAGTTACAATACAGGGATTCATGTTGCAACACTACCGGTTGTGTGAAATCCGACTACCGCACAACGCTAAAACGTTCCACATAAAGGATTGTATTTTTCCGCGCTTTCGATTCACCACAACCACTACAGGAGAATAATGTAGATCATTCCGTTCAACGCCATTCATAGCCGGAGAAGGTGCGCTAATCTACCATGTAACGGTATCGCAAGTCCCTCGCGCGAGTGTGTACTTATGCTGTTCTATATACTATCAAGTTTTGGCAGTTAACATCATACAAATTTACCAGCGATAGCCTAAGGGGGACGACATAAATATTATTATTTTTTTCACTTCGCTTCTTGCATCTAACAAAAAAATTGGATACCAAAATTGGGCATGTAGGACAAACTTGAAAATTTGGTAGGAAGGTTGACCTTTTGATGGAATTGCCCTTTTGCTAGTTCCGCAATTTTTTTTGTCAATGTTCGGTCAGGAGTTTTGGGTACCTGTTGCCCGAACGGGTAATGATAGCAGGTACCCGGTTCCGATTTTTTTGCTGCCCGACTCAGGCCTAATCCCACACATCATTTGGTAGCTGTTCTCCATATGTATCAAAATGCTTCTTTGATGAACAGCTGCCTACATACTATGCATCCCCCATTCTTACAAGAATGACGATACAAATCACTTGACTGGATATTTTACTTCAAGAAATAGTCTAAAAAAGCAATATGATTTTATTATCTCAGTAAGAATTGACCATCATCTAGGATATTAATTGTTCATAAGCAAAGTTAGTTTTATTCTAAGGAGTTAAGTCCCACCAACAAGGGACAACAGAAGCAAAATAATCAGTGATTATTTAATACTTGAACACATTTCATAGTTTCTATAGTTGCTCCGTGATATCAAGAAATATTTGTTAGGTTCTGTTGTATAGGTTGTGTATTATGTAGAAAAAGCTTGCAGTTAATTCCAAGTTGGATCTAGTCCCTTTAAGCAAAAGTGGTGTGCACTGAGTGTTTCTAAGTAATTTTATTCATTGATTCATTTGCCTACAATATAGCAATGTAAGTGTAGAAACAAAGTTTTAGTTATGAAAGCTTGGCTGTAAATTTAAACACATTGTAGCTGTCCTATTTATGATCCCCTGCCTCTTTTTGTTTTTATAGTTATGGTGTCGTTTTATGGGAGTTACTGACTGGAGAGGTACCTTATCGTGGTATCAACAGCTTGGCAGTTGCCTATGGTGTAGCTGTGAATAAATATACATTACCTATACCCACCACCTGCCCGACTGAATTTGCAGATATCCTTACAGGTTTGACTTACAGTTTGAAATTCTTTTAGACTTTGGACTTAAGTATTTAACATGGTTGTATCTGAAGAGAACTGAACTTTGTGGTATTTAATGTGTAGTTTATTACTGTAATATATCTCACTGCTGTGAGAACACATTTGATGTAAAGCAATTGACAATGAGCAATTGACAATGAGCAGAAACATTCAACAAGCATTCAGTTGTGAATGTTTACTGTTATGTCATCCTTGTAATGCGTGGTACGTGACAATAAATAATACAACATGAAGTTTTCTTAGATGTACTTGTATAGCACTTTATGATTGTTTTAGATGAATGCCTGCATATACATACATGTACCTACTTGGGTTGTAAACAGACATCAAAATGTACCAAATACTTGTAGCTCCTCATTGGCAAGTAAAAATTCCTGATTGTGTTTGGTTGATCTAAGAACAACGGAAGAAAATCTTGCTCTGTGTTCTCATTGGTCTGCATACTACTTTAGTTGGGAAATGGGCACCTAAATTTGGAGATGAGAGCGGATGTAGGGAATGTGAGGTTGAGTGGTTTGGCTCTCACTATAATGAACATGTTAGCTGCAAAATTTATTCATGCTGTCTTGGATTGATAATTTATCAACAAGAAATTTAATACCAACAACATCAAAACATTTCTATATGCTGTTAATGGTGTTATTATTTGAAATATGTCTTATAGTTTAACATGGTTTACATGACAATACTAGTCAGTAATTGATATGAGGCTGATTCTACTGTGAACATAAACGGTTGTGTGAATGGTTGTGTGAATATTAGCAAAATTTCCACTCAAAGGGAAGCATCTTTTACATAGCGGAGCGTCAATAGGTCCGTACGGTAAAATATACTGTAGAATATGCAAGCAGCTTGGCGATTCCGTAATACAATTTGATCGCAAGATACCGCGAACTGAACAGAAAAATAAACCTAAAAGATGCCTCATGCGTGATATGTGACGGGAAAATGGCTTACGTTACTGTCAACGAATTACCAAAAAGACACTAAACATAATCGAACAACTACGAGAAGACGCTGACCCGAATCGACTAGGGTAGCATATATACATGACTAAGCTTCAGCGGAACATAGTACTTACTCGTTTTAATATCCAAAAGTACAAACACAGAAAAAGTATCCTTTCAATAAACCAAATTTAGCAGTGAATATCCAAATCCACGTTTCTCGTTCAATCCTGGGCGAAATACTACCGTGACTCTGTGTAATTCCATAGAGTTAGGTCTAGTTGAAACAGGCCTTGAGCAATAACATCTCACAATCACAAGACAGTCACTAACGAAATAAAACGTCCGATCGCTACATAGAACCGTTTTTATTCAACTCCTTGGACCATACATATGCCGGAATAAACATAACGGACAATATAACACAATGTATCAAGAACTCATGATACTGGAAAACAACAAATGAAATAGATAAATGCGATGAAATCCTAACATGACTATTTACACATGCTGTGAGTTGTAACTCACTACATGTACTAACAATGCTACCATATAGGCACGGTATATACACAGTCATCTCTTACAGTAAATATTACACTCTCATTTGCGTGATATAATGTTACATGTAAGGACACAGGGCTCGAAATAAGCGGCGGCCATGGCCGCGGGTGCCCTTGCTACTGGCTGCGATGCCCAAGGGAAAATTACTACTATCAAGGCCAGTACTGGCCTTGCCCTTTTTACCCATTGGCCTCCGTGCCTTTTGCAGGAATAGGCATTGGACAAATGCGACTTTGAGAATGACAAAAAAACGAATCATATGTTCCGAAAAAGCGTGGCTATTATTCGCGGAAAATGATGAAGAGCATGCTAGCGTATCGCGGTCACAGGATGTGAATAACGAACTGTGATCAAAAATTGAACATCATCACAGTACTGACCTTGGTAGTTGGTGTGAAAATCTACCGCATTCTAACGGTACACGAATGTGAGCCTATCCAACTGATTAATATGTGACCGCTCCGCGGGCTATCATTGCATTTTCGTAACGTAGTTCAATGGGAAATTCAGTCGTAATGCAATACAGTGTTTCTAGAATTGCGAAGAAATTATTCCAGGGACAACAATGTGAACAAAATCATCATATTCTGAGAGAGAACATGTTTAGCTTCCTAACCATATCATTCACGTATATGTATGTATAACATACAGGTCTGTATTTATCGTAAATTGAAAGAAAGTTCGAAAAAGTTTACAACCAGTAGCAGCTACGGTCAAACCACACCTGCACACAGTAGTACCATTATACAGCTTTGGCTGATTGACGTCACAGAATCGTGCTCGCTTATTGGCTTAACAACTACATGAATGTGAGGTGATTGGTAGAATCTGGGAAATTCCCAGTAGAGTCAAGTTACACAGGATTATTTCGGGAGGGTGTGTCACTATTGGCAATTACAAGTACACCCAATTTCCGGCGGGAGTCGGAAGACCGAATAATTTTGAAGTGGAGAGTTGTACACTGGAAGCATATACAGTTAAGTTGTATTATCGACAGTGTTACGGCGTTGTGTATGAATTTCATAATAATAATGCTGTTTCATGGAGGAGTGTTACGCGGCGGTTTGAGGACCCAAACCATTGCAGGTCCGGGTCTGATCATGAAAGTTCGAGCATATTTTCGCCGATGTTTTTTTTTTGGGGACATTCAGACATTCTTCGCATCATTTTTCAAAGTGGCCTTGGTGCCCTGCTCACAATTTCAGCGTTGGCCTTGCTGCCCTCCCCACTGGCCTTGATGCCCTCCCCAAAAACATGTATTCCAAGGCCAGTTGGCCTGCCCTAGAAATTACGAAATTGGAGCCCTGTAAGGTCGTCCAGAGCTTGTTTACGAGGAGACTTGAAAGGGTCAATTTCACATTAGCTATGTCCGACACAGCTGTCGACAGTATATAATTTTCGCAGAATGAGACATTTGCAGCATACACAGAGGCAGGGTCATGCATGTGGACTCATGGGCATGAGATACTCCGGGTGCTGAAAAATCTTTCCGCGTGGATCTCACAAAATTGATCCAAAGTCTATGGCGTTTTACGTTGGTTCTTCTACTTGGAAAGCTAAAAAAGCTAATGCTTTTGTTGGCTGAGGTATAACTGCAACCTCCAACAACACAGAATTGTGGCATTTCGGGGGAAAAGGAGTTATATCGTTGATGTTTTTGGCAGCTTTTGGCAGATGTTTTTATACAACTTTACACACTAAAAGTATTGTTGTGAGTGAGGTATACAAACAATGACGTCACATGGTCACCTGATGTCTTCGGAATGTTTCAGGAATGTCTGAAATAGGTTTCATAAAAAGCTGACTTTTCTTCCCATTTTTCACGTATTTAACGTCCGAAATTGGTAAAGTTAATTACAGCAATGTAATTGGAGTGAGTTAAGGATTACATACATGCAAAATGGTGGGATTTTATGTTCATCGAAAAGTCTCCATAGTTGGTCTTTAACTTCTAAAACAAATTGCCTAGTCAGGCAAGTAGCTTCCAGAAATGACAGGAAGACTGGTAACACAATCAGTTTTTATTGTCATATGCACTGTTATTTGTTTTCATTTTCACATGTGTTTTATGGCTTATGTGGATGATAGTGATGCTAAATATGGTGATGATAATGTCTATTCGCATTATTGTTTTAAAAAATATTAACATTTGCAGGATTTCTGAACTGAGAAAATCATTCATTGCAATTATTGTTATCTACAGTGGTGTTCCGTTAAGGTTGACCTAGTCGTCCAATTTTAAAATGTCCGGAAACATCTGAAAATGTCCGGATCTGTCTGGTTCCGTCTCAACATCCTGTTAAAAATAATATCTCAAACCCAGCATTCAAAGCCCAAAGTGTCCGAAAACGTCAGAGGTAAAGTTTACAAGCCCAAAAGGAAGCCCTCATGCGACATCACCAACAGCTGCCGAAAGACCCGGACCTGATACCTGACCGGGAGGCCGCGCAAGTACTGTGGCTTCTGGGCCCGTTAGCCAGACTGGTCTATGACCCAGTTTGCGAGGATCGGGATCCGGTCAGTAGAATCCCGCCGACATAACGTGCTGGCAGCAGTAGGCTGGGAGGCTGAAGGATCAAAAGAGAGACTGGCGGCCCTACCCACTCTGGGGAAGGACCTATTGAATGGCCAGTTTGGTGACAAGGGTTAGACTGCGCAGAATCTCGCAGAGCCGATAGGCAATCATGCCCATACGGACGCTCAGACCAATCAAAACCCCCGAGGGGTAGAGGGCAGTGGCAACGCCGCTAAGAACTACAGGGGCGGAAGGCAACCCTTTTTAATTCCCCAGTGAATGAGGTCGCCAGGAGGAAAATCCTGTGGGGACTAGATCTTTTTTTTTCCCAAATTCTGGTCGCCCAGAATGAAAATGTGATCGCCACTTTGATATGCTAAATATTAGTACAAAAAAACACTAGGCCTAGGCTCAACATCGAGTAGCACTACTGTCAGTACTGACTACACTAATGTTGAACTATAGTATAATTAAGTTCTAATTCCCGCGCTTTGATAGTCGTGGCAACATAAGGCCCGTGTGTACTGTAAACACATGTATGGGACAATACCGTAACGTAGTAACAGTACATTTCAGTTTTTTGTGAAGCGTTCGTGAAATTTTCAGTTGCAAAAACTGATCGCCACAGTATTATAGGCTGGCGACTAGCATTAATTTTTCCAGAAATTCTCATCGCCAGCTGAGAATTGTGGTCGCCAATGCGACCATGGCGACCGTGATTAAAAAGGGTTGGCGGAAGGACTGAAAGGTTTCCGAGACATTCCCCCTGGGGACAGCGGTACGGCTGGTATTTGCATAACGAGAGATTGCGACAATGTCAGAATGATCAACTGACTATGTTGTCGTTCAGTGCCCTAGGGATGCCCACCCTTCCACGGATACAGTCAGGGAAGAATTGGAGCTCCTCATGACCCAGAGGTTTCAGTTTCTGGGCTCCATGCTTGATTTCCGCACCGTTTGGGTGAGACCGTCCTCAGAACGGGTCGCCAACACTCAGGAAGAGGTCCGACGCCTCCTCAACAGGCGAACCTCCAAGGCCAGACGCTGGATGAGCACCCTCGGCCTCATGACCAGCCTCGTAGATGTGGTACCATTCTGCCGCCTCAGAATGGGACCCCTCCAGCTACACCTGCTCAATCACTATGGCCTGGAGCAGGACATTCTCGACATGCGAGTACCTCTAAACGGCTTTTGAAACGGCCCACCTCTCATGGTGGCTCACAAAGGAGAACTGGGTCCAGGGATGCCCCTTCCGAGAACAAAAGACCTGAGTCTCAATCTCCTCAGACTGTGTGTTTGCAAATGTAGGGAAGGTTCGTGAACTACCTCCGTACATGAAAAAATTCCTGTATGCAAATTGCAGATAGCGAACCATTTTACAGTTCATTCCAATTGAGATTTGTAATTGGCAAAAGTCAGAGGGGCTGTCAGTGTGTGATTTCCATTGCATACAGTTAACTCAGTTGATTTACTATGTAATGATGAAAAGATCGTTGAGAAAAAGCAACGCTCTAGCAAGGACGGATCAAGAACCATCTCACCGAGGTTTAGGTTTGTGGTTAGATAGATGCCTTGTTAATTGACCCATCAATCACCTGCCCAATCTGGTAAGTTGAGATAAGAGAGAGATTGCCCAACATAATTTTCACTTGCCCCGGGCAACCGGGCAATCGTTAATGTACATACCTTGTTGTTACTCAATCACTCCAGCTAGCTGCTTGGTAGAAGCTCACAATTATTAGTAATTCCCAACTTTTAATTTACAAGAGCCCTATTGGATTTTGTGGAGGTTAAAGATCACAAGTTTACATCTAGGAGAAGTCTGGAATCTTGCCTTGAATGGGATTACTCCACAAGGTACAGCTCATTTATACTCTATATTTGGTATGTACCTATCCCTTTCATACTATTGCAGTGTCACTTCCGGTTCTACTTAAAATCAAGACATTAGCCAGCTGATTGCTGGCTCTTTATTCCACTGTAGCCAGATTATAACTAAAACTGGTTTTGAAATGACAGCTGCCAGGCAAATATAAACAAGAAAACCGATATAGTAAACTGAATATGATATTTGAATCACTTTCTGTTCTTTATGATTTGACCCGCCTGTAAACCCTTTTAACCATTCATTGCTTCCAAGTTATGTTCTTCATTGGTTCTGGTGAGCATATATTGAAGTTCTGCAAATTTGATCTTTCATAATTTGTTTAGAAGTGGAGAGCTGAACCTGTATTTTTTTACCATGTAGTGATACTATATGAAAAGCTAACAATTGAGCCTAATCTACTTTTTACTTCCAGCTTGTTGGAACTGTGACCCTCATCAGAGACCAACCTTCAGCGACATCCTGGTGACCCTAAAGACCATTATTGACTCTTCATTTATCGAAACACCATCTGAATCCTTCCATACTATGCAGGAAAGCTGGCGGCAAGAAATAGAGGAAGTCTATGATGAATTGAGACTAAAGGAGAGGGTAAGGAAGAAAAGTTGCTTGCCAGATGGTCCACAGAAAACAGCTGTGTGGGCCTAAGTAATATTGTTTATAGCTGCATAGCAAAAGTTTTTGTTATTGTTTACAACACATGGGAGAAGTTGCTTGTACATATTGTTGATAGTAACAAAGAAATTATTTCCACATTTGCCAGAGTTTTTTTTTGGACTATATCAGCTAGTTGTCTTTTGCAATGATTTTTATACCCAATAGATATTACATGTATCCTTGGAAATGGTGGAAAGCAATTTGTCCAAGTTATTAAAGTGCACCCCAAGGAAGCAACCAACAAGATGAGTCCATAGCTTGAAGTGAAGGAAACACCCTGTTTTATTTTTTGTTACTAACATGTATGAAGGAGTTGTTGCTCATTTTGAAATCCAGGACTCCAGGATTGATCTGGAAGATAATTCTGAATGTATCATACTGGTGCTGTGGCCGAGTGGATAAAGGCAGTGGCATTTGAAGCAATGAGGATTAGCAATCAGGAGGTTCAGGGTTCGATCTCTGGTCAGGTCATAAATTGGGTTTTCACCCAAGAGCAATCTACAGTGTTCTCATCTGAAAACACTTTCTAAATTGAAAAGATTACAAGTTTGAGTTAAAATGTTGAATTGGAAGCCACATGAAAGTTGTAAGCCCTTGCAGGCTTCTCCCACATTAGTGGTGGCTTAAGCATTGTAAAATGAACTGCCTGATTATTATTATCATTATTAGAAACAAAGTAAGCTTAGATCAATGTTACCTCTTTGAGACAACCATGTGAATGCTTTAACAAAGTGAATCCTTACATTAGAGATAGAATGAGTCAGGGCCTGTGTTGTATGCTTGATGATCTGGGTTCTTAGATGTGATGTGATTGCTGACCATACTTGTACTTTCTGAGTTTTACAATCCTATTGCAATTTTCTTTATCGATCAGACAAAATTGGAGGAAATGTGTTTGCATAGAAGTTGTCAAGTCAGCTGAAACAAGAAGCAAACCTTGAGCCTGCATTAATATTTACCAGAGAACCTTGAGTTTTTTCTTCAAGGATGAAATATTAAGACGTCAGGGCATTGTTATAGCATTTCTTGTAAAATGCATTAATGCATCTTCATGAAAAAGTCTTTAGAGTAAAATTACCTGGAATTTGATCATCTTTTTTGTGATGTAGCAGTTATAAGATTCTATTTGGTTATGTTCACAAACACAGAACTCTTTTAGTGATCTATTTGTGTCTTTTGTGTTTAGTCATTTATGTCACTGTAATGGCCAGACAAATTGCATAAGTTTCCCCAGCACAAGATTATGCATCTATAGGAAATGAAAGAGAAAACTTGATGAAACCTGCCAACTGTCTAGCACTTTTGACTTGATCACCGTTTATACTGAAGCTAAGTTTGGAGTTCAGGTTATCATCATTCAGTAATGATCTTTGTTCCTTTATTCAGGAGTTGCGCAGCAGAGAGGAGGAGCTGAGGAAAGCAGCCAACTGGCAGAGGGAGAAGGAAGACTTGCTGAATCTCAGAGCCAAAGAACTCGCAAACAGAGAGCTGGAGATAGTCAGGAGGGAAGTCATGCTGCTCATACAGAACCAACAAGCTGCCAGGCCTGTCCCAAAGAAAAGAAGAAATCACTTTGTCAAGGGGAGAACAAGGCTCAGTGGCAAAGAAATCAGTACACCACATGGTATTATAGATACATAGTGTATTCACTTAAGGCTCAGTGGCAAAGAGATCAGTACACCACATGGTAGCAAATACATCTTATTCATTTAAGGTTCAGTTGGAAAGAGATCAGTAAACTATATCACTGCATGGTACTATTTAAAACTGTTATACTCAGTAAAGGCTCAGTTGCAACAAGATCAATAACTACTTTGTTCACTTATGAAGTTTCATATTCAGGTAATATTCTTTAACAATCACAAAGAGATCAGAACAAAACATAGTGTTATGATCAACTTTAATACTCAGGTGAGTATTATGAAAGATTTTTAAGAATCTAATTTTGTGTAATGCAATAAAGGCATCTCTATCCCTGTCTTCCAGATTTTCAACACCAGATAAGCGTGACAGATCGCAAAAATGCCAGGTCGCCACATAGTCCAGAGAGTCCACCAAAAAGTCCTCTTCCAAATCTCAGGGTTTTGACCTGTAAGTCAAAAATTACACACCGAGCTTGTCTCTGGTGTGCAAAGTCAGTATAAGTTGGTTAACACATGCCCCTGATCTGCAGTGAAAGTATGAATACAAGATACTTGTACATGGATATGTATGCTGAATATAACACACAGTGTATCTGTGATGTTAATCACACATGTTAATCTGTAAATATTATCAAATCAAGAGCTTGATTCTACAACCCTTTTCAGACATTTCAGTTATATTTCACTTTTGTGGTTATGAAAGTTAAACATTATAGGAAATACTGATTCTGTTTCACCGTAGGTGCCAATTAAGCGCAATGTAAATATTAAGTTTGTTATGTTATCCTATTTCATTGCTGAAAGCAAAGACATTGCGTTCATGATGCCGTGTGTATTCGTGCGTGTGTAAGTGTGTGTTTATGTGATGCCTTGGATTGTAAACACAGTAACTCAATATTCTAAAAGTGGATGGACTGCAAACTTTGTATATAAATGCCTCATAGTGAGTTCTCTGTTGCTATTGTTTTTGGTTGTGGTCAAAGGTCATACTAGGTCCCCACAGGTTAAAAACTGTGTAAAGTTGTCAATACAACTCAATTTCCTGAAGTTGGATGGTCTTTAAACTTTGTATGTAGATGCACCATATTGAGTTCTCGGTTGCTATTGTTTTTGGCTGGGATCAAAGGTCATACTATGGCAAGAAATCACAGAGCCTACTGGCTTTCTGGTTTAACATATATCATTTATCAGTATGGGCATGAATAATGTCAGTTGCAATCCAACTTATGTCCTGCATTTTCTGTCTGTTTTGCCACTTTCTTCTTATCTACATTTTCATTCTTAGAATTGTCCCAATTTTTCATAAAGGTTAGCTGATTGCTTAAAGATTGGCTTGCATTGGTACAAGTTATATTTTGTGATTGATTTGTCATTTCACATTGTGTATACATCCATTGTCGATGCTGTTGCTAGGTGACATTGTATCTAAATATGGACATTTCTTTGTGTAATATTGGAAAGTGAGGTTTACAGGTATATACCTGACTATTTTACCTAAAGATTGCTGTTGCATATTACATCAACAGTCATCTCTTCTTATATAGACTTTTGTAGTTTGTGTTGAAGAATCTATTAGAGATGTAGTAAATTGCATCGATGGTGTTTAGGTTTCTTCTTAACACACTAAAACAACATTTTCAGAAATCCAGCATATATTTGATGTCTGCCGTAGCTACTTCTGTCAGTCTATTGTTTCTAATTTATTGGGTCGAATATAGTGCAAACACACTATAGCACTAGAAATGACAGTAGATTTTGTATAGTTTCTTGGTTTGTTAATTTATTAGTTGTATAAAATGTAAACACATTTTAGCACTAGAAAAGACACTAGATTTGTATGGTTTCTTGGTTTGTTAATTTATTAGTTGTATAAAATGTAAACACATTTTAGCACTAGAAAAGACACTAGATTTGTATGGTTTCTTAGTTTGTTAATTTATTAGTTGTATAAAATGTAAACACATTTTAGCACTAGAAAAGACACTAGATTTGTATGGTTTCTTGGTTTAGTATTTTTGTGTTGAATATAGTGCAAACACACTACAGCACTAGAAATGACACTTAATTTGTATGGCTTCTTGGTTTTTTAATTTATTAGTTGTATAAAATGTAAACATATTTTAGCACTAGAAATGACACTAGATTTGTATGGTTTCTTGGTTTAGTATTTTGTTTTTGTTGAATATAGCGCAAACACACTATAGCACTAGAAATGACACTAGATTTTGTATAGTTTCTTGGTTTGTTAATTTATTAGTTGTATAAAATGTAAACACATTTTAGCACTAGAAAAGACACTAGATTTGTATGGTTTCTTGGTTTAGTATTTTTGTGTTGAATATAGTGCAAACACACTACAACACTAGAAATGACACTTTATTTGTATGGCTTCTTGGTTTTTTAATTTATTAGTTGTATAAAATGTAAACATATTTTAGCACTAGAAATGACACTAGATTTGTATGGTTTCTTGGTTTAGTATTTTGTTTTTGTTGAATATAGCGCAAACACACTATAGCACTAGAAATGACACTAGATTTTGTATAGTTTCTTGGTTTGTTAATTTATTAGTTGTATAAAATGTAAACACATTTTAGCACTAGAAAAGACACTAGATTTGTATGGTTTCTTGGTTTAGTATTTTGTTGTTATTGAATATAGCGCAAACACACTACAGCACTAGAAATGACACTAGATTTTGTATAGTTTCTTGGTTTGTTAATTTATTAGTTGTATAAAATGTAAACACATTTTAGCACTAGAAAAGACACTAGATTTGTATGGTTTCTTGGTTTAGTATTTTGTTGTTATTGAATATAGCGCAAACACACTACAGCACTAGAAATGACACTAGATTTGTATGGTTTCTTGGTTTGTTAATTTATTAGTTGTATAAAATGTAAACACATTTTAGCACTAGAAAAGACACTAGATTTGTATGGTTTCTTGGTTTAGTATTTTTGTGTTGAATATAGTGCAAACACACTACAACACTAGAAATGACACTTTATTTGTATGGCTTCTTGGTTTTTTAATTTATTAGTTGTATAAAATGTAAACATATTTTAGCACTAGAAATGACACTAGATTTGTATGGTTTCTTGGTTTAGTATTTTGTTTTTGTTGAATATAGCGCAAACACACTATAGCACTAGAAATGACACTAGATTTTGTATAGTTTCTTGGTTTGTTAATTTATTAGTTGTATAAAATGTAAACACATTTTAGCACTCGAAATGACACTAGATTTGTATGGTTTCATGGTTTAGTATTTTGTTGTTATTGAATATAGCGCAAACACACTATAGCACTAAAAATGACACTAGATTTGTATGGTTTCATGGTTTGTTAAATCTTTTATTTGAATATAGTGCAAACACTATAGCACTAAAAATGACACTAGATTTGTATGGTTTCTTGGTTTAGTATTTTGTTGTTATTGAATATAGTGCAAACACACTATAGCACTAGAAATGACACTAGATTTGTATGGTTTCTTGGTTTAGTATTTTGTTGTTATTGAATATAGTGCAAACACATTATAGCACTAGAAATGACACTAGATTTGTATGGTTCTTGGTTTGTTCAACTTTTGTTAAATAAAGCAGTTATCTCTACTCAGTACATATCTAGCTCAGCAACAAAGCCTTATTGTATAATTAAACTATGACAAACCAGTAAAATAAAGTATTCTTGTGATAATATGGATATCATTAATCATATTTTGTGCAGTTCCAAAGGGTAAGACGTGGGGTCCCAGCTCTCTACAGAGGAAGCACAGGACCAGTGCTCTAAAGCCACACACCATGTCAGCTGCCACTGGCAAGAAATTTTCAGGTTACTTAACACCATCACCAACTAACCATGAAGGATTTTCCGAGCCTGATGGTAACAATCTCATGTTTTGTTTGATTTCCTTAATGTACTTCATTATTTCATAAATATGGCTGTAATATTTTAGCATAAATATGGTTGTAATCTTTTAGCCTTTGCACCAACCATACCTTCTATTCCCAATCTCTCACAATGGCTATGATTATGGGAGGGAAATGTTTCGTACTATTTCTATTTTATCACTATTCCTTATATCTTTCTCTGGAAATAATGTCAAATTCTCCCTTGAATGTTTTACACACATACTGACTCACATGGTTAAGATAATGCTATGTTAGTGTTATCCAGTGTTTGTAAAACTTTACTTGAGAGTACTAAGTAACTACTTCTTTCAAGGGCATACACAGAGATAAGTACATCACCTACGGACCCAAATCCCCTTGTCACCAGCACATGTACACACTCACATGATGAAGAAGTATGTTAAATGATCACCAGCACATGTACACACTCACATGATGAAGAAGTATGTTAAATGATCACCAGCACATGTACACACTCACATGATGAAGAAGTATGTTAAATGATCACCAGCACATGTACACACTCACATGATAAAGAAGTATGTTAAATGATCACCAGCACATGTACACACTCACATGATGAAGAAGTATGTTAAATGATCACCAGCACATGTACACACTCACATGATGAAGAAGTATGTTAAATGATCACCAGCACATGTACACACTCACATGATAAAGAAGTATGTTAAATGATCACCAGCACATGTACACACTCACATGATGAAGAAGTATGTTAAATGATCACCAGCACATGTACACACTCACATGATGAAGAAGTATGTTAAATGATCACCAGCACATGTACACACTCACATGATGAAGAAGTATGTTAAATGATCACCAGCACATGTACACACTCACATGATGAAGAAGTATGTTAAATGATCACCAGCACATGTACACACTCACATGATGAAGAAGTATGTTAAATGATCCTACAGATGCAAACCACGTCGTGCTCAACTGATCCTTGATCCTGAAGGAATGTCTTGATGAGCTTCTGCCAGTTTTATTGAAGATTATTAATTTTTCACTAAGCTCTGGTACCATCCCATCATTCTTAAAATCCACCATAGTAACACTTTCTATCATCAACAAATCATCTCTAGACTCTGAAATTCTTCAAAACTATCGTCCAATCTCTAATTCCTTGGAAAACTGATTGAAAAGGCGGCTTGTAACTGTTTTGATCCTTTCATGTATCTTCAAGATTTTGTTTTACTATGCTGTATTTTTGTACTAATTTTTTTCTTGTAAAGCACATTGAGATCGTCGGTATAATGAGCTATATAAATAAGTATTATTATTATTACTTAAGTGTGCTTAAATTGTGTATCCTGGAGTATTTTATTTGTTCATTTCAATAAAGACATGTTCACAAAACAAACTATAAATAGTAGACCAAACAAAAACACTGTGCAAGCATTTTTACATGAAATTAAACGTTAAGACTGTAATTCATGGAAATTTATAAACATTTAATGGTGTCTTAAAATTTTTCTCTATGCAGAGCATTATCGATTTCCCCGGCCAGACTGGATAGATGTTGGACCCTCGCCACAAGACAGAAGGACAGATGAACCTGAAACCATAAAGAATCGAACAAATGTTGGTTTATGTGGTGCAGCTACCATTTTGGCTGCAGTTGCAGCAGGGTGTGACATACGCCAATTTAATTTGGACATTGTTAGAAGTGGTGAAGTAGAGCATCGTAGATCTGAATTTAACAGACAGCATTCTTCTTCTCAGACAGATGTTTCATCTCCCTTTGAAAGTGAATGGAATAATGGTGTCTCAGTGGATGAGATGACATCAACCACCAACTTGATTCAGTTGTCTCCTTCAAAAACAAAGAAGCAGCCTAAAAGATCTAATGAAACAAACTGCCATAACTCTCAAAGGAGGCGGAGTTCTCATGACCGAGCTCAAGATTTTATTCCAAGTTCATCTGGATCAAATTGGACCTTAATTAATAAAACGTCTCACAGAAGGACTGCCTCAGCAGATGATTCACTGGATACAATGATGCACAAGCGAACACCTTCAGATAGTTCATCTCCGTCATCAGTCTTCTCTGCTGGTGATTTGGATCCTTGGTCCAGCCCCACCCACAGACCCAATAGCACAGAGCAGTCACCTAGAAGAGTGCCATGTGAGTTTCTTGAATCTCTCTAATTGCTGTTTGTGATGCAATCAGTAAATCAATGTGTGTGGCATGGCTTGTAAGCATGTGTATGGCTTGTAAGCATGATATCCCATGAAAGGGAATTTGGTAAGAGGATGCCTCAATAAGTGCAAAACCCTAATGTGGTTAGTAATGATTGAAGGTCATTTAAGGTCAATATGTCAAAATGTAGAAACCTTGTAAAGACAATCTCAGGAGAATCTTGTATGGATCTCTTATGTGGTAGGGGGGTAACCCATATGTATGGGACAAGTAGTTTTGGAATATCACAGTCAATGAAAAATTGTATGGATCAATTAAGTTCTGAATATCACACTCTGTAAAATATATGTATGGGACAAGAAGTTTCTTAATATCAAAGTCTATAAAATATTGTATGGATCAATTATTTTCAAATTATTGCACTCTATAAAATAATGTATGGATCCGATCCCGATTATCACACTCTATAAAATAAATGTATGAATCAATTAGTTTCCGAATATCACACTCAATAAAATAAATGTATGGGACATGTAGTTTCTGAATATCACACTCAATAGAATAATATATGGATTAATGAGTTTCTGAATATCACACTCAATAAAATATGGATCTATTAGGTTCTGAATATCACACTCAATAAAATATATTGTATGGGACTAGAAGTTTCTGAATATCACAGCTTATAAAATAATGCATGGATCAATTATTTTCTGAATATCATACTCTATAATATAAATGTATGGGACAAGTAGTATTTGATTTAGTTTAGAGATGTCCTGTTATATTAATTTAATTGCAGGATCACGAAGTATCAAGATATCATGCTCTATAAATTCCAGTTGTATTACATCGTAAAATTATTAGATGGAGAGAGCAATGTTACGATGTTATAATTTATAAAAGTCAAGTAGTGTCAAGATGTCATCCGCAGTAATATAGTTTCAAGCCTCTGAAAAATAATTTAGTATAATTGTCACAATGTGTTCAAATAGATAGATGGATCAAGTGGGTTTCAAGATGTCATTCTCCATTGATTTATGAAGTACTTTTAACCATCATGCATTGTAAATGAAATTAAATGTAGCAAGTAGTTGCAGATGAATTATGGTGTAAGAGAAGTGGATGGATCATTATGGGAGTTGCCGAGGCTTCATTGACACCTCAGTTTGATGATAAATTATGTAATTGATAACTTTGCTGGTTAATAGCTGAACCTCCTGTTTGTAGTATGTTAAAAGTTACAAGTATGATTTGGTTAACAGATGACCAAGAGCACCCAGAGAGACCTCAGACTTTGGACATATCAAGACCACGACCAGCAGCCAGGCATTTGCAGACTCCTCAACATACATACCAGACTGTTGATGATCCACTTGTTCGTGAGTATTTTCATTCTCGGGAGGTCAGAGGTCATCACTCTGGCCATTGACATTTCTTGACGCATATTGAAATTTATGATCCTCCTTACAGCAAGTAGAACATCTATCTGAACTCCAATTTGTGGCCTCATAAGAAATCATATTTGTAGTTTGCCTCAGGCAGGCATATGCTCCATGCATTCAGGTTTGCATATGTATGTGTTCATGTATGCCAGCTGGGAAAGACCATGTCAAGACAGTCATCATATTTAATATATGAATATAGTGTTAGGTAGGGTTAAAAGTCATTTGATGTCAGCAGAGGTCAAGATGTGCTAAAATATGTCTCAAGAACTGAACTTAGCACATGTTGTTCCACTTCCTTGATATGGTAAATAATTGCTGGGAGATTCCCCACTCCTCTTCGGGTGTTGCAGGTATTCTTGCAAATGGTGTACTGTTTCCAAACTGTTTAGATATGATTACTCATCAAGCTAATATCTCAGCACTCAGTTTAGTAACAGATTCACAGAATTTCAGCATAACTTCCATAAAAAGTTTGGCTGAAGTGATGAGGTTTATTGGCAAACTGACTGTACCATTTTGAATGAGAATGAATTCTCCAATTGTTGTTAAGGAATAATGCACAAGGAGAAAAATAAGTTGTCACATTGTGAAGTGTACCAGACATTTATAATGGTAATTGTGTCATCCAGACAGGTGCTTTTTATGTTCTGGCATACAAATCCAGCAATATTGGGGGTGGGGACATGAGGGTCGGGAAAGGGTGGGGAAGAGGAAATGGTGGGGGATGGTTGTCGGGGTTTGGGAAGGTGGTAGCAAGTAATGTGAGCCATTTAATTTGTGTGTGTTCAAACTAGACATTTCTGTGTGATATTATGTTCTTGTCTTTTGTGCAATCAGTAAGTCCATATTTCATTGTTATCCCAAAGTGAACTCATATTTTGATTTGTGCATTTTGCATGTTGTGTAATCTGCCTCTGAAAATTGTTGATGGAAATAGCTATAACTGATGTAATGCAACATGTCTGTACAGAAGGATTTCCAAATAAAACATCGTAGACTTAAATAATGAATTGCAATGTTTTATTTCAGGAAACAACAATGCCTCCACCTCCTCACCATCTTCAGTCATCAGTCCTCGATTTTACCACCAGTCTCCTAAGCGTTCTCCGCATCATCGTAAAACTTCCATCACCAGGAGTCCTGCTTTGTCATCAACAAGTCCTCCTTATATTGTGACACACTCAACATACCAGTATCCCAGCCCTTCATCATCATCCCTACTAGATGATGACAACCTCCAGAGAATGGACCCATCAGCCTCAATGCAACCTCAGACAGCTAGACAGTATAATCCTCACAAGGAATTCCTCTAGCTATGTTCAAAACAGATCTTAAGGCTACATGTATGGCTAGCTAGGTGGTATAGATGTTCTAGCAAGGAATCCTCTTATCATGAACAAAACACATCACTGCATCCTTAGCTAGCAACATGTTACAGTTCTAGCAAGGAATTCTTCTCAACTTAGCCCCTTTTTATGATATATTCTTAAATTGCTAGGTGGTACAGTGTGAACAAGGTATTTTCTTCAATATATATATATATATATATATATATATATATATATATATATATATATATATATATATATATATATATCAAACAGAGCTTGAGGTTGCATCCTTGGCTAGCAAGGTAAATTCATTTTTAACAAGAAATTCCTCAGAACCAAGCAGATCTTTAGGATATATTCATAGGTAGCTAGGTGGGTTCAGTCTTAGGTAATGTTGTATTGATATTGTTACTATCGCTTTTGGTTTCGATAACAAGAGAAACCTATGCAGTCATGATGGTGTGTGTATGTGTGAGTAACGTCCAGCTTGTAACACAATATCTCAAGATAGGAATCATGGATACTTTTCATGCTTTGCATGTAGATGCCCCATATCAAGTAGAAGAACCTTATTGTTTTTGATGGAGGTGAAAGGTCATCTGAGATCAAACTGGGGTCAAACTGAAACCCTGTAAAACTTGATATCTCACGTTAGGAAGCATGGGTACTAGTTTTAATTGGTATATGGGTGCATTAGAGTTAGTAGAAAATCTATATGGCTTTTGGTGAAGGTCATTTGAGTTGACCAGAAGTCAAACACTGAAATCCTTTAAATCACTATATCTCAAGAGAGGAAGCATTGATATCTGTCATACTTAGCATGTGGATGTGTCACATTGAGGACACGAAACATGTAGTTTCGTGGAGGTCAAAGGTCATCTGAGGTTACCACATGTCAAACACTGAAATCCTCGTAAACAGGATATCTCAAGATAGGAGGTGATGGATACTTCTCATAATTATCATGTGGATGTGTTTTATTGAATAGAAGAACTGATTCTTTTTGGTGGAGGTAAAAGGTCATCTGGGTCACCAGCAGTCCAACTGAAAATCTTTTAAACATGATATCTCATGCTAGAAATCCTTGATTTTTTTCATACATGGTACAGTATATGGATTTGTCATATTGAGTACAAGAATACTGTTGTTGTTGGCATAGGTCAAATTCATTTGAGGTCACAAGAGGGCAAACTCTGGTAACTGTTTAAACATGATATCTCAAAAGAAGGAATCATGGATACTTCTCATACTTGGTGTGTGGATGCATGACATTTAGTACAAGACCCCTATTGTCTTTGGTGGAGGTGTGTATTGTTATGTACAGTAGACTGTGTTTATCATGCCAAAATGCTTGGTCTCATTCAGATAGGCAATGCAGTGATACAGTAGTCCAAAGTCTTCATACATAATCAGTATTGAGAGTGTGAGACACAAACCCTATTTGCTTTGATAGTCATACTTTGATAGTCATTGAGATGTCAAAAGATGAAGTGAGGCTAAGTTTAAACATGCACCAACATCATAAGCATCATGGCAACATGAGTTGTGCGAGATTGACAATTTGACTTGAGTAACATTAGTTGAAGCACCATTGGCAAACTATAACATGAGATCAGTGATCAACAGAACTTTTTTACTTGAACAGTAATGAATGGATGACATGAGACTAAAATGAAATCCAAAAACGATTGCCAAATTTCAAGTTATCAATTCAAATGCTTCCCTTTAACTACTGTATTTTCCTAACAGAAAAGCCGGCTACGTTATCACTCCACACATGGAAACATACACAAAGCATATTACAGTTAACTCCCATCGAGACTGATCGTTGGAAAAAACCAGAGCATGTCAGTTTAAGTTGCTTCAAGTTCACCCAGGTCACTGCCAGGTTTAATCAAATCCATGTATGTCATAGTGTTGAACAAAGAAGGCTGGGAATGTTTTCATTTTGTGTTATCTTCCCGAAAACTTTAGTATGTATTCATTCTTTACAACCATAATTACTGTTTGAACCTCAAACTGGCTGGAAAACATGTTGAATATATCCTGTGGAATGTCCATTTTGTTACGTAATCATAACATAAGTGTAAACCTTACGATATTTAAGGAATACTTAAGTAATAACATATGCGTAACTTTATGGTATTTAAGGAATACTTAGCAAAGCACTACTTTGTGGTGTCTGTAGAACTGCTGTTACACAAGTTAATAACATTAGGCTGGGTTATACTGTCTTTGGTCAGTTAAGGTACCATAAGTTGTCATACTTTAGCAAACCTTAAGCCACTGGAGGAAATGGCCAGCGTAGCATGTTTTGAAGCCCTTTAAGCAACATTTACACAAAGTTGGCATGTTAATTGCTCTCAGGCTTACTGTATGAGGTTAGCTTTTAAAAAATAACAAATGTTTGTGAAACAATAGCGATTGACAAGTACCAGAAGCTGATGTAAATCCAATACGAAATATTTGACCACTATTGGTCGATACAGATAATGCATGCAGATAATGCGTAGCTTTGAACTAAATCAACTTGTCGGCTATGTTAGTAGCTAGCCAGGTGGTGCAGTTCTCATTTGAGATACTTTACTTTAACATTAAAATCAATGATGGAGATAATTTAAAACCTAATGAGACATATCTATGAATGGAATAGACCATCTGTTGCTTGGCATACAAATTATTAAAAGAACACAAAACACATTAAATGCTCTGTCTCCAGTTAACAGATATTGCCTCTGAATGCCAGTTGGTGTCATGTTTCTGGATAAGCTATTGTACATCGTGATTTTTTAAATGAAGGACTTTAATGTGCACATATACTCAGTACAAATTAATCATTCGACATCTCACTTGTGATGTAATAAAGTATTTTATCTATGGGCATCAGGTTATTCAGCCATCATATGCCATTTATTTCTTGGGGAAAATATTTTATATAAGATTGACATTACAAGATTAAAATACTCACTTAATCAGGAGCAGTTTTTCATAACAAGCTTTAATTCAGTACTGGATTGCATAAGAGAACTACTCGAATTTTAGTTGATTGGCTTATATTCTGTTAATTCCCACTAAGTCCTCACGTCAACATCACAAGTGGCAGAACAGTTTTTAAATGCCATATTCAATGTGTGCTATGCATGTTGCTGTCACTAACAAACTTCAAATTTGCTATGATTTTAGTGTATGTTTTACTGTTTGTATTCAATAATGCGGTTGCACTTTCAGGGAGCTCATTGGTTAAAACTGCAGATGTTATAAGATGGTTGGATAAAAAGACTGGTTGTTTATGCCAGTGATACTACTTATTGTTAATGGTTTTTTGAGATGCTTATGTTGATTTCCTCTGTTAATATGTTGTCACTTACATGATCATAGATTGAACCTGGATTTATTTTTACTGCATGGAGGTATAACAGACAGAAGATGTTATATTCTTCCTTCTATTGGTGTTTGTTTATAGCACAAAGACTACTACTGATGCATATACATGATGGTATGTTGTACCCTTCTATAAATGCATATGCATGATGTATGTTACATTCATCTTAAATACATATTCATCATGCATGTTATACCCATCAAAATATACATATGCATGATCTTGTATTACATCCATCTATAAATGCACGGCATTATGTAACACACATCTACAAATGCATATGCATGATGGTATATTACATTCGTAGCAACATAAGTTGTCAGTTGTGGTATATTTTATCACTTGAGTTCCTATTTTGTGAATCACAGACTGCTTTATGATCAGATGCTAGCTCCCCTCATGGATCAGCAAAAAATGAAAGATTTGATACCATCCTTGTTTTATAAGAACTGTAGTCTCTGTGCCTGTGGTGGTTTAATTTGAATACATGATCATAGTTATGGGATGTATCTGATATACACTGAGAGACTTCAGAACAATATCTTATTTGAGGGTCAAGAATCTGAACATAAATGTCAGGCTGATACTTGTATTTTTATGATCAGGTGAGTGTATGATTCAAGAGATTTAATATAAAGAGTTGTACCATGAGGTAAGGGGATTGTGTGATTTGGCAAAGTAACTTAAAGCTAAGAGAATTTAACATAGATTGGAATATGAAAGTTTTGAATATTTATTTATTTATTTTTGTTGTTGCTGGTACTGCTTTAAAGTATGATGTTGCGATTCAGAGAAACCAAGAAGTTAATTTATCTATTGTATTCATCATCTCTTTCTATTGTGTATGTATGAAAATGATATATTTGTTTGTAATATATTTCATCATTTTTTCAGTCATATAATTTCATTATATTTTCATGTTAATTTTATTAAGCAAACATTAGAGCATATGTAATCACTGTTGGCTGGTCCGACAATTTTCAAATATAGTTTGAGATGATAAAACCTGCATTACAGTTCCTCTGTGCTGGTCTGTATAGATGTTGGCCATTCAGCAGATTGGATGTATGTGACTTGTAATTTATACATAGTGTAGGTCAGCAGACAGTATATCATATAATGGGATTAACGTACTCAATTAGGGTACTATCAGAGAGGGTTAGAGAGGAGAGGTAATTTATACATAGTGTAGGTTAGCAGACAGTATATCATATAATGGGATTAATGTACTCAATTAGGGTACTATCAGAGAGGGTTAGAGAGGAGAGGTAATTTATACATAGTGTAGGTTAGGAGACAGTATATCATATAATGGGATTAACGTACTCAATTAGGGTACTATCAGAGAGGGTTAGAGAGGAGAGTGGAATTGTGTATTCAGGGTTGAATTTGTGTATTCTATTGTTAGTAATGTCATTGTTATTCATACTAAGGAATTGATCTGGTATCATGTATAAGAGGTACTTGTAGCCGTATTAATTAATATCAACCTGTTACATCATAGTACTACAGAAGACAGGCTGGAAACATGCTGATACTGCAGAATTGGATCTGATGAAAGATTTGCTCATGAACTATATATAATAAATTTTGTCCAGTTATATTATATTGTAAGAACCTGCCATGTCAGTTTAGCCAAACATTGAAGAAAATTTAACAGTAATAGAAAGAAGTACTTCTGTCGTTAAAGGATAACTTTAGGCACAACATTAAGTTTGATATGCTGTAAACTATTAAAAAACAATACTATTGTTCTAGCATGTATTTGTATAAAATGTTTAATTTTGAGCAATGTTCCTTTTAACAAGTTAGGATATCAATGGTAGTGACTGGACTTCATATTCTGATGAAAAGACCATTAGGGAAGTTCCTCAGATGCAACACAAAATTCAGTGGGAAAACCTAAGACTCCTAAATTCTAAAATGACATATTTGCAATATACTACACATTCTTCAGAGACAAATGTTGTTGAATGACATCAATTCATTCATGCTCAGTGGTTTATACAAAGTATAAGGAACATACTTTCCTTGAGTTATAAGAACTCGAAAAACATTACATTAAATGATATGAAAATTAACATTTGTGACCGGATGTCATAATCATCAATATAGCCTTAAAGGAGCATTGCAGATATTTTTATATACTTTAAATGCAAATAAATTGAAAACTGGAATAGCTATAGAAATATCACCATCTTTCAAGTATGTTCTTGGACTACCCTTGGACTATGACATATCAAACTAAACATTCTGCTAAATTCTTCCTTTAAGACTCTATCCCTGGGATACACATATTTTCAGTATGACTGTGTCCTTGTGATGCATAATTTATAATTGAACTTTTATCAATAGTTTTAACTTCAGATGGAGAGAGAATGTCCAAATGTGTAATAACATCTTGTTGCTTCTGAAGATTCTTAGATTGGTTTACATACTAGGTATGTCTTACAGACTCATGTGTGCTGTATCTTGCATGTCTTGGTTTGGTTTACATACTAGGTATGTCTAACAGATTCAGGCCTGTTCTATCTCGCATGTCTTTGTTTGGTTTACATACTAGGTATGTCTAACAGACTCATGTGTGCTGTATCTTGCATGTCTTGGTTTGGTTTACATACTAGGTATGTCTAACAGATTCAGGCTTGTTCTATCTGGCATGTCTTGGTTTGGCTTACATACTAGTTATGTCTTACTGACTCATGTGTGCTCTTGGCTAGATATCAGGTTAGTGATCAATGTGAAGTTGAAGACTAAACAATATGTGACTGGTTTAACTTTAGTCTGGGATTTCAAAATATACTAGAGCTGCCAAACTGACTGTTAAATGGGGTTGGTGTTTTGCAGATAATTATGAAATATTTGAGTGTAGACATGACATTAATCAGTTCCAATGATTGATGTAATAATTCAGATGTATGTACTGTGGTGTTATTCTGTAGTAGTAGCTGTTACTACAGTCTCACCATGGAACCTTTAAGGTCAAAGAGTTCCAGTCCTTGAATGTTCCTCCTAGTAAAAATATATCCCCACTACAAACAATGCAAGGAGGTCTAAGATTGGCTATCATCTGTGAAAACATTTTGTGGTATTAAGTATGGTTTGTTGATATTTTGGATACTACACAAAAGACTGTTATCATCATTACTAATTTTTTCCAAATTGCAAAGCCATTGAGACTGTACTTAACACATTCATTTCACTTCTTCTTTGCTGTTTTACATTCCGATTATAGATGTACTTTTTTCAGAGATCATTCCGTTAGATTGACCAATCCTGAATTTCTTTTAAGATTTTTGAAAGAATTTACTTCCATTTCAGCTAGAATTTTCATGAGGTTCTCATTAAATTTTCTCTATTTTTTTTTGAGTTAAGGAAGGTAATGAATGTATTTATGGACTGAAAGAGGTATTAAACTATAATGAAGGGTTTTCTTGTTTTCATTATATTTAGTTAATATTTCTATGGTACTTCTAAGAGGTAATCTACCAATGGAATTAGTTTGTATTCATTTCCTAACAGCCCTCCCCCCTCTACCCGAATGTGGTTACTGCTGACTTTGGTTTGGTCTACCATGGGTTGGTTGAAATGGGAGCTTCACTGCGCCAAATATTTTCCTTTGATTACTGATATTGCGGGTAAAGCAGAAAGCTTGTTGCCTTCTCTTTAAACCTGTCTAACGTTTTGCTTTCCTTGATTGATGTTTCCCAATATATCCTCCAGTTTGCCAGCATGGAAATAATTACTCTGGAAACTTAGTTCCTTGCCAGAGGAAAAATTGCACAAACATTTTGTAATTTCCAGTCTTGGGGTAACCTGTCATTCAATATATATTATTAATCAGTAATTGATATGGGAGTGACCTTGTATGAAACAACAATTAAGAGTCACAACTATTTTGTCACAAGGTAAACTATTTTGTAAACAGTATTCAGGTAGATAATGTTTGTAGATGTTAGAATTTGAGAATAGTTAAAGATAATACTTACAATTTTGTGAATAAGAATATATGAAGAGATTATTAATACTTGCCATCATTGTGTGTTAGTGTGGTCATGTTCTTGTATTCTGAGAGCAGTCTTTCATCATGTCCTCATGTAATTTACTATGCAGAGCTCAGTTCCAAACACAGAATGCATTGCTTGGGAACATTCTGTCCAGGCTGTTAAAATGTGATAAATTCCAGCTACTTGGAATAGTTACAAATCTGTTCAACAAGTGTGATTCATGAGTGAACAGTTAAGCAGGATCCGGTATCTTCTCCATAGATAGCAGCCTTGCCCATCCCTGGACTGTCTCATATATATTGGTAGCATTGTAATTGTTATTGGGGTGTCTTGCTTCTGTCTGTATATTTGTGTTTATTTTGTATTTCTAGACATTCTGCCAACACACTGTTACATGGTGATTAATGTAATAGGCCGATAATTGTGAACATAAAATCTTAAACATTAAATTTTTATGACCAAACTATTTTTGCATTTTCTTTTTTTTTGACTGTCAAATTGTTAAAATTTATTTTAGTATAGTGTTATGACTGCTGCATGTAGATCAGAAGATGTAGTCCATATTGTATCTGATGGTCACCATCCTGAACTATTTTAGTTGGAGGAGATACCGATGTCGACAGTGGAACCAAATCCCATACCAGTACTCATACCAGAACCCATACTAGAACTCATACCAGTACCATACTCATACCAGTACCCATACCAGAACCCATACCAGAACTCATACCAGTACCATACTCATACCAGTACTCATACCAAAACCCACACCAGTACCCATACTCATACCAGTACTCATACCAGAACCCATACCAGAACTCATACCAGTACCATACTCATACCATTACTCATACCAGAACCATACTCATACCAGTACCATACTCATACCAGAACCATACTCATACCAGTACTCATACCAGAACCCATACCAGTACCATACTCATACCAGTACTCATACCAGAACCATACTCATACCAGTACTCATACCAGAACCCATACCAGTACCATACTCATACCAGTACTCATACCAGAACCATACTCATACCAGTACCCATACCAGTACCATACTCATACCAGAACCCATACCAGAACTCATACCAGTACCATACTCATACCAGTACTCATACCAGAACTCATACCAGTACTCATACCAGAACCCATACCAGAACTCATACCAGTACCATACTCATACCATTACTCATACCAGATCCCATACCAGTACCATACTCATACCAGTACTCATACCAGTACCATACTCATACCAGTACTCATACCAGATCCCATATCAGTACCATACTCATACCAGTACTCATACCAGAACCATACTCATACCAGTACTCATACCAGAACCCATACCAGTACCATACTCATACCAGAACCCATACCAGAACTCATACCAGTATCATACTCATACCAGAACCCATACCAGAACTCATACCAGTACCATACTCATACCAGTACTCATACCAGAACCATACTCATACCAGTACTCTTACCAGAACCCATACCAGTACCCACACCAGTACCATACTCATACCAGAACCCATACCAGAACTCCTACCAGTACCATACTCATACCAGTACTTATACCAGAACTCATACCAGTACTCATACCAGAACCCATACCAGAACTCATACCAGTACTATACTCATACCAGTACTCATACCAGAACCATACTCATACCAGTACTCTTACCAGTACCATACTCATACCAGTACTCATACCAGAACCCATACCAGTACCCACACCAGTACCATACTCATACCAGAACCCATACCAGAACTCATACCAGTACCATACTCATACCAGTACTCATACCAGAACCATACTCATACCAGTACTCATACCAGAACCATACTCATACCAGTACTCTTACCTGAACCCATACCAGAACTCTGTTTTATAGAGCTTAGTCCCCGTGAGATGCAATTTACCCTACTCCTCTGTTTGTGCGTTAGTTGCATACAACTACATTGGATCCAATGTTCCCTCCTGACCTCTATTGTATTTAGAGGATCTGCTCAGACCCACATTCTCCAATGATCTCATTGGTGTAATCACTGTGTAGGAGCTGCTCAGACCCACATTCTCCAATGATCTCATTCTGTAATCACTGTAGGAGCTGCTCAGGCCCACATTCTCCAATCATTTCATTCTGCAATCACTGTGTAGGAGCTGCTCAGACCCACATTCTCCAATCATCTCATTCTGTAATCACTGTGTAGGAGCTGCTTCCTCCCAGGTTGTATTCTTAACTCATCTGGTCAACTTTTGTGGGTGGAAATTTCTGACCCGACTGATAATGGAAGATGGTTAATTGGAACTCTTTATAGACCACCAAATCCTACCCAAGAATTTTTTGAACTTCTGAAGGACAGTTTATCTTAGATTGACTTCTCAAACTATTGTGGTGTTATACTGGGTGGTGATTTTAACATTGACTGGGCTGGTGAAATGAATAATAACCTGCTACAGCTATCAACAATATCTTATGACTGTGGCTTTGAACAACTTATTGATGGTATCACTCGTCCCTCGGCATTGAACCCATGTCAAGGTTCAGTGATTGATTTGTTATTCACAACAGCTCCTGAGTTTTCTAATACTAGTGTAATTGATAATCCGGTGGGAAGTGACCACCATGCTGTTAGTGTCCATTTGAAAAGATTCAAGCTCCCTAAGAAACCAACAATCAGTAGAAGTGTGATTTTGAGCATTTAAATACTCGACTACATATTGCACCCTGGGACATGGTGATCAACGACCATGTCGAGTCATCCTGGAATGGCTTCCTTGATTTATGGTCCGCTGCAGTAAGAGAATCGATACCCACTAAAATGACCAATAATATGGGTAAGAGCCCCTGATAAATGGAGATCTGGCAAAACTCCTGAAAAAGAAACGTAGGCTGTTTAAAAAAGCAAAACAGTCAAATTCAGTAGATCACTGGAATACTTACAAAACCTTTGGAATTTTGTACAGTCTAAGGTTAATAAAGAGAAGAGAGTCGTAGCTACGTGTAGACAACTCATACGGTAGCATTAATCTTCTGGAAGGGGGTATAGTCTATACGTTTTTGAGGTCCCCCCAAAAGTAGGTGTTTTTCACCGGTAGTAGCTATGATAACCCTAAACAAGGACGCCAGCGCCGACGTCAACATTCGAGCAGCTTTTCTACCACCTTAGGTCAAATGGAAATCAGGCAGTTATAATCGATGGATAGCCCTATCTGTGACCTTTAATTACCGGATGTCCCGTTCCCACCGGGCCCCCCTTTTGATGTAGCGTGACGTCACATCGACCCACTTTTCGACTTATCTGTACCCATATCTCAACAACGGAACATCCGATCGTTCCCAAAATAGCACCAATGGATTCGGCATGTCCGAAACTACCGGGAACAATATTGTTATGTATTTTGCAAGTTTTTTAAAACCTGACGTCATCAGGTGGTGGCGCTATTTTCTGCGAAAAATTCAAATTCACCCAGTTGAAACTAATAATTAGAGATTATATAAACGTCGTTTGATTCGCTTCCGGTCTTTGATTGTTTTTTATACTTTTTTTAACATATTTTCTCATTAATATTTTATTTTGGCCGCCATTTTGTCAAACATTGATGAATTTTTTTAATTTCACAGAATCGCTAGAACATGTCTTGACATATTTTTACTACTATTTAAAAGGCAATCGGTCGTCTAGTTTTGTAATAACCGACGATATTGCGTTTTGTGACGTCACTTCCGGTCAGAAAAAAATAGGGTCAAAACCGGAACTTATTTTGTACAACCTCAAGTGTTGAGTCTCCAGTGTGAGTTACAGGTCGATAGCTCATTCCTCCCGTCTCAGAAACGGACCTCTAGGTAAAACTTTAAAGCGCCCTTATTCCGGAAGTAAACGACTTGAAACAAGTTTAAGATGATCACGTGATAGTAAGCATCGAGTTACACCACGACACCAATTTGTGTCCCGAAAAACCATATCGTATACACACAGGAGTCGAATATGCTAACCCGAAGCTAACCCTAGCTAACCCTATGGGTTGGGGTTAACTTTGACTGGCAGCCATCTTGGATTGGTATGACCTTAGGTCAAAAAAAAAACTTTTTGACCATTTTTGGTGGTCCGACTAATCATATCCAATAAAAAATAGAGAAAATCGATGAATTAAATTTTTGACCTCTGATTGACCTTTGACCCGATGACCTCATGGCCGAAATTTTTCAAGTGACCATTCCTTATGACCTCACACGTCATCGTTGCAAGTTTCGTGGAAATCGGTCACTCTCACGATTTTTGAGATTTATTTGAATTAACGACATTTTTTACCTTTGACCCCCCATAAGACTTGAACCGGAAGTGACATATACTTGCCCTTTACATATGTCAGTGCCCTATTGACCCTTACCAACCACAAGAAATTTGGAGGTCAAAGGTCAAAGTTTACGAGTTTCGACCATAACCCCAGGGGTGGTCATCTACCCAAATAAAATCAAGAGGTAGTATATCAACTAACTTGAATTTTTTGGCTGTAAAACAAAGTCATGTGACCCAAAGTGACCGGAAGTGTTGGTGGGTGTACTGTGACAACAGTTCAGCCCTTTGACCAAATATCGGCCCCCCGTAACCCCCACTTTTGGAGATAGACCCAAAAAAATGGACACTCGGGACCTGGAAATGGACGGTCTGGACCTGGAAATGGACACTCGGGACTGAGGCACCTACAACACTAAATTCTGGAAATACCTATTTTTATACTTTGGAGCGTTACCATGGTTACAAGGTCAGTCCGATTTATCCCATCTTTTCAGGGTCCCACCGCTGGGGTGTCCTCTTTCTAAAATACTATGAAAATTGTAGGTGCGTTTCTTCCCCGGGTGATAGGGGGGTCATTTTGAAAAAAATCCAAAAAATTCCTAAAAATTCCTACCTTTCTACTTTGGAGCGTTACCATGGTCACTTGGGTAGTCCGATTATGGCCATCTTTTCAGGGTACGACCGCTAGGGTGTCCTTTTTCTAAAATACTATGAAACTTGTAGGTGCGTTCCTTCCCCGGGGTGATAGGGGGGTCATTTTGAAATAAAATCCAAAAAATTCCGACCCTTCTAATTTGGAGCGTTACCATGGTTACTAGGTGAGTCCAAATTACCCAATCTTTTCAGGGTACCACCGCTAGGGTGTCCCCTTTCCAAAATTAGAATAAAACTCCTAGGTTTGTCACTTCTCCGGGGTGGTAGGGGGGTCATTTTGAGAAAAAGTACAAACAGTCAGCAAAAAACTCTCGGTAGCGTGCGCCATGGAACGCCCGGTAGGCATTAAATTCCCCCACCACTCCCCACGCCTACGAACCGCCAAAATAATCTCAGATTCATCATCAGCACCCCAAGAAGCACCGGAACAAGTGTATTTCGTTCGTTTATGTAGACACCAAGTTGGGGTCGTGCCCCCTTCCCAATGGTTTTTTGCCCCCATGCCCCCACACAACGCCTAATTCCAAAATTAACTTCAGAATCGTGATCAGCGTGTCGAGAACAACCAGAAAAGATACACACTGCCCGTCTTTGCGACAAAAATTATTTCCACCCAAAAAAACCATAAGGGGTACGTACCCCTTACGGTTTTTACCGAAATTGCCCAAAAATGGATTTGGTAAAAATGACGTCACAGGGGGTAATCGATGCCCAGGAGTCCAAATCTGCAACTCCCAGGTCCATATCTGCTTCCGTTCGGGAGATACGGGGTACCAGAGGACCCGATAGAAATACGTGTTCTTCATAAGTGCAAAAGTTGGAAAACCCCCTCTTGTCAACCCCCCTTCCTGTCCTCTCTGAAGTACCCATCGACATGAAATTTTGACGTGTAGTAGAAGACACCCTCGTCATTGTCATACATCAATTTCGTGTAATTATCTGACCGGAAAAGGCTCTTTATATATATGATTTCTATTGCGCCAAAATAGGTGTTTTTGTCTTGAAAAGTTAAAAAAGTACGTCTTTTCGGTACCCCTTCCTTTCCACCGAGGGCATGTGACAGGGCTGATTTTTTGTTATCTGGGAGGCGAGAGTCGTAGCTACGTGTAGACAACTCATACGGTAGCATTAAACTTCGAGAAGGGGGTATAGTCTATACGTTTTGGACACCCCACCCAAAAATAGGTGTTTTTCACCGGTAGTAGCTATGATAACCCTAAACAAGGACGCCAGCGCCGACGTCAACATTTGAGTAGCTTTTTTACCACCTTAGGTCAAATGAAAATCAATCAAAGTTATAATCGATGGATAGCCCTATCTGTGACCTTTTATCACCGGATGTCCCGTTCCCACCGGATCCCCGGTTTTAATGTAGCGTGACGTCACATCGACCCACTTTTCGACATGTCTCTACCCATATCTCAACAACGGAACATCCGATCGTTTCCAAAATAGTACCAATGGATTCGGCATGTCCGAAACTATCGGTAACAATATTTTCATGTATTTCGCGCGATTTTTAATTCCTGACGGCATCAGGTGGTGGCGCTATTTTCTGCGAAAAATTCAAATTCACCCGATTTGCTCGAAATTTCAGATTTAGGTATAACTAATAATTAGAAATAATATAAACGTCGTTTGATGCAATTCCGGTCTTTGATAATTTTTTAAATATTTTTTTAACATATTTTCTCATTAATATTTTATTTTGGCCGCCATTTTGTCAAACATTGATGAAATTTTTTTAAATTCACAGAATCAATAGAACATGTCCTGACCTATTTTTGCTGCTATTTAAAAATGCAATCAATTGTCTGGTTTTGTAATAATCGACAATATTGCGTTTTGTGACGTCCCTTCCGGTCCAAATAAAGTAGGGTCAAAACCGGAACTTATTTTGTACAGACTAAATGATAAGTCTTCGGTGTGAGTTACAGGTCGATAGCTCATTCCTCCCGTCTCAGAAACGGACCCCTAGGTAAAACTTTAAAGCGCCCTCATTCAGAAATTAAACGACTTGAAACAAGTTTGAGATAATCACGTGATAGTACGTATCGAGTTACATCACGACACCAATTTGTGTCCCGAAAAATCATATCGTGTACACACAGGAGTCGAATATGCTAACCCGAAGCTAACCCTAGCTAACCCTATGGGTTGGGGTTAACTTTGAGTGGCAGCCATCTTGGATTGGTATGACCTTAGGTCAAAAAAAAACTTTTTGACCATTTTTGGTGGTCCGACTAATCATATCCAATAAAAATTTAAAAAAAATGATGAAATAAATTTTTGACCTCTGATTGACCTTTGACCCGATAACCTCATGGCCGAAATTTTTCAGGTGACCATTCCTTATGACCTCACACGTCATCGTTGCAAGTTTCGTGGAAATCGGTCACTCTCACGATTTTTGAGATTTATTTGAATTAACGACATTTTTTACCTTTGACCCCCCATAAGACATGAACCGGAAGTGACATATACTTGCCCTTTACATATGTCAGTGCCCTATTGACCCTTACCAACCACAAGAAATTTGGAGGTCAAAGGTCAAAGTTTACGAGTTTCGACCATAACCCAAGGGGTGGTCATCTACCCAAATAAAATCAAGAGGTAGTATATCAACTAACTTGAATATTTTGGCTGTAAAACAAAGTCATGTGACCCAAAGTGACCGGAAGTGTTGGTGGGTGTACTGTGACAACAGTTCAGCCCTTTGACCAAATATCGGCCCCCGTGACCCCCACTTTTGGAAATAGACCAAAAAAATGGACACTCGGGACATGGAAATGGACGGTGTTGACCTAGGCACCTATTTCATAACAAAATTTTTTGGTCACTTCCGGTCAACTTTTTGAAATTTTTTTCACCTTGGGTCACTCTACGCCCCGAGGCACATTTTGTAAAAAAAATTTAAATATTTTTTTGGTGGGCAATAATTTTTTTTTACCCCCCAGGGGGTCCCGTGGGGGGGCACTGGCGAAAAAAAAACAATTTGATGTTCGGACATTTTGGACAAATGGGACTTAAAAATGGACGGTCGGGTTAGGGTTAGGGTTAGGGGGTTAGGGTTAGGGTTAGGGGGTTAGGGTTAGGGTTAGGGTTAGGGTTAGGGTTAGGGGGTTAGGGTTAGGGTTAGGGTTAGGGTTAGGGGGTTAGGGTTAGGGGGTTAGGGTTAGGGGGTTAGGGTTAGGGTTAGGGTTAGGGTTAGGGTTAGGGTTAGGGTTAGGGTTAGGGTTAGGGGGTTAGGGTTAGGGTTAGGGTTAGGGTTAGGGGGTTTGGGTTAGGGGGTTAGGGTTAGGGGGTTAGGGGGTTAGGGGGTTAGGGGGTTAGGGTTAGGGTTAGGGTTAGGGTTAGGGTTAGGGTTAGGGTTAGGGTTAGGGTTAGGGTTAGGGTTAGGGTTAGGGTTAGGGTTAGGGTTAGGGTTAGGGTTAGGGTTAGGGTTAGGGTTAGGGTTAGGGTTAGGGTTAGGGTTAGGGTTAGGGTTAGGGTTAGGGTTAGGGTTAGGGTTAGGGTTAGGGTTAGGGTTAGGGTTAGGGTTAGGGTTAGGGTTAGGGTTAGGGTTAGGGTTAGGGTTAGGGTTAGGGTTAGGGTTAGGGTTAGGGTTAGGGTTAGGGTTAGGGTTAGGGTTAGGGTTAGGGTTAGGGTTAGGGTTAGGGTTAGGGTTAGGGGTTAGGGTTAGGGTTAGGGTTAGGGTTAGGGTTCAGACACTTGGACACTCGGGACCTAGAAATGGACGGTCGGGACTTGAAAATGGACGGTCGGGACTTGAAAATGGACGGTCGGGACTTGGCACTTTTTCGAAAAATGTTAGAGTACGAAAATGGACGGTCGGGACTTCAAAATGGACGGTCGGGACCTGAAAATGGACGGTCGGGACTTGGAAATGGACGATCGGGACTTGGAAATGGACGGTCGGGACCTAATGAAAATGGACGGTCGGGACTTGACAAAATATTACCAAAAAAATGCTTCCCCGGGGGTGGGGGTGTCGAAATTAATTTTTTTAGGTACCCCTGCACCCCCTCGACAAATTGGCACCATTTTGGTAAAAATTGGAGGGGGGTGAATTTTTGGGGTGGGGGACCCCCTTCCCAAGTGCAAAACTTGGGGGGGCACCTTCAAACATTTTTTACCCTTCCGTTACATCCTATCGATGACGTCATAAAAATTTCAGCTCATTTGCATATTCGGTTAATTAATTAAAAATCATTAACCAATCTGCCTAACACTAAATTACTCTATATACGGGAAAAAACCGACTTTTATACTTTGGAACGTTACCATGGTTACTGGGTCAGTCCGATTTCCCCCATCTTTTCAGGGTACCACCGCTAGGGTGTCATCTGTCCGAAATAGGATGAAATTAATAGGTTCGATACTTCCCCGGGGTGGTCGGGGGGTCATTTTGAAAAAAATCTAAAACGGCCAAAATAATTAGTGTTACTACGTACGGGAAAACCCCGACCCATCTACTTTGGAGCGTTACCATGGTTACTGGAGTGGTCCGATTACGGCCATCCTATCAGGGTACCACCGCTAGTGTGTCCCCTTTCCGAATTAGTATGAAACTTGTAGGTACCTTTCATTCCTTGGTGCTAGGGGGGTCATTTTGAAACAAAATCTGAAAAGGCATAATAATTTGCTATATACGTTTTTGAAAATCCCGACCCTTCTACTTTGGAGCGTTACCATGGTTACTGGGGAGGTCCGACTACGGCCATCTTTTCGGGGTACACCCGCTAGGGTGTCCCCTTTCCGAAATAGGATGAAACTATTAGGTGCGTCTCTTCTCCGGGGTGGTGGGGGGTCATTTTGGAAAAAAATCCGAAAAGGTCATAATAATTAGTGTTACTATGTACGGGAAAATCCCGACTCTTCTACTTTGGAGCGTTACCATGGTTACTGGGGTGGTCCGATTACGGCCATCTTTTAAGGGTACCACCGCTAGGGTGTCCCCTTCCCAAATTAGAATGAAACTTGTAGGTGTGAGACTTCTCCGGGATGGTGGGGGGGTCATTTTGGAAAAAATCCGAAAATGTCATAATAATTAGTGTTACTATGTACGGGAAAATCCTGACCCTTCTACTTTGGAGCGTTACCATGGTTACTGGGGTGGTCCGATTACGGCCATCTTTTAAGGGTACCACCGCTAGGGTGTCCCCTTCCCAAATTAGAATGAAACACCTAGGTGTGTCACTTCTCCGGGTGGTAGGGGGGTCATTTTGAGAAAAAGTACAAACAATCAGCCAAAAACTCTCCGTAGCGTGCGCCATGGGACGCCCAGAAGGTATTAAATTCCCCCACCACTCCCCACGCCTCCAAACCGCCAAAATAATCTCAGATTCATCATCAGCGCCCCAAGAAGCACCGGAACAGGTGTATTGCATTCGTTTATGTAGACACCCACTTGGGGTCGTGCCCCCCTCCCAATGGTTTTTGGCCCCCCCATGACCCCACACAACACCCAATTCCAAAATTAACTTCAGATTCGTGATCAGCGTGTCGAGAACAACCAGAAAAGATACACACTGCCCGTCTTTGCGACAAAAATTATTTTCACCCAAAAAAACCATAAGGGGTACCCCTTACGGTTTTTACCGAAATTGCCCCAAAATGGATTTGGTCAAAATGACGTCACAGGGGGTAATCGATGCCCAGGAGCCCAAATCTGCAACTCCCAGGTCCATACCTGCTTCCGTTCGGGAGATATAGGGTCCCAGAGGACCCGATAGAAATACGTGTTCTTCATACGTGCAAAAGTTGGAAAACCCCCTCTTGTCAACCCCCCTCCTGTCTTCTCTGAAGTACCCATCGACATGAAATTTTGACGTGTAGTAGAAGACACCCTCGTCATTGTCATTCATCAATTTCGTGTAAATATCTGACCGGAAAAGGCTCTTTGTATATATGATTTCTATCTGCGCCAAAAATAGGTGTTTTTGTCTTGAAAAGTTAAAAAAGTAACTCTTTTCGGTACCCCTTCCTTTCCACCGAGGGTATGTGACGGGGCTGAATTTTGGTTATGTGGGAGAAGAGAGTCGTAGCTACGTGTAGACAACTCATACGGTAGCATTAATTTTCGGGAAGGGGGTATAGTCTATACGTTTTTGAGGTCCCCCCCAAAGTAGGTGTTTTTCACCGGTAGTAGTTATATCAGTTTTTACGAAATCCCGACATTGATACTTTTGAGCGTTACCATGGTTATGGGAATCAGTCCGATTTCCCCCATATTTTCAGGTTATCACCGCTAGGGTGTCCCCTTCCCACATTTGAATAAAACTTGTAGGTGGGTCTCTTCTCCGGGGTGGTAGGGGGGTCAGTTTGGAAAAAACCGAAAAGGCCATCATAATTAGTGTTACTATGTACGGGAAAATCCCGACTCTTCTACTCTGGAGCGTTACCATGGTTACTGGGGTGGTCCGATTACGGCCATCTTTTCGGGGTACCACCGCTTAGGGTGTCCCCTTTCTAAAATAGGATGAAACCTGTAGGTGGGTCTCTTCTCCGGGGTGCTAGGGGGGTCAGTTTGGAAAAAATCCGAAAAAGTCATAATAATTAGTGTTACTATGTACGGGAAAATCACGACCCTTCTACTTTGAAGCGTTACCATGGTTACTGGGGTGGTCCGATTACGGCCATCTTTTAAGGGTACCACCGCTAGGGTGTCCCCTTCCCAAATTAGAATGAAACTTGTAGGTGTGTCACTTCTCCGGGATGGTAGGGGGGTCAGTTTGGAAAAAGTACAAACAGTCAGCAAAAAACTCTCGGTAGCGTGCGCCATGGAACGCCCGGTAGGCATTAAATTCCCCCACCACTCCCCACGCCTACGAACCGCCAAAATAATCTCAGATTCATCATCAGCACCCCAAGAAGCACCAGAACAGGTGTATTTCGTTCGTTTATGTAGACACCCACTTGGGGTCGTGCCCCCCTCCCAATGGTTTATGGCCCCCCATGCCCCCACACAACACCCAATTCCAAAATTAACTTCAGATTCGTGATCAGCATGTCGAGAACAACCAGAAAAGATACACACTGCCCGTCTTTGCGACAAAAATTATTTTCACCCAAAAAAACCATAAGGGGTACCCCTTACGGTTTTTACCGAAATTGCCCAAAAATGGATTTCGTCAAAATAACGTCACAGGGGGTAATCGATGCCCAGGAGCCCAAATCTGCAACTCCCAGGTCCATACCTGCCTCCGTTCGGGAGATATAGGGTCCCAGAGGACCCGATAGAAATACGTGTTCTTCATACGTGCAAAAGTTGGAAAACCCCCTCTTTTCAACCCCCCTCCTGTCCTCATTGAAGTACCCATGGAAATGAAATTTTGACGTGTAGTAGAAGACACCCTCGTCTTTGTCATACGTCAATTTCGTGTAATTATCTGACCGGAAAAGGCTCTTTGTCTATATGATTTCTACTTGCGCCAAAAATAGGTGTTTTTGTCTTGAAAAGTTAAAAAAGTACCTCTTTTCGGTACCCCTTCCTTTCCACCGAGGGTATGTGACGGAGCTGAATTTTGGCTATGTGGGAGACAAGAGTCGTAGCTACGTGTAGACAACTCATACGGTAGCATTAATTTTCGGGAAGGGGGTATAGTCTATACGTTTTTGAGGTCCCCCCCCAAAATAGGTGTTTTTCACCGGTAGCAGCTATGATAACCCTAAACAAGGACGCCAGCGCCGACGTCAACATTCGAGCAGCTTTTTTAATACCTTAGGTCAAATGGAAATCAGGCAAAGTTATAATCGATGGATAGCCCTATCTGTGATCTTTAATTACCGGATGTCCCGTTCCCACCGGATGCCCGGTTTTGCTGTAGCGTGACGTCACATCGACCCACTTTTCGACTCATCTGTACCCATATCTCAACAACGGAACATCCGATCGTTCCTTAAATAGCACCAATGGATTCGGCATGTCCGAAACTATCGGGAACAATATTTCAATGTATTTCGCGTGATTTTTAATTTCTGACGTCATCGGGTGGTGGCGCTATTTTCGGCGAAAATTTCAAATTCACTCAATTTGCTCGAAATTTCAGATTTAGGTAGAACTGATAATTACAAATTATAAAACCTTAGTTTGAATCAATTCCGGTCTTTGATTATTATTTTATATTTTTTTAAAGTATTTTCTCATTAATATTTTATTTTGGCCGCCATTTTGTCAAACATTGATGATTTTTTTTTAAATTCACAGAATCAATAGAACGTGTCCTGACATATTTTTGCTGCTATTTAAAAGGCAATCGATTATCTAGTTTTGCAATGATCGACAATATTGCGTTTGGTAACGTCACTTCCGGTCAGAATAAAAAAGGGTCAAAAGCGGAACTTATTTTGTACAGACTCAAGTGATAAGTCTTCGGTGTGAGTTACAGGTCGATAGCTGATTCCTCCCGTCTCAGAAACGGACCCCTAGGTAAAACTTTAAAGCGCCCTCATTCAGAAAGTAAACGACTTGAAACAAGTTTAAGATAATCACGTGATAGTACGCATCGAGTTACATCACGACACCAATTTGTATCCCGAAAAACCATATCGTGTACACACAGGAGTCGAATATGCTAACCCTAAGCTAACCCTAGCTAACCCTAGGGGTTGGGGTTAACTTTGAGTGGCAGCCATCTTGGATTGGTATGACCTTAGGTCAAAAAAAAACTTTTGACCATTTTTGGTGGTCCGACTAATCGTATCCAATAAAAAATAGAGAAAATTGATGAATTAAATTTTTGACCTCTGATTGACCTTTGACCCGATGACCTCATGGCCGAAATTTTTCAGGTGACCATTCCTTATGACCTCACACGTCATCGTTGCAAGTTTCGCGGTATTCGGTCACTCTCACGATCCTTGACCTTTTGTGGAAGGAACGACAGTTTTGACCTTTGACCCTTTATAACACATGAACCGGAAGTGACATATACTTGCCCTTTGCATATGTCAGTGCCCTATTGACCCTTAACAACCACAAGAAATTTGGAGGTCAGAGATCAAAGTTTACGATTTTCGACCTTAACCCTAGGGGTAGTCATTTTTCAAAATAAAGTAGTAAACTAGTATGGTAAATCACTGGAATTTTATGGCTTTAATAAAAAGTCATGTGACCCAAACTGACCGGAAGTGTTGGTGGGTGTACTGTGACAACAGTTCAGCCCTTTGACCAAATATCGGCCCCCCGTAACCCCCACTTTTGGAGATAGACCAAAAAAAATGGACACTCGGGACCTGGAAATGGACGGTCGGGACCTGGAAATGGACACTCGGGACTCAGGCACCTACAACACTAAATTCTGGAAATACCGACTTTTATAATTTGGAGCGTTACCATGGTTACAAGGTCAGTCCGATTTATCCCATCTTTTCAGGGTACCACCGCTGGGGTGTCCTCTTTCTAAAATACCATGAAACATGTAGGTGCGTTCCTTCCCCGGGGTGATAGGGGGGTCATTTTGAAAAAATCCTAAAAATTCCTAAAAATTCCGACCCTTCTACTTTGGAGCGTTACCATGGTTACTTGGGTAGTCCGATTATGGCCATCTTTTCAGGGTACCACCGCTAGGGTGTCTTCTTTCTAAAATACTATGAAACTTGTAGGTGCGTTGCTTCCCCGGGGTGATAGGAGGGTCAATTTGAAAAAAAATCCTTAAAATTCCGACCATTCTACTTGGAGCGTTACCATGGTCACTTGGGTAGTCCGATTATGGCCATCTTCTCAGGGTACCACCGCTAGGGTGTCCCCTTTCTAAAATACTATGAAACTTGTAGGTGCGTTTCTTCCCCGGGGTGATAGGGGGGTAATTTTGAAATAAAATCCAAGAAATTCCGATCCTTCTACTTTGGAGCGTTACCATGGTTACTAGGTGAGTCCATATTACCCAATCTTTTCAGGGTACCACCGCTAGGGTGTCCCCTTTCCAAAATTAGAATAAAACTCCTAGGTTTGTCACTTCTCCGGGTGGTAGGGGGGTCATTTTGAGAAGAAGTATAAACAGTCAGCAAAAAACTCTCGGTAGCGTGCGCCATGGAACGCCCGGTAGGCATTAAATTCCCCCACCACTCCCCACGCCTACGAACCGCCAAAATAATCTCAGATTCATCATCAGCACCCCAAGAAGCACCAGAACAGGTGTATTTCGTTCGTTTATGTAGACACCCACTTGGAGTCGTGCCCCCCTCCCAATGGTTTATGGCCCCCCATGCCCCCACACAACACCCAATTCCAAAATTAACTTCAGATTCGTGTTCAGCGTGTCGAGAACAACCAGAAAAGATACACACTGCCCGTCTTTGCGACAAAAATTATTTTCACCCAAAAAAACCATAAGGGGTACCCCTTACGGTTTTTACCGAAATTGCCCCAAAATGGATTTGGTCAAAATGACGTCACAGGGGGTAATCGATGCCCAGGAGCCCAAATCTGCAACTCCCAGGTCCATACCTGCTTCCGTTCGGGAGATATAGGGTCCCAGAGGACCCGATAGAAATACGTGTTCTTCATGCGTGCAAAAGTTGGAAAACCCCCTCTTGTCAACCCCCCCTCCTGTCCTCATTGAAGTACCCATTGAAATGAAATTTTGACGTGTAGTAGAAGACACCCTCGTCTTTGTCATACGTCAATTTCGTGTAATTATCTGACCGGAAAAGGCTCTTTGTCTATATGATTTCTACTTGCGCCAAAAATAGGTGTTTTTGTCTTGAAAAGTAAAAAAAGTACCTCTTTTCGGTACCCCTTCCTTTCCACCGAGGGTATGTGACGGAGCTGAATTTTGGCTATGTGGGAGACAAGAGTCGTAGCTACGTGTAGACAACCCATACGGTAGCATTAATTTTCGGGAAGGGGGTATAGTCTATACGTTTTTGAGGTCCCCCCCAAAATAGGTGTTTTTCACCGGTAGCAGCTATGATAACCCTAAACAAGGACGCCAGCGCCGACGTCAACATTCGAGCAGCTTTTTTAATACCTTAGGTCAAATGGAAATCAGGCAAAGTTATAATCGATGGATAGCCCTATCTGTGATCTTTAATTACCGGATGTCCCGTTCCCACCGGATGCCCGGTTTTGCTGTAGCGTGACGTCACATCGACCCACTTTTCGACTCATCTGTACCCATATCTCAACAACGGAACATCCGATCGTTCCTAAAATAGCACCAATGGATTCGGCATGTCCGAAACTATCGGGAACAATATTTTCATGTATTTCGCGTGATTTTTAATTTCTGACGTCATCGGGTGGTGGCGCTATTTTCGGCGAAAATTTCAAATTCACCCAATTTGCTCGAAATTTCAAATTTAGGTAGAACTGATAATTACAAATTATAAAACCTTAGTTTGATTCAATTCCGGTCTTTGATTATTATTTTATATTTTTTTAAAGTATTTTCTCATTAATATTTTATTTTGGCCGCCATTTTGTCAAACATTGATGATTTTTTTTTAAATTCACAGAATCAATAGAACGTGTCCTGACATATTTTTGCTGCTATTTAAAAGGCAATCGATTATCTAGTTTTGCAATGATCGACAATATTGCGTTTGGTGACGTCACTTCCGGTCAGAATAAAAAAGGGTCAAAAGCGGAACTTATTTTGTACAGACTCAAGTGATAAGTCTTCGGTGTGAGTTACAGGTCGATAGCTGATTCCTCCCGTCTCAGAAACGGACCCCTAGGTAAAACTTTAAAGCGCCCTCATTCAGAAAGTAAACGACTTGAAACAAGTTTAAGATAATCACGTGATAGTACGCATCGAGTTACATCACGACACCAATTTGTATCCCGAAAAACCATATCGTGTACACACAGGAGTCGAATATGCTAACCCTAAGCTAACCCTAGCTAACCCTAGGGGTTGGGGTTAACTTTGAGTGGCAGCCATCTTGGATTGGTATGACCTTAGGTCAAAAAAAAAACTTTTGACCATTTTTGGTGGTCCGACTAATCGTATCCAATAAAAAATAGAGAAAATTGATGAATTAAATTTTTGACCTCTGATTGACCTTTGACCCGATGACCTCATGGCCGAAATTTTTCAGGTGACCATTCCTTATGACCTCACACGTCATCGTTGCAAGTTTCGCGGTATTCGGTCACTCTCACGATCCTTGACCTTTTGTGGAAGGAACGACAGTTTTGACCTTTGACCCTCTATAACACATGAACCGGAAGTGACATATACTTGCCCTTTGCATATGTCAGTGCCCTATTGACCCTTAACAACCACAAGAAATTTGGAGGTCAGAGATCAAAGTTTACGATTTTCGACCTTAACCCTAGGGGTAGTCATTTTTCAAAATAAAGTAGTAAATTAGTATAGTAAATCACTGGAATTTTATGGCTTTAATAAAAAGTCATGTGACCCAAACTGACCGGAAGTGTTGGTGGGTGTACTGTGACAACAGTTCAGCCCTTTGACCAAATATCGGCCCCCCGTAACCCCCACTTTTGGAGATAGACCAAAAAAAATGGACACTCGGGACCTGGAAATGGACGGTCGGGACCTGGAAATGGACACTCGGGACTCAGGCACCTACAACACTAAATTCTGGAAATACCGACTTTTATAATTTGGAGCGTTACCATGGTTACAAGGTCAGTCCGATTTATCCCATCTTTTCAGGGTACCACCGCTGGGGTGTCCTCTTTCTAAAATACCATGAAACATGTAGGTGCGTTCCTTCCCCGGGGTGATAGGGGGGTCATTTTGAAAAAATCCTAAAAATTCCTAAAAATTCCGACCCTTCTACTTTGGAGCGTTACCATGGTTACTTGGGTAGTCCGATTATGGCCATCTTTTCAGGGTACCACCGCTAGGGTGTCTTCTTTCTAAAATACCATGAAACTTGTAGGTGCGTTGCTTCCCCGGGGTGATAGGAGGGTCAATTTGAAAAAAAATCCTTAAAATTCCGACCATTCTACTTGGAGCGTTACCATGGTCACTTGGGTAGTCCGATTATGGCCATCTTCTCAGGGTACCACCGCTAGGGTGTCCCCTTTTTAAAATACTATGAAACTTGTAGGTGCGTTGCTTCCCCGGGGTGATAGGGGGGTAATTTTGAAATAAAATCCAAAAAATTCCGATCCTTCTACTTTGGAGCGTTACCATGGTTACTAGGTGAGTCCAAATTACCCAATCTTTTCAGGGTACCACCGCTAGGGTGTCCCCTTTCCAAAATTAGAATAAAACTCCTAGGTTTGTCACTTCTCCGGGTGGTAGGGGGGTCATTTTGAGAAGAAGTATAAACAGTCAGCAAAAAACTCTCGGTAGCGTGCGCCATGGAACGCCCGGTAGGCATTAAATTCCCCCACCACTCCCCACGCCTACGAACCGCCAAAATAATCTCAGATTCATCATCAGCACCCCAAGAAGCACCAGAACAGGTGAATTTCGTTCGTTTATGTAGACACCCACTTGGGGTCGTGCCCCCCTCCCAATGGTTTATGGCCCCCCATGACCCCACACAACACCCAATTCCAAAATTAACTTCAGATTCGTGTTCAGCGTGTCGAGAACAACCAGAAAAGATACACACTGCCCGTCTTTGCGACAAAAATTATTTTCACCCAAAAAAACCATAAGGGGTACGTACCCCTTACGGTGTTTACCGAAATTGCCCAAAAAATGGATTTGGTCAAAATGACGTCACAGGGGGTAATCGATGCCCAGGAGCCCAAATCTGCAACTCCCAAGTCCATACCTTCTTCCGTTCGGGAGATATATGGTCCCAGAGGACCCGATAGAAATACGTGTTCTTCATACGTGCAAAAGTCGGAAAACCCCCTCTTTTCAACCCCCCCTCCTTTCCTCATTGAAGTACCCATTGAAATGAAATTTTGACGTGTAGTAGAAGACACCCTCGTCTTTGTCATACATCAATTTCGTGTAATTATCAGACCGGAAAAGGCTCTTTGTCTATATGATTTCTACTTGCGCCAGAAATAGGTGTTTTTGTCTTGAAAAGTTAAAAAAGTACCTCTTTTCGGTACCCCTTCCTTCCCACCGAGGGCATGTGACGGAGCTGAATTTTGGCTATGTTGGAGACGAGAGTCGTAGCTACGTGTAGACAACTCATTCGGTAGCATTAATTTTCGGGAAGGGGGTATAGTCTATACGTTTTTGAGGTCCCCCCAAAAATAGGTGTTTTTCACCGGTAGCAGCTATGATAACCCTAAACAAGGACGCCAGCGCCGACGTCAACATTCGAGCAGCTTTTTTAATACCTTAGGTCAAATGGAAATCAGGCAAAGTTATAATCGATGGATAGCCCTATCTGTGATCTTTAATTACCGGATGTCCCGTTTCCACCGGATGCCCGGTTTTGCTGTAGCGTGACGTCACATCGACCCTCTTTTCGACTCATCTGTACCCATATCTCAACAACGGAACATCTGATCGTTCCTAAAATAGCACCAATGGATTCGGCATGTCCGAAACTATCGGGAACAATATTTTCATGTATTTCGCGTGATTTTTAATTTCTGACGTCATCGGGTGGTGGCGCTATTTTCGGCGAAAATTTCAAATTCACCCAATTTGCTCGAAATTTCAGATTTAGGTAGAACTGATAATAACAAATTATAAAACGTTAGTTTGATTCAATTCCGGTCTTTGATTATTATTTTATATTTTTTTAAAGTATTTTCTCATTAATATTTTATTTTGGCCGCCATTTTGTCAAACATTGATGATTTTTTTTGAAATTCATAGAATCGATAGAACATGTCCTGACATATTTTTACTGCTATTTAAAAGGCAATCGATTATCTAGTTTTGCAATGATCGACAATATTGCGTTTGGTGACGTCACTTCCGGTCAGAATAAAAAAGGGTCAAAAGCGGAACTTATTTTGTACCGACTCAAGTGATAAGTCTTCGGTGTGAGTTACAGGTCGATAGCTGATTCCTCCCGTCTCAGAAACGGACCCCTAGGTAAAACTTTAAAGCGCCCTCATTCAGAAAGTAAACGACTTGAAACAAGTTTAAGATAATCACGTGATAGTACGCATCGAGTTACATCACGACACCAATTTGTGTCTCGAAAAACCATATCGTGTACACACAGGAGTCGAATATGCTAACCCTAAGCTAACCCTAGCTAACCCTAGGGGTTGGGGTTAACTTTGAGTGGCAGCCATCTTGGATTGGTATGACCTCAGGTCAAAAAAAAACTTTTGACCATTTTTGGTGGTCCGACTAATCATATCGAATAAAAAAAATGAAAAAATTGATGAATTAAATTTTTGACCTCTGATTGACCTTTGACCCGATGACCTCATGGCCGAAATTTTTCAGATGACCTTTCCTTATGACCTCACACGTCATCGTTGCAAGTTTCGTGGTATTCGGTCACTCTCACGATCTTTGACCTTTTGTGGAAGGAACGACAGTTTTGACCTTTGACCCTCTATAACACATGAACCGGAAGTGACATATACTTGCCCTTTGCATATGTCAGTGCCCTATTGACCCTTAACAACCACAAGAAATTTGGAGGTCAGAGATCAAAGTTTACGATTTTCGACCTTAACCCTAGGGGTAGTCATTTTTCAAAATAAAGTAGTAAATTAGTATGGTAAATCACTGGAATTTTATGGCTTTAATAAAAAGTCATGTGACCCAAACTGACCTGAAGTGTTGGTGGGTGTACTGTGACAACAGTTCAGCCCTTTGACCAAATATCGGCCCCCCGTAACCCCCACTTTTGGAGATAGACCAAAAAAAATGGACACTCGGGACCTGGAAATGGACGGTCGGGACCTGGAAATGGACACTCGGGACTCAGGCACCTACAACACTAAATTCTGGAAATACCGACTCTTATACTTTGGAGCGCTACCATGGTTACAAGGTCAGTCCGATTTATCCCATCTTTTCAGGGTACCACCGCTGGGGTGTCCTCTTTCTAAAATACCATAAAACATGTAGGTGCGTTCCTTCCCCGGGGTGATAGGGGGGTCATTTTGAAAAAATCCTAAAAATTCCTAAAAATTCCGACTCTTCTACTTTGGAGCGTTACCATGGTTACTTGTGTAGTCCGATTATGGCCATCTTTTCAGGGTACCACCGCTAGGGTGTCTTCTTTCTAAAATACCATGAAACTTGTAGGTGCGTTTCTTCCCCGGGGTGATAGGAGGGTCATTTTGAAAAACTTCCTAAAAATTCCGACCATTCTACTTTGAGCGTTACCATGGTCACTTGGGTAGTCCGATTATGGCCATCTTCTCAGGGTACCACCGCTAGGGTGTCCTTTTTCTAAAATACTATGAAACTTGTAGGTGCGTTTCTTCCCCGGGGTGATAGGGGGGTCATTTTGAAATAAAATCCCCAAAAATTCCGACCCTTCTACTTTGGAGCGTTACCATGGTTACTAGGTGAGTCCAAATTACCCAATCTTTTAAGGGTACCACCGCTAGGGTGTCCCCTTTCCAAAATTAGAATAAAACTCCTAGGTTTGTCACTTCTCCGGGGTGGTCGGGGGGTCATTTTGAAAAACAACCGAAAAGGCCATAATAATTAGTGTTACTATGTACGGGAAAATCCCGACTCTTCTACTCTGGAGCGTTACCATGGTTTCTGGGGTGGTCCGATTACGGCCATCTTTTCGGGGTACCACCGCTAGGGTGTCCCCTTTCTAAAATAGGATGAAACCTGTAGGTGGGTCTCTTCTCCGGGGTGGTAGGGGGGTCAGTTGTGAAAAAATCCGAAAAAGTCATAATAATTAGTGTTACTATGTACGGGAAAATCACGACCCTTCTACTTTGGAGCGTTACCATGGTTACTGGGGTGGTCCGATTACGGCCATCTTTTAAGGGTACCACCGCTAGGGTGTCCCCTTTCCAAATTAGAATGAAACTCATAGGTGTGTTGCTTCTCCGGGGTGGTAGGGGGGTCATTTTGAGAAAAAGTACAAACAGTCAGCAAGAAACTCTCGGTAGCGTGCGCCATGGAACGCCCGGAAGGCATTAAATTCCCCCACCACTCCCCACGTCTCCGAACCGCCAAAATAATCTCAGATTCATCATCAGCGCCCCAAGAAGCACCGGAACAGGTGTATTTCGTTCTTTTTTGGAGACACCCACTTGGGGTCGTGCCCCCCTCCCAATGGTTTTTGGCCCCCCACGCACCCACACAACGCCTAATTCCAAAATTAACTTCAGATTCGTGATCAGCGTGTCGAGAACAACCAGAAAAGATACACACTGCCCGTCTTTGCGACAAAAATTATTTTCACCCAATAAAACCATAAGGGGTACCCCTTACGGTTTTTACCGAAATTGCCCAAAAAATGGATTTGGTCAAAATGACGTCACAGGGGGTAATCGATGCCCAGGAGCCCAAATCTGCAACTGCCAGGTCCATATCTGCTTCCGTTCGGGAGATACGTGGTCCCAGAGGACCCGATAGAAATACGTATTCTTCATAAGTGCAAAAGTCGGAAAACCCCCTCTTGTCAACCCCCCCTCCTGTCCTCTCTGAAGTACCCATCGACATGAAATTTTGACGTGTAGTAGAAGACACCCTCGTCATTGTCAGACATTAATTTCGTGTAATTATCAGAGCGGAAAAGGCTCTTTATATATATGATTTCTACTTGCGCCAAAAATAGGTGTTTTTGTCTTGAAAAGTTAAAAAAAGTACCTCTTTACGGTACCCCTTCCATTCCACCGAGGGTATGTGACGGGGCTGAATTTTTGTTATGTGGGAGACGAGAGTCGTAGCTACGTGTAGACAACTCATACGGTAGCATTAATTTTCGGGAAGGGGGTATAGTCTATACGTTTTTGAGGTCCCCCCCAAAATAGGTGTTTTTCACCGGTAGCAGCTATGATAACCCTAAACAAGGACGCCAGCGCCGACGTCAACATTTGAGGAGCTTTTTTACCACCTTAGGTCAAATGGAAATCAGTCAAAGTTATAATCGATGGATAGCCCTATCTGTGACCTTTTATCACCGGATGTCCCGTTCCCACCGGATGCCCGGTTTTGCTGTAGCGTGACGTCACATCGACCCACTTTTCGACATATCTCTACCTATATCTCAACAACGGAACATCCGATCGTTTCCAAAATAGCACCAATAGATTCGGCATGTCCGAAACTATCGGTAACAATATTTTCATGTATTTCGCGTGATTTTTAATTTCTGACGTCATCGGGTGGTGGCGCTATTTTCGGCGAAGAATTCAAATTCACCCAATTTGCTCGAAATTTCAGATTTAGGTAGAACTAATAATTAGAAATAATATAAACGTCGTTTTATGCAATTCCGGTCTTTGATGATATTTTTTATATTTTTTTAACATTATTTTTGTTTAATATTTTATTTTGGCCGCCATTTTGTCAAACATTGATGATTTTTTTTTGAAATTCACAGAATCAATAGAACATGTCCTGACCTATTTTTGCTGCCATTTAAAAGGCAATCGATTATCTGGTTTTATAATGATCGACAATATTGCGTTTGGTGACGTCACTTCCGGTCAGAATAAAAAAGGGTCAAAAGCGGAACTTATTTTGTACCGACTCAAGTGATAAGTCTTCGGTGTGAGTTACAGGTCGATAGCTTATTCCTCCCGTCTCAGAAACGGACCCCTAGGTAAAACTTTAAAGCGCCCTCATTCAGAAAGTAAACGACTTGAAACAAGTTTAAGATAATCACGTGATAGTACGCATCGAGTTACATCACGACACCAATTTGTGTCCCGAAAAACCATATCGTGTACACACAGGAGTCGAATATGCTAACCCTAAGCTAACCCTAGCTAACCCTAGGGGTTGGGGTTAACTTTGAGTGGCAGCCATCTTGGATTGGTATGACCTCAGGTCAAAAAAAAACTTTTTGACCATTTTTGGTGGTCCGACTTATCATATCCAATAAAAAATTTAAAAAAATGATGAACTAAATTTTTGACCTCTGATTGACCTTTGACCCGATGACCTCATGGCCGAACTTTTTCAGGTGACCATTCCTTATGACCTCACACGTCATCGTTGCAAGTTTCGTGGAAATCGGTCACTCTCACGATTTTTGAGATTTATTTGAATTAACGACATTTTTGACCTTTGACCCTTTATAACACATGAACCGGAAGTGACATATACTTGCCCTTTGCATATGTCAGTGCCCTATTGACCCTTAACATCCACAAGAAATTTGGAGGTCAGAGGTCAAAGTTTACGAGTTTCGACCATAACCCCAGGAGTGGTCATCTACCCAAATAAAATCAATAGGTAGTATACCAACTAACATGAATTTTTTGGCTGTAAAAAAAAGTCATGTGACCCAAACTGACCGGAAGTGTTGGTGGGTGTACTGTGACAACAGTTCAGCCCTTTGACCAAATATCGGCCCCCTGTGACCCCCACTTTTTGAAATAGCCCCAAAAAATGGACACTCGGGACCTGGAAATGGACGGTCGGGACCTAGGCACCTATTACATAACAAATTTTTTTGGTCACTTCCGGTCAACTTTTTTGAAATTTTTTTCACCTTGGGTCACTCTACGCCCCGAGGCGCATCTTTTAAAATTTTTTTAAAATTTTTTTTGGGGGGCAAATTTTTTTTTTTGACCCCCCAGGGGGGTCCCGTGGGGGGGACACTGGCGAAAAAAAAATTTTGATGTTAGGACATTTTGGACAAATGGGACTTAAAAATGGACGGTCGGGACCTGGGGTCCTAATTAGGGTTAGGGTTAGGGTTAGGGTTAGGGTTAGGGTTAGGGTTAGGGTTAGGGTTAGGGTTAGGGTTAGGGTTAGGGTTAGGGTTAGGGTTAGGGTTAGGGTTAGGGTTAGGGTTAGGGTTAGGGTTAGGGTTAGGGTTAGGGTTAGGGTTAGGGTTAGGGTTAGGGTTAGGGTTAGGGTTAGGGTTAGGGTTAGGGTTAGGGTTAGGGTTAGGGTTAGGGTTAGGGTTAGGGTTAGGGTTAGGGTTAGGGTTAGGGTTAGGGTTAGGGTTAGGGTTAGGGTTAGGGTTAGGGTTAGGGTTAGGGTTAGGGTTAGGGTTAGGGTTAGGGTTAGGGTTAGGGTTAGGGTTAGGGTTAGGGTTAGGGTTAGGGTTAGGGTTAGGGTTAGGGTTAGGGTTAGGGTTAGGGTTAGGGTTAGGGTTAGGGTTAGGGTTAGGGTTAGGGTTAGGGTTAGGGTTAGGGTTAGGGTTAGGGTTAGGGTTAGGGTTAGGGTTAGGGTTAGGGTTAGGGTTAGGGTTAGGGTTAGGGTTAGGGTTAGGGTTAGGGTTAGGGTTAGGGTTAGGGTTAGGGTTAGGGTTAGGGTTAGGGTTAGGGTTAGGGTTAGGGTTAGGGTTAGGGTTAGGGTTAGGGTTAGGGGTTAGGGTTAGGGTTAGGGTTAGGGTTAGGGTTAGGGTTAGGGTTAGGGTTAGGGTTAGGGTTAGGGTTAGGGTTAGGGTTAGGGTTAGGGTTAGGGTTAGGGTTAGGGTTAGGGTTAGGGTTAGGGTTAGGGTTAGGGTTAGGGTTAGGGTTAGGGTTAGGGTTAGGGTTAGGGTTAGGGTTAGGGTTAGGGTTAGGGTTAGGGTTAGGGTTAGGGTTAGGGTTAGGGTTAGGGTTAGGGTTAGGGTTAGGGTTAGGGTTAGGGTTAGGGTTAGGGTTAGGGTTAGGGTTAGGGTTAGGGTTAGGGTTAGGGTTAGGGTTAGGGTTAGGGTTAGGGTTAGGGTTAGGGTTAGGGTTAGGGTTAGGGTTAGGGTTAGGGTTAGGGTTAGGGTTAGGGTTAGGGTTAGGGTTAGGGTTAGGGTTAGGGTTAGGGTTAGGGTTAGGGTTAGGGTTAGGGTTAGGGTTAGGGTTAGGGTTAGGGTTAGGGTTAGGGTTAGGGTTAGGGTTAGGGTTAGGGTTAGGGTTAGGGTTAGGGTTAGGGTTAGGGTTAGGGTTAGGGTTAGGGTTAGGGTTAGGGTTAGGGTTAGGGTTAGGGTTAGGGTTAGGGTTAGGGTTAGGGTTAGGGTTAGGGTTAGGGTTAGGGTTAGGGTTAGGGTTAGGGTTAGGGTTAGGGTTAGGGTTAGGGTTAGGGTTAGGGTTAGGGTTAGGGTTAGGGTTAGGGTTAGGGTTAGGGTTAGGGTTAGGGTTAGGGTTAGGGTTAGGGTTAGGGTTAGGGTTAGGGTTAGGGTTAGGGTTAGGGTTAGGGTTAGGGTTAGGGTTAGGGTTAGGGTTAGGGTTAGGGTTAGGGTTAGGGTTAGGGTTAGGGTTAGGGTTAGGGTTAGGGTTAGGGTTAGGGTTAGGGTTAGGGTTAGGGTTAGGGTTAGGGTTAGGGTTAGGGTTAGGGTTAGGGTTAGGGTTAGGGTTAGGGTTAGGGTTAGGGTTAGGGTTAGGGTTAGGGTTAGGGTTAGGGTTAGGGTTAGGGTTAGGGTTAGGGTTAGGGTTAGGGTTAGGGTTAGGGTTAGGGTTAGGGTTAGGGTTAGGGTTAGGGTTAGGGTTAGGGTTAGGGTTAGGGTTAGGGTTAGGGTTAGGGTTAGGGTTAGGGTTAGGGTTAGGGTTAGGGTTAGGGTTAGGGTTAGGGTTAGGGTTAGGGTTAGGGTTAGGGTTAGGGTTAGGGTTAGGGTTAGGGTTAGGGTTAGGGTTAGGGTTAGGGTTAGGGTTAGGGTTAGGGTTAGGGTTAGGGTTAGGGTTAGGGTTAGGGTTAGGGTTAGGGTTAGGGTTAGGGTTAGGGTTAGGGTTAGGGTTAGGGTTAGGGTTAGGGTTAGGGTTAGGGTTAGGGTTAGGGTTAGGGTTAGGGTTAGGGTTAGGGTTAGGGTTAGGGTTAGGGTTAGGGTTAGGGTTAGGGTTAGGGTTAGGGTTAGGGTTAGGGTTAGGGTTAGGGTTAGGGTTAGGGTTAGGGTTAGGGTTAGGGTTAGGGTTAGGGTTAGGGTTAGGGTTAGGGTTAGGGTTAGGGTTAGGGTTAGGGTTAGGGTTAGGGTTAGGGTTAGGGTTAGGGTTAGGGTTAGGGTTAGGGTTAGGGTTAGGGTTAGGGTTAGGGTTAGGGTTAGGGTTAGGGTTAGGGTTAGGGTTAGGGTTAGGGTTAGGGTTAGGGTTAGGGTTAGGGTTAGGGTTAGGGTTAGGGTTAGGGTTAGGGTTAGGGTTAGGGTTAGGGTTAGGGTTAGGGTTA